>NC_089823.1:206501603-207154103 GCF_035046505.1 Tiliqua scincoides | reverse complement strand
GTCGTCTGCAAACTTAGCCACTTCACTGCTCAACCCTGTCTCCAGGTCATTTATGAAGAGGTTGAAAAGCACCGGTCCCAGGACAGATCCTTGGGGCACACCGCTTTTCACCTCTCTCCATTGTGAAAATTGCCCATTGACACCCACTCTCTGCTTCCTGGTCTTCAGCCAGGTCTCAATCCAGGAGAGGACCTGCCCTCTAATTCCCTGACTGTGGAGTTTTTTCAGTAGCCTTTGGTGAGGGACCGTGTCAAACGCCTTCTGAAAGTCTGAAATTCAGATATGCTAGGATAGAGCCTAGGTCCTTGCAACCAGCCTTGTAAATCTGAAACTGTTTTTATTTACAGCTTCTTTCCAAAATACACTCACATTAAATTTTTATCGATCTTTTTCTTTATCTCTTTGCTTGACATCCATTGACATCAGAACACTGGGATAAAAATACATCAGAATTTAGCTGTTGACAAAGCTGTTGACAAAGTAAAACTGGAAGTGGAGCGCGATCACTCCACTTTCAAGGGTGCAGGGGGCTCTAGTAAGTACAGCCAAGCTCCTGCAGCCCTCTGAGTGGCGCAATCCTGGGGATCGTGTCGCTGCCTTCCCCCCCCCCACCCCTTGCTGGCTTAGTGAAATCACATTGGTAAACTAAAGAGTTGTATGTTTTACCACAAGCTTCCATACTCATCACCAGTAGGAGTTACTCCTCTTAAAAAAAAAAAAAAAAAGCACCTTATCAATTGCATAACAATAAAAATTTGTGTGTGTGTTTGGGTTTTGAGAAACAGTTGCTTGACTGGTTACAATGCTTATCCCAAAGAAATTCAGACAGGAACCAAAGTGACTCACATGATGTATTTTGGGGGGATATTTTAATAAAGTTTGGTTTAGTGTGCATTTTAGAAGAACCTATATATCCAAGTGCACCTGCAAAGCATTTTTTCCTTGGTTTAATTCTCTCCTACCTTCCCCCCCCCCCCCCAATATGTTAACATGTTGTTACGGGATAGGTCAGGACATGTATTATGGAAATCCCATGTTTACAGCAATGTCAATATTTCCGTTTAATGCCACTGAGATAAGGAAAGCAAACTGCAGTTTTGGACAAATTTGGCTAACTATAGCTCAAGCAGAATTTGCCATGGTTATGTTGACTGTGGTTGTATTCCACAATGACATTTCATGGACTGACTGCTGGGAAAATATCTTCCTGCCATAGAAGTATTATCATAAGGAAAAACCCTTTGTTACTTGAAGCAACTAAAAGTTGACCATACATTTTTTGCACTGTATTTAGTGGTGTGGGACATGAGCTGTGCAGTATTTTTAACTTTACTTTAGGTGTAAGATGTTGACAATCTGGGTAGCTATTAAACAAAACCTTATCTCTTACACAAATGCCACATAGCTAAGGGTATGAGATGAAGGAATATTAGACAACAAATGGAGGTTGAGCAAGGTATTCAATCTTGTATTTGCAGTCTTGCTGCATCAAGGACCTAGCTAAGCTCCTACACTCCCTAGATAAAATTCTTGAACCAACCTGCACTTGTTCTTCCTGAGTCCGTTGTACTACACACCAGATTAATTAGTTAGTAGCTGATCAAGCAATAAGAGCATAGTTCTAGTTGTCACAGCAGGAGGGGTAGAGAAATGGTTGTCATGGGCATGTGCAAACCCCAACTCAATTAAGGATCTGATGTTTTGTCTATTAAAAGCAATAGCAAGCTTTACACTCACTTCATCTATTACAAGGCCCAAAGGAGCAGAATTAAAGGAAAGCTCTGGGTAAACATGAGGTTTAATGGGCACAAAATTATGTGATCCTCCTAAAGTATCTCTGGGACTAATCTACACACCTCTGTCAAGTAAAAAAGTCCTTGCTTGCCAAAATGTGAATGACATGGGAAGATTTAATTGCTATTCTTTCTCTGGAAGTACAGACATCAGGAAGGGTTTTGGCCTTCAACATCCACTTGATGAGCTCCTGTATCATGAAACGCTTTTGGAAGGAAGAAAGAAAGCTATTATTATCCTGTCCCTAAAGTAATGACTGACAATTGGCAACAATTACATTAGAGCATGAGGTCAGTCATGGAGCGAAACATACATTCACATATGTGGTAGCTAAGTTAGCTAAACTGTGAAGATGATTAACAGTGCTGATCTCATTTTAATGCTGCGTTAGGCCAGATAATCTTCATGAAAATATTCCAAACAGCTTACTAGAAAGGTCAAATATGTGGTGTAGCAGTGGATGGAAGTGCAACTGCTGTGTGTAGCACTGATTGTGCTAGAAACTCAGAGTAGCACCTGGGCTCCCATGGTGCTTCTGGTATTGCTGGAGTCCTGTGTGGTTCCAGATGTGTATAGGCCTGACCTGGCAGTGTTGCTGCTACAGCTTTTTGCCAAACAGCAGGGAGACTGGCTATCTTTCTAATTCATAATGCCAAATTCCACATAACTGGATATATTTTTATATGGACCCAACCATAAGATTCATTGGTGTGCTAAAGCAGAGATCTCCAAGGTGGAGACCACTATGTGCCGGTAAAGCTGTCCCCAGTGAGGACAGAGCTTACTGCTCCACCCAGGGGCCTCCATAGGGGCCAGTGGCCCTTACTCAGGGGAAAAGTTTCCCTTGCCTCTCGCTGAGCCACTTATGGCCAGAATCCTGCGCTGGATACAGTGCAAGTCTCTTGGCTTGCCTGTTCCAGCGCAGGATAGGATTGTGCCCTTAGTCTGATATCTGGTTTAAGTACCATCCTCTCAGCTCAGCACTAAATAGTATGAGTTGCTACAGATCGTTCACTGTGTCCAAGCCCTTGAACCCCACCTGTAGCTGTACACATTTTCCAACCCCATGGAGCCAACACCACTGTTTCAGGACTTGGAGATGTACAGAAAGCATCCATGGGAATTGCCTCCCTGCTTATTAAGCCCAGTGTATTGAACTCAGTAGATATCCCGGATTTAACTGGGATGGTGTCCAAGATCTCATTTAACTTATTTCTTTTAAAATTTATGGCTTTCTGTATCTACTGAGGAAGCAGAACTAGCAATGCTATTTGCTAATTGCTGTGCTTGCAAAAAAATTTTTGTCCATTCTGAAGCAAGGAGTAGAAAAGAAACATATTTCTGTAAGAGTTCCAGCTTGATTTGCTAGCTGAAGCAACTTGGATAAAGTTCAGATTTGTATTCTGCCATTTCTGTGGCTGTTTGAGTCAAATCAGTGTTTCGTACAGTCCTATGTTGAACTGACCAAAATACAAAAACTTTCTTTATATAGTGATCCCTGTAAGGGCAAATTATGTACAATAGTTCTTTGCCAGAAACACAGCGCACAACTTAAACTTTGCTAGCTTCCACTTGGGTTTGTCTCTTTGGTACAGTGTAATCTTCATCCCTGTATCATTTGAACTGGTTGCCTTAGGCTGAAATTCTATACAGTACTCACTTACCTGGGAATAAGTCCCATTGAACGCAGTAGGACTTCCTTCAAAGTAGACATTTGTAGGCATGTGCTGCTAGGTTTTTTGTTTTTTTTCCTTACTCTCAAGATCCCTGAGGAAAGGAAATCTTAGAGTGCTTCTGTAGGATAAAGTGCTATAGAAAATGCTCCAACCTCTGAAAAAGAGTCTCTACTTTCAGTTAACTCAGCACAGTTGGAGGGATCCTGTGTTCAGTCTCAAGTCTGTTAGGGACATTTTGCCTTGGCTGTTCTTTCCGCAGTGTCATGTGAGAGGCTTTCAGAACTCTGTCAGTGGTATGAGAGAAAACAAGGACAAATACCAACTTTTGTTAATGTTGTGGTTCTTCTTTGCTAGTTACTGGGAATGTCTGCTTAACTTGGCAAAGTGTTCCTGCTTTCTTTTCCACTCTTTATTGCCAAACATCATTGCATTTCAGTGCTTCACTAGAGAGAGTACAGTGAAGCTCTGCTTTAACAAGCATTGACTCACTAAGGGCACAATCCTAACCAGGTCTACTGAGAGGTAAGTCCTATTTTGTTCAATGGGGCTTACTATCAGAAAAGTGTGGTTAGGATTGCAGCCAAAGTCATCTATATAAAAATCAGCTCCCTGCATTCCATCCCACTCTCCCATCCCACTCTCCCAACATTCTGTCACTAGAGTGATACTGACCCAGTCCAAACCAGGACTTCTTAACCTTTTTTTTTTTTTAATGTACCATGTTTTGCAAGTTCCATGACTGAACTCTCTATGGAGAACTCTCCATTCTCTCCTTTGCTGCAGGAATGACTTCATTCCTGCTGCCTTCCTATCTCTCCAACTCTGCATCCTTCTTCCCTAACCTACATAACTTTGAAGGGGTAAGATCTGGGCTGTTTCACAGTTGCCTCCTATTGCCATCTTAGCCATCTCCCCCTCTGGTAGAGTTAGACCAAACAAAGCAGTAGCAGCACTACTTCACATATTTATAGAATAATCTATAAGACCAAGTACGTAGAATGTGAAGCCCTGTCATAATGTAACAGTTTGAACACTATTTGAAAAGCAGGGGTCTCAACTATGTTCCTATTGCAGGTGCATGAGAAATCTATGGAGAATAAGGTGGATCAATCCCATATGTGCTTTCTTAATATTCTGATGTGATGAGTGATGTGTTTTTTTCCCCTAGTTTGAAGATGCATGGACCTTGCTTTCTGTATACATATATATATCCCATGATGCATCATTTTGAACAGTGTGAGATAATCTTGCAGTAGTTTGAATTAGGCAAACAGGTTTTCCGGAAGTGCATTTTAAGATTGCGGGGAAGAGTCAGAATTCTTCCCCAGTTGGTTTGAAGGTCAGGTGAGGCTCCATTGCACTAGAAAGGTGGGGGTGGCTTTGCAAGTGGGGGAGGCAGCATCTCAGACCTTTGCCCGGGAGTGGGGCGGTGTAAGTTTGCCACTGAACCACAGACAAACTTGCTGTACAAACTTTGCAGTTCACCATCAGTTTTTGGACAATTGAAAAGGCACACCACATGGCTGGTAGGAGGTTCATATCCCCCAATGATGCTACTAATATATGACCCTCCCCAGACTCTCATGGCATACTAATGGGCTGCAGCACACTGGTTGAAAATGGCTGCTATACAGGCATACTTTGATTTTTGTCCTCTTGACTTTTGTCACTTTGCTCTTTCAACCATTTCAATTTATAACCATATTTCAAATTTTGTCCATGTGCTTCCCTCTTTTGTCCGATTTAATCCAACTCCTCAAAGGGCAAGGAGCTGGATCAGTCATAATAGTTGAGGAATCGTTAATTGACTGGCCAGGAAAATACAATGGGGGAAATCAATTGCTCCAGCATTGACTGGATATGCTTGAAGAAAGAGAGGGGTGTATTACTATTGCCTGGCTGCAGTCAGCTACTTTTCATAAAGGCATCTGGTAGAAGCGTGTGCAGGAGGGATTCCTGCAGAATTTATTTTATTTTATGCATATAAGTCACTCCTTAGCATGGGCAGCCTAAACTTTTTTGAAAATTGCCTAGTCAAATGGTTCCCAAACCCACCTAGCCTTATGAGAAAAACGTTTCACAGCCATTCAAGCCTCTGTCTTTAATCTTTTTCACTATGGGGGGGACGGGGACGGATGGACGGGACTACCTTATAGAGTGCTTGTTGAGCTCCATGTTTATTGGATCAGGACCATTCCGGTGGCCTTGCATTCCTGTTCACCTGGCCTTCCATAAGAGGCAAGGCACACTTGTCCACTTGTGAGAAAACATGCACGTGTGGCTCAGTTTTGCTTTCTATAAGCAGAGCCTCGGCTACACTTTATTCATTCATTTTTTACTTTCACCCATGCTCGGGCTCCTAACTAGACAAAAGTCCAAGCTATTCCTGTATAAGTGGATAGCTATAGTTTTCTGGAAAGAAAAATTCTGCATATTGGGACAATATTGTGGGGACTTTCAAACTTGCCCATTGGGTGAGCTAGTCATCATTATCAGGGAATACCTGTGGGCAGCAGTGGTTCTCCTTAGTGGCTTCAGTGTTGTGGCAGAGAAGGGAATGAAGCAGAGCAGAACATTGCTTTCTCCTTCCCCATCCAAGAGCACTCTGGTTGGGTTCCTTGTAGTGCCAGCAAGTTGTTGCTTTCCCATTTGCAGTCATATGGTTATGCTGGAGGCGATTTGATAGCCAGCAGGCTGCCTGATGACGTATGGACCTGCACCAGCTATTCTATCAGCTCTTCTGTGTTTGAGGAGAGAAAAGGATGGCCTGGGAAAGAAGGGAAAGAAGGAATAGGATCTGGTGCATGCCATTGCCACCAAAATTCACCCCTGCCTCTCCCCCTCCCTGCCTTCCCCGCCCACAACATGTCCCTGCCAGCCAACTTACTTGCCCATTTACAGCAGCCCAGAAGTGCATGATGGCGCCCTAGCTTTCACAATCCTAACTAATAGGATTGAGGTCTGAGTGTAGTTGATTAAATTTACCCTTAAATCTCTATTCTTTCTGAGTTGTGATCACAGCAGCTATGTATAATCTTACTAAAATGTAGGGAGGCTGCAGGAAATTTCTTCTAGTTCTCATTCCCTGCAAAACTGGAGACCTGCAATCCTTCACAAGAGCCGTGATTACAGTTCAACATGCAGAATATCAGTGTGACTTTTGATGGAATGTATTTCTTCTGTTTTGTTTCCACATCATTTTATAGCTGATTATGCCCACCTTTCTTCCACACTGGAGACCTTTAATAGCTGATTGCAAGAAACAATTCCTAACACTCTTCGCCATGTAGCAATTTGATGCTGATTGTAGTAATCTGTTTGCCTTATCAAGGTATTACATCTTGCTTTGGCAATGTTGTGAAACTCTGATGATGCAGGCCTCTGCACGCTTACCCAGAAGTAAGTCCCACAAAACCCAGAGGAACATAGTTCTGAGAAAATTTGCATGGATTGTACTGTAAGACGGTAGTTCTTCACACAGAAACTTGTTTTCAAGATCAGCTAATAATGCTGCATGCAGTTCTGAATTGACTATATTAAAATATATTTGTTAATCAGCTGTCTGAAAGCCACGTTTTATGATGGGAGAGGGAGAGAAGTTTACACTCTAGTAAGTGCACCAAAGTGCAAGAAGGTTTATGGAGAAAATAGGCAGAGTAAAAAGAGTTCCTATTCTGACACAGTCTCTATCAAGGCTTATTTTCAACATATAAAGTTTTTAACTTGATTGCTGCTGCTGGATTTGATTTTTGTTGTTTTTCAGTTTACATGCAACCGTCAGATTGAGTTATAGAGCTGTTACTCTTTGATCCTTTTATTTATTCATGTGTTTGCTTATTTGAAATATGTGAATCCCACCTTTTACTCTCATAAAATGGGGGTACCCAAGGCAGCTAACAAAAACATTAAAATGTGAAAATACTGTACAATAAAACACTAAAAAACTAATAAAGTGATTAACAGCAGCAAGGCAGGAAATAATACTGAAAGTGGTAAAACCAGCAGCTCAGTAAAAACCATAAAACAATGAATGACAGCAGCAGATGGCAGTAAAACAGCAAACCAACCTACAATGCTAAATGTGCTAAAATGTGCCAAACCTAAAAGGCTTGGAGGGGAATGACAAGTGAAAGAGGAATGTTTTAGGGCCCAATCCTATCCAGTTTTCCAGTGCTGGTGCAGCCGTGCCAGTGGGGCATGCTCTGCATTCTTTGGTGGGGAAGCAGTCACAGAGGCCTCCTCAAGGTAAGAAAACATTTGTTCTGTTACCCTGGGGCTTCACTGCAACTGCACCGGTGCTGGAAAGTTGGATAGGATTGGGCCCTTAGTCACCAGTGGTAGTTTGACAGGGAGTGTGCTGATTTTAACAAAAAGAGAGGTAGTTCCAAAATTGAGGCGCTAAAAGAAGGCCCCAGCCTTGCCTCCATCAACCTGCCTTAGCCATAGATCACAATCTATGTGATCACATAGATCTCATAGGCAATCACAACAGGGCACCGTCTGATAAACAAAGAGGGCAAGCCGGTTGGTATGGAAGGACACGTTTCTTTAAATATCTTGGTCCCAAAACATGAAGGGTTTAAAGGTCAAGACCAGCCCCTTGAATTGAGCTTGGAAACAAACTGGCTGCCAATGCAGCTGCCAGAGCAGCAGCTCAGCGGAGTCAAACATCTGAGCCACAGCCACCACATGGTCCACCGTGTTCTGCACTAGCTGCAATTTCTGAACAGTCTTCAAGGACAGCCCCATGTAAAGTGCACTGTACTAATTGAGTCTTGAGGTCACCAAGGTGTGGACCACTGTGGTTGGGTCTGGCTGATTCAAGTGTGCCTGTGGCTTAGAAACCTGCCATAGCTTGGAAAAGACTCCCATGGCCACTGCTGCTACCTGGTGATCCATGAGGAGTGATGGATCCCAGAGGACTCCCAAACTGTGAACCTGTTCCTCTAGTGCAGCGTTTCTCAAACTCGAGGGAGCTTTACTCCCTCAGTAAGTCTTGCGTGGGAGAGGCTAGGGCAGCAAAGCAATCCCCAGGATCGCTTCGCTAAGGGGGGGGCGAGGGGGTTGCTTTGTACTTACATTTAACTAGATAGGACTGCTAGAGGCTGCAAGAGATCTGGGGAGCCCTGTGCAGCATTCCCTGAGGCTTGGGATGTTCAGAAAAATCAGGAACAAAGTACCTCCTGCAAAATGGAAGTGCTTTGCATCCGTTTTTTCTGAATGTTCCAAGCCTTGGGGAGCGCTGTGGAGGGCTGCACATCTCCATTAGATGACTGTCCAGTCCTTGCTTGATGATAACCAGTAAAGGAATGCCTCCCCATCTCCCCTAGAGAATTATCAATGCCTTTTCACTGTTAAGGAGTTTTTTCCTGCTGTCCAACCAAATCTACCCTCCTTTTGTAACAAATGTCCATTGAACCTTGTTTGGTCCTCTGGAGTTGTAGAGAACAGATTTTTGCCCTCTTCTCTGTGACATCTCTTAGGTATTTGAAATGTGCTATCCAGTGCTCCCTCTGTCCAGTTTTGATGTATGTACTGTAGTTCAGTGAGGACAAGTATACCAGAACTTCCTTTTGTCTTGATTCTATACAATTTAATTTACGTTGGGAGAAAATATGAGTGACCAGATTTGCAAATTCTTGTGCACTCTGCTCAGGGGGCAAAAATGCATACTGTTGGGTACAAAGCAGTTTGCGTACCTCAGAAATTTGTGTACAAAGTTCACAAAAAGGAGTGGTGAAACAGACAAATGTCTGCTTCCCACAGCCCAACCCATCTGCCAACTCTGGAGAAGTTTCCTCATTGTAGAGGTGGGACTGAAAAGTGATTTTAAGGCTTTTTCTATTTTTTTCTCTTTGCTACTCTCAGAAAGCCTTCAAGAACAGAGGTGAAACTGACATCCCTGAGTTTGCAAAAAGACCTTTAGTTGGATCAGTGAAACTGACAAAGGGTTTGAAACTAGCCTGAATGGTCTTCTCTGTATTCACACTAAAGGCAGAAATAAAACTTCAGTTTTGTTACTATTTTTTGCAACTTTTGTATTGCCATTTGATTGGAGCTGAACTTACAAAAACGGATAGTTGAATGGATAAATCATCACCAAAGTTGGGAAAGAAAGACGGAAATAAACTCTTTCAGAATGCAGTGGCTTAGCTGATCACTCTGGTCCCCGAGATTATGACTCGCAGCATCACTTCTGGAAGTGTCTGACCCAGAAGAAATTTTGGTAACGTGATGGCTTCACCACCTATCACTTCTGGGTTATGGTGCACTTGGAGCAGTTGCAAATAAGAGGGCAAAAAGCACTGGTTATTTTTTTTCCCTTGAAAACCAGGGGAAAAAGTAGTCGACCACTTGAAGCAGCTCGCAACCACTCTGAGTGTACACAAGGGGTGTACAGGAGAAGGCACAGTGATGGCATGGAGGCCTTCTTGCTGCTAAAGTACCTTTTCTGCACCCACCTTTGCAATTCCTCACCCCCTTGCAGGCCCGCAGCCAGCTTTGGCCACTGCCTCCTCCTGTCCACTGCCAAAAGGAACCAAGGAATAAGGTACATGAACTGCTGCTAAAAAACAACAACACCCAAACATCTTGAGAACAGAGCGGAGGAGTCTTTTTCAGGACTGGGAGGGGGGGATGCAACTTAGTTTTGAAGGTACCCTCGGCCACTTGACATCTCCTCAAAGCAACCCAGGGCTCTGTAACCCCTGGTCCCACCTTAGCTACACCACTGCCAAGATGCACCACGGTGTTTAAAGTTGGCTTTAAGCATTTAAAAAAATTGTATGTGAGTGGGAGGAGGCTCACAATTTGGATAAAAATAATGTTGAGAACTAAGAGCTATGTTCTCCCTAGCTCCCTAGTGCAGTTTCATGGTGTTTTGCGTGCCTCAGTGTGCTATATAATAACCAAAAAGGAGCAAACAAGAGCCAAACTCATCCTAAAAGGAATCGTCCAGTCTGTGTACTTTTCATCTGATGTTCTGCTCTTGGATGTCCATAACTGTGAGAAGAAGTCATGGAGAACTTTATGTCTCTTTTTTAGAAACTTGCTACACTTTCTTAGGGGATGCTACTTTAGCCCTTTGGTTACCATGGTTTCAGTTACTAATTTAATTAGCAAAGGGGTGGAAAAGACCGCTATTGATGTAACAAATTTCCTGTTCATCGTACTTAATCGAAGCTGGATATTCTTGTGATTGAGCAGAAAAAGGGCAATGGGAAATATTGGGTGGATTGTGGTTCAGCATCATCTTTAGTAAGACTTTATTTGCAGCTTCTGAAATACCATCATTTTACCAACCCCATGTTGCTCACAGGAAGTAATGAGTTATAACTGAAGGTTTTTTTTCCCCCTCTCTCTCTCTGGTGTGTAGTTTCTGTGGATACAACATAAGCTGAGTTTCAGATGTACTTCCTCCTTAAATAGCACAACTATTTTGCTTCACTTCTCTGAAGCTGGTGTAGTCAAAAGGTTGAAGGAATATTTTATTCTAACATGGATTTCTTTGCTGCCTGAGTTACTTCCATCATAATGAGCTTTCGAGGAAAAGTATTTAGAAGAGATGCTAGTGAACGGAAGAAGAGGAGAACAGTTAGGCGAGTAAATCACGGAGAGATCCACAGGCTCAGCTGCGTATGTATATATATAAATATATATATATTATTCTTTTGTCCAGTATTTTTTCAGTTGGGTTCCCCTTTCCTGATGTTGAGGAGCAGAACTTGGACTTATGTTCATATTTTATCTTGGCATACAGAACAAACTGACCCCCAGTTAAGTAGATAGTGGTACTACTTACGGAACAAGAGCTCAGTCTACTTTTCAGTTTAAATTTTTATCTTATCTTTGAATAAGTAGTGCTTATCTGTCTTCAGGGAGAAAGAGAAAAGGAACAAGGGGTCTAATAACTTTAAAGCATTGCTTAGTTTGGACATTATGGTAGTAATTAGCTGTGTGGGTTCATTTTCACAACATCCCCCCCCCCCCACACACACACACACTGCACCCCTCTTTCCTCAGAATCAGTTTTTGCAAATAGAAGCCTATGGAAGATGATGCTTAATGCTTTCTTAACTGAGTCTGTGTAGTGTGTCCATCTGTGATTTTACAATATAAACACATTTTGTTTGGTATCTGGGACAGGATTTTGCAACTTAAAAATACTCTGCTTTCATGGTTTTGTTTCACACACAAAAACAAGTCGCAGTACCACTTATAAATTGTTCTAGTGTAGCATAAGGAAAGCTGAAGGAAGTGGAGTTGTTTGGTAAAAGTCTCAGAGCCAAACTGGACAAATTGGAGAGAAAATGTTTTTCCTTATGGGGCAAATAATATCTCAGAGAGGGATTTATATCGGAAAAGTGGTGTGGAAAAAGGGTTAACCCCTCCTCCCACAGCCCCATCATGGTCCTGATCTCAATCAAGAGTCCACTTGACTGCTGTTCATTTTATTAAAAAAAATAGTGCAAAGTTGCAGGCAGTCTCCAACATCACAGCCAGTTTGGATCTCTGAACCTGGAGAGAGGGAAGGAGCAACAGGGGCTTCCAATCACTGAAAGTATGTGCCTTCAAGGGCCTGCACATCTCATTGAATCACTTCCATTTTTACTATCCTTTGGCCTAATTCTCTGACCATTTGGGTTTTTTTAAACCAAAGAAATCAGGCCAAATAAGCAGATATATAGAGATTTGTTTAATCTGTTTATTTTATCCTTGCCTCAGGACAGGGCCATATGTGGTGTATAACTTAGGTTCCCTGAAGCAGAATTGGAATGATTTTGGAACAGGACACGCACTACCCTATGTCTAAACACCTTTATAAAAAAAATTCAGTTAGGAAAATCAAAAATTCACATGTTTTGTCTGCCTTTTTAGTCACACTGGACTTGTCTTTTTTTCTTTTTTAGACTAACCATTTCATCTCCTCCAGCCCTGTTTTGGAATTATCTACCTGTGCCATTTTACTGGCATTGTTAACTCACTATCAATTTAGTTGAGTAAGATATTGCTATATTTCTTAGGCAATAATATATGTTAAGCAGTATTTGGACCCCCCCCCCCCAACAGTAATTATTTCATGCTCTAAACAGAGATTCTGTAGGCAATAGTGCTAATCGACACACCCTGATCTATCAAGACAAATACAGGTGAATTGGCCGAAGGTATATTTTGAAGTGTATGGATGTGTATATGGGCATCCTTTCCTAAAGCTTCTAATTCTCACATACATTTGATGATACGGGAGCTGGGCAGCATTGGGGGCTGGAATGTATTTTTTAAAACGTGGTGTACATTTACATTGCTTTTGTTGAAAGCCAAATTCTGATTTTAAAAGAAGATCCAGGAGCAAGTAAAACAAATGCTTTCAATTGCACTGTGGTTCTTACTTTATTTTCATGGCGGACTTTTGTGAACTGTGTCCATTTTAACAGCAAGGCACTATACTCTGAGTGTTCTTCCTTTTTACTTGTATGAAAATAAGATGTAGTCACTGTGGTGTGCAGCTCTGTCAGGCTATTTCTCAGTTGCTGAGCCTCTTGGCAAGAATGTAAAGCACAAATTCCCTTGATGTCACTTTTCCAGTTTGTAGCCTTTGCCTTCCCACCCAATACTTTATAATTGCAGCTCATGAAACACTTTCCCCAGAGGTATTTCTTATGTCTGTTTACATGTACAATCTATCTTCCCACCCCCCAGAAAATCTACTGATGTCATAATTGTGTTTTGTTTAGGATGTGATGCGTTGAGACACAATGGTTAAGGTGACTATGAGAGCAAAATAAATTATAGTCTAGCATAATTCAGAATGACTTTGTTGTGAACAGTGTTGAATATATGGATAGTGCTGCATCATGATTTAATTATCTTTATTTATGCCAGTTTGGAGTGAATTGACTATACTAGACATGAAACTTTCATTAATTTTGGTGGTGTTCTCTCATGTAGGGAACATGTTGTTATTTATTTTGTATATGTTTAATCCCACCAGGCATTAATGTCCATCACTTTCCTATTGGGAGACTGGTTGAAAATATAGAAGTAAAGTATTGAATTGTATGTTGCACAAAGTCAAGCAATATGATTTGCAACAACAGAATAAGTAGACCATAACATGGGCAAAAGATAAAGTGAAGAAAAGAGTATGTCTTCAGTGTGAGATGTTTTCTCATACATATTATTGATTGCATCATGACAGGTGGAATTCAAAAAGTCTCAAAGGATTTGTAAAATCTAGGTATATTATTTTGTGATGGCAGGGAATTATAAAATGGTGGCAGTTGCAATTATTTTGGTTCATAGTGGACTGCACCTGCGTCTATTCATATGTGAACTCCTATTTCGTTTTCATACTTGATTGTGAATCTTTTGTTGATATTTGAATTCATTAAGAGTTTGTTCTCACAGGGACAAAGTCAGGTCATCACTATCATTTTGAATTATTCTGATGATGTGGCAATTGCAAGGTCAACTTAACTCTATCAGCCCTGCAGCCTCTTTGTACTTTCTTAGCAAATTCAGGTTGTCAGAAGTGATGGATCCTTGGTTTGAAACTCATTAATGTGGTCTCAAAATTCACCAGGCAGTTTTAGGGAAACCCCTTTGCCTGTGGACTTGACAAATGTTCTGTGTGCCAGAACACGGAGATTATTATTAGGCAGTTATCATTATTTTTCTGATGTTGTACTTGTGATACATTTTGAGAAGACATTTGGTGCAGAATTTGCACTCTTGCTTTTTTTCTTTACAAAGGCTAGCTTCCAGCCTTTTTGACCATACCCCAAAAATAGACATGATGACACAAGACTGTCTTCTGTTCAAGTGACACAAGACTGTCATTGAAAATAGTTTCCCTATGTTGGACTCTCTCCTCCCTCTTTGTGATGCACAGGTTCACCCATGCTATGTCATCATCACAAATGATGCCCCACCCTATGGCAGTGTATTGGAATCACAGAGAAACTGGAGAGGAGGTAGATGTGGTGTCAGCAGTGGCCCCTTTAAGGGTAAGGCCTGGGCATCCAGCAGAGTGTGCTGCACAGCTGCAGCCACTGGAAGGCAATAGGGCCCTCAGGGATATAAGGAGCACCTGAGGCAGAAAGGGTTTGTGGGTTTTGAAGGAGTGTAGGTTGGAGGTAGGAAGGGAGACTGACTTGGCTTATTGAATTAGGAGTCTGACTGTGGATTGTGACTGGACTTTGGCTTTGGACTTTGACTTGGATACCCTGACGGATTTGACTGACCTACCTGGAACCTGACCTTGGACTCTGATTTGGCAACTCTGATTGATTGGACTGGTTTACTTGGCATCAGTGGATTGGGACTTGGCAGGACAGGCAGCAGTAGCCAGTGATATTGAGCTGGATAAAGAAATACGTGATGTGATAAGTGAGAGATAATATTATTTTCTGGAATATCACCCATACCTTACCTGAAATCATAAATTGTATATCAAGTTTCTCTTGATTAGCTCCTAATAGGTAACTGTTTATCTCTGGTTCCAGAAAGCCACCTACATGTTTACTGGTGCTTCTCTTGAAATTTCATTTTTGATTGAAGCCTATGGATTTTACTGGGGATGAAGAACAGGTTTACTGAACTATTTCCCAGATTTGGATCTGGGTTAACTGCTTTGAGGAAAGGGTTTAACACCCCTTTCCCAATTCTGCTGCTCCAATCAAAATTAGATTTTTCTGACACACACAAGTTGCTTAACAGTGACAAAACGTTGGGAGATCCAATCATGGATTTCCTGCATCATGTCTGTATGAGTCTCAAGAATTATACTCTACTTTCTTGTGTTGCTTAACACACTTCATGATTAAGGCAGTTGCCTTTGAAAGCTCATGAGACAGTAAACCAATTCGTCTTTGAAGTGCCAAAGTACTTTTTGTCCTGTTCCCATTTTTCTTTCTTGGTGTGTAGCAGACACTCTGAAGTCTGATATCAGCTTCCATAGATGGAAAGTAGGTACAGCTCTCAATCGTTGGTTTGGATCTGCTGTGCTACAGCAGCCTTTAACCATGAGTAATTATACAGCACTTCCTCCAGTGTCTGATTTGCAGGCTACAGGCCTGATCCTATTCAATTCATCAGGCAGACTTCCTCACTGACAACAGTCTGTCTTCTATCACATTCTTATCCTCTGGCAAGCTTACAGCTATACTTCTGCATTCTCTCTGTGTTCTAATCTTTTTCAAGTGCTTGGATCTGTGATGGGTCAAAGCCAGGAAGATCCTTCTAGAAGATGACCTGTAAATGCTTTGACCTGCAAAAGCACAGCAGACCCTTGAGGGGGATTTTTTAAAAAGGAGAAGCAGCACTTCTGTCTGTGCCATCATCCCAACCCTCATACTTGTACTTGCAGTTTTTCACTTCCTGGTGAACATTACATTTTGAGGATGTAATTGAGCCACAGTCCTGGTCTTATGGATTACACATCCATAAGGCCCTTGTTGAAATGACTTCATAAAGCAGAAGTCTTCAACAAGTGGATTATGACCCACAAGTAGGCTCTGAGTCAGCCTCAGGCAAGTTGTGGCAATGCTGCTGCAAGCATTTCCTTTAAAGGATACTCACTAGAAACATCATCACTGCCCTGTACTATAGGTATTCTGTACCTACACATCACTGCCCCATTATCTGTGCCCCATACTGGTATGCATTAAATTTAAAACCTTTTTTCAGACAAAGATGGGTGCAGGGGCATTAGCCATGGGTGAGTCCAGATGAGACGCCTCTGTGTTGCTCTCGTAGCTGGAATGGCTCCAGTGACGAGGGGGAGAGGCAGATAGCACAGCGCGTTGAGGCACCTTGCAAAACTTAGCACTGGTCCCCTCTCTGGGAGTGCCAGTGGGTGAGTCAGTTGTAAGCTTGTGCCTTGTCTCCAAACATGTGGTTTCTCCTAATACATCCTGCCAAGCTTGGATCACAAGATATATAAAGTTCTTCTGTGTGCACTGTCACTATTCCTTCTCTCTCATTGGCGAACTTAGATGGCTTAGCTTTGTTGGCGGCGATGGACTTCACCGGTGCTAAACTAATTGTGGAGCCTCCAGAAGGAAGGTGCAAGGAATAGCCAAAGTGTGAATACTTGTTTTAACACCTAGCAAATCAGAGAAAAGGAAGACCATCTACGGCATGGTGGTCCAACATGTGGCCCATGGACCACTTGTGCCCGGAGAGGCCCTTTTTGGCTCCCCCCAAAAGCACCGCTGCAGCCCCCTCCACCATCTTCTCCCACTTCAGCAGCTTTTTGGTCTCCTTGCCACGCCGTTCCAGCTCCTCCTTTGGAAAACATGAATGATTCAGCTGGGAGTTTGAAAAGCCCCGCTACACCTACTACTGGCTTCTTCAACTGAGCCTGCCAAATGACTTTGGCGGTTCAGAATGCAGAAGTAATTGGTGATTATGTCGTCACATCACCATCAATTACTTCTGGGTCTGCCCAGTCAGGGGATCATGCCGGCTAGGTCACGCCCCCTAGCTGCCAGAAGTTGGACCATCCTGATCTAGGGAAACAAGCACTGGGAGGCCATTAGATGGATTCTTGATCTGACTCAACACAGCCCTTTTTTTAACTTTTATGTTTGCATTTGAAATTCACCTTGCTGAAATACATAAATGTGCAAGTTTCCAATGCTACAAAACTTCACAGCTAAGAGCCCAATCCTGAGCTTGGCACACCAGCTCACTGCTGGTGCGCACTGTCGCAAACATGCCGTAAGACATGTTTGCGAGCCCTAGCACTGGTGCTCAGCCGGTGGTAGCCCAGCACTGACTGATGTTAGGCTACTGCCAGGTGAGCACCGGAGCGCCGCTGCGCAATAGCCAAGCGGCGGAGAGGTAGGTGGAGGAATGGGGGAGGCGGGGAGGAAGCGTTTTGGGGTGGAGGAGGCGGAGGGAGGGCGGGGAGGAGGTGTTTCAGGGGGAAGAGAACGGGGTGGGAGGGGTGGCTGACCTCCCAACATGAAGGCTCTTTATTCTCTGCTGACCTTGAGCGTCAGAACCTCTGATTCTCTGAGCGTGCTGGATGCGGCGGCAGCCATTTTTGGTGCCACTGCATCCCCGTGCCCTGAGCAACTGAGGATTGGGCTGTAAATGTGTCATGAACCATTGCCAAATGCAGTTGTCCAGTGAACAGACTGGGGCATACATGCCGACACGTACTGCAGATCATGGCTCATCAAAATCAAATGTGTTCAAGTGAAACAAAGTGACACCAAAGGCATGAATATGACACAAAGCAAAAATTTCATTAAAGGGTTTGAAATTATTTTTGTTCTGATACTGGAAAATCCCTGTGTGCTTCAGCACTTGTTTTGAAGATGTTTTCTGTTTCTGATAAGTGCATGAGTGTTTCTGTGTACTCAAAGCAGCTAAGAAACAACTGAAACACAAGAAGAGATGCAATTACAAACCGTAATTGTTACTCTTGTTGATTTATCTGAAAACCTTGTACAGTGCATCCCAGCTTAACCATGGATGCAGTCATTTGCCTTGGCCAAAACACTGTCCCTGACCTTTGGCTTGTCTCCTGTCTGATTCAGGCCAGTCCAGTCAAGAAAGGCATTATTCTTATATTATTCTTCACGGTAAACCTTGGTAATATCCCTAATTTTATCTGAACTACG
Source organism: Tiliqua scincoides (assembly GCF_035046505.1). NCBI lineage: Eukaryota > Metazoa > Chordata > Lepidosauria > Squamata > Scincidae > Tiliqua > Tiliqua scincoides. The sequence goes on along the minus strand of NC_089823.1, from coordinate 207,136,000 downwards.
ATTGCCCAGCAAAAGGAAGACATCCTGAGACCAGAAAAAAAAAATCCCTCAATTAAATTGGAAGGTACCTTTTTCTTTAGTGCAAGATTTCCTTTCTCACCCGAGGAAGTGTCTTCCAGATCTCACAGAGCTGTCAGTCATTGTGGTGAAATCTCACTGGAAATGAGTCTTATCTCCTTGGAATTCTTCAGTTATCTTCTCATCCTTATTTTATCACTCAAACTTCTGTGAACATTAAATCATCCATTTTAGGGTCACATGTACTACAGTTCAGATGTGATTCTGCCTTTTCAGTTTTCATCGCTTGGATAAAGAATGTATAGAGATTCCCAGCTGTACTTTTTTCTGAGGCTGACATTTTCAGGCTGATATTTTCCCAGAAGAATTCCTGGTACAACCTCAGGGTTCTACAGTATCCTAGGATGCGTGTCATTGCATCATTCATGCATTCTGTGTCAGTTTATCAAAGGAACAGCTGACATTTGACCCAGTTAGGTTACCTGTTTGAAATACCAGTTTAGTGAGCTGCCTCTAGAGCAGGGGTGTCCAAACTTTTTGGCAAGAGGGCTACATCATCTCTCTGTTACTGTGTTGGGGGCCTGGAAAAAAAAGAATTTGTTAAAAATTTGAATAAATTTACATAAATGAATATAAGAGATGGAACCTATATGAATGAATGAAGGTCTTGCGATAGCTCAAGGCCTATAAAAGACTTTGTGCAAAGCAAGGCTAACCTTTCCTTTGCTGCCGTTGCTGCTTCACAGATGCGAAACAGCAAGAGGTGGAGGGGCCCCTTGGCCCGCAGCTTGCACAAGAGGTCAAACAGTCGGCCCTCGCACTGAGAGTAGTCGTGTCGGGCCAGCGCGAGCTCCAGCAAATCTCCAGAGGGCCAGAGCCTCAATGGAGACTGAGGGCTCCCCGCAGGCCAGATTGGGGGTCCCTGAGGGCTGCAAGTGACCCCCAGCCAGAGTTTGGGTACCCCTGCCCTAGAGGGGATCATAGCGATCCTTGCCCCAGTAGCGCCTGGATCCAAGTCCACAGACTGCCGCCCCCCCCACCAGCGGGCTGCCACCCCCTGCCTCCCTTTCGGAGGACCAGGGAGGCAGCGTGCTGCCTCCCTGACCCTCCAAAGGCCTTTTGAAGGCCTTGGAGAGCTGAAAAATGACTTCCAGTTTCACAGAGGAAACCTGACGTAATATCTTAATACCCTTAGAAGACCTTCTGAGGGCTGGGGAAGCCTCCCCAGCCCACAGAAGGCCTTCTAAGGTTCTAAAAGTGTCACTTCCGGTTTCCGCCGTGAAACTGGAAGCAGTTTTTTCCAGCCCTCCAAGGCCTTTAGAAGGCCTTTGTAAGGTTGGGGAGGCAGTGTGCTGCTTCCTCAGCCCTCAGAACACCTCTTGGCGGAAGGCACTGGGTGGCGGGGGGAAACCCAGGCATTTGTTCCCTTTCCCCCCCTCAGGTACGCCACTGGATAGGATTGGTCCTTGGTTTTTTATACTTTAACATCATTTTTGAATTAAAAAAAAAGGCACAATTTAGGAGCTCAGCAAGGAGCTATATGCAGCAGGTATGTGACCAAAAAAGTGCAGTGTCCACACACATCTGCATCATGCCCTTTGTTTGTCCAAGCCCCCAAAGGCTTGATGTATACTCACCTTCTGCACATCAGTGTATACTCACCTTCTGCAAGGCACATTGCCTCTGAAGATTCTGTACATACTGGTTTGCCCCATCACTCTGAAGAAGTTCTTTGTACTGAATTTATTCTCTGACTGTGGTCAGATTTTGAGACCTCAGGCAAACTATGCGCTGTTGTCTGTGTCTATGCAATCAATTATAAGAGTATTTTCAGTAATTGCTGGAAGAGTCACGCTGCTGGGGCTAGAACAAAGAATGAGAGGTTGTAAGAGGTGCTACTTTGTTTAGTGATTATCAAGCTGCATATCACTGAAGCAAATGTATCTTTGTGAGTTTGAATTGGACTGTACATTCTCTCCAGTTCTAGCACTAGCTCAGGCCAGGTGCATTAAAGAGAGCCTGACTATTGAGCATGAATATGGAAGTATCCATTTGGTAAATTTCTATTAAATAGCCTGTAGAAAGTGGGTGTAATAGGAGCATGCCAGCGAGTGCCTCTTTTTATAGCCACATTATCATTTGCATCAAGCTAACATAATTCATTTAAGCTTATGAATATCACAAAAAGCACTATAAAAATCCAATCCTGTATCATTCAGTCTTGGCACAGGGATTGCTTAATTGGTCCATTTCCAGGAGAACCAGACGAGTTAAATTTAGGGTAGACAATCCTATTACTGTTAAAGCTTTGAATTGACCTAGCTCAGTTACAAATTTCCCAGTAAGCACTGCTAGAGAGAAGTGCACTAATTCAGACATCGAGGCTTCTGTCTGCATTTGTGACAAGTGTCTTGCTATAAAGGCCAAACTTTTTAACAAAAACCATTAGGATTTTCAAGCACAAGTATAAACAAACAAACAAACCAGCTTCTGTCAGAATACAAAGAAAAGAGTATTCAGACAAGTTTGCCCAATTCCAATACTGTATGCAGAAAACATAGATACACAGAAACTGCCTTCTTCTGAATCAGATCATTGATCCATCTAGCTCAGCATTGTCCACTACACACAGCTGCAACAGCTCTGCTGAGTTTCAAACAAGGGTCCTTCCCAGTTCTACCTGGAAATGCCTGGAAGACCTAGGACTTTCTTCACTTGAACTTTACCCCGGAGCTACAATCTTATTGTTGCTGCTCAAACTGCATAGCCTGACCTTTAGGTATTACAGAGAACAAGCAGTGAAAACTTGTAGAGCATGTGGCCTGGTCTAATAAGGAACATAACGGTTCAAGACTGCTTCTGTGAATGCCCCTCTATCTATATGGGCAGGAATTCTGTGCACCACTACGCTGCTTAGGCTGCAATCCTATACACACTTTCCTGGAAGTAAGCCTCATTGAACACAGTAGCAATTACTTCTGAGTAGACATGAACTGGATTGCGCTGTTAAATACTGTTCGCTTTTGCCATCCTTAATAATAATAATAATAATAAACTTTATTTGTATCCCGCCCTTCTCCCTGAAAGGGACCCAGGGCGGCTTACAACATGTAAAAACAATTTTAAAAAGCATGATTTAACACAGATAAAAACATATTAAAAACATTAACAGAGGCCATAAAAACAGTAGTCAGAATAAAGTCAGAATAAAAAGAGCATAAAACAGCAAATCATAGAGGAATCCAGCCTGTCAAAAAGAAACTAAAAGATATATAAAAATGTTAAAAAGGCCATGGAATCAGAAGGCTTGTTTAAAGAGCAGGGTCTTCAGGCCTCGCCGAAAAAACTCAAGAGAGGGAGCCATTCTTAAGTCAAGGGGAAGGGAGTTCCATAGCGTTGGTGCCACTACTGAGAAGGCCCTATTTCTTGCAGCCGCCCCACGTACCTCCTTAGGCGGCGGCACTTGTAGAAAGGCCTTCTCTGATGACCTGAGAGGATGAGCCAGATTGTACGGGAGTAGGCGATCTCTAAGATAGCCTGGCCCAGAGCAGTATAGGGCTTTAAAGGTCAAAACCAGCACCTTGAATTGGGCCCGGAAACAAATGGGCAGCCAATGTAGTCCCCGGAGAAGCAGACTGACAGAGTCAAACTGCCTAGTTCCAGTGACCACACGGGCCGCCACATTCTGCACTAATTGCAGTTTCCGAACCGTCTTCAGGGGCAGCCCCACATAAAGTGCGTTACAATAATCTAACCTTGATGTCACCGTAGCATGGATCACCGTGGCCAGGTCTGCACGATCCAACTACGGACACATCCTTAAGCATTCTGTTTGCTGATTTCAGATATCATTTAGCAGTTTATTGGTATTTTTCCTGTCCTTGGAGCATTATATGCTGTACTGATTTAAAGCTTATAAGTCATGCCTGCAAGTGCTTCAGCATTACTCTTGACAGTAAGACTTGAGAATCCCTATAATATAGAGTGCTGTGTATGGAAAAACTTAGGGCCCAATCCTATCCAATTTTCAAGCACTGGTGCATTTGCAATGCAACTCCAAGGTAAGGGAATATATGTTCCCTTACGTTAAGGAGGCCTCTGGGACTGCTTCCCCACAACAGCACGCAGGGCATGCCCCATTGCCACAACTGCACCAGCACTGGAAAGTTGGATAGGATTGGGCTCTTAGTTGTACCCACTAATTCCTCTTCTAACACTGAAGAGAGAATGCTCCCCCCCCCTTTTTAGTGGATGTGCTAAGAAATGCATGGGTCCTGATTGAGCCATATTAGCCATATTTAGCTGTGACTAAATCCAGTTGAAAGCAGGAGGACTTGCTTTTACAGTTAATTTGTTCCATTGGTTTCAATAGGACTTAAACTGATGATTAACTGTAGCTGGATTGGGGCTATGGAAAGGGGAATGAGCAATTGTTGTACTTAATGGTCGTGAGATTTGAGCTTTGGGTACACATTTGCAATACCAAAAAGAATTCTTCACCAGTATGGGAAATGGGGATGGAGCAATCAAGGACCATGTGGAAGGAAACTAGAGTGCACAGAGCATGCTGTAATAACAAAACTGCCCTGTTTAGGTAAAATGCAGTGAGAAAATACTTTAAAGATTCAGGTAATTCCGGAATGATTCTATTGCATGAACTAGTACTTAATAACATGGTGTTTTAGTTATGACAGCCACATTAACCTTTGCAAGTAGGCATCGGAATCCCAGAACTAATGGACATGCCTCTCTCCTATGGTACTGTAGAGCCCTACCAGCTCTGCTAAAGCAGCAGAATCATAGGCAGACTTCCATCAGAGCAGAGGAAAAACTTTAACATGGCACAGTTGTGCAGTGCAAGCTATATTGCCAGTAAATAGACAGAGCTTTTAGCGTGCAGGAAGAGTGTTCCTTTGCATGACTCCCATCTCCTAACTGTAACTCCATGTTTGGCACTGGCAAATTACCAGTAACTGTTGTACTAGCTGGGATGGAGCAGCATAGATGGGATGGAGCCTTACAGGACAGTCCTATGCATGTCTACTCAGAAGTAAGTCCCATTGTGTTCAATTAGACTTACTCCCAGGAAAGTGTACATAGGATTACAGCCTTACTCACCCAATGTTAGGGTGCGGTTTAGGGAGGCTTGTGCCACAGCATGGAATAGAATTGTGCTGCTCAGAACTCTTTAATATTCAGTTAGTCTCTCTCTCTCTCTCTCTCTCTCTCTCTCTCTCTCTCTCTCTCAGTAAAAATACTCTTTGGATAGTAATGGATAATGTACAAAATCAATAGTTTAAGTATGGAGCAGAGTTGAGGACAGTTCTATTTCCTTTGCTGTTATATGTTGCAGTCCTGACAAAAAAACTCCTAATTCCAGATTTTTTTTTACAGCATGCAATGATATATTGTGCAATGTTGGAATGGCTCTCGATAATTTAATTTAGATATCCTCAGCTCATGGCCCTGTTGCTTTTGGGAAGAATTTCTGAACCAGAGCATAGGAAGTCAAGCATGTGACTCAGTTGATGGGGAATGCCAGCCAAGTCTGCAGCTGTGATGGGTTATACTGGACAATTAGTGAATGAGCTGTGAGTGTTTTAACTGTGGCGTGATTAGTGGAAGAGAAGCCATGGCACTAGAGTAGAAGGTGCTGATATTTCGCTCACTGGGTTCAGCAAGACTCTTTCCTTGACTTCAGCGTTCTGTCTTTACAAAGAAGCAATACAGAGTCTCCAGCAAAGGAAAAAGAAATTATGAAGATGGCAGCAGAATAGGTGTTGAGGGCAGGAAAGAGATTTTAGCGCTAACGTTAAAACCAAACAATTTTTTTAAAAGGAAGGATAAAGGGAAAAATACATTAAAATGCAAGGGTTTTTGGAGCATTGCAGCCGAATCCTATCCACACTTTCCTAGAAGTAAGCCCCATTGACTCTAATGGGACTTACTTCTGAGTAGACATGCATAGGATTGGGCTGTTAGTCTGCTGTGAAAATAAAATAAAAAAGAAATGTTAACTCCATAACCAAACAGCCATTTCAGTAAGTATCAGTTTCTCCTTGCCGCATAGGTTCAGAGAAGAACCATCCCAACATCCTCCAAGAATGTTGTACCCTTTGCACTTTCTCTGCTTGGTTTCCTATTTAGTTGCTTTCATGGCTGTAATCAGATATGGGCAACTTTGCTAAAGCTTTTGAGAGAGCAACATCACACCCAGGACAGCCAGTGTAACCGTGACCTTGGAACTTTATTACAGTCATCCAAGACTCTGCGAACAATTAAAGTAGAAATTAATTGATAGGGTCTTACTATCCCTCTTATCAGTAATCTTTTGGCTCAAGCTTACAGTTTGCTAGCACCCTTTTATTAAATTCAAATAGATATGCTAAGATTTTTGATTAAGCAGTCAATATTATCTCAAAGAGATCCCTGTGTGTCTTTTTCCCCCCAAATACTTCAACCAGGTACCTGGATAATAATAATTTGAACCATTCATGTACATGGCAGTTTACACAGAGTGTTTCATCCTATTGAAATAATCCTTGAGGCTTATTTCCAAGTGGATGCTTTATTTTTCTTTTAGGTTGGGGGATGTAATCTGTACTGGAATCGCAGTAGGGCAAAGTTCTAAAACGTCTCTACACCTACCATTTTTGCACTTCTTTTGTGCCCTCCCCTCATGCAGTATTTCAGCCATTTCTGCCCAATGTTACATATATGCATAGCCATTTCTGCCCAATGTTACATATATGCAACAGGGATCAAACATGTACACCTGTGGCAAAAATGGGTTAAAACATATAAGCAAAAATCCCTGGGTCAACTTATGCATTCCCATAACATGCAGTTTGGCAGTCACAAACTGTGTTTTGGAATAAATCACTTAAAAGTCATTTATATGCATTTCATAAACTAGCATGAGTTTCCCTGATTTCAGATAAGACTGAGATCTCAATCCAAAAGTATGTATGCCAGTTCCATATTATATCAGGATTAACTGGATATAGCAACTCCCCACATTTAACCACAAGGCATTGTATATATCCACAGACATACTTAGATCTGTAATTCTAGCTATCTATTTGTTTATGTGGAAGGCAGAGAGCAGATGCATTTACAGTACAGACAAATTCCACTCTCCCAGGACCCAGTATTTTTGTGAACAAATATTATCACACCGACTAGGCAATGCCATACAATACAGTAGAACACTCAGGCCTGGTTGCTCTCAGTTGGACTGTGTGAAGGGTCTGGCTGAAGTAACGCTGGAATGTCAGGTGTCACAGTTGGCATGGCATGTCTCATGAATTCCTTCAGTCCTTATCATGCCTTCTGTAGTTATATGTTTGGACTGGAATGGTGGAAGGGGGAGGAAGAAGCTAGTCAGAGCATCCTGCTCAGACCCACTGATACCTGCAATGGCAGTGGAGGCCAAGACGGATCTATCCAACCAGCTCTTTCTTCCTATCTCACTCTCCTCCTCTCTCACTGAGAAGTACAGGAGCTTCTGTAGTGGCTTTGGGAACCCAGTACTCTTGGATTAACTCCTTGCACTCATTAATTAATTTGGTGCAATTATACACACTTGTACTACCTAGTCGCCTTGTGTAAGGGCTGGTTCATACCTATTTTGTTAAGGATCCGAATATCCTAAGGGATTTTGTTTAGGATCATTCTGAGCAGAATACCCTGGCCTGTTGCTTAAAGCCATTGTATTTTTATTCTGGTTAGAAAATTACCCAAGTCTTTTGGTGGCAGTTCCACAGGTATGGAATGATCTCCCAGGCAAGATAGATTAAGGTTCCCCTTTTACTGCTTTTTGGATGGTGCTTGAAGACCATTCTATTTTCATCTCTTTTCTATTATAGTCTGATTATTGACTAGTCTGATTATTGACCAGGTCCTATGAGACTAGTGTATGTGTCCTGGAGCAGCAGCATGCTTTATGGTGATTGCAAAGTGTGGCCCTCCACTCCACATAGCTGAGACATTGCAGCAAGTGGTTGCAGCCATTCACCAGCTGCATCCTGAACAACTTCATAACGAGTAAGTTGGACCAGGAGATAGGCAGAATGGGGAGGGGAGGGAAAAAATGGGGCAGATACTGGGGAGGTTGGGGTGTGTGTTGAGCAGCAACTGTTACCCTGCAGATGCCTGATCTTGTCTGATCTTGGAAGCTAAGCAAAGCAGGGTCAGGCCTAGTTAGTACTTGGATGGGAGACCGCTTGGGAATACCGGGTGCTGTAGGCTTATACCATAGTCTTCCGAGACTGAAGGTTGCCAACCAGTGAGGCCGGCAAAGAGCAGTATCCGCAGCAACAGTTCCACTAATATCTTACCCATCACCCAACTTCAATCCATCTTTCACAGTCCGCTTGGACTTGCGTTGGAAAATTACTGTGCACAGGTCACAATAGACACATTGTGGCAGCGGAAGCTTATCCTTGGGCAAGGAAAAAAAATGCTCCCTTACCTGGAGGAAACCTCGGGGGATGCCCCCCCCACAGGATGAAACACACACTTTTTTACTGTGCATTGTGTATGTGATATTATGTTTTATGACTTTTGTACATATCATACATACGTGATATATTTTAGATATGACCAGAAGTTTAGTCTAGAGTTTTGACAATATATCTCTTCACCATATTAACAGCCCAGAAGACTGTGTGAACAGGTTACTTCCCCATTGGTTGGTACAGATTCTTTATATACACTTCTCTCCTGCTCTTTGCCTCTCCCCTTCCTGGATTTTCTGAAAGACCAAATCTTCCATTGACCCATTCTGTTATATTTAAAGCATCCTTTCATATGATGTGGATTCTTCTCTCTCTATTATTATACTGTAGTTTGAGACGAACATAACTGTGCCTTGTCTTTAGCTGGTTCCTTGGAGTACTTTTGAAAAGGTTAATATCACACTTGTACAATGATAATCCAGCTCCTCACTGGAGACTTTTGGGGCTGCCTGCCAAATAGTTTATCCTGACAGAGACCAGGAGAAATGCCAACTTAAGCAGGGTACTTTTGCTTTTAGCAAGCTACCCAAATTTAAAATGTGGTGAAGCACAATAGAGTAATGAGAGTGAATCTGCAGACAGCTCATGGAAACAATTGAAATTAAAATAGACAATTCTCACACAAAATCCACTTAGAAGACTCTTGCTCATCCACTGTGAGTGTGGTTTATCAGGTTTGAAAAGCAGGGAGAGCAAGTTCCTGAAGTTAAAAAGTACCATTTAATAACGTGACAATGTTGGATGATTTTGATATAATCTACATCAAACTGTAGGTCGGGACCCACTAGGTGGGTCACGAGCCAATGTCAGGTGAGTCCCCATTCATTTCAAAATTTTATTTTTAATATAGTAGACTTGATGCTACCCATATTTATATATTTTTAGCAATGATAGTAAATGGGACTTATTCCTGGGTAAGTGTGGGTAGGATTGCAGCCTAGAATTGTTAAAAATTTTCCTGCTTGATGATGTCACTTCCGGTCATGACATCACTTCCAGTGGGTCCTGACAGATTCTCATTCTAAAAAGTGGGTCATGGTGCTAAAAGTTTGAGAATCACTGATCTATATAGTTCAGTTATCACACCCTGAGCAGACTAGCTATCAGGAAATAATCCACCTGGATAATGAACATTTTGATAAGTCAATTCTGGTGTTTATGTGTGCTCTGCTTTGCCACATGGTGCTGTGAATGAAAGCAACAGATCTCAAGGCAACTCAGCTGTGTAAAAGGGTTTGGAAAATGAGACCCAGCTCCAAAATAAATACAAGAGAAAGATGGAAATGGGAGCTAACTGTTGTCTTTTTGTGTGTGTTTTGGTTCCTTAGCAGGAAAAGCCCAAACTTCTGGACCCTTTGGATTATGAAACGGTCATTGCAGAAATTGAGAAGACTGTTGAAAATGACTGTCACAAGGACCTCATCTTATTCCCAGATGATGACTTTTCAGTAAGTGCTAAATGGTTACAGAAAAAGCCAAACTTTGAACCAAGCTATGTGTCTTGATGTCACTGTGCAAGATTTCATGACTGGGGTATGTATATTTGTTTTATTAATGGAAATAGCAGCCATGTCAAGCCCCTGGTCTGGATCAGGATTGTAGCAAAGTGAGACAACTTGGATATTTGCCCCACAACCACCATCTATCCAAGTTGGCTACCTCACAGCAAATACTTTCCCCCAGGAAGAAAATTCCCAGTAGATCTCAGAGTTTGGTCTTCATTCCCAAGTACCAGAATGCTCCCTTTCTCCAACAGCAGCACCAGCTATCAGTCGTGGCTGATGGAATTGGTGCAGCAGACTGGGATGGGTGAAGTACAGATCCCAGGTTTGGTGCTGATGGCATTATGCCCCATACCTGCATAGATCACCGAGGGGCCATTTTTATAACTTTTATCCATGGCTTTTTAGTTCAGATTATTGTTTGGCTGTATTTTGCCCATTGACATAAACCAGAATGCTTGATTAACATAGCAGCTTTCCTCTTGCTTCAGGAGTTGGTTCAATAAGAGGTTAATTTTTAGGATCATAACGCAATAGAACTGCAACACTTACAAACTTGGGTCAATAGATATTTACACCCAAGAGTAACTGAGAATCCAAAGTATATTTGTCCTTAGCAGGCTTAGCACTGCACACATTCAGCTTTCCCAACTGTGAAAAACATAACCTAACTAACAGATTCCTTTAACCTAACTAACTGCCCCCTTTAATGGTGATTATGCTGCTAATAATAATAATAATAATAATAATAATAATAATAAATAAAGAAGAATAGGCATTTGTATGACACTGAATGTGCAAAGCACTTCACATGCATTATCTTGATGTATTGTTATCCCCATTTTGAAGCTAGTAAGAAGCTGAGCTTGAGGAGGAGTGACTTGCCCAAGACCATTTAATGAGCGTGCTAAGACTATGTTTGGTCTACTGAGCTTCTGTATAATATTTATCTATGATAACAAATGCCAAATCCTATCCCAACTAAGCTAAAGAAGAAGCTTAGTTTAGTTTTAGTCTCTTCTGACAATAGAATTTCTCAACTTCATCAAGAATACAAATGCACCGAAAATACTGCAGATCTAGGCTTTCATTTTTGTAGATTGTTTTGTGTATAAATACAGGCCATTAGAGCACCTAGTCATTCTCTGCTCCCATATATTCAACAACCAATTCACTTCAGGCCAAATGTAGCTGTTTGGAAACCAAATTTTACTGCTGAACAGGAAGCATATTTGTGGCGGCTGTGTAGCTAGTGGTCTAAGCATAGCTGATTCTCGGAAGGGAAGTTCTTTGGAACTGCACTTTACAAGTAATCCAGAATGGTGTTTAAAAAAAAAACCTTCAGACTCTAGGTTTTTCTAAATGTTGAGATTTGAAAGCCATATCAATTATTTGTTTAATTGGAAAAATAGTTGTACATATTACAAGGCTTCTGAACTTGTAATCTCAATGTTTGTCAACTCAGTATAAATGTGTTATACTGAGTTGACAAAGCAAAGACAGCTGAATGAAAACCATTTCCAACCTGTTTCACTCTCACAATTGTCTTGCTGGAAGAGCGCCAAATTAGTTTGTGTAGTTCTTGCTATGATGCTACTGGTTCACCAGATGTTTTGCACCTGGCTTCTGCCTCTCTAACGCGTGGTTAGCACTTCCTTCTGACACACACACACATATAGTCTGACTTAATATGCAAGAGTAAAACCTTGAAAGAAAGAGGGGGTTAATTGCAACCCCTCTCAGGTTCCTCCCATGCCCCACCACAAATAACCCCCTCCCTTATGCACTCATAATAGTGAATAGGGTACTTCCCCACAGAGAACTCAGAAGAAAATAACATTTGTTTTACCGTCTCAAGCAGCATAGTTGGGTTTCCTGCGTTGTCAATGCCATTTGGGAGGCACCTTAAGAAGCAGAATATTCAGCGTCCAAAGTAATTCTGTTACTAGCTTGACATAGTAGAGCCATCTCCAGATTATGTGATTTTACTGGACTTTCACTGTAAAAATGCACTTCCAGATACATTATATTTGCATTTTCTCAGTGTGAACCATGACAGTTCTCAGAAAGGCTTTACAGAATCATTATAGCCCAGGTCTATTCCCAGCAGCTCCATCGGGTGCAGCAGGAACAAAATGCCTACCGCTGCATTCAGCAGTACCACCAAGGCCACCGGTGGTCTCATGAGGGGAAGGGGACTTTCAGTCCCTTTTCCCGGGAAAAGCCCCAGGCCCCACAAAGGCTTTTTGGCCTGACATGGAGAATAGGATCTCGTGGAGCAGAGCTCTGACGGTCCCACCCCCCTCCCAGGCCGGTTCCTTCCCCTGTCCTCCCCTTGCACTGTTCCACTCACTCCCTGCCTCGCTTCCACTCCAAAAATACTCACTGCTGGCCTGTGCAGCAGGAGCATCGGCCAGCCCTTCACATGGCACTGAGGCTCAATGCCGGCTGGCACTTCTCTCCAGGTGCCGCGGACATACTTTATGGCATATTTGCAACACCCAGCACTGGTGCTGGAGCTCAGCACTGCTGCTAGAGACAGATAGGATTGAGTCCGCAGACTGCAGTCCTAGTGGGATTTGCTTCACCTGAAGCATATATTGGATTGCGCTGTTTATGTCTTTTCCATAGCATGTGGTTGATATATGGAGAACTTAGTAATTTCCCTTTGATGAGTGGAAACATTAATTGTGATGAGAGTGTCCAACAATACTAAGGCAGAGAGTTGTATTGTTGGTTAATTAGAAAGTTTGGTTCTCTAGCTGAACTGCTATGAGATGGGGATGCTTTTTAGACATCTTGCTTACTCTGTCAAAAGTGAATGCAATGTGCTCTGTGCTGTTATCTGTCAATTCTGATAGGAACTTTCTCCAGAGGGCACCTGTGGGCTTTGACGAGTTTAAAAATAGCCCAGATGTCCCCAGCGCTGGCACTGCTGTCATGGTCACCCCGCTCCTTAAGGTCGATGCCCCAATTTGAGAATCTCTGCCCTAAGTGAAAAGGCAGAGTTTTTAATTAGCCAAATTTTCTCCACCCAAATGCACACTGACAGTATCATTTAGATGGAGGGCACCTCATCACAGAAGTGATATAATGCGTTTCCCTCCATGTCATTAGAATTGACAAGCGAGGATGTGAAATCTCATTACCCTTGCACTCCCCCCCCCCCAAAAAAAAAACAACCAAAGACACAAGACAGGTTTTGGAGGAACTGGCCACTTTTATTTGACTAAACACAAAACTGCAGCAGGGAAACTCAAATCCCCCAGCAGTGTGGGTGCTAAAGGGGGAAATGGTTAAGACCACTTTATTCCCCCTGGCAGAAAATGGGTGTGCCATCTGGCTCAAAGCCACGCTGTATGAACTACAGAGCAGACCTATCATAGATGACCCCCAAAGGGATCGAGGCAGTTGGTCAGCTTGCATCACCCCTAGCAAGCCATGGAATAGTCCTAGCTATTGCCAGCCAAGGGGGTTGCTAGCCTGCCTCACCGAGCCGGGCCAGCAACATGTGAGCAGACCCCTTGACCTCGTTGCCTCAAAATGGAAGCCAGGGTCACATACGTGCTTAACTACCCGCACAACTCCTGCCCACATTGACCGACCATCTGTCCAATTACCTAGAAGTACTGCTCTGCACAAACAAAAGTCTGGGATAGGCAAAAAAAATCCACCAGCCAAAATGCCAGTCAGGCCAAAAATCCCTGTCCAACCTCAAAGGCAACCAGCTAAGCTTAGACAGAAAGCAGGGCAGGTAGGTGGGTGGGTCGATCAACGTGTTGCAAATGAGCAGGTTGACCAAATACAATGGAGGACAGAGTGCCTGTACCTTTAACCATTATATAGAAGAGGGAATTTTGGCTGGTGCAGATTTTTAAATCCTTCCAGGCTGAGCTGCACCTGCCAAAATTCCCTCTTCTATACAATAGTTAAAGGTATAGGCACTCTGTCCTCCATTGTATCTGGTCACCCTTCAAATGAGGGAATATTGAGTCCTCACTTTGAGCACCAAGTAGCCTCTCCCCTGCACAATTGGAAGGAGCCAATAGGGCTTCTCCAAATTTGTGGCTCTGTCTTGTGCCTGCTGGGCAGGGCAGGTCAAAAGGGGGTGGCGTGTGACCCATACCACCCTCATTACACAGTGGCCGTTGTTCATGCAGTGATTTTTCTTAAGCATTGCATCAAGAGCAAATGGTGACAAATTCAGCACTAGAATGCCCATGAAAGTGATAGGAAAGTTCTTTCTGTGGAACTTGATCTGGGATGGTTCATTTATGCCTGTGGACCCATTGCTAGATACTGTGGTTATTATGATGAGCAGATATGTATTCGGCAGCCATTTGTTATTTTAGTTTTTGAATATGTGCATGCATATTACATATATTGATTTTCATTTTCTCTTTCACCACCTTTTAAAATCAGATAGTGATAGTTCCATGGGAAATAAGAACGCTGTACCCTTCCGTTCCTGAAGATGCAGAGCAAAAAGCAGAACATTTATTTGTTAAAGAGGTAAACTAATTTCTTTTAAATTCCTTGATCTTTCATTTGTACAACTGTTGCAGGGTGTTTTTGTTTTCAAAAAGCTTGAACTTGTTGAGAACTTGTGATATTTCAAGGTACTAGGATAGCAAGGAACTATCCAGATGGTAGTATTTACTCTCTCTGAAATACTTCCAGTCATAATGATTCACCCAACCAAAAGCAAGGGGGGGGAAATCTTGAAACTTCATACTTAACACAGTAGGAAGCTCACTGTTTGCTCTGCTGTTTTTATTGAAAGGGAAAGGAGTTTGAGTGTAACATACATACTTATATTTGGAAATTATTGCAACTGACAAGATGTAACTCAGGGCAAACCCTTCCATGTAGCCAAATGAAGTGTGAGAGCCACAACACAATGATATATGCTGGGAGACAGAATTTTGTAGGAAGAAGGAATTATGAGTTCACTGGGAATTTGGTTAATGAACATAGGAACAGCCCCACTGGATCAGGCCATAGGCCCATCTAGCCCAGCTTCCTGTATCTCACAGCGGCCCACCAAATGCCCCAGGGAGCACACCAGATAACAAGAGACCTGCACCTTGGTGCCCTCCCTTGCATCTGGCATTTTGACATAACCCATTTCTAAAATCAGGAGGTTGCACATACTCATCATGGCTTGTAACCCGTAATGGATTTTTCCTCCAAAAACTTGTCCAATCCCCTTTTAAAGGCGTCCAGGCCAGACGCCATCACCACATCCTGCGGGAAGGAGTTCCACAGACCGACTACATGCTGAGTAAAGAAATATTTTCTTTTGTCTGTCCTAACTCTCCCAACACTCAATTTTAGTGGATGTCCCCTGGTTCTGGTGTTATGTGAGAGTGTAAAGAGCATCTCTCTATCCACTTTATCTTTTCCATGCATAATTTTGTATGTCTCAGTCATGTCCCCTTTCAGGTGTCTCTTTTCTAGGCTGAAGAGGCCCAAACGTCGTAACCTTTCCTCATAAGGAAGGTGCCCAGCCCAGTAATCATCTTAGTTGCTCTCTTCTGCACCTTTTCCATTTCCACTATGTCCTTTTTGAGATGTGGTGACCAGAACGGGATGCAATACTCCAGGTGTGGCCTTACCATTGATCTGTACAACAGCATTACAGTATTAGCTGTTTTGTTCTCAATACCTTTTCTAATGATCCCAAGCATAGAATTGGCCTTCTTCACTGACATGACACATTGGGTCAACACTTTCATCAACCTGTCCACCACCATCCCAAGATCTCTCTCCTGATCTGTCACAGACAGCTCAGAACCCATTAGCCTATATGTGAAGTTTTGATTTTTTGCCCCGATGTGGATGACTTTACACTTACTTACATTGAAACGCATTTGCCATTTTGCTGCCCATTCTGCCCGTTTGGAGAGATCCTTCTGGAGCTCCTCACAATCACTTCTGGTCTTCACCACTCAGAAAAGTTTGGTGTCATCTGCAAACTTTGCCACCTCACTGCTCACCCCTGTCTTCAGGTCATTTATGAAGAGGTTGAAAAGCACCGGTCCCAGGACAGATCCTTGGGGCACACCGCTTTTCACCTCTCTCCATTGTGAAAATTGCCCCTTGACACCCACTCTCTGTTTCCTGGTCTTCAACCAGGTCTCAATCCAGGAGAGGACCTGTCCTCTATTTCCCTGACTGTGGAGTTTTTTTAGTAGTCTTTGGTAAGGTCCGCTCCCTTGAAGCCTTGGTGGCCAACCTGGAGAAGCGCAGGCAGCCAGAGGAGGACCGTGGGGAGACATCCGGGGACGATCAGGCTTCGTCCCAACCTCAGGCGTGCAGCTTCTCGGCTGCCCGGGTGGGAAGTCTCGGGACTGGAGGACGTCATCCTGGAGAGGAGGGAAACAATCCCCTAGGGGGGACCCCTTCTCCAGGGGATGGGCCCGTATCTGAACGCACTCGGGATACTCCTCGGCGGGAGGGGGGTCGGGGGCTTCTTGTAGTGGGGGATTCGATTATTAGAAACATAGAGAGGGGGGTTTGCGACGGATGTGAGGACCGCATGGTGACTTGCCTGCCTGGTGCGAAGGTTGTGGACATCACTTCTCGTCTAGACAGGCTAGTAGACAGTGCTGGGGGAGAGGTAGCGGCTGTGGTGCATGTCGGCACCAACGATGTGGGCAAGTGTAGCTGGGAGGTCCTGGAGGCCAAATTTAGGCTTTTAGGCAGGAAGCTGAAAGCCAGGACCTCAAAGGTAGCGTTCTCTGAAGTGCTACCTGTTCCACGCGCAGGGCCAGCTAGGCAGGCGGAGATCAGGGGTCTCAATGCGTGGATGAGACGGTGATGTAGGGAGGAGGGGTTTAGATTTGTTAGGCACTGGGGAACGTTTTGGGACAAGCGGGGCCTGTACAAGAGGGACGGGCTCCATTTGAACCAGAATGGAACCAGACTGCTGGCGCATAACATTAAAAAGGTGGCAGAGCAGCTTTTAAACTGATCCCTGGGGGAAGGCCGACAGGAGCCAAGGGGCATCCGGTTCGGGACTCCTCATCCCTATGGGATGAGGATGGGGAGGTTAGAGAACAACAAGACAAAGGCAGGGTAGGAGAAGAAATTGGGAAAGGTAGGGTGATGGGATGTGATAGACGGTTTGGCACAATGAGAGGATGCGGGGACAAAGGAGCGAATAAGCAGCCCATCCTGGGGCATTCCGTGTATAAATGCTTTTATGCGAATGCCCGAAGTCTACGAGCAAAGGTGGGAGAACTGGAATGTCTGGTGACAAGGGAAAATATTGACATAGTGGGCATAACGGAAACCTGGTGGAATGCAGAGAATCAGTGGGATACCGCAATCCCGGGCTATAAACTCTACAGGAGGGACAGGCAGGGGCGTGTTGGAGGTGGGGTGGCCCTTTATGTTAAGGAAGGGATAGAATCCAGCAAAGTAGAGATTGAAGGTGGGTCCGACTCCACCGTAGAATCTCTGTGGGTTAAATTACCAGGCTTGTGCAGCAATGTAATACTGGGGGCGTGCTATCGTCCTCCAGACCAGAAATCTGATGGGGACCTTGAAATGAGGAAACAGATCAGGGAGGTGACAAGGAAGGACAGGGTTGTAATCATGGGGGACTTCAATTATCCTCATATTGACTGGGTCAATTTGTGTTCTGGACACGATAAGGAAACCGGATTTCTTGACGTGCTAAATGACTGTGGCTTAGATCAGCTAGTCACGGAGCCCACCAGAGGACAGGTGACTCTGGATTTAATTTTGTGCGGTACGCAGGACCTGGTTAGAGATGTAAACGTTACTGAGCCATTGGGGAACAGTGATCATGCTGCGATCCGTTTTGACGTGCACGTTGGGGGAAGAATACCAGGCAAATCTCTAACAAAAACCCTTGACTTCCGACGGGCGGACTTCCCTCAAATGAGGAGGCTGGTTAGAAGGAGGTTGAAAGGGAGGGTAAAAAGAGTCCAGTCTCTCCAGAGTGCATGGAGGCTGCTTAAAACAACAGTAATAGAGGCCCAGCAGAGGTGTATACCGCAAAGAAAGAAGGGTTCCACTAAATCCAGGAGAGTGCCCGCATGGCTAACCAGCCAAGTTAGAGAGGCTGTGAAGGGCAAGGAAGCTTCCTTCCGTAAATGGAAGTCTTGCCCTAATGAAGAGAATAAAAAGGAACATAAACTGTGGCAAAAGAAATGTAAGAAGGTGATAGGGGAGGCCAAGCGAGACTATGAGGAACGCATGGCCAGCAACATTAAGGGGAATAATAAAAGCTTCTTCAAATATGTTAGAAGCAGGAAACCTGCCAGAGAAGCGGTTGGCCCTCTGGATGGTGAGGGAGGGAAAGGGGAGATAAAAGGAGACTTAGAGATGGCAGAGAAATTAAATGAGTTCTTTGCATCTGTCTTCACGGCAGAAGACCTCGGGCAGATACCGCTGCCCGAACGGCCCCTCCTAACCGAGGAGTTAAGTCAGATAGAGGTTAAAAGAGAAGATGTTTCAGACCTCATTGATAAATTAAAGATCAATAAGTCACCGGGCCCTGATGGCATACACCCAAGGGTTATTAAGGAATTGAAGAATGAAGTTGCAGATCTCTTGACTAAGGTATGCAACTTGTCCCTCAAAACGGCCACAGTGCCAGAAGATTGGAGGATAGCAAATGTCACGCCTATTTTTAAAAAGGGAAAGAGGGGGGACCCGGGAAACTATAGGCCGGTCAGCCTAACATCCATACCGGGTAAGATGGTGGAATGCCTCATCAAAGATAGGATCTCAAAACACATAGACGAACAGGCCTTGCTGAGGGAGAGTCAGCATGGCTTCTGTAAGGGTAAGTCTTGCCTCACAAACCTTATAGAATTCTTTGAAAAGGTCAACAGGCATGTGGATGCGGGAGAACCCGTGGACATTATATATCTGGACTTTCAGAAGGCGTTTGACACGGTCCCTCACCAAAGGCTATTGAAAAAACTCCACAGTCAGGGAATTAGAGGACAGGTCCTCTCGTGGATTGAGAACTGGTTGGAGGCCAGGAAGCAGAGAGTGGGTGTCAATGGGCAATTTTCACAGTGGAGAGAGGTGAAAAGCGGTGTGCCCCAAGGATCTGTCCTGGGACCGGTGCTTTTCAACCTCTTCATAAATGACCTGGAGACTGGGTTGAGCAGTGAAGTGGCAAAGTTTGCAGACGACACCAAACTTTTCCGAGTGGTAAAGACCAGAAGTGATTGTGAGGAGCTCCAGAAGGATCTCTCCAGACTGGCAGAATGGGCAGCAAAATGGCAGATGCGCTTCAATGTCAGTAAGTGTAAAGTCATGCACATTGGGGCAAAAAATCAAAACTTTAGATATAGGCTGATTGGTTCTGAGCTGTCTGTGACAGATCAGGAGAGAGATCTTGGGGTGGTGGTGGACAGGTCGATGAAAGTGTCGACCCAATGTGCGGTGGCAGTGAAGAAGGCCAATTCTATGCTTGGGATCATTAGGAAGGGTATTGAGAACAAAACGGTTAGTATTATAATGCCGTTGTACAAATCGATGGTAAGGCCACACCTGGAGTATTGTGTCCAGTTCTGGTCGCCGCATCTCAAAAAAGACATAGTGGAAATGGAAAAGGTGCAAAAGAGAGCGACTAAGATGATTACGGGGCTGGGGCACCTTCCTTATGAGGAAAGGCTACGGCGTTTGGGCCTCTTCAGCCTAGAAAAGAGACGCTTGAGGGGGGACATGATTGAGACATACAAAATTATGCAGGGGATGGACAGAGTGGATAGGGAGATGCTCTTTACACTCTCACATAATACCAGAACCAGGGGACATCCACTAAAATTGAGTGTTGGGCGGGTTAGGACAGACAAAAGAAAATATTTCTTTACTCAGCGTGTGGTCGGTCTGTGGAACTCCTTGCCACAGGATGTGGTGCTGGCGTCTAGCCTAGACGCCTTTAAAAGGGGATTGGACGAGTTTCTGGAGGAAAAATCCATTATGGGGTACAAGCCATGATGTGTATGCGCAACCTCCTGATTTTAGAAATGGGTTATGTCAGAATGCCAGATGCAGGGGAGGGCACCAGGATGAGGTCTCTTGTTATCTGGTGTGCTCCCTGGGGCATTTGGTGGGCCGCTGTGAGATACAGGAAGCTGGACTAGATGGGCCTATGGCCTGATCCAGTGGGGCTGTTCTTATGTTCTTATGTTCTTAAGGGACCTTGTCGAACGCCTTCTGAAAGTCCAGATATATAATGTCCACAGGTTCTCCCGTATCCACAGTGGGACAGCGTCAAGATAAAGTGTTCTCTTTATTACCCTCTTTAAATAATAAAGCACATGTTTCCCTGTCTTTGCAAGTCTATATATAGTAAGTAAAAGAAGACATCAGCAGAAAGTATTTAGTAGCACCCAGGCTTTTCTTTCCTGCTGCAGTTATGCCTTCAGCAATAATGAAGGTTACTTAAGAATTCCCCTATTACATCTCCATTTTAGTCTCCTTCACTTGTTAGCCCTCCAAGGAGGAACAACACATGGCGGGGGGGGGGGGAGGAGAGCGATGGGAGTTTGCAGACTAGTCATGTCCCCTGTGCTGATGAATACCTGGGCAGAGCTCCCAAATGTCTCCTTGTTAAGTGCTGCTCTGCAGAAGGCAGGTGTTATCAATGCATGTGGCCAGGCAAGAAGGTCCATACAAAGCACAAGGCTGAGACATGGGGTTAGTAATAAGGGTGAGATTAGACTGGAGGGCAGACAAGGCAGAGCAAGATAGCAGTAGGTGTGCCAGAGAAGTACTGCTGGTGACTAGAACTTGAGCAAGGTGGGAATAGAGATTAAAAGCAGAGCTGGAGAAGCTGGTTCTCTAGACAGCTTCCCAGATTGATCCATTGTACCATCAGATATCTAGCTGGAAGTGGTTGATATTGAGCCAGGAAGTTCCTCCCTTTGGTGGAGCAAGCTTGGCTCTTACCAGAGGCCTGCACTTACACTCCTCCTGAGTAGGTCTATGAGAGGAGCGCCTTGTGGCCCAATACTAAGCTCAGCCAACACCAGTGCTGAGCCCTAGCATTGGCACTGTGTGCCATAAAGCACATTTATGGCACCCAGCAAGTAAGGAGCGCTGGCCCGGTGCACCAGCGCCAGCAGGAAGAAGATGCGCCACCACTGGGGGTGAGACCACTGGGTGGCGGTACAACCTGGGGGGTGAAACAAGGGCATAATGAGGGCAGGATGTTGGGAGGAACCAGAGTGGGAAGGGGCAGGATTGACAGAGCTCTGCACCACTGCATCCCAAACTCTGTGTAGGGTCTTCTGGCCTGATACAGAATCTCTCAAGTCTGCGCTGGCAAAATAGCTGGTGGAGACTTGAGAAGCCCCATTGTGGGTTTTGGGGCTTTCCCTGGGGGAAGGGGACGGAAGTTCCCTTCCTCTGAGGAGACCACTGGCCGCTTCCAAGCACCCACTAGATGCAGTGGTAGCTGTTTGGCACCGCTGTTCCAGAGGGCACAGGTAGCTCAGGATTGAGCTGCCCATCAATTAGGCAGACACTGTTCTGTTGGTTTGGGATGTTGGCCTTCATCTGGTGCTCATCCTCATCCTGCTCTGGGGATGGTAAAGGGGTTCTGAAGTGGGGCCTGCAGTTCGATTGAAGGTGTTGAATTCCCCCAAGATCTCAGACCCTTCCTGCAGGATCAGCTCTGGCTCTTCCTTTAAGACCATGAACTATGGTCCAATGCTTGAGATTATTGCAGGGCTCAGTTCCTCTTTCTCCTCTTTGGAGATTTCATCATGGTCTAGGTTTGGTTAAGTTCTGACACGTTTGTGAGCCTCTGCGCCGGGCTCCCACCCGTGCTAGCCCAATGCCGGCTGGTGCTGGGCTAGCGCGGGGCGGTCGCCCAGTCTCCGCGGATCGGCGGTCTCATGGACCGCTGAGCTGCTGCACGGTTAGCGGGAGCAGGGGTGGGGAGGAGGCGTTCTGGGGAGGGGGGAGGCTGGCGGGGGGTGCAGAGAGGGCAGGAGGAGGCATGACGAGGGGAGGGGGCAGGCTGGAGGCGTGCTGGGAGAGGGAGGGAGGCGTGTCCGCAGAGCTCTGCTCCACAGGATCCAAGGCGCTCATATAGAGCTCGGCGCCCTACACAAGCGCCTTTACTTTACCGCGGTAAAATACTTTACTTTTGGTCGGCGGTAAAGTGATTAGCCCCATTGCGGGATTGCTTACCTTACCCAGGAGAAGGGGACGAAAGTCCCCTTCTCCCGAGGCGCCTTCCGCGGTAGCCCAGGGCACGCAGGATCCGGCGGCAGCCATTCTTGATGCCGCTGAGCCTGGGCTCCCCGGGCCGCTCAGGATTGGGCTGCCTGTGATCTATTTGCCTCTTCTAGTCAATAATATCACTATGCAGTGATTCAAAAGGGTGAGAAATGTTGATATTCCTGCAACATGTGTCACTTTCATATTTATTTGACCACAGTTTTTGTATAGATTTTGTTTTTCCCCAAGGAGGAAAAGTGCAGAAAGCAGTGTTATGAGTTTTTATTCCAAGGACACATATTTATAAATTATAATTATAACCTACCTATAATTTACATTATAGTTTAGATCAGGGGTGTCAAACTCATTTCATATCGAGGGCCAAATAGCATTCATTATACCTGCTGAGGGCCGGAGGTGATGTCATTAGGCAGGAAGTGTTGTTATTAAACAGGTCATAACCAAAAATAAGCACTTTTTATCACTTATCACATTAGCTGCAAATGACAGAAGAGAAAATATGCACATCTCAATCATATTTCAAGATGTGGGAGAGCCCAATTTTCATGTGGGCTCCCCTTTCAGAGCCTGAGGGCCAGATAAAAAGCTTCTGTGGGCCACATCCAGCCCCCGGGCCTTATGTTTGACACCCCTGGTTTAGATTATAGATTATAATTTATAGTCACTTTAAAAGTGTATTAGGTGGGTGGTTTGGTTATATAGTGTCAGCAGATGGAACCACAATCATTACCAATGCATCCCCCTGTCCAGCCCATTATTTATTTATTTTTACTTTTTCACAG
This sequence comes from Tiliqua scincoides, assembly GCF_035046505.1. NCBI lineage: Eukaryota > Metazoa > Chordata > Lepidosauria > Squamata > Scincidae > Tiliqua > Tiliqua scincoides. Next base: position 207,112,936 of record NC_089823.1, on the reverse strand, counting down.
ATTTCCAGTATTCATTCATTCATTCATTCATTCATTCATTCATTCATTCTTTCTTTCTTTCTTTCTTTCTTTCTACCTACCTACCTACCTACCTACCTACCTACCTACCTACCTACCTACGGAAATGAGAAGTGCAGAAAGCAGTGTTATGTGCTTTTATTTTGTTATCACACCTGTATAATATATAAAGGTGTGGCTTCTTCATCTGTGAATTTGGGACCTGTGGTTTTACCTCATCGCAGGTTCCAAACCCACAGATCTGCCCACCTGTTAACCTCAGATTGCAGCCAGGGCTGAGCTCAGCTGTGCGTGTTCTCCCTGACCCTCAGGAGATATTCTGAGGCCTGAAAACCAGAAGTACTGATTTTCGGCCTTCCAGAGGCCTCAGAAGGCCTCCTGAGCATTGGGAAGGCCATGCACAGCTCCCTAGATCTCAGAAAGGCATCCGAACATGACTGGAGCACAGCTCCAGTAGTGGTTGGAGGATCTAGCAGCCACAATCTGCAGATTTGATTACGGGTTTTCAGTAACCACGGGGGGGGGGGGGGGTTGGGAATGGATCTCCTGTGGATACCGAGGCACCACCTGTGCTTGTGTGCATGTGTGTAACTCCCACTAAATGGTTGTCCAAGGTCATTCTTATTACTTAAGACCTAGTACATTTCATTGCAGAATTTCTGCACTATATTGGTTTATTACTTTTCACCGTTGGAGAACCTATAGAGTAATCTATATAATAAACTGTAAATGTAATTAAAAACTAGGAACAAAAAAGGAACTCCAGTGAAGTTCCAATGCTTGCCAGGAATGTTCTTCAGTTCTGCTTCACTTCATTTGTTTTATCTTCATTTCAAACTCTACTGGGTCACAACCATATCATTGCTGTCCTACCCAGTGATCCAATACATAAGAACAGCCCCACCGGATCAGGCCATAGGCCCATCTAGTCCAGCTTCCTGTATCTCACAGCGGCCCCACCAAATGCCCCAGGGAGCACACCTGATAACAAGAGACCTCATCCTGGTGCCCTCCCTTGAATCTGACATAGCCCATTTCTAAAATCAGGAGGTTGCACATACACATCATGGCTTGTATCCCACTGATTTTCTGCATTCCACCAGGTTTCCGTTATGCCCACTATGTCAATGTTTTCCCTTGTCACCAGACATTCCAGTTCTCCCATCTTTGCTCGGAGACTTCAGGCATTTGCATAAAAGCATTTGTACATGGAATGCCCCAGGATGGGCTGCTTATTAGCTCCTTTATCCCTGAATCCTCTCATTGTGCCAAACTGTCTATCACATCTCATCATGCTACCATTCCCAATTTCTTCTCCTACTCTGCCTTTACCTTGTTGTTCTCTAACCTCCCCATCCTCCGAACCGGATGCCCCTCGGCTCCTGTCAGCTTTCCCCCAGGGATCAGTTTAAAAGCTGCTCTGCCACCTTTTTAATGTTCTGCGCCAGCAGTCTGGTTTCATTCTGGTTCAAGTGAAGCCTGTCCCTCTTGTACAGGCCCCGCTTGTCCCAAAATGTTCCCCAGTGCCTAACAAATCTAAACCCCTCCTCCCTACACCATGGTCTCATCCACACATTGAGACCCCTGATGTCCGCCTGCCTAGTTGGCCCTGCACGCGGAACAACTCTACCTTTAAGGTCCTGGCTTTCAGCTTCCTACCTAATAGCCTAAATTTGGCCTCCAGGACCTCCCGGCTACACTTGCCCACGTCGTTGGTGCCGACGTGCACCACAACCACTACCTCCTCCCCAGCACTGTCTACCAGCCTGTCTAGATGAGAAGTGATGTCCGCAATCTTTGCACCAGGCAGGCAAGTCGCCATGTGGTTCTCACATCCGTCGCAAACCCCCCTCTCTATGTTTCTAATAATTGAATCCCCCACTACAAAATCCATTGCTGGTCTTGGGTCTAGATCTTGGTTCTAAGTCCATTTAAGGAATTTTTCTTACTTTCTTCATCAGGAAGGTTATCCTGTAACAGAATCCTGCCAGTCTTCTGCTCTTCCTTCATGGTTTATGTGTGCCATACTGATGTCAGAAAAAATACCAGAGTATTCAATCCCTTATAAAGCTATACCCTTCAAGGCTGGCATAATGGCTTGCATGGTGATTCTGGCATAATAAGTGACATGATCTCTTCTGTGAAGCTTTAACCATACACATAAGAGGGCTTTGTAATATGAGAAAATGCCATTTTTCTATTTGCGGGATACGTAGTACTCTGCCCAATTTATAGCTGGGTGGACTAGGAGGAAGCAGCTTCCTGGAACATTTTGTGCACTGGTTCAGGGGTGCCAGCAGCATGAACACACCCATGGCAGACTGCTGTCTAGTAGCTATAGATTTCTTCATATGCCTTGCATTGTAAATTTAAGCCAATGTCTTTATATTCTTTAAATACACTGTTCTGTTTACATTAGATGTATTCTCTTTGTGAAGAATAAAAAGCTTTTTATGTTAATCCTGTAGGTCAACGAACTGATTAGTTGTGCATGTCAACTCTGCATTTATTTATAAATGCATTAGTGAATAGGACATACTATTGAAAATTAACTCTCTGGATTTCCCCCTGTATGTGTAATGATTTTATCTTTTCATCATATAATGACTGGTAATACAAATACAAAAGCAAAAGAAGTAAACTGGTCTTTTTTCTAAGAATGCCCTTTCTGTGCATGTGCCAGCAGTAGGATGAATGAAGTGTGGGATCGATGTTGTCCCTGATCCAACTCTCTGAATGAGCTTTTTCACTGCCTCATGTATTACGGTATACACATTGCCGCTAATCAAATATACAGTTATTGCAGGCCAGATGGTCACCAGACATACTTCATAAAAACCTAAACCACAGAAATACAGACTCAGGAATGTGCTTGTCAACCTGTTAATCTGCATACAGGGGTCTGATCTCATTGCTGTATCTTTTGCAAACCTTACATTGCTTTTACTGGTGCAAAATAGTAACGCTGGACTTATTTTGCTATTTTTTTGATACAGTGATATATGTTCTCCTAATGCTCAGGCATCCTTACATTCTTGGGTTATGGTTCAGAAAATTTAAGGAATATTTAAAAATCTGCAAGAAAAGAGTTACAAAGCCAGAGATACAGCATTGCCTCGTAAGAGAATGGTTCAAACAGCTTCCTCATGAGGAAGCCACAGATTAGGCTTCCTCATGAACTATTCACTAAAGAGACTATGCTGTATCTCTAAAACTAGACATGATAGGGAAAAGGTGATGCCATTTTTTGAATCAGCACCCCAAATACGCACATAAATAGGTCTAATATTTAAGACGGCAATGTATGTTGGCCTATGTAATTCTTTGTAATTTGAAAGCAGCATCATTTCAAATGTGTTTCCTGAAATATAATGTACTTTGCATCTGCAGAACCTAATTATTAGAGTGGTAGAAACTCTGTTGTATGATTGGCTTGGGCACCCAACAGTCATTTTTAATCAGGAATGTGCTTTTGGAGTCACTCACTAATTTAATGGCTCTTTACTTTTTAAGACACTAGAAATGGGCCAAATGCAGAGATTTAATTTGAAGAACGACATGTGAGGTCCTTTTTATTATTACTTCCTCATTCCTATTTAATAATTAATTCAGGCTGCAGTCCTAGGCACACTTTTGTGGGAGTAACCCAACAGAACAGCAATGGTATTACTGCTGGGTAGATGTACAGAGAATTATGCTGTCAGTCTTGTGGCAGAGGCTCAGGAGATCAAAATCAGATTATCTGCTACAGCAGAGCATACATCAAATTGCCGTAGCTCTAGGCACACTTGTGTTGCATTATGTTTAACTGGTGCTGTTAATTTTAAAATTATAAATGTGTTATTAACATAGAACATAAAATGAAGATTGTACAATAATCCTCACAATTTCACTTTCATCACAATAGCCAGTATTTGATTTTAATACACTCCATTCTCTTTGTTATTTGTTGAAGGATTCCCTTAATTGTTTAGGCTTAATGGATCATTTCTTTCTTAGCATTTTTGTCATAAGACATGCAGATTTTATAGGAATTGAATCTTGGTGTGACAACACTAACTAGCTGTAACTATCAATGGTTTCACATTCAATTAACATGTAAGAATATAGTACAAAATTTGCGACACTGAAATTCCATTCTTCTTGACAGTGAGAAGTCTTATTGGGGATTCTATGAGCATGTATATTTTGAAAGATACCTCATCATACTCAAAAAAATTCCCAGAAGAGCAACCTACCAACTCTGAGTTTAGAAAATATTAGTTATGAGAAGGGAGTGTGTGAGCGTGAGACAGAACTCAGTTGTGCTTTGGAACAAAATGTGACAGTTGAGATATGATCACGAACAGTGCAATCCTATGTGTACCTACTCAGTCAGTCCCTCTGAGTTAAATGAGACTTATTCCCAGAAAAGTGTGTATAGGGTTGCAGCCTAAATGCATTAGGGGTACAGTAAGTATTGCAACAGGAAGTTTTTTTCCTGACTTCAGTGAAATGTAGATTACACTGTAAGGAATATCTGGAAAGTAATGATGAGCTGATGAAAACACAGCAAAACCAGAGACACTTATACTTGCAACAGATGGTAAATTTGAGTACAAGAATGTGTAAAAAGCTACTTACTATATGATAATAGGAAAGGTGCTGCTACTCAACACAGGAAACCTAACGCTCTGTAGTGTGCTTGCCCTTCATTTTCCTGTGTTCAGTAATTCTGGGCGAATTCACTCATACTTCAATTCTGTTGAATGCTTCAATAATTGAATGCAGAACTATAATCACTGAATGTTTTACTAAGGCGCAGATCTGAAGTTCTTAATGCGCAGCAACAGGCTATACTCAGAGATTTCCTCACCAATCAGATGACTAGATCCTTTACAGATTTCCAATAAAATTAATCGGCGCACACACTTGTGTCTAAGTAAGTCCTGTTCAGATCAATGGGACTTACTTCTAAATAGACATACATAAGATTGCACAGTAAGAACCTAGAAAATGGCTGTAGAATGTTAGAGATAGAAGGGATCATGAAGGTCACAAAGTCCAACCCCCACTCTTTGCAGACAGCTGCTACTGAATTCCTGATATGCTTTTGGGAAGGAGGAGAAGAGTTGGTGTCTGAAAGCAGTCCTCATGCGTAAAGCTTACTGGTATATCAGAGATAACTATACCAATAGTTGGTGGTGGATGCAGGATGTGTCAGCTTTGTATGTTGTAGGTGTAGCTGTTCTTTGTGTGTTACCTTTGTGGCACATCTGGGACTGCACCCACAAAGGTGGCCTGAATGTGGGATCTTGTTCCTTTGTATCAGGTGCCCATGATTAGGTGGACCATGTTTTGGGGCATCTGAAATCTTCCTAGCTACCTGAATCTACCTAATTAAAATAAGCTGTTCTTCCTGGTTTGTCTTAGGCTTGTAAATATTTCAGTTCCGAGTGGCACATTGTGGATTACAAATATGAACAGTACTCAGGAGATTTTAGACAATTACCACGGTAAGAAATTTTACCTTTTGGTTTGTTTTTTTAAAAAAAAATTATTACTATTGTTATTATTTTGATTGTATACCTATATATAGATTGTAGCAGTACCAATCATTCCCATTGATAATGTAGCTTGTGAATTGAGCAATCCTAAACACTTTCAGCAGGCGGTTTCTATATTTTGGAATTGAAAAACTGCTGCCAGGGACAGAAATTGCTTCATCTACTACATCCAGCCCTCCAGGACATGGTCCCCAGTGGTTCTACTTGGATCTGCATCAGCTCTTTGGCTGGCACAAGTGGGAGTGCACTTGGGAGCATGGCAAGGCTGGGCAGGGACATATCAGTGGCACTGTAGCAACTGATAGCCACCCTCTGCCCTCCCCCAACATGCCTTCCAGCGGCCCAAGTCCCCACCCTGATCCTTCACCTCTCTGCCCCAGACATCCCCCTGTGGGCCCATAGCCCACCCTGCTGTGCCAGTTCACCTTCTCCAGCGGTGACAGCGAGCTCAGGTGGTGCATACACACAGTTGTCAATCTTGACATTGGCAGCCCCAATGCGCATGTTGTTGCTGCAGCCGCAGCACTAATGGAATGGACCTTCCACTGACAGAATGCTCATTCCGTTAGTGGAAGGCACTCCTAGGATTGTATGCATACTGGGCAGAGAAAATAGCTTCTGTTGTTTTTTAAAAAAAATTCATTTCACCCAAGAGAAGGGTGCCTGCCTTGCAGCAAGCTGTTTTCAGCACGTGGGAATTTATGGGACTATATCCAACATTGCCTATAATGCTTCATTTTTTTCGGTACTAATCAGAACCTTGCCTTGGAACATGAACCACATGAAGTAGAATGGGACAGTCATGTTACACAGCTGGAGTAATGGAAACCTTGAAGCACTATACTGAGACAATTCAATTGTTTCCTTCCCTAAAGGCATGCTGAGTTAGCCGGTAGTTTCACACACTCTCAGAGCAGCATATAGATTTGTAGAATAGTCAGCTGGTAGGGAGAAGCATTTTTCAGTAGTTGAGGAACTTCTTTTCTGAAAATATTTCTGAGGAAGTAAACATGTGGTCAAATGTAGATATGGAGATGGGCCCTATTCATCCATGTTTTCGCCAGAAAAAGTCCTAGAAAAATTTGCTATATCCTAAAAATTGAGAAGGTCTCATGAAAGTACTTAGTTCACGATGTGTAATGCAGCTCATCCTATGTATTTAATAATTGCAGTGTATTTAGTAAAGGCAATATTAGCTCTTTTCTCCAAGAATTTGTCTAGTGCCCATTTAAAGCCATTTATTTAAAGACGACTAGGATTAAAGTTGGTATGCAGGATGAGCTTATTTACTCAGGTTCTTTGAATTTGGTAGAACTTATTCTCTAGTAGTCATTGTGTTTAGGATTGCGCAAGGCAGCATTACAGCCCAGTACTAAGAGCCCGATGCTATCCAACTTTCCAGCTCCAGTGTGGCCCCAATGCAATCCTGTGGTAAGGGAACACATGCTCCCATACCTTGAAGAGGCCGCAGTGACTATCCGTCCACCATAGGATGCAGTGCAAACCCCACTGATGCACCAGCACTGGAAAATTGGATAGGATTGGGCCCTAAATCCCCGTACAGTGATGCAGCGACTCCAGTGCAGCTTCTGCTGTATCCCATGGGGGAGTTTTGGCATGTTGAGGCCTTCTCTGTGTAAGGAAATGTTCGTTCCCCTGCCCTGCTGTCAGTCCCAGTAGCTGCAATGGTCAACTTGGATCCCCACCTGATTAATAGTTGCCGCGATTCTGCAGATCAAGTCCGGGATATTCCAAGACCTATAGAAGTAGTGCCAGACACAGGTAAAATGTTCTGGAGGTCTGGCAGGAGGTCTGGCTGTGATAGAGCTGCCGTCTTGTATGCCTGAAGATCTAAGGCTGCCAGTTTGAAAGAACCGCAAGTATCCGAGAACTGACACCATGCTGGTATACTGATGAGCTGACCCTCGGTGGCAGAGAGGAGTCACTGTTAAGTTGAGCTTGGGAAGCAAAGTGGCCAGAGAGAAGCCAGACTGGGAAGGAATCTAGCTGGAATGAGGAGTTCTATGAAAGATTATTGTAAAAATCCCTATGGAGGTTTAGAAAAGCCTGCCTATGTAAACCGCCTTGGATTAAAGTCTGAGAAGAAATCTGATGACCAAGAAAGGTGGTATATAAATATTATTATTATTATATACCCAATCAAGCTGGTAGTCTGTTAGACTCAATGGGAATTTTCCAATGGTTTTGTAACAGTTATTCAAGATTAAATGAGTAAGTACACACGCACTTCTTAGTTAACAGGGTGCCATAAAAGTTCTAAACTGAATGTGATATAAGAATTGCTATGAAAACATCATGGCATTAGATGCCCACAGGTCAAATATTACCTCTGGATGAAAGTTGTGCATTTATTCACTATTCTTGAGAACAATCCAAAGCAATAAAATCATAAATTTTCAAATATGGCCAAAGAATCTTCCACAAATTAACGTTATCGAAGATGGCAGGTATTCACATCCAATTTATTTTAAATTATCACCGTAAAGCATGATGTCTGATTGACTCCATTAACAGTCTCATTAAAAATAACACTTCAGTGGATACTGTGAAGGTGAAAATTAATCTTTGTGTTTTCTCTTTAGGAACGAATACAAACCAGAGAAACTTCCCTCTCATTCCTTTGAAATTGATCATGAAGATGTTGACAAGGATGAAGTAAGCATATTCCGATATTTCTTTCTCAGTGCTGAGTTAGCGCTATCTTCCATAGTACGTTCCCCATTTTAATGGAAACAAATGCCTTTTGTGTGCTCAGCAAAAGAAAGATCTATACTTAAAAGACTTCAGGAGGTTACATGTGTTCATGCAAAACAAGTGTCCCATCATATTGTGCAGACTGAGATCCAACTCACAAAAAAAAGCAAGCCAATGGAATGTTCATATTGTATTTCACACAGGACACAACATCCCACTCATCTTCAAAAGGCGGTGGTGGTGGAGGAGGAGGGACAGGGGTTTTCAAGTCGGGCTGGCTTTATAAAGGGAATTTTAACAGCACAGTACACAACAGCATCACAGTTCGGGTAAGTACATTATTATGCCTACAGTTCTTTCATAGTTGTCTTCTGTCTCCCTCCACCATCACGATCACCGCATTTCTATTATCAATTTTCATTTTGTTGTTTATGCCTCAAAAATAGAATCCATGGAAGTGCATTAAGTGATATTAAAGTGGCTGTTTCCATTGTCTCCTGAAAAAGTATACTTGGAAATGGTTATTATCAGTGATGTTTCATTTAAAATTCTCTCTCTGAATAAAAGCAATTTGCAGTACAGCTAATCCTACGTTTGTATTCACATAGTCATTCAAAAAGCGCTACTTCCAGCTGACGCAATTGTCAGACAACTCATACATAATGAACTTTTACAAGGATGAAAAGATCTCAAAAGAGCCCAAAGGCTGCATCTTTTTGGATTCCTGTACAGGGGTTGTTCAGGTAACCAACTTTTTATTTCATTTTTGTGTGCTTTTACTTTTTAAAAATGCAGGTTTTATTTATTTGTTTATTTATTTATTTTGCAAATGTATATCCTACAGAACCAGCCCTATCAGGCTTGTCAAATTGAGTATAGCAATGATCTATCATTTCAATGGAAACAGCATTTTTCTATTTAAAAAACAACTATAAAACAATACACAACAACAATTCAAATCAAATGTGCAGCGTGATAAAAGCCATTTCATGTGAAGCTTGATAAAAGCCATTTTACTGCCATTTACTGTCCCTCCAGAAACACAAATGTGCTCCTAAACAGGAAGGTCTTTCTTTTCTAAAAATTGGGAGAGAGCCAGCTAGGTAGGCCTTCCTATGAAAGGGATTCAAACAGCAAGGAGCCACAACAGAACAAAAGGTCAAGGTCTTGCCATTTAAAATGTGACCATTCTTCAGGCAACAAAAACAGCATAAAGATGGTCAATCCATTTGCATGGAGACAATAATACAGACTAGTTAAGAAGCAGGTGGTAAAATTACCAGAAGCATGATTTAACAACATGAGTTCATCCACTAGTATTTGCTTTCCATATAAAATACAAAGAAATGGAAGGATATTGAATGTCTCCCTTTATTCAAACCAAGGATAGCATCCTAAGTAGTACTTTTGCTTCTGGAAGATCTTTCTGGAAATGTAAGCTTATTCAGAAACAGAAGGAGCATTTTGTTCATTCAAGGAGTCTTTCTGCTTGGGCAAGGACCCCTTATATGAACTGAACCCTCCTGCTGTGGTCAAAATTTCCACTTGTAGAGGAAGTTCCTGATGATGGGAAGAGCTAGTCAAGATGCCATCCCTAATATTTGATGATCAATGTTACAAAATGCTTTTAATCAATATGTTAGTGAAAACTTGCTGAATGCAGCAAATAAAAGCCAAATATATACCAGATGCTTTCATATGAGTTGTGAGGGTGGGGGGTTATCCAGTGCTTACCAGATTGAAACCCATTCCAGTCATCTTGATCCAGTGATTGTGGGGCATTTGTGGTGGCTCTGATTTGCTCAAGAACTTCTGTATGAGCAGAAGCAGCAACTTTTTTCTCTTAACTGAGACATTGTTTATGGATCATCTCCCAGCCATCTTGCTCCTGCAGTGCTGTGTGCACATGTTGGCCTGGAACTTTAGTTTTTTAAAGAAATGTCAGAGATGTGGCAATGCTGAATGGGTTGCCTTTTAAAGAATGTTTAAAGGTTTAACTTTTAGGGTCCTGGTTCATGGTGTTGATCTTTACAAGTGCTTTCAGTCTTAAGTATATTTTTTGAAGGCACTCCACTGTGTCACTGTGGTTGCCCAACCAAACTTCCTGGTTAATATTCAAGTTTTTCAGCTATGCTATATTTATCTTTGCTGAACAGAGGAAGTGTGCCTCAAAAAGCAGATGCAAATATTTTCTGGCCTACCACAGTTTCTTTAACTTAGTGCAAGTTCTAGGGCAGTTGTAACATCCATTTATATCTTTCAACCATGCAGAGTGTAAATGATTTTCCCACCTGTTTTTGAAAGTGTGTCTCATTTATAGCAAGGAGTGAAAAAGGGTGTTGTGTTTTATTTTTTTAAAATGATAAATCTAATTGATGAGGAATATGAAACATCTTACGGAGAACCAATAGCTTAGCATGTGAAATGATGTTGGCAACAGGTGCTTTCTTAAAGCTTCCTTAAATAACAAAATAGCAGTACTTTCTTCTCTTTATTCAGAAAGGGTTTGTCTAAAATAGATTCTTTTAAGTGACTTCCTAATTAAAGTAATCGAAAGTCAGCTTTGTCCTGCTGATTTGTTTGCTAGGGAAGTATTTAGACCTTATCTTTACCATTTAGTGCTGTCCCATAAGTGGAGTATTTAGAAACATTGTCTGGTTTCTTGCCTTGGAAAAGATTCTTTGTTACAGCTATCTCTTAACAGGTAGCATTCTTGGAGGCAGAAATGGGTTGATCCAGATAGCAGCATTTTTCAGGAACAAGGATAATGTCCATGGCTGTATTCACAGTTACTTCTATTCTCCCTCCCCCCTCCAATTAGCATAAAAGCGCAGTCTAGCAAGCCTGAGTCACCTAAATGCCAAAGAATGATCTACAGTAAGTAACCCTATTGTGGTCTTGTGTTGCCAGAATTGCTAGCATTCTGGTAGTGCACGGAAGGCCATTTACAGTGGCAGGAAATGGGGAACGATGTGGAATGTGCAGCAGTGGCTCTGCAGGGGCTGGTAATTGAGCTGCAGGGAGGGGGTGTTCATGGGCATTTGGAAGGGGGAGAGTGAGGTGGGGAGCAGGCTTGAGGGAGAGGATCTTGGCAGCAAATGCACACACCAGATCCTATTCCCCATTTTTGGCCCATCTCATACCCCTTCTCTCCTTGGACTAGCACCAGCTATATCACTACTATGGATCCAAGGAGATCCAAAGGCCACCAGGAGGCCTGTGCAGAGATGAGTAAAAATATTACTTACCTCTGGCAGGCCTTGAGATCCCCCCCCCCCACTATTGAATGCAGCATCTACTCCACTAATGTGGCTGCATCCATGCCAGTGGTGGAGGATAGGACTGAACAGTTAGAACATATTTAAGCATTTAGATAAGATGACTATGTCAGTGTTCAGTGGCCTACCCGGGGTGGGGGGGGCAAGAGGTGCAAATGTCCTGGGCACTGCACTGAGAGGCGCTTGGCGGGGGCAGTGCTGTTTTGACACTGTTGGAAGTGGCACCCAAGGCAGAGGTGAGCTCTACTTCCAGGTGGCAGACCGTGCAGGCCTCTTGGGTGTCGCTTCTAGAGGTGCAAAAATGCTCAGATGGAGCCTTTCACACAACGTAGAAGAGGTGTGCCTGGGCTGCCTCCTTCCTTCCCCCTTTTTTCAAAGGAGGAACAGAGGAGGCAGCTGTGCAGAAGTAGTTTCATGATTGCCATCAGTGTCACCACAGTTACTTCTGGATCAGGTGGCAAAGACAGAGGTGGCTCTGGGCAGTGAAAGCCCAGGACAGTCTCTGGTTCACTTGTATGCTAATGGAGAAGGGGAATAGCAGTGTGAGGGCTAAGCTAGATGAGGTACTGAAGATATATGATTGGATCTCCCACAGCTTTTTCTTAAGCTCAAAACAGCCCCAGGCCCTCTGAGTTAGATCAGGGGAGCAGGGATGAGGGTTTAATTCTTTCCCCCTCCTTGTTTTCCTGGTCAAAATTGCACTCCTGAAGTTGATTGCAGTTCTGAAGCCTTGTGGAAGAAAACATACCAGCACCATACAGAGCAGATTATAGGTAATCATTTAGGGTATATATTCATCTTCCCAGCTTCATAACCCTCCAAAATGTGCAGCCCATAAGTTTGATTTAAAGAGTAAAATTTTGCAAAACCATGGAAACTCTGTCTTGTGATCCTTGAACTGTGCCTGTATTCTTAGCTATTTTGATCTTATTTGGTGTAAGTGAAAGGAGATGAAAGCTCTAGGTTGATATAAGTAAGAAAAGCTAGACAAAAATAAAAACTTATATAAATTCTTGACATGAGCAACCACTGTGTGGTTTTAAGAGATGGATAGTTCCATTAGACATTAGGCATAATCTGGACCAAGTTTGGAATATTTGCTACAACCTATATGATGTGGTATTTCTGACATACTTCCTGTATGTTATAATGTTGAACTCTAAATTAAATGTGGGAGATGGTTAAGTCAAAAGCCAAATGCTGTTGTGGCAGCTGTAAAAAAGAAGCACAGAGAAAATAATTATCTATTAGGTTAGCAACAAAAGAAAATATTTGGCTATAGATTTGGAAAGAAATGTGTGCACTAAAACTTGTGTGCCTGCCAAAACTTTGAAGTTCATCTTGTACATAATATTGAATTTTTGCTGTTTGGTGCATTTAAAGAGCCAGCATAAGAAACTTGATAGCTTTGAGCAGCTGATTTGAATGCCTTTGCAAAAGAATGTGTACTGGGAAATGAACAGTAGAGGAGGGGGGAAAGCATCTGTATTGATGACACTTGCTTTTTGTTTTCCTAAACATTGTGCATTTACTATATATGTGTTGGTGGGTCTGCAAAGACCATATGAGGATCCAGCATAGCTGCCTTGAGTGCCCTTTGGGGAGAAAGGCAGGCTAAAAATCAAATAAATAAATAAATTACAGCAGCTGAGAATGCTTGTTCTTCTGGTGTAAGATTCTCTGTTCCCTAGATTGTCAAACCGGGCTTGTTCATGTCCCTTTCTTTGGATTGACAAGAAAGAAGGAAGTGGCCTCCTTTAAGAAAGTGAACCCTGTTTTATTTCAGTAAGCTTGGAGTGAGGTGCTGTGAATTTTACCTAGGAAGGGCGGCAGTCTGCTTTACCACGGTTGCATTTGCTGCTTTTCATGTTGTTATATGTGTGTACTAGATTTTAGTTGTTTCAGATTTGGATTGATTACTTTTGTTGCTATTTTTAGCTCTTGAGCTATATTGTAAGCTAACTCTGAAGGCTCCATGGGGCCACGTAAAAATCTGAAAACAAACAAGCAGACAGTAGGTAATGCTCTATCAAGCCATACCACTTAAAACACTTAGCAAGCATTTTCTGATTCATGTTGATCTAAACACAATTACTGTCATCTCTTTTAATTGTGCATGCAGCCATGTTTGGTTATTTAAAGCTGGCATGTATTTTATATAATTCACATATGGGTGCAGTCTTGCAATCTGACTACTGTCTTTTGAATAAGCGTTTCAGAATTTACCTCCTGTCAAGCAGTTACTAGAGGGTAATTTGGTACTCAACACAACATTTAAAAACCCCATCTCAGTATACTATCAAGTCGTCTAGCTGGTGATTGTTGTTAGAAGAGCTGAATTGAATTTTCCTGGGTTTCTGTTTTCAGGTCAAAAGTCACCCCTTCACAAAGTTCATTAAAATCTTTTCACTGGAATATAGGCAGCATGTTTGAAAAGAAAATCAAAGTTTTCATGACTGTTTAGTTGTGACCAGTTTCTCAGTTTGTAGCTAAGTAGTACTTAAGCAGTAGTAGCAGCCCTGCTCAGCAAGACATCGCAGCTTTGTTTCAATTAACTGTAAAGAAACATGATGGAAGAAGGTGCTTTACAGTCCTTAATGCTATCCTAAAATGGAGGCCTCCAGCTTTAACAGAGAGAATTGTGCCATCCCAGATAAAGGCTCAAAAGATGAAGCTCAGAGAAGCTCTTCAGTCCAAATGAAACATAATTTGGCTAATCTCCCTATCTTCCCCTTAGTCCATGTTGACTGTGGTTGGGAACTGTGGTGTGGTTAATGGCCATCACATGAGCAAGATGAACAGCTCAGACAAATTCTGTGAAGGGAGATTGGGTGCACGCTGAGAAAATGGTTCTTTTGGAGTTGATCAGTGACTATTCATCTCGATACTGGTGGGCTTTCCTGAGCTCATTTCTTTGGGGCTGAAAAAGGTCCTTTTTCAGTTCTATTTCTTTCAAACTGGTTGAGGACTGACAGGGATTTTTTTTCTTCTTTTTTAGATGAGGTTGTGGAACTTCCCTTGAAGCCTTTTTGATACTTCTGCATCACTTTAGAGTGTTTGCAAAGACTTCATGGGCATTTTAGAGCTAGTTTGTTCTTGTTTCTGTGCAGGCGCCAGAAAAACAGTAGTAGATAAATAGTGGTAAGAGTCGCATTCAGTGCCCAGTGTGAAAGCCGGCTTCATTGACCTTATGAAAAGACTAACACTGAACAGTGAGTTATTTTGGTTCATGAATGGAAATGCTATTTCTAAAAAGATGTTCCAAGATGTTTTGCAATTTTCTAAGCTATTCCTGAGACTATCCGAATGATAGGTCAGTGTTCCTCTCCCAGACAGTCTTGCTGAATCATGTTAAGGGAGGAAGTGAACAGGACGCAACTTCTGCCTTCCATTTATCCCAGCTGCAAATGTGGCCCATGTGTCTCTAAGCAGCTGTCTTGGTTATGACAGTTGCATGCTGGGGCTTCCTAACACACTCCGAAAGCTTTTCCCAGCAAATAACTGAGAGAGGAGGCAGTTCGGTGTAACTGGAAGCAGATGGGAACCACATGCATCATGCATCAGAACCTGGGTCCCACATGCACAGAGCTTCACATATGTGGAATCTTCCCCTTTTGTTTATATAAGCAATGAAATAGTCAACACAAGTAGTGGGGAATCCTGGTGAAGACGCCAAACATTTTCTTTCATATAGCTTATAAAGAAGCCCCTGCATGTATGAACCATATCACATTATGTACTTATAAAGTTAACAAAGTTAGCATTCCAAGTAAGGTGCCTGATTTCCATTGTCTGTTGTTCAAGTCCATTGTCACAACCCATTTACTTGTGTTGGTGATCAGCCTGCAATTCTGATATGACAGTCTGTTCTTGGATAGTTTATTATTTAGTTATATTTGAGTCACCTGTCCACAATAGGTCGAAGAGGATAAACAGATAGATAGAATACAAAACAGTTTCAAAATAAGCAAAATACCAGGTTAGAAGATTTACAAAAAGCCAATGTTATACTGACAGTGTCTACCACCACAATGTCTAGTGTGGGAGGAAGTGACTGGGTGAGCATTGGGCTGAAGGAACATGACCAGTGGGGCTTAAAGAACACCAACCCACCTCTCGAAGCTTCCACTTCCTGTGTCATGGCTGGACCAGCCCTCATTGCTTATATATATATCTGCTGGTATAGCAAATGTATTTCTATATTTTAAACATGTTTGTGCTACTTTTCCAAAGCAGTGAATAGAATCAAAAATGAAGCACAAACGATGAACATGCGGGCTCCTGCACACACACACAAAACCCCAGGTGAAAATTGCATTCACTAATTGCCTGCAAATGGGCCTAGCAGCATACTGACAGATTGTTCATTTGCTGCAACATAGGCTGAATGCGTTCACTGGTCTTTGTGGATCTTAGAAGTTGGTGTCCAGTTTCTGCTGGTCTCAGTTTGATCTCACCACAACCCAGCCGCTGACACAGACATGCGATTAAAGTGGCATATGCAAACCAGCCCTACTATTAGGCATGGCCATGCTTTGACGCTAAGCTTCCTTTGGAAACTGGTTTTATGTACCATCAAAGGACCGCACGTTTATTAGCAAGTTATTTAAATATTTCATTTTTGCATTTTCCACTAAAGAATTTGGAAGGTAGTATTTTGATTGTATGCCCCAAATACCGCAGGATTGTGGATTGACTCTAGCACTTAGTACTGACTGTAATAGATTTTAAAACAAATACTAAGGGAATACTACGAGTGGTAGCAGCTTCCCTCTAGCCTTGTTTGTCTATAGAAGTGTGTGTTACATAAAACAGATGTTTGAATGCAGCTTCTTATAAGCAAAGGACTTCAACTTGTAGTTAAATCCTTGGCAAATTATAGTTCTTCTAAATTAGGAAGCAACGTCTAATGTTTTCTTGTTCAAGAGTGGACTGAGGTGAAGGAAAAGAATAAATCTGTGTGGAGTTTAAAAGAGGGTCCTCCCTCTTTGTATATTTTTCTTGAAAGAAAAAGTATTTGCATGTTATGGGGTGCCATAAAGAAGTTGTTTATAAGGAATTCAATGAAGTCAGCAGACAAAGATCAAAGGCCTTGCAGCACCAGTAGCCATTTAAAACACAAGCTGACCTTTATATTTTAATGGATTTTAACTGAGTTATTTTGCTTGGATTGTATCTTGATATATTTTTCTTAGTTTTATTATGTTGGTTTTCTGTACAGAATGTTACTTTGCACCCTGACAAAATGAAATTCCTTTAGCAGTTTGGCCAATTCAGCAAAGCAAGTTTGCCAGTATTGAATAAAAGTTCCTTTACAGTGTTAAATCACAGTCAAGCAATGACCTGAAAGATTGGGCGGGTGTTAAAATACTTCTTTACATTGTAGACTAAGGCCCCTACCAGATGTGCAGTTATTCCATGAGCAAATGCATTCATGAGTTACATTCATGAGTTTCAACCCATGTGGGTTTGTGACCACCTATTCACCGCAATCAGAGGGTTTCTACATGGTGAAAGCCATGCTAGTTGTGTTGCCAGGCCCAGTGGCTCCTAGAGCCATGTGACGCCATGGAGCAACATGGAACCTCCCTGTGCCTGCAATGTAACCCCTCTCCCTAGTGTATGTGCGGCCCTTGCTTCCAAAAAATGGCTCCATTTGGAGCCATACGAAGACAAGGATAGGCGTGAGGGCCAATTTCATGGCATTTGCCACATGAGGAAGGTAAGTGCAGTCACACCCCCATTAGAGACAGTGGAAAACTGCCACTCTGCTGCGGGGGGGGGCATTGTAAACCCCCCCCCCGCCCAGCCTTAGCTAGTCCCTCCTCCCAATCAAATGAGAGGGAAAATGAAATGGCCTGAAACCACTGTGAGGGGTAGAGTATGGCTTCTTATCTCTTTCATGGTTCCAGTCCTGTTCATTGCACCTCTGCACAAGTTTTTTTCCCCTTTAAAAATGGCAAATGGTAGTGGGCTGGAGGCAAATACTAAAGCTCCCTAATCTTGCCAAGGTTTCATACCATTTAGGTCATTCTCATTTGTCCCTTATATCTGACTTTGCAATGGTAGCCAAGGCAAACAATTTTTTCTAGCCAAGGCACACTATTAGATAAGACCAGAGCATTGGGGCCTACAGTGCAAAAGCACAGTTGCCACGCAAGCCATTCAAGCTACAGAGTACTTTGGGAAAAGATTGGCACTCCATTCCCTTAGGTATTTTTTCTGAGCATTATCAGGTCAAGAAAGTCCAATATTACTGATATAATCAGCTAAGGCTGACATCCTATGGATACTTACTTGGGAGTAAGCCCAAATGAATTCAGAGAACCATACGTCCATAGAAACCTCTATATGATATTACACAGGTGAAATTCCATTTCATGCACAGTTACTTATGATTAAGGCCTGTAGAATACAGTGATATATGCATGAGGAAACGTGCATAGGGTTGACTTATGATCCTGTGCCCATTGACTTGTGAGTAAGGCTTGCTGAACTGCATGGGACTTCCTTCTGAATAAAATGCATAGGATTTACATGCATCTATCAGAGCTGGTCCCTATCAAAGTGGATTGACACACAATGATGCCTGCCCTTGCACAGTGCTGCTGTTTCTCAAGGGCTAGCGGTCTGTAATCTATATGCAGGGTATGGAAACCTTGCTTTGCTTCTAGCCATAGTGTAGATCCCCAAGTATGACTCTTGGCAGCATAGTTGCATCTATAAATTATGAATGCTACTCTTTATTGTATTCTTGTTTAGGGGTTGTCACATTGCATTTTCTTCTTTTTTCGAAAAAAAAATTTGATCCAATAGAATAACAAACTTCGGAAACACGCCTTTGAGTTGAAAATGAATGACTTGACATACTTCGTGCTGGCAGCTGAAAATGAGCAAGATATGGATGAGTGGATTTCTACTCTCAACAAAATCTTGCAGATAAATCCAGAAGGATGTGTGCAAGAGAGAAAGAGTGCAGACCTCACAGACTTAAAATTTGGTAAGAGGGAACAGGTTCTTATCAATTTAGATGTAAAATGCAACATTTAATGTGTTTCACCCTTGTATAGATCTCTGGGAAGATTAAGAGCTTTTAATCACTACTCAGCAAGTACCTGGTGCTAATTGCATAATAATCATCATTTGTGTAGTGTTTTGGAGTGTTCAAACAGCTTCACATGTAATTTTTCTAACTGCTCAATCAGTTAAGTATTATTCTCCCATATTGGAGATGGGATCTGAGAAGAAATGACTTGGCTGAGACCACCTTGTAAATTCATGGCAGAGAGGAGAGGCAGACTGTGGGCTGATTAGTCACATACAGTACCAGCTCCAGCTAGTATTAAATGTTCACTAAGTATAGATGTATAAACTCTACTGCACATCTTTTGGCAGAGTTTGTCTGAACAACATGGCATAAAGATCTACACCTAGATCTTAGCAAATGCATTTTGGTCACCCAGTCTCCTTTTAACGTACCTGTATCTTGAGTTTTGCTGTCCCTGTCGTACTCAGAAAGGTTTATTTTTGCAGGGAGACCTGAACGATGATTTAAAATGCATTTGCATTGAAAACTAACACAGTGGAAGAGTTGTCTGACAGTGTGCAGTGAGATCACACTTTCATGGAACCTTCCCTTGACCACAGGGCACATCCTGTTACATGTGAGGCATAATTCCAGAAGCAGAGTAGCAGCTTTTGTTCAGTGCGCAGGGCCACAAATGCCACCACTTGACACCCACAGAGGAAATCCATGGCTAAAGACGTTTTATAAGAATATAATCTTAGAATCATGATCCTGAACTAATAGATTCTAATGCAAAGTTTATTGTGAGACACTGTAGTGGTTACCATGTCAGCCTAAGAGCAAAGAGACCTGTGTTCAAAACAGCTCTCTTCTGTGAAATTTGCTCGGTGACTCTTGGCCCAGTTACTATCTCAGATTAACACAACTCACAGGGTAGCTTGTGAGGTAGCATTGTGATGTTGAAATGGAATAGGGAAGAACCATAAATGCCACCAAGCTCCTGAGAGTAAGGGAGGGATGTAAAAGTAATAAAATGTCCATGTTTCTTGTCCTAGCTTTAATGGATTATTTTTTCATGTAGGCTGTAGATTTCAGTGCACATGTAGAGCTCTGTGAGGGCTTCTATTTGAGCATGTTCCATGTGTGAAATGGGAAATTACTCCTGGGCATGCAGAGCATTGCCCCACTTATAGAAGCAAGCTGTGATCACAACCCTACCCATGCAAAGTTCCTGGTCTTGGTTGCCATGTTCATCTTTAAGACATTGAGTAGGCATTAATCTTCACTGGTTGTTTTTATCTTCAAGATTCTGAGGACTTGTCAGCCAATTATGACTGCCCACAAGAAGAAACTGATTCTTCAGAAAATACACTGCATCCAGATTTTTCTAAAGTAAGAGATTTGTCCCATTTACAAATCTGTCAGTAATGTATATTCCAATGAGGCAAAACAAAAAAATTCACAGCTATGTTCAGCAAAGTGTGTTAGCATCATTTTGCAGAGAGCAGCTGCCGTAGGAAAAAGTGTTATTTTGGTATAGCACAAGGGTATGAACAGGGCGCTGAAACAAACACAGCACAATATTTATTGCTATGGTCAGCAGGAGGGGTTAGTGGAACAGTTTCCCAGGGCACAGCTGCCATTGGAAGATGTGTCATTTTGGCATAGCGCCAGGTTATTAACAGGGCTGATATTTCTTGTCAGGGACAGCACAGGAGATGACTTATCTACAAACCATCCTAAAGGAATTTCAGCCACCATGGAGCCATGTGGTTAGCCTATGGTTGTAAACTGTTAGTATTAAGGTTACCATGCAACAAAGCGGAATGCACCTGTCTCATCTAGAATTGCCACATTAATACCAATACGTGGTATTTTGCCCACCATTTGAGCTATTCATATACTCGTACTTAGGACTGAAATTGAGAACAGAGAAATGGAGGCCACCAGCCACGTACTGTGGCATGCCAGGTGATTGACCCTCTACATGTACCCACCCTTCTAGATCTAGGTGAGCCAAAAACCCAAGAAAGACATTCACCCATGAAGGACTGAAACACATGGCTGGTGGTCTGCATTTGGTTTTGTGGGGTCACAAATTGTGCTAGCAAGATATCTAACCAAAGTCATCTATGCTTCATAGTTGGCTTCACAGTTGAGTTTAAAATCACAGCCATGAAAATTGATGTGAAAAGTGTCTTCAGTTCACTCAGACACTTCTTCAGTTCTGAAGAGCTCCTTGTCCCTTGTTTGACTGACTCTCTTAATGAGATATTTGTTATTTACAAAATTATTTTTTTGTTACAGTACCTCACAGAAACAGAAGAAACTGTCAGAGATTCTCGAAATATGGAGCGACTAAATCTGTTCTCCCTAGATCCTGATGTAGATGCAAGTACAATTTTTCTGTTTTAGGCAAATATATGCTAAATGTTATTAGTATGGCTAGAGAACAGTTCCTTTTTCTCTTTTGCTTTTGTATACAGCTTCCATTTTCTGTTTTTTTTCCATACAAACTATCTTCTAAAGTTAGAAAAACTTGTTTTGCACTGCACCACTGATCTTCTAGGAAGAGACAGTCCATGCTGAACTACTGCTTGAACCCAAACCCAAATTCTTCCACCCTTCCTCCTACCTCCACCAGCGCACACCATATTGCACATGCCTGAACTCCTCAAGTGCTCACCGTCAATTATACTTCCTTCAGTAGTACATGCCAGGGTTATTCACATTTCTACCTGCATGAAAATTGCACACAAAGAATAAAGAGAGCTTACCTTCTCTGATGACGTCCTTTGCTAATACAGCTTCCTCTAATGGCCACAGGATGGAATGCTGGAACCTTCCTTTCCTAGAATTCCCTCCACTAACCACTAGAGGAAATGGAGGAAGAGGCAGCAGCACACTGGACATTATTGGAGGAAATAAGCTACCCTATCCCTGCCCCATGAACTTCACTTACCTCTGATGATGTCATCAGTTGCTGCCACCTCCATGGCCACCTTCTAGTGACTGGTAAAGTGCTGGGAATGGCTTTGAACATTTATCCATTGGCCATTAGAGGAAGCCACAACAGAAAGACAGCAGCACTAGACATGGAGGAGGAGAGGCCCCCCCCCCATTCTGCACTAGCACACAAGGAAACAATGGAGATGGGCTCCAAGCAGTTGGGAGGCTGGGAGAGCCAGTGGGCAGGTAAAGAGCATGGAGCACTTCCCACCAGCTTGCCACTTCCTCCAGCCCGCCACCCGAATGGATCGGTAGTGCTTCTTTCTAGCTTATCTCATTTTTCTCATGCCAGTATTTTTCTACTGATTTAAAGTCACCTCAGTGTTTTTATTCCAGACCTTGAATTTTCAAAGAAAGGAGCTTACAGGAACAGGTTCTTTGCTCAGACCTTTTGAGGAGAAGGAGGCGAAACGGATAATGATAACTTGCAAGTCCCTCAATCTGAATCTTCAAGCTTGTGTTTCTGAAAATGAAAATGATCCCATTAGCAACGTAAGTTTGTCTGGGGCTGGGAAGATGTTTGAATGTCAAAATCTTGTTATTTCTGTTCTCAAGAGAGGGACTCCTGCTGATTCCCTTGTCAGTTTTGTTTTAAACAAGACAGGCTTCTTTTGGCATTGTTGCCCTGATATGGTATCATCGTATATAAGTATGAATCTGCTGTTTCATTATCTCATCTAGTTTTTACATAGTTTGATACTCAGAAGAATGCAGGCAACCCAATCCTACCTAAATCCCTGCACAGCAATGCAGTGGCACTAGCATGGTTTCCACTACATCCTACAGGGGATTTTCAGGAGCTGGAGGTCTCTTTAGTCTAAGGCAGGGGTGTCCAAACCCCGGCCCGGGGGCCACTTGTGGCCCTTGAGGCCTCTCAATGTGGCCCTCAGGGAGCCCCAAGTTTCCAATGAACCTCTGGCCCTCCAGAGATTTGTTGGAGCTCACACTGACCAGACGCAACTGCTGTCAGCGTGAGGGCAACTGTTTGACCTCTCGTGTGAGCTGTGGGATGAGGGCTTCCTCCATTGTTTGCTGTTTCACATCAGTGATGCAGTAGCAGCAGCAAAGGAAAGGCCAGCCTTGCTTTGTGCAAGGCCTTTTATAGGCCTTGAGCTATTACAAGACCTTCATTCATTCATATAAGTTCATCTTTAATATATTCATATATGTAAACTTATGTAAATTTATTCAAATTTTAAATGTAAATTAATTCTTTTTTCCCCCGGCCCCCCGACCCAGTGTCAGAGAGACGATGTGGCCCTCCTGCCAAAAACTTTGGACACCCCTAGTCTAAGGAGACTTATGTAAACTACAGCAGCTGCTATGAATCGACTCAGACCTGTGTCAATGATATCACTGGCAAAGACCATATTGCTCTCTGAAAGTGGGGTCAGGCCCAGGAGAAGGCTTAATTATACAACATCTGCCACCACCAACCCCACCCCCGCAGACCCAATTCACCCTCCTTCCCACCCTGTCACTGCCCCGCCCACCCCCATTTCACCCTGCCTAGCCTGTTCAATCCTATCCCTGTTGTACCCGGCAGGCCCACTGTACTTATCAGCGGAAGCTGCTTTATGACACCCATAAAGCAGCTTCCACCAGCACAATGCTAATTATTCCAACAGAGGAGGGGGATAGGATTAGAGCCTTACTTATGAACCCAGCCATATTTTTCAGTTTTGAGTGTTCTGTATGGGTTTGGGAATACTTTCACTGTGATCAATGGTTTCATCTGACTGAAGATCAAACCTTATTAGTGCAAAGTGAATTTATTTCATTATACAATGTGTGTATGTGGTAATGCAAGGAGGAGCCATCTGGGGGGGGGCAGAGATTCATGATTGCTGTATGCTGAGGGATTTTAGGATTGAGCAGTGCATAAATTAAAATAAAACTCCATCACAGTGGCCAGCAACAGTTTGCCTGATTGTTGCCAATGTTAACTCCAGGGAACAGCATACAGTCTTTACAACAAATTAACCAAAAATATAATGGTTTGGATTGAAAGAGGTGTGGCCAAGGCCTTGGCATGGCCTAGTGAATCTTGAAGTTCTTCCTTTTGAGTGGTAGTTCCCCTTGCCATATCACAAACTGGTCTTCAGACGTTCCTCAATTCAAAAGAGGTTTGTCATGTAGCAACAGAGGCTACTGATCAAGAATCACAAGCCCAGATCTCCCTTGAGTGTACAGAACTAATTGTGCAGCTCTTTGGATCCAGCACAATAACTATTGAAGAGAGAAAGCCAGTAAGTAATGTATTTGTACCTGTTGAATATAATTAAGTAAATAAAAGCTGGTTAATAATATATTGCAGAACACTAGATCGTGAGCCTCCAGAACACTGATCATGAGTCAGTTGAGGCAATGCCTGTAGGGTGGACATAGAAGAGACTGCCAATTAGGTTCCGTTAATTCAACCTCCGTGGTTTTTGGACAAGACATTGATTTCCTTCATTAACAGATGACATCAGCCCCATTTATTCAGAACACACCAGTCAATACTTTTTTGGCAGGATGAAAAAGCTGGCAAAATCATAGCTGCAGTGAGAGTTGAGAAACTGCAGAATCCCCCACCCCCCACTAATGCAAACCAGTGAAGAGCAAACAAAATCCTCTTGCATGTGCAGGGTTGGTTGGAGGGCTGGGAGAGTTTGGTGGAAATTACAGCTTGCTAGCTGTTCAACTTGCGGCAACATAAACCTGGCTGAAAATAAATACTTAGCAGTATTGCTAAGATGGCAGGAAAATGCTCATACACAGGTCACTTGTTTTTCAAAGTGAAATATATACCAAATGACATTCATTGGCTAATTTGACCCTAGTTCTTTCAGATTTAATCTAAGAAACGTTGATGACAGTGTGACTTACTAGGGCCCTAGCGTTACTAATAGTTTGGGCAATGTTCATCCTTCACAGCTGCTACACATTAAGTCAGCACCGAATATTTTTCTTTCCTTAACATTAGGAATTCTATCCAGCCTGCCGTTTGGGGTTTTTAGTGGGAAAGTGTATATTAGCTGCCAGTGATGCATCAGAAATGCCTCATTTATTTTACTCTGTTATTTCAGAAACTATACTTTGTAATCCATATTTTGTAATTAAGGGCGACATTTTGAACTTACTGTTCTGTTCATTCACCTGTGGAAAAACATGCCTTTGTACTTCTTGTTAGTTGGGCAGCTGATATATATTGTACAAGAAAACACAATTCATAACTGTCTGTAAATAGCTAATATGAGTTTGTTATGTAAAGAGTGAAGCTGAGAAATCATTGGAAACCATGCAGAATCAATAGTAGCCGCTTTAGAGGCACCAGCTGCTGTAGATATAGGGAAGCTTTATCCTTAGGATTCCTAAGTTCAATCAAGTGCATTCAAATTAATAGGACTAAAATTAGTCACAACTAACTTGTCTCATCATTTCAGTGGTGCTTACTCAGGATTCACTTTCTTAAGGTGTGTCATTTCTGTGTCCTCCTCTCCTGGGGCAGTGCCACCTCCAGAGGGTTTTCGATCCCAAATGATATCCCAGCTGGTACACCAGTTGTGCCTTTAGACCTTCCTCCTTTATTTTGTCCGTCACGTTACTGACAAAATGAAAATAGAGTTGTCTCTCTCCCGCTTGGGTTCTCTTCACCCCTTCTTCCTATCCAGATGCCTTGGTTAGGGGCCACTCATGGAGGCCTCTTAGTGGATAGGGTATCCAGGGACAAGTTCCAAGCTACCTGCCGTTCCACCAGGGTGTCCCAGATTTTTTTAAGGATTGAATCTGGCTCCCTGGTTCTTTGCCCTCTGGCTCATTCTTAGAGTGTAGCAACTGCCCTCCCCTCTGATGCTGCCTTGGGCTTCCTTCTAGTAGACCCCAAGCAGCTATTTCCACTTCCTCTCTTCTGCCTTCCATCAGCCCCTGGCTCTCCCTGTGGCCCCTTTTTTCTTTTTACCTCCTCTTCCTCTGCCCTGCTGTCCAATTACTCTCTATAGGCTTTTACCCTCCACCTTCTCTCCTTAGCATTCTGCCTCCATCTTGCCTTTTTTCCTCCATCTGCTTCCCCCCTGAACTCATCCTGAGGATCCTCTTATGGGCTGAGTCCAGCTTTTGGCCAGGTGTCGCTGATCTATGACTCTTCTTGGCTGAATGTGGGCAAAGCCCAGCACCACCACGCAGTGCCTTCCTCCTGCCCCTCTCGGAGTGGCTCAGTCGCTACAATCCCCGCCATCCAACAAAATCGTCTGCTTCTGCTCTACTGGCAGATGGCACATCACCTTCTCTCCCTAGCCTCACTGGAGGCTCATAGAATACAACAAAATATGAATGTGATTTTTATTCCATTGGCTAAAAGGATGCAAGACAGAAAAAATGTGTACAGGCATCTCTCTGTATCCATGGGTCCCATATCCGCAGTTTCACTTATCCGTGGTTCTCAAGTTCCCCTCCCTGTCACACTCATGATTTGACTCTCTTTTTTGCAAATGCTTTGCAAAAGAGTGATTTTTCTTCCTTTTGCTCTGGAACAGGAAGCAAACAGTGACAACCAAAACTGTAGCTGATAGAAGAACTACAGAAGGTGATAGTGAGAAAGCTAACAGATAGGGGAGAGTGGGGGACATGGATCGGGACTTGGAAGGGGGCAGGTTTGGCAGCAACTGAATCCAAACCCCCTTTCTGGACCAAATTCTGTGGCACAGGTCCATATAGACCTACACCAGCAATTTCACTGGCACAGGTCTAAGTAGACTCATCTGTGCCATGGAGGCTTATTCCCTGGCAAGAGAATGAATGCTTCCTTACCTGGAGAAGACCTCCACAACTACCCACAAGATGCAGTGGTAGCCATTTGGTATGTTTGGCAGGGGTATAGGATTGGGCTGTTAGTAGTGTTTATTCTCATGTAAGTGCTCACACAGTTGATTTCTCTACCAGTGAAACTATTTCAAGCAATTTAAAGTATTCTAGCTAGCTACATTCTGATTTTGTGTTTAATCTTACTCTGCTTTTGCTTTTTACCTCCAGATTGAGCCTTTCTTTGTGAGTCTGGCTCTTTTTGATATAAGGGACAGCCGAAAGATCTCTGCTGATTTCCATGTGGATCTAAACCATACTCTTGTTAGGCAGATGATGTCAGGTTCTTCACCATCTTTAGAAAATGGTACTATTGAAACTGTTGGCTCTAAAGAAGATGAACCACAGGTCAAAGGGTTTCCAGAAGAATGGCTGAAGTATCCCAAACAGGTACCTGGTGTCTGACTAATATCACCGGTTTGTTTTTTGAATGTTAAATCAGAAAATAGTGAATATATAAATTTTATGGAATGGTGTGGATATTCAATCTACCTAGGTAATTATATTTGAGTCATAAATATTCAAAATGCTATTAATGTAACTCTAGAAGAGTATTCTTCACACTGAAAGCAGAAATGCATATCTTTTTGGAAATAATATTTTTGTTTTTAAGTTTCATAGTAAAATATTTGTGCTAATGTAAAGTAGGAGCAAATGCAAAACTGCCATGTACAGAACAAAACACAGGGGTTCATGAAATACAAGAGGTAGTAAAGATTTTGTGATGTCTCAGGGCCTAATCCCAACCAATTTTCCAGCACCGGTGCAGCCACAATGCAGCCCTGAAGTAATGGAACAAAAGTTCCATACCTTGAGCAGGCCTCTGTGACTGCCTCCCCACCAT
This sequence comes from Tiliqua scincoides, assembly GCF_035046505.1. NCBI lineage: Eukaryota > Metazoa > Chordata > Lepidosauria > Squamata > Scincidae > Tiliqua > Tiliqua scincoides. Next base: position 207,085,657 of record NC_089823.1, on the reverse strand, counting down.
AGGATGCAGTGCACATCCCATTGGCACAGCTGCACTGACACTGAAAAATTGGATAGGATTGGACCCTCAGCTGATATAAACATACCATAGACAAGAAGAACTTAGCAGCAGCAATTTTCTCACTGTGCTGAGTTTGGGAATTACTACTCTAGAAGTGACTTTCTCACAAACGTACATACCTATATTTCTGTCTTGTCACTGGTTTTTGTGTCCTTTCCACAGGCAGTTTTCTCCATAACTAATCCCCATTCTGAAATTATGCTGGTGGCAAAAATTGAAAAGGTGCTCATGGGTAATATTGCCGCCAGTGCAGAACCTTACATAAGGAACCCCGACTCCAACAAGGTAACATAACCTAAAACTTAAATGCCTTTTGCAAGTATGGGAAATGTCAAGGATGTAGTGAGAAACCACACTAACAGACTGCTTTAGCAGTCCACTGAACCATTATGCTCATTTGTATCCTTTGTATCTATTTAAGAGATTTTTCTACGGCTGTTCATAATGTTTTATTGAGGTCAACCAAATAGAGCTAATATGAACAAATTCAAAAAAAGTAGACAAGTCAAATCAATAAACCAATTAAAAGAACCTCAGTAAATGGTATACCTCAGTAAACAGTATGCTATCAGAACTAGTGTAAGAAACAGAACAAACAGCCCAATCCTATGCATGTCTACTTACAATTAAGTTCCATTATAGTCAGTGGGGCCTACTGCCAGGTAAGTGAGCACAGGATTGCAGCCAAAGGCAAGCAGCATTAAAAAAAAAAATCATCAAAGGCACCTGAAAAGGACCCTCTTCAGCTAGCTTCAAAAACAAAGCCAAAAAAAAGGGGGGGGCAATCCTAGAGTTGCCCAGCATTAGCACTGAGCCCTGGCTCCGGTGCTAGATGCTGTAGACTTGCTTTATGTTTACAGCACCTGGTGAGTAAGGAGCAGCTGTGCTGGACCCAGAGCCAGCAAGAGGAGGTTGTGTCACAGCTAGGGGTAAGTGAGGCCACCAAGCAGCTGTGTGGCCTCTGGGGGTGTGGCGAGGATAGGAAAAGGGCAGGGATAGGGTGGGGGAAGGTTTGAACTGGGGTGGGAGGGGGTTAGGACCAGTGGAGCTCTACTCCACTGGATCCTGAACTCCATGTTAGGCTGGAAGACCTGACACAGAGTCTCTCAAATCTGTGCCAGCAACCTGTAAGAAAACCTCTTTTGGGAAATATGTCCAGACCATTGGGGTTCCATAGAGAAGACCATGGTCCATGTAGAACTAACGAAGCCTCTACATGAGATGGAGTTTGATGCAGGAGCTTTTCAGAAGACTTTATATGTCAGGGAGAGCTTATATGGGATACATTCCCTGAAATAATCAAGCCCTAAGCCATGTAAATATGCATCAATTGTAGATTTCTAATTCTGTTAACTCCTTGCTTATTACTGGGTCCAATTGTCATTGGTGACAAAATTTTCTTTCTACTTTAATGGAAGTTTATCATGTTTAAAATACAAGCAGTGGAGTCTTCAGCAGGTTGTCTGATAGTAAGAAACATTTGATCATGAAATATGAAACCTGTTGGCTGCAATTCTGGAGGTTGCAAATATCTCTCGTGCTCTCTGAATAGCAAAGGTTCTTGAATGATCTCTTAGGCTGGAGAAGTCACAAGTAGTTTACATTGTTCATATAAATCATTTTGTTGTGAAAATTGTAATGTCAAGTAATTATCAGTAGAACATCATTTACAATATATTTGTATAGAATTTCTGCTTAGGTTCATCACTGAATTTAATTAATTAATCATTATATTAATGATTTTCTTTTTTTGTGTGCAGTGGGCCCAGAAAGTGTTAAAATCCAATAAGCAATTCTGTAGCAAGTTGGGAAAATATCGGATGCCTTTTGCTTGGTCTGTACGGTATGTAATTGCCTGTGTACTCCAGTTTCCAGCAATTTCTGTTACAGTTAAAATCTTCAGACTGGGCTATCCTTTTATCCTGGAAACAATAAAAATTGGCAATTCATTAGGGGCTTGTTTAAAGCAGTTGTTTCTGGGCAAAGGAATGAGGGGTACAGCAAAAGAAATATAGCCATTTGAAGGCATCACTTTAAAAAATGTCTGTATTTTTTGGTAAACTTCAGCAAAGAAAGTGGAAAGTTTCACTTATATGTAAATATCAGCTTTATGGTACCTCATCTAAAGAACATAGTAGATATTTAGTAGTGCAATCCAAGTGAAGAGCTGATCAGCAACATCCAGCGACATAGCAGATTAGCATGTAACAGAAATGGTTACAAAGCTATAATCTTGCTATGAACATAACCCAGTAGACATACCTAACACATTCTTCCTATTATGCTTTCACTTGTTGAATGAAATCTAGATGTGTATTCTTTGGGAGACATTCAAAAATTAAATATAGAATTTATAGATAAATTAATAGATTGTCTGTCCTGTAGCTGTGCAGGAAGAGAGGTGAGTAATGAGGACAATGGAGGGAATTTGAATAGAATTTGCTGCTATAAGCAATTTCAGTATCTGCGGTAGCAGCAGAAATGTACCCCTCACAGGTACAGGGGGCTCCAGTTATGGACCTGGCCCCTATGCTGCCCTGGAATGCTGGTCTGCAACATGCCGCCACTCCTGTATCACACTCCCCCCGCCCCCAGGATATACATACCTAGGTTCATGGAGCCTTGTGCAATGCTCTGAACTGCCTTCTGAAGAGCCTTCTGAGGCGAATAATTAGTCTCAACCTGTACCATTAGTTGCCTAGACGCCTTTAAAAGGGGATTGGACAAGTTTCTGGAGGAAAAATCCATTACGGGGTACAAGCCATGATGTGTATGCGCAACCTCCTGATTTTGGAAATGGGTTAAGTCAGAATGCCAGATGTAGGGGAGGGCACCAGGATGAGGTCTCTTGTTATCTGGTGTGCTCCCTGGGACATTTGGTGGGCCACTGTGAGATACAGGAAGCTGGACTAGATGGGCCTATGGCCTGATCCAGTGGGGCTGTTCTTATGTTCTTATGTTCTTAAAATATATACAGCTCTTTTAGAGAATCCTTGATTTATTTCACCCTGGACACACATTTCCTATTTTAAACTGCAAATTATCAGTACTTTGAAAACCCAACAGAATAGTCCAGTGAGTGATGCTGGCATGGAAAGTAACCTCCTTGTGTAGTTCCTGTTCTCATATATTACTAGGATGGCAAGGAACCAGATCACATGATCCCATGCTCAAATCTGCCATCTGAATCAACTTCAACTGTGTTGAATAAATGTGGCTGAATCAGTCACATTCTATTTAGTTATGCATGTGTAAGTCCAAAGGAAATGCCCTATCATTCATCGATTTTGCCCACATTCATTGTTGCGTAATGCAGTTAAAATAGTCTTAAAATAGCTGTTTCCACTGACTAGACACTCACATCACACTGCCCAAAAAGGAACTTAACTATGATGAAAAGCAGAAACCTTGGACTATGAATGTGATTTCCATTTCTTTAATTTTTGGCATTAGCTTTGCTCCATTTAATGTGGAAATTTTCCTTTTTGTATTATTGTAGTTTAAAGCAGGTCCAGACAGCTGCAGTGTAATTTTTACATATTCTTTCATATTCACTTATCCCAAATCTGACAATCAGACTTCAAGGTGGCATTGTCCTACCTCTACATCGCCACAAAAGTTTAGATGTCCTATCCTTTTGGATGAACTGCTCATCTATTGCTCAGTATGTTTTCCCAAGGAATGATAATTATAGTGTGCATTCTGACTACAATGTGACAAGTCAATCTCTCGTTCTCATGTGCCTACCACAGCTGCCAGAGTTTGCAAATATGATTTGTACTTGGACAACTCTTTCCCCACAAAATATTTTCCACATTTTCTTCTCTCTTCCATTCTATTCTTCTCCTACAAATATTTTAGTAATGGTATTGGTATTGGCAACCTTCAGTCTCGAAAGACTATGGTATCGCGCTCTGAAAGGTGGTTCTGGCACAGCGTCTAGTGTGGCTAAAAAGGCCAATCCGGGAGTGACAATCCCTTCCACACCGGGAGCAAGTGCAGTCTGTCCCTGGTCTGTCTCCCTGGCTATGGGCCTTCCTTCTTTGCCTCTTAGCCTCAGACTGTTGGCAAAGTGTCTCTTCAAACTGGGAAAGGCCATGCTGCACAGCCTGCCTCCAAGCGGGCCGCTCAGAGGCCAGGGTTTCCCACTTGTTGAGGTCCATCCCTAAGGCCTTCAGATCCCTCTTGCAGATGTCCTTGTATCGCAGCTGTGGTCTACCTGTAGGGCGCTTTCCTTGCACGAGTTCTCCATAGAGGAGATCCTTTGGGATCCGGCCATCATCCATTCTCACGACATGACCAAGCCAACGCAGGCGTCTCTGTTTCAGCAGTGAATACATGCTAGGGATTCCAGCACGTTCCAGGACTGTGTTGTTTGGAACTTTGTCCTGCCAGGTGATGCCGAGGATGCGTCGGAGGCAGCGCATGTGGAAAGCGCTCAGTTTCCTCTCCTGTTGTGAGCGAAGAGTCCATGACTCGCTGCAGTACAGAAGTGTACTCAGGACGCAAGCTCTGTAGACCTGGATCTTGGTATGTTCCGTCAGCTTCTTGTTGGACCAGACTCTCTTTGTGAGTCTGGAAAAGGTGGTAGCTGCTTTACCGATGCGCTTGTTTAGCTCAGTATCGAGAGAATGAGTGTCGGAGATCGTTGAGCCAAGGTACACAAAGTCATGGACAACCTCCAGTTCATGCTCAGAGATTGTAATGCAGGGAGGTGAGTCCACATCCTGAACCATGACCTGTGTTTTCTTCAGGCTGATTGTCAGTCCAAAATCTTGGCAGGCCTTGCTAAAACGATCCATGAGCTGCTGGAGATCTTTGGCAGAGTGGGTAGTGACAGCTGCATCGTCGGCAAAGAGGAAGTCACGCAGACATTTCAGCTGGACTTTGGATTTTGCTCTCAGTCTGGAGAGGTTGAAGAGCTTTCCGTCTGATCTGGTCCGGAGATAGATGCCTTCTGTTGCAGTTCCAAAGGCCTGCTTCAGCAGGACAGCGAAGAAAATCCCAAACAAGGTTGGTGCAAGAACACAGCCCTGCTTCACTCCGCTTCGGATGTCAAAAGGGTCTGATGTGGAGCCATCGAAGACAACAGTGCCCTTCATGTCCTTGTGGAAAGATCTGATGATGCTGAGGAGCCTGGGTGGACATCCAATCTTGGGGAGAATCTTGAAGAGGCCGTCTCTGCTGACCAGGTCGAAAGCCTTTGTGAGATCTATGAAGGCTATAAAGAGTGGCTGTCGTTGTTCCCTGCATTTCTCCTGCAGTTGTCTAAGGGAGAATACCATATCAGTGGTGGACCTGTTGGCTCGGAATCCACACTGCGATTCTGGATAGACGCTCTCTGCAAGTACCTGGAGCCTCTTTAGTACAACTCGGGCAAACAGCTTTCCTACAACACTAAGGAGAGAGATGCCGCGGTAGTTGTTGCAGTCACCCCTGTCACCTTTGTTCTTGTACAGCGTGATGATGTTTGCATCCCTCATGTCTTGAGGTACTTCACCTTCTCTCCAGCAGAGACAGAGGATTTCATGCAGCTCAGTGACGATGATCTCTTTGCAGCATTTTAGGACTTCAGCAGGGATGCTGTCTTTTCCAGGTGCCTTGCCAAAGGCAAGGGAGTCCAGGGCCACGTGAAGTTCTTCTAGGGTTGGTTCACTGTCAAGCTCTTCCAGCACAGGCAGGCACTCAATGTTGTTCAGTGCTTCTTCGGTGACTACATTTTCTCTGGAATATAGCTCAGAGTAGTGCTGCACCCAGCGTTCCATCTGCTGCGCCCGATCCTGGATGACCTCGCCTGTGGCAGACTTCAGAGGGGCAATTTTCTTCTGTGTTGGACCTAGGGCCTGCTTGATACCATCATACATCCCCTTGATGTTGCCCGTGTCAGCTGCTATCTGTATCTCGGAACAGAGCTGGAGCCAGTAGTCGTTAGCACATCTCCTGGCAGTCTGTTGGACTTTGCTGCGAGCAGTTCGGAGGACCTGCAGGTTGCGCTCACTGGGACAGGCCTTGTATGCTGCTTGAGCTCTCCTCTTTTCCTCAATGACTGGCGTCAACTCCTCAGAGTGGGCTTCAAACCAGTCTGCCGCCTTGTTGGTCTTCTTGCCGAATATGGACAAGGCGGTGTTGTAAACGGTATTCTTGAAATGTTCCCATCTGTTGGATGCGTTTGCATCGGCCGGGCCTGGAAGAGATTCCTCAAGCGCTTGTGCAAATTCCTCCACTTTTCTCTGATCCCGGGTCTTGCTGGTATCAATGCGAGGTCTTCCTTCCTTTTTCGTGTGATACAGTCGCTTTGTTTGCAGTTTCACTCTGCTGCACACCAGGGAGTGGTCAGTGTCGCAGGCAGCACCATGATAACTGCGTGTGATCTTGATGCTGGGAAGGCTGGAGCGTCTGGTGAGGATCAGGTCGAGCTGGTGCCAGTGCTTTGATCTTGGATGTCTCCAAGAGACTCTATGTTGGGGCTTTGTGTTGAAGAATGTGTTGCTGACACAGAGACCGTGATGACAGCAAAACTCTAGCAGGCGTTGGCCATTTTCGTTCATCCTCCCAGTGCCAAACTGACCTAAGCAAGTGGGCCATGAACTGTTATCAGCACCAACTCTAGCATTGAAATCGCCGAGGATGAACAATGGCTCTTTTACAGGGATTTTCTTGACAGTGGTGGCCAGGTCATCATAGAATTTGTCTTTGGCTTCTGCTGGAGACGACAGAGTTGGTGCATAAGCACTGATGAGAGTGATAGGTCCTGCTGATGACTGGAGCTGCAGGGACAAAATTCTTTCACTTCCCACAGTAGGTGGGATGATGGATTTCAGCAGGGTATTTCTGACCGCAAAGCCAACGCCATGTTCCCTGGTTTCGTTTGGTGGTTTTCCCTGCCAGAAAAATGAGAAATTTCTCTCCTTGACAGATCCGGAATCTGGCAGCCTAGTCTCTTGAAGGGCGACGATGTCCATCTGCAGTCTGCTCAGCTCCATGTCGATGACAGCTGTTTTGCGTGCATCGTCTATTTCTTGCAGGTCATCAGAGAAGCCAGGTGTCATTGTCCTAACGTTCCAGGTGCCCAGCTTTAGGGCAGTAGTTTTCTGTTTTCTGTTGCATGGTGCAGAGTTGTCGATCCGCTTGTCGGTTTTCACCCTAAACCCCACGCACCCCATGAGGTTAACGGACCGTGGCGAGGCAACACCTTACTGGCTGGGGACTGCCCAGCTTAAGGCGGGCGGTAGCTGCCCAATGAGATGCAATGATCTCTCCCACCGTCGGAAGCAGCCCCTGGCGTCATGCTCTACGCCAATCGAGCAAAGACTTATAACCGGTAAACTGCTGCTTCCCGTGTTGTGCCGACGCCGTATGGCGAAGTTGGAGTGTCCTCTCCAGTGCGCGAAGCCTGGGTAAAGAAGGTATGGAGGATAGGCTGTTACCCATGCAGCAAATCCCCCCTCTCCACGTCGCTGGAATGGTCCAATGGAAAGGCAGAAGCCAACCGTATTGGCAGAAGCCAACCGTATTGGCAGAAGCCAACCGTATTGGCTTCTGCCTTTCCTATTTTAGTAATAAGCAACTGGTAATAAGATCTCTATCTGACAATGAGTTGCTTAAACTTAAAAGATGAGGAGTCAAATCTCATCTTATTTTGCTGGGTGGCGGACTCATGAGACAGGTGTTCTATCTACTTGGTTTTTTGAAATAACTTTATGACATGGTTCAGGGTGTGAGGCAGTTAAGCTGCTGACAGTTCAACAGCTGACATGTATCATTCATTTGACTGTTACATCCAAGTTTTTATTATAGAAGATAAAAATTGGTAGGGAAATGTTAGGGTTAGGATTACCCTCAGATTAAAAGGAAGAAATAATATGCATATGGAAGGTTGGTCATTGAATTCAAAAGAAGTCAGTATTGCCTTTTGATTTAAACCTGGTTCACGCAACCATACCCAAATGGTTGATCTCCCTCCTCCTTTTGTGTGTGTTTTTTAAATCAATATACAAAAGGATGCAGGGGGATCACGTTTGCCACGTCAAACATGCCCAACCTTTATGTGATTATCCTGTCTCTCTGGGGAGGATTTGTCTCCCTGGGGAGGATGGCTTTGAAGACAATTATGTTACGCAGTTTGTAATTGATTAAATGTTGCTTTCTTCTCATTACAGGCCAATCTTTAAGGATAATCATGGAAATATTGACAGAGATTCCCGGTTCTCACATTTGTTCAGGCAAGAAAGCAGCAAAATTTCAACAGATGACTTGATGAAACTAATAACAGAATACAGAAGGTAAGGAATAATTGCCTGATCACCTGCAAGGCGCTAAGATCATAGCAGCAACTTTGCATTTAGTGGTTTTTTGTGCAAAATAAAAGAGTACCAAAATAACTGCATTACGTGGAATGGTTTTCACATTAGCTTGTTATGTGCCAAATATATTAACTTCCAGCAGAGCTTTCCAGGAAAACTGAAGACATGTGTGATATATTAACTGTATTGGCACTTGATTTTTGGTCCTGCATAAAATTTGTTTCAGTTGAAGGAAGAAAAAAGTGTGGGAATGATATACATAGATTAATCTCATAGAGTAGTGGTTCGCAAACCATGTGCCACAGTGCCTTTGGGAGCCACAGTGTACCCAGAAAGGGAACTGCATATATCTCCAGTCACCCCTCCTACCAGCTCTCCCAGGCACTGCCATCTTGGATCTCATGCGATTTGGGTGCCACCATCTTGAATCCTGCAAAATGTGAGTGCCACCATCTTGAATCGCACAAGATCTCACAAGATTTGGGTGCTGCAGTCTTGGCTCTCATGAGATTTTGCAAGATCCAAGATGGCAGCACCCAGCTGAGCCAGGAAGAAGATGCTGTGAAGGCATTGTGACCACAGTAAGTAAGTTGTTGCAGATTCCCCTTTCTCATACATTGTTATTGAGTGGGACTTCTGTGTTCGTGGAGATTTTCGTCTGATGACCTTTCATTTTCAAAAGGAATCCTTTGCAGATTATGTAGTGAAGGATTTTTTAATGTCAGTTACTTCACTGAAATATTTTTTTTTATTTTATGTAACAGCTTTTGGCCATTTAATAAATCTCTTGCTTATTCTGTTGCTATCAAAACTATTCTCTTTTCTATGTTTGCAGAGCGGAGAAAATTAATAAAATACAGACCATCCCAGGCAGTCTGGACATCACTGTTGATTGTGTACCTTTGGAACACCCAAGTACGATTCTGTTGCTACAAAGTGCTGAAGTTGCTAAACATTATTAATGACACTCTTGGATTAAGAAAAAATTAACATGACTTTTGAAAATTAATTGCTTTTAACTGGTTCTATGGTTGCTATGTATCGAAGCTTATGTTGTGTTGGGTAAATAATTCATGTCACACCAAACATGTGAAGCTTTTTTTCAGAGGGTATTTCAGAGGACCTGTTCACATATTCCACAGTAGCAAAAAGGGAAGTTTGAGTAACTTTCACTTCCTCTCCACAAAATTCTGGATATTAGACTATTGGAAGAGATGTGAATTCTCCTGTTGAGAGGTGGTTTTATTTTATTTATTTATTTATTTTCACATTTTACCACTTCCCCTTTTGTGCAAAGCCCATATGCATAAAAAGTGGCTGTATTCATCACTCAGATTTCTTCTCGTCTTCCATCTGTGTTGGATCTATGAAGCAGACATCCCTGAAATGTGCATTTGCACATAGTGATTTGTTGTTAATGAAGAACTGTGCTCTTCAAAATGACTAGCAGCCCTATCCCATACACACCTACTCAGAAATAACTCCCATTAAATTCAGTGGGACTTACTTTCAGGTTATGGTATATAAGGTTGCAACCTGAATCGTTTTCAGACCTACGTGCTCTGCCTCTCCTCTTCTCTTACACGTGTGAGTATAGGAGACTGAAAATTTCTATTTTTAGTTTTGAAAAAAATTGCAGTTTCCTGTTATGTCCAAACTTGGGAAACTGTGGTTTATTCCAACTGTGATTTGTTCACAGAAACCAGGATCAAACCTTGATTTCAGATCTTGGCTTATTAACTACTATATCCAGAACAAACTATGCTTTCTTAAGTGTGGACATATTGGAAAACTGAAGCTTATTTAGTACTGAAGGTGGCAGATTCCAATCCCCTTCTGTCCTTGTAAGCATGAAAGAGGAGGAGAGGGAAGGTGGACACATGAGCCCAAGGCTTGCTACAGTTCATTCACAATAATCTAACAATGGTTTATGATCATCTGAGCCCAACCAATCTGTGTGCAACACTTTACAACTCAAAAAGTGCTATTTTAATCAGCTACTGTATTAATAAAAAAATTACTATTTTAAAAATTTCTGAATCCCTGGACTGCATTTAAAAACAATGCTGTAGTCAGCACTGAGATGAGTTAATTTATTGCACTCAGCAATGATCATTTTAATAAAGTTTTTGTACTGATTGGATTTATTTTCTTCTATTTTTCTTTATGTTTTTGGTCATGTGCTTTGTGTCCCACAGCACAGTTTGATGAACTGATTGTAATCAAGGTAGCCTGTCTAGTAGCAGGGTGGCAGTGTTGAGGGGCAGGACTACTAAACACTGCTGCATTCACTTAGCGAAGATCTCAATTTTTAAGTGTCTGAAACCTCATGATAAGACTTTTTCTCTTTTTTTCTTCCTGAAGATTGTGTAACGTCATCTTTTATTCCAATTAAACCATTTAATGATATCAAGGAGCATCAACCAACAGTAGAAGTGGAAGAATTTGTTCAAGAATCTACAAAGTACTCCCAGACTTACAGAGTATATAAGAACCAAATATATATCTATCCCAAACATCTGAAGTATGATAGCCAAAAATGCTTCAACAAGGTATGACCATTAGCTGCGCAAAATGCTTTCACAGCAAACCTATACGTATTTATTCAGAAGTAAGTGCGGTGAGGCTCCCTGCAGAACTTAGTGCTTTGCATCCCCTCTAGCTATGCTACTGAGTCCCTCTATGTTCACTGGGGCTTACTCTCAGATAAGTGTGTATTGTATTGGCAACCTTCAGTCTCGAAAGACTATGGTATCGCGCTCTGAAAGGTGGTTCTGGCACAGCGTCTAGTGTGGCTGAAAAGGCCAATCCGGGAGTGACAATCCCTTCCACACCGGGAGCAAGTGCAGTCTGTCCCTGGTCTGTCTCCCTGGCTATGGGCCTTCCTTCTTTGCCTCTTAGCCTCAGACTGTTGGCAAAGTGTCTCTTCAAACTGGGAAAGGCCATGCTGCAAAGCCTGCCTCCAAGCGGGCCGCTCAGAGGCCAGGGTTTCCCACTTGTTGAGGTCCATCCCTAAGGCCTTCAGATCCCTCTTGCAGATGTCCTTGTATCGCAGCTGTGGTCTACCTGTAGGGCGCTTTCCTTGCACGAGTTCTCCATAGAGGAGATCCTTTGGGATCCGGCCATCATCCATTCTCACGACATGACCAAGCCAACGCAGGCGTCTCTGTTTCAGCAGTGCCTACATGCTAGGGATTCCAGCACGTTCCAGGACTGTGTTGTTTGGAACTTTGTCCTGCCAGGTGATGCCGAGGATGCGTCGGAGGCAGCGCATGTGGAAAGCGCTCAGTTTCCTCTCCTGTTGTGAGCGAAGAGTCCATGACTCGCTGCAGTACAGAAGTGTACTCAGGACGCAAGCTCTGTAGACCTGGATCTTGGTATGTTCCGTCAGCTTCTTGTTGGACCAGACTCTCTTTGTGAGTCTGGAAAACGTGGTAGCTGCTTTACCGATGCGCTTGTTTAGCTCAGTCTCAAGAGAATGAGTGTCGGAGATCGTTGAGCCAAGGTACACAAAGTCATGGACAACCTCCAGTTCATGCTCAGAGATTGTAATGCAGGGAGGTGAGTCCACATCCTGAACCATGACCTGTGTTTTCTTCAGGCTGATTGTCAGTCCAAAATCTTGGCAGGCCTTGCTAAAACGATCCATGAGCTGCTGGAGATCTTTGACAGAGTGGGTAGTGACAGCTGCATCGTCGGCAAAGAGGAAGTCACGCAGACATTTCAGCTGGACTTTGGATTTTGCTCTCAGTCTGGAGAGGTTGAAGAGCTTTCCGTCTGATCTGGTCCAGAGATAGATGCCTTCTGTTGCAGTTCCAAAGGCCTGCTTCAGCAGGACAGCGAAGAAAATCCCAAACAAGGTTGGTGCAAGAACACAGCCCTGCTTCACTCCGCTTCGGATGTCAAAAGGGTCTGATGTGGAGCCATCGAAGACAACAGTGCCCTTCATGTCCTTGTGGAAAGATCTGATGATGCTGAGGAGCCTGGGTGGACATCCAATCTTGGGGAGAATCTTGAAGAGGCCATCTCTGCTGACCAGGTCGAAAGCCTTTGTGAGATCTATGAAGGCTATAAAGAGTGGCTGTCGTTGTTCCCTACATTTCTCCTGCAGTTGTCTAAGGGAGAATACCATATCAGTGGTGGACCTGTTGGCTCGGAATCCACACTGCGATTCTGGATAGACGCTCTCTGCAAGTACCTGGAGCCTCTTTAGTACAACTCGGGCAAACAGCTTTCCTACAACGCTAAGGAGAGAGATGCCGCGGTAGTTGTTGCAGTCACCCCTGTCACCTTTGTTCTTGTACAGCGTGATGATGTTTGCATCCCTCATGTCTTGAGGTACTCCACCTTCTCTCCAGCAGAGACAGAGGATTTCATGCAGCTCAGTGACGATGATCTCTTTGCAGCATTTTAGGACTTCAGCAGGGATGCTGTCTTTTCCAGGTGCCTTGCCAAAGGCAAGGGAGTCCAGGGCCACGTGAAGTTCTTCTAGGGTTGGTTCACTGTCAAGCTCTTCCAGCACAGGCAGGCACTCAATGTTGTTCAGTGCTTCTTCGGTGACTACATTTTCTCTGGAATATAGCTCAGAGTAGTGCTGCACCCAGCGTTCCATCTGCTGCGCCCGATCCTGGATGACCTCGCCTGTGGCAGACTTCAGAGGGGCAATTTTCTTCTGTGTTGGACCTAGGGCCTGCTTGATACCATCATACATCCCCTTGATGTTGCCCGTGTCAGCTGCTATCTGTATCTCGGAACAGAGCTGGATCCAGTAGTCGTTAGCACATCTCCTGGCAGTCTGTTGGACTTTGCTGCGAGCAGTTCGGAGGACCTGCAGGTTGCGCTCACTGGGACAGGCCTTGTATGCTGCTTGAGCGCTCCTCTTTTCCTCAATGACTGGTGTCAACTCCTCAGAGTGGGCTTCAAACCAGTCTGCCGCCTTGTTGGTCTTCTTGCCAAATATGGACAAGGCGGTGTTGTAAACGGTATTCTTGAAATGTTCCCATCTGTTGGATGCGTTTGCGTCGGCCAGGCCTGGAAGAGATTCCTCAAGCGCTTGTGCAAATTCCTCCACTTTTCTCTGATCCCGGGTCTTGCTGCTATCAATGCGAGGTCTTCCTTCCTTTTTCGTGTGATACAGTCGCTTTGTTTGCAGTTTCACTCTGCTGCACACCAGGGAGTGGTCAGTGTCGCAGGCAGCACCATGATAACTGCGTGTGATCTTGATGCTGGGAAGGCTGGAGCGTCTGGTGAGGATCAGGTCGAGCTGGTGCCAGTGCTTTGATCTTGGATGTCTCCAAGAGACTCTATGTTGGGGCTTTGTGTTGAAGAACGTGTTGCTGACACAGAGACCGTGATGACAGCAAAACTCTAGCAGGCGTTGGCCATTTTCGTTCATCCTCCCAGTGCCAAACTGACCTAAGCAAGTGGGCCATGAACTGTTATCAGCACCAACTCTAGCATTGAAATCGCCGAGGATGAACAATGGCTCTTTTACAGGGATTTTCTTGACAGTGGTGGCCAGGTCATCATAGAATTTGTCTTTGGCTTCTGCTGGAGACGACAGAGTCGGTGCATAAGCACTGATGAGAGTGACAGGTCCTGCTGATGACTGGAGCTGCAGGAACAAAATTCTTTCACTTCCCACAGTAGGTGGGATGATGGATTTCAGCAGGGTATTTCTGACTGCAAAGCCAACGCCATGTTCCCTGGTTTCATTTGGTGGTTTTCCCTGCCAGAAAAATGAGAAATTTCTCTCCTTGACAGATCCGGAATCTGGCAGCCTAGTCTCTTGAAGGGCAACGATGACCATCTGCAGTCTGCTCAGCTCCATGTCGATGACAGCTGTTTTGCGTGCGTCGTCTATTTCTTGCAGGTCATCAGAGAAGCCAGGTGTCATTGTCCTAACGTTCCAGGTGCCCAGCTTTAGGGCAGTAGTTTTCTGTTTTCTGTTGCATGGTGCAGAGCTGTCGATCCGCTTGTCGGTTTTCACCCTAAACCCCACGCACCCCATGAGGTTAATGGACCGTGGCGAGGCAACACCTTACTGGCTGGGGACTGCCCAGCTTAAGGCGGGCGGTAGCTGCCCAATGAGATGCAATGATCTCTCCCACCGTCGGAAGCAGCCCCTGGCGTCATACTCTACGCCAATCGAGCAAAGACTTATAACCGGTAAACTGCTGCTTCCCGTGTTGTGCCGACGCCGTATGGCGAAGTTGGAGTGTCCTCTTCAGTGCGCGAAGCCTGGGTAAAGAAGGTATGGAGGATAGGCTGTTACCCATGCAGCAAATCCCCCCTCTCCACGTCGCTGGAATGGTCCAATGGAAAGGCAGAAGCCAATACGGTTGGTTCCAGCGGCGTCGCAGGAGTTGCCAGAACGTGACTGTGTTCAGCCATGAACTGCCTAAGGGACTCCGGCTCCTGATTTTGCCTCGAGGTTGACTCCTGAAGCCTTTTCCACAACTGGATGTAGCCACAAGGCAGTGGAGGTTTGAGGTCAGAGTTTCCTTCTCTTAGATGAGCTGCCTTCCTAGGCTGACGAGTTCCATCTACCCGGAAGTGACTGTTTACTGGGCTGTATTAAGCCATTTCTGCCCAGTGTTGCATATATGCAACAGGGACCAAATATGTACACCTGCGTGCTGGGCAAAAATGGGTTAATGGAATAAAAGATAAATATCCAGGCATATTCCTGATTCTGTGTTTTATATTTAATTATCAGGGTGGAGGGTGGGTTTAATGGGATGCCGCCCTCTGCCTAATGACAGACGGCTACCCCAGTTCTTTCCCCTGGAGAGCTCATGCTTCCTGCACTTTAAGGCGATCGCAGCTGTTGAGCAAATGTTAGGATAATAGCAGTTTATTATGGAGTAATTATATAGCAAGTTATTGAATTAACAGCACTGGAGACAACCGGTAATCCTAAATGCAGAATGCGGGTGGAGGGAAGGAAGGAAAGCAAAGAAATACAGTAGAATACCTGGAAGGCAGAAGGATTCTAGGTAAAGACCTGACATCTTTTTTTTGTCTTCCCCCTTGTTAAATCTCCCTATCTCTTGGCATATTCCCCCGACTCCCTGCCCACCTTGTCTGATGGGCCTGGGCTGGAGACTGAATGAGAAGCAATCAAATAAATAAATCATTTCTCAGAATTTGGACACATAATTGGAAACAGTGGCCCATTGATTTGTACCCATACTGGGGGGTGCAGTCTGTTTGGGGCTGCACTACAGCGATAAAAGTGCTAAGCTGATGCGACAATGCTATTGGTGCAATGAGGGCAGTGGGGGGAAGGGAGTGTGAATGGACATGTAAGTAGAAAGTAGAACTAGAACCAATGGGTAAAACTGCAAGAGAGGAGATTTTGATTAGATATCAGGAAAAAATTCCTGACCATCAGGGCGGTTCGGCAGTGGGACAGATTGCTGAGAGAGGTGGTGAACTCTCCCTCAGTAGAGATATTCAAGCAGAGGCTCGACAACCACCTGTTGGAGATACTCTAAGAGGATTTCCTGCCTAAGGTAGGGGGTTGGACTAGATGACCTATTACACTCTTCCAACTCTATGATTCTATGTGTGGTGGTAAAAACAAAGCAAAAAACCCACACAAATACATTTTGTTTGACAGCAAATACCAGTCTATTCATCATTAGAACCATAGTTTTCAAACTGTGGGCTTAAACTAGCACTGCAAAGTTTAATGGAAGAATCCGTAAACTAATAGCACAATTCTGTGCATGTTACCTGGGAAGAGGCCCGGTTTAACTTAGGGTGCAAATCTTAACCCATTTTCCAGCACCAACATACGGGCAATGCAGCTCTGAGGTAAGGGAACAAACATTCCCTTACTTTGAGGAGACCTCCATGAGTGCCAACCAACTGCAGGATGCAGCACATGTCCTATTGGCACAGTTATGCCTGTGCTGGAAAGTTGGTTAGGATTTGGGCCTTAATGAGACTTGCTTCTCAGTAAAGTGTGTATAGGATTGTGGCCTAAAGGGCATCACCCCATAGTCCTATGCACAAGTGTAACCAAATTTACATATGTGCAACATGCACACCCTTCCCTTGCTTATCCCTGCCTTTATTTCCTTCCTCTTCTTCTGATATCTCGATTGCTTGAGACTGTAAGCTGATTGCTTGAGACTGTAAGCTGCTCAGGGCGGAGACCTGCCCTCTTGTAGTTCATTAAGCATTGTGAATGTACATGGCACTATAAAAATGAATGAAGAATACTGATTATACTTCATTCTGATACTTCAGAATACTTCATTCTGATAAGAATTCTGAAGAATACTTCATTCTGATAAGTGTGTATAGGGTTGCAGTATTAAGCCTGATCCTTGTCATCTGTAGTAACAGTCACCTTTCAATGCCCAGGGAAATGGGTGCCTGGAAAGTTTATACTACACAACCTAGCAGACGCCTAAGCTAGCACATCTGTGATGCTTTTGGTTAGTTTTGCAAGCTGCTGCTCTTACAAGGGATATGAGTGTGTGTGATGAAGCCCACTCCTTCAATTCTTATTGAACTCTCACTGGATGCCTAATAATCAACTATTCACCACGAGTCTGGATGAACTGGCCCTTGGTTTGTCCTATTTAAGGAAAACATGTTATCTTTGGCACCTCAACAGCATTTTTTGTGAAAATAAGTCCTATTGGTGGTATTGATTGCATTTGGATTTGCATAATAGACATTCTTGGTGGCTTATGTCCATAAAAACAAACCCTCAGTTTAGAAATTATATTTAGTTCAAACTCTCAAGAAAAGATAATGTTCTGGCATATTTTGAAATGGTGTCCAATGGTAATAGAAAAGTTGCTATGGCATGATAGAATCAGAACTGGCTCCAAAACATGCTTTCATTAAAATATGTTTCACTGAAATCAGCAGGACTTTTTTTTAAAATGCAGGCACATCCACATGGAAACTTCTTTTGAAATTTAAGCATACAGTCCTGTGAATGTCAGATTGCAGCCTTAAAGCCTTAAAATTAATCTTAACAATCAATGTGCATATTAATATATATTGAGCATGAATTATATCTTAAGGCAAGACTTCTGCATTCGCATAATCCAGCTGTCACCAGGTTAAATATTCCCTAGCTTCATCAAAGCTGTTGAGCCTCATTCTCAGCTTGGCTGTCTAGTGCCAGATTTGGAAGAAAGCCTGTGTATTTCACACATCTTTAATTTGCATGCAATTTTGTGAGCTAATTATTTCCATTTGCACCTTTCTGTTACAGGCCCGGAATATAACAGTGTGCATTGAATTTAAAAGTTCGGATGAGGAAGGAGCCAAGCCAGTGAAGGTGAGCAAAGACAGACCCTATTCAAATGTGTCCAGTGAGGAGTTTAGTTTGGGAACCTGAAAACTGAGTCTGTCTTTAAAATGTGAATTGTTTAATATATTCTTTTGTACTTCCATAACAATCCCTTATAATAACCAGTATTCATAGAAATGGCTAGAAATGCCAGTTTTGCAATGCAGCTGCTTGCTGGATAAAAAGAATTGAAAAACTGGTTCAAATAGAATGTGATAAAAGGGGCTTTTCCACTCCAGGTGAAATAGGGGTTTCCCATATCAACCTCCTTTCATAACAATGAGTGAGCTGAGACAAGTGGGGAGCACACTGAATGATACTACTGTAGGTTGGGCATGCCTTATCCAAGGTGCTTGGAACTAGAAGTATTTTGAATATCAGATTTTTCTGTATTTTGGAATACTTGCATATACATAATGCGAATGGGGCCCAAATCTAAACACAAAATTCATTTATGTTTCATATACTCCTTATGCACATAGCCTGATAGTAATTTTATACAATTATTTAATAATTTTGTGCTTGAAACAAGGTTTGTGCATGAAACAGTTTGTGATTTTATTTCTTTAGGCAATTTTTTTTTTAATCATGTTGGTGTTCAAAAATTCCATATTTTGGAATACCCTGTATTTTGGAATTCTGGATAAGGGATTCCCAACCTGTATTTTGCCTTCTATATTAGGTGCAAAGATCTGCTCTGAGTTCACCCAAAGGTGTTTTTGTTCCCTATGAAGTATACTTTTTTTTCCTTTGAAAGTTCAACCCCCCAGGTCGCATGTCAGGTCACAGACAGTTTCAAAAGTAGTTCATCGTGTTGCATTTGGGAGTTCTGCTTTTGAGGGAAGTAAGTCAAATGAAAAACACAGCCCTCCCCATGTACACTCTTTGAACTAGTTTCATAGTTCTTTGAATCCCACCAATATGTCTTGTGATACAGACCAACACTCTGACCCCATTATATGTAATATGGAAATTCAGGTTGTCAAATCTTTCTCAGGTATGATTACAAAGTCAGTTGTAGGTAATATGATCTGTAAACAAAACAAAATTTAAAAAAATACTCTTTTGAAACAGTGTATCTATGGGAAGCCTGGTGGTCCTCTGTTTACATCAGCAGCTTACACAGCTGTCTTGCATCATTCACAAAACCCCGATTTCTACGATGAGGTCAGTCTGCTCTTTCTATCACTAGAAGCATATTACTTTTTTAATAAGTATTTAAATAGATAAATATGCCAGGTACCTGAAAAACATAGTTTGTACAACACCTCAAGCCTGTTCAAAGCTTTATGGGGGAGGGGGGGAGAAATAAAATATGTGCTGGATCTAGAACCAGGTATGTGCGGACAGAGTGACTACAGAAAATGTTTATTTACAGTTGTCAGAAAATACATTATTTCTTTATGATATTAGAGGGTTATACCATTCAGTACTTACAGCTGAAAAAATGCATGCAAGTAAATAAATATTTAGTAAAAGTGTTGTATCCAAAAAGCTTGCGTGGACATAAGTTCTATTGAATCAGTGGGATTTGTTTTCTTAAAATAAAGTCCAACAACACACATCCTACTGACAGGCCGCTTACAACACCTATAAAGTGTTCCCTGCTGTTGGAAAGCTAGTTCCAGTGGTGGGGGAGGGGGATAGGATTGGGCCATAATTAAATCATAAAGGGCAAAGTTGACACATATATTTGTTATTGTATAATACAGTGGTTCTCAAACTACCCCAGTTTTACTCCTGGGGTAAGTCTTTGCAGGGAAGGGAGCGAGGGCAGCGACTTGATCCCTAGGATTGCATCACTAACGGGGATGGAAGAAAGGTGCTTTTACTTACAGGTGGCTGCGGGAGGTGCAGGGAGCCCCGCACAACCCTCCGCAGGGCTCCCTGATGCTTAGAATGTTGGAAAAAAAGTGGGCGTGAAGCACTTCCTAGTTGTGAATGCAAAAAGGAAGTGCTTTGCACCTGTTTTTTTTCAACACTCTAAGCATCTGGGAGCCCTGTGGAGGGCTGTGCGGGGCTTCCCGTGTCTCTTGCAACATCCTGCAGCCACCTGTAAGTAAAAGCACCCCCCTTCCACCCCTATTAGCGATGCGATCCTGGGAATCGCGTTGCTGCCTTCGCCCCTTCCCCCACCCCCTAAAGGGATGGAAGACGCTTTGCATGAACTGGTGAATTGCATCCCACCAGTTTGAGAACCACTGGTATCAAGGCCTTTCAGTCTATATCAGGGGTGTCCAAACATTTTGGCAGGAGGGCCACATAATCTCTCTCACACTGTGTCAGGGGCCAGGGGAAAAAAGAATTAATTTACATTTAAAATTTGAATAAATTTACATAAATGAATTTATTAGGGATGGAATTTATATGAATGAATGACGGTCATGCAGTAGCTCAAGGTCTGTAAAAGGCCTTGCACAAAGCAAGGCCAACCTTTCCTTTTCTGCCACTGCTGCATCACAGATGTGAAACAGCAAGTAGTGGAGGGAGCTCTCATCCCACAACTGAGGTGAAAGGTCGAACAGTCGTCCTCATGCTGAAAGCAGTTGCGTCAGGCCAGCACGGGCTCTAGCAAGTCTCCAGAGGGCCAGATGCTCATTGGAGACTGGGGGCTCCCTGCGGGCCTGATTGGGAGCCCCTGAGGGCCGCATGTGGCCCCCGGGCCAGGGTTTGGGCACCCCTGGTCGATATAAACACAGAATAAATAACATTGTCAAAGAGTGTCATTTGTTTTTTCAGTTGCCCTGTAGATCTCTGTATGAGCAAGTCTTCTTTTTTCTCTTCATATTGGCGGTCAGTAGAGTTTTGTGCTTCAGTCTCTGTGGCACGCACAGTGCAGTTCCTCAACACAGAGTTGAGTGAACCAGCTCCTCCTTGAACGGAATTGCATTTGTAATGAAACAAGATTAATGGGTTTAAGATCAGAGAGAAAGAGACATGGACAGCCCAATGTCTGTATCCCGCGCAGGGTAGGAGGTGACTGCTGCACAACTCTGAGTAAGGGGATTTATTTACCTTTACCCCATGTAGCGTAGCATCCACCTCAGTGGGGCTGCTTGGATCTGTGTCAGCAAAATCACTGGCACAAATCCAAGAGCCCATGTAACGCCGGGCTGCTCGGGAAGTGGGTTAGGATATGGCCAAGATCACTCAGGTCAGTTCCACTCCCCTCCCGGGGCCGGTCCACCCACGGGCCCACTCACCCCAACCTCCCACGCCATCCTCCCTAGGCTGGCACAAATTCACCAGTTGCAAACCGGAATCTGGTGCTGGGAGGACGGCGCACGTCTTCGTGTCAGACCACCCACCTCTCAAGTCATCACGGGCATGCCTTATGGCATGCTTGCGACACTCCTGGTTCAGTGTGAAGAACTTTAGATTGCGATCTTAGCCTTATAGTCCCCTCTTGTTCATATTTGAATCTAATTAAACTAACATGAATGTAATGTTTTACATTTCAGATAAAAATTGAGCTACCTACTCAACTCCATAGGAAACATCACATTCTCTTTTCATTTTATCATGTCACTTGTGATATAAATGCAAAAGCTAATGCCAAAAAGAAGGAGGCTCTGGAAACATCAGGTACATAAGTTTGCTATTCCATTCAAATTATTTCCACCATCCTTATATGAGTGATCATTGCTTTATGTCAATGATTTTTTTTTAACTTTGTTTCTTCTGTTTTAAATTTATCAAAAAGTTTAATTCAAAAGTTCTTATGCTGAATTCTACTTTTGAGTATAGTGGGATATGCTTGGCTACCTTTACTGAAAGATGACCAACTAGTGTCTCAGGAACACAACATCCCAGTGGCAACCAGCCTTCCTCCCAATTATCTAAGCCTTCAGGATCCTACAGCCGGAAAGGTATTGAATAGTCTGTTTTTGTTCTTTGAAAACAGTCGGGTGTCTTGCAACTCGAAATCAGAATTGTGTTGTGATTAGGTCTGTATGGGTTGCTCGTACTTCCTTAGTGACATGTTCACTAGAAGGTGATTAAAAGGCCCCTGCCTCATGAGTATTAATTTTGTACTGTTGAAATAATCACCTACAGGTATAAATATATACCCCACAAAGATGCTTTGCATACTTCTGTATAAATGAGTCATTGCACACAAAATATTTTACATGAAGTTTGGAGTACTTAAGAGATCCATATTTACATCTGTGTTCCAGAAAAAGTAGAGCTGATACACCAGGTTACAGTGTAAACGAAGCCTCCTTACTTGGGTATTTTTGTAAAGGGTGTTGATTGTATTCCATAAATCTCTGTGATCTCACGTCAGACAACTTCAACCATTCTGGACACCTACAAACCGATCTGGGGAAGACTATAATTGGCATGTATGTTGCAGTATGACCCCAATGTGTGCTGCTGAAACTGACATGTGTCTTTGCTGTAACCTACTGAATGTGTGCACAGAATTTTGCCACTCTGGTGGCAGGAGGAGTTTGACTCAGTATTACTTATCAGTGTATTCTGTTTTTATACAAGCATGGTAAGAACTCATATGACTGGTAGTGTTCACATGTTGACAATATAAACACATTACCATGATAGTGTTGAGTCTTGCCATGAGGATGTGGCTGACATACTGGTAGTGGTAAGTGTGAATCAGTCTAAAAAAGGCTGAAGCTCCAGTCTGGACTTTGTGAGGGTCACGGAAATAGTGCATCAATTGTGCCAGCATATTCAAACTTCCCTTGAATTAAGGAACTCAGTAGGAATATTTTGCTGTTTTTTGCAGCACAGCGGAAGTGACATTAAGTGGGTAGATGGTGGGAAGCCGCTTTTCAAGGTGTCTTCGCTTGTTGTTTCTACAGTTTACACTCAGGTAAACACCTTTATTTCATTTTACCTAAAGGCAGTAGGGAAGGAAATTGCAGGTGTAATCTGTAAAATTGTTATTAAGCATGCATCACTCAATATTTACACATATATATCTAATTATAGGTCATCATAATTTTCATTGACATAGGACGTAATTATTAGCTTTACGTAGTATTGGACTGGTGAAGTGAGGCTTATCCTAACTGAACTCTCAGAGTCCATTGGCTGCAGGCCATTGAAAAAGGGATGAAGAATCTCTTGAGGTCTGGTAGCCTCACTGAAACAAGAGTTCTATCTGGGTAGCAGTCTTTGCCAGGTTTTCCTTGGCATAACTCAAGGGCAAAGACAAGGAAAAATGAAGCACATTATCTGCTACTGTTCTGAGGCTTTGAGCCAAAGCAGGTTCTCCTGAACCAAGAGTATTCAGTCTTTTCTAAACATTAATTTACCTTCACTAGGGTTTGGAAGAGAAGGAATCAGTATGTAAGGATTTCAGTGACAGAGCAGCTTAACAGAGTCTCATGTTTGAGTTTCAGTGCCAAAGAAAACATGCAAATACTAGGTATAGAATTTGTTACAAAACATGCATCACTGAATATCTGGTTCCACAAACATTTCTAAATAAGGTCACTATAAATATCATTATATGAATATTATGTTAGAGAACCTCTCTCTAACAATCAATAATCTGCACAGTGAATCTATGGGCAAGCATGCAGTGGTGGACCTCCCATTCATTCTATGGGGCAAATATCCCAGGCACAGAGCCTCATGTGCCTTTAGGAGCCCACAGAAGTCTCTCTGAGGCTCCCGACAGAGTTTGAAACTGTGCGTTCGGTTTTCTGAAAACACAGTTTAATGTGTCAGGGAACCTCAGAAAGGCTTCCCGGATGCATCCTGGAGTCGCACAAAGCTCCTTGAGCTCCAGGTAAGTGGGGAGGGGGGTGGATTTGCACACAGGGGGTGGCAGTGTCCTGTAGGGGGCACCAACATGGACCTTTGTCCTGGGGCACAGGGCTGAGGAGGTCCACCACTGCAAGCAAGAACCCAATCTTAGAGGTCCAAGCTCAGTGGCCAAGCTGTCCACAGTTTATGCAAACATTAAAACAGAAAGTAAAAGATGATAAATGACTAACCTTAATTGGAATACAACCCATTGTAAGGAGTGATGCTGAAGGGACTGGGGTCAGCTAGGCTGACTTTTCTTTGTTTTATTAGCTGCTTACTCTGACATTATCTTGTAGTATGGAAGTGTTGCTGGTGCTGTGCTAAGTGCATTGTCTATCATTTTCAGGATCCATATCTGAATAAATTTTTCCAGCAGTGCCAAAGAAGGGACAAGGATCTCTCCCAACCACCTACCTCAAACTTTATCATCTCTTGTAAGGTAAATTGGTGAAGAAATTTTATATGATGGTAGTACTAACAAAGTAGCCATGGCTGACTGACTAATGTGAAGTGTATGCACTCTATATAGTTCGTTCTTTTTAATTTGAAAAGAAAACAAAAGCTTACATTCACAATAGTAGATTACAGTTACATGCTGCCATATAGTTCTAGAGCAATCTTGCAGATCAAACCACTAAATGAGTAGCCTGTAGGAGAAATTGGTATCCTAGGCATGTCTACTCAGAAGTAAGTCTGCATGAGATCTCTAGGATTTACTTTCAGATGAGTATGTATAAGATTGCATCCCCAAGCATCTGTGACACATGGATTGCATGACAGGGAAATAATCGAGCTGTCTCCTAGTTGACAAAAACTTGGCAGGTAAGGATAAGTTTTCACCACAGCTGGCCAGGAGACTATTTGCAAGCTTAATCAAGAGCATTCAAGAAAGAACTGTGGGTCCAGGGTACATCAGTTAACGTTTGTATTGTATTGTATTGGCAACCTTCAGTCTCGAAAGACTATGGTATCACGCTCTGAAAGGTGGTTCTGGCACAGCATCTAGTGCGGCTGAAAAGGCCAATCCGGGAGTGACAATCCCTTCCACACCGGGAGCAAGTGCAGTCTGTCCCTGGTCTGTCTCCCTGGCTATAGGCCTTCCTTCTTTGCCTCTTTGCCTCTTTGCCTCAGACTGCTGGCAAAGTGTCTCTTCAAACTGGGAAAGGCCATGCTGCACAGCCTGCCTCCAAGCGGACCACTCAGAGGCCAGGGTTTCCCACTTGTTGAGGTCCATCCCTAAGGCCTTCAGATCCCTCTTGCAGATGTCCTTGTATCGCAGCTGTGGTCTACCTGTAGGGCGCTTTCCTTGCACGAGTTCTCCATAGAGGAGATCCTTTGGGATCCGGCCATCATCCATTCTCCCAACATGACCAAGCCAACGCAGGCGTCTCTGTTTCAGCGGTGCCTACATGCTAGGGATTCCAGCATGTTCCAGGACTGTGTTGTTAGGAACTTTGTCCTGCCAGGTGATGCCGAGAATGCGCCGGAGGCAGCGCATATGGAAAGCGTTCAGTTTCCTCTCCTGTTGTAAGCGGAGAGTCCATGACTCGCTGCAATACAGAAGTGTACTCAGGACACAAGCTCTGTAGACCTGGATCTTGGTATGTTCTGTCAGCTTCTTGTTGGACCAGACTCTCTTTGTGAGTCTGGAAAACGTGGTAGCTGCTTTACCGATACGTTTGTTTAGCTCAGTATCGAGAGAAAGAGTGTCGGAGATCGTTGAGCCAAGGTACACAAAGTCATGGACAACCTCCAGTTCATGTGCAGAGATTGTACTGCAGGGAGGTGAGTCCACATCCTGAACCATGACCTGTTTTTTCTTTAGGCTGATCGTCAGTCCAAAATCTTGGCAGGCCTTTGCTAAAACGATCCATGAGCTGCTGGAGATCTTTGGCAGAGTGGGTAGTGACAGCTGCATCGTCGGCAAAGAGGAAGTCACGAAGACATTTCAGTGACTGCAAAGTGCTGCAAAGAGATCATCGCTACTGAGCTGCATGAAATCCTCTGTCTCTGCTGGAGAGAAGGTGAAGTACCTCAAGACATGAGGGATGCAAACATCATCACGCTGTACAAGAACAAAGGTGACAGTGGTGACTGCAACAACTACCGTGGCATCTCTCTCCTTAGCATTGTAGGAAAGTTGTTTGCCTGAGTTGCACTAAAGAGCCTCCAGGTACTTGCAGAGAGCGTTTATCCAGAATCACAGTGCGGATTCCGAGCCAGCAGGTCCACCACTGATGTGGTATTCTCCCTTAGACAACTGCAGGAGAAATGCAGGGAACAACGACAGCCACTCTTTATAGCCTTCATAGATCTCACAAAGGCTTCGACCTGGTCAGCAGGGACTGCCTCTTCAAGATTCTCCCCAAGATTGGATGTCCACCCAGGCTCCTCAGCATCATCAGATCCTTCCACAAGGACATGAAGGGCACTGTTGTCTTCGATGGCTCCACATCAGACCTCTTTGACATCCGAAGCGGCGTGAAGCAGGGCTGTGTTCTTGCACCAACCTTGTTTGGGATTTTCTTCGCTGTCCTGCTGAAGCAGGCCTTTGGAACTGCAACAGAAGGCATCTATCTCCGGACCAGATCAGATGGAAAGCTCTTCAACCTCTCCAGACTGAGAGCAAAGTCCAAAGTCCAGCTGAAATGTCTTCGTGACTTCCTCTTTGCCGACGATCAGTTAGCATAAGAACATAAGAACAGCCCCACTGGATCAGGCCATAGGCCCATCTAATCCAGCCAGTCCAGCTTCCTGTATCTCACAGCGGCCCACCAAATGCCCCAGGGAGCACACTAGATAACAAGAGACCTCATCCTGGTGCCCTCCCTTGCATCTGGCATTCTGACGTAGCCCATTTCTAAAATCAGGAGGTTGCACATACACATGGCTTGTAACCCGTAATGGATTTTTCCTCCAGAAACTTGTCCAATTCCCTTTTAAAGGCATCCAGGCCGGATGCCATCACCACATCTTGCGGCAAGGAGTTCCACAGACCAACCACACGCTGAGTAAAGAAATACTTGTTTCAATCTTCCTAACTTAATCCAGGAATTCAATTATTTGTTAAGTTGATACTTCCGTCTTTCTGATTACTTGAGTGCATAGGTGTAAAAGATCATTAGGCATCCTTTTCTCCTAGGACATTGAGTCAAACCTCATTATTGTTTTAAGCAATTACATAATAGTCTTATTTTTATAATTCTCAAACTGCAAGAGCCAAATCCTGAGCTCTTCAGTGCCAGTGGTACAAGAGTACCATCAGTGCTGAGTGTTGTAAATGTGCCGTAAAGCACCTTCATGGAACCCTGGAAGTAGGGAACCTTGGTGCTGGGCCAGCGCCAGTCAGCACCAAGGCCCAGAGCAGTAAGGACGACTGGTCAACTCCTGCAGTGCCTGCCAGAGGTAAGGCCTTTGGTGACAGGGGGAAGACTGGGAGTGAGTGGAATGTGGTGGAGGGAGGGGAAGATCAGGCCAGGGAAGGGGGTGGACTGGTGGAGGCCTCCTTGGACAGATCCTTAGCTCCATGTCAGGCTGAAAAACCTGACACAGAGCTCCTTCAGTCTGTGTCGGCAAAATAGCCAGCACAGACTGGAGGAGACCCATTGCAGGGCCTGCACCTTTAGTTAGGGGAAGGGTACAAACATCTCCGTCTCCTGAGGAGACCTCTGGAGGCTGCTGTAGCTCCCATAGGATGCAGCAATAGCCATTTTGGCACTCCATTGTGGTGGAGGGGGGGGGAAGATCAGGCCAGGGAAGGGGGTGGACTGGTGGAGTCCTCCTTAGACAGATCCTTTGCTCCATGTCAGGCTGAAAAACCTGACACAGAGCTCCTTCAGTGTCCTACTACTCCTCTCCTGCTCCTCTGGGCACCGGGCAGTTTAGGATTAGGCTGTAAACTAGCTAAGTTCCTGACCCTTGTATCTTTTTCATATGTCACTTTTATCATGAGGCAATGTGAATTTAAAATGTGTGGTCAATGACACCAGCTTTTTATGTTTTAATTCATGAACATCTGCAAAATAATCTGGCACAAATGACACTAGCAGTTTCTTAAGGTACTTAAGACAACATAGAATCAAGTTGTGGAAAATTGTCCTGTCTTTAGAGAAGCATAGTAATTTGTTTGTTTATTTTTCATATTTATATTCCATTCATCAAGGAGGTCAGTCCTCACAACAACGATGTGATGTAGTGTGTGATAACCAGGCCAATGACATCCAGTGACCTTCATAGCTGAATGGGAATGGGAGAATGAGTGGGAGAATGAGAGCTCCCTGAGTTTTTATATGAGTTACATAAAAAATAGGTTTAACTATAAGTGAATTCTACTGATTCTACATTGTTTTGATATGTAACTGTTATGGCAGAGTATTAGTTTTGTTAATAAGTATATTTTAAAATATTTTCTTCTTTAATTAGAATTTGCTTCGAATTGAGAAGATCCATGTAATTATGAACTTTCTTCCTGTGATCTTGAACCAGCTCTTTTGGGTTCTTGTACAGAATAAAGAGGATGAGATTACGACCTCAGTGACAAGGTATTTGCTTTATTGCCTATGCTTTTTGTATCGTGTTCGCATTACAGTATCGTGACTAGTGGAAATTCTTCTACAGCAAGACTAACAACATACCCATAACTTTAAGACCAATAAACTTATTTGTATTCCCCTCCGAATAGAAGGGAACACTTACAAGGAAAGGGAGGCCAAGATATCCTGAGTATTTTTAGGATCCACTTCCATAGCACACAAGTGAAAGACAGTTCTAGATTGCTAATTGATTGTTTCACCAGGTACCTAAATTTGACAGAGCAATGTACAGCTCTATTACAGAAGTCTGAATGGTGATCTGTTGTAATTGGAAGGAGCTATAGTGTTGTATACTGGTAACTTCAAAAAGGTTGCACTCTAGCTTTAGAGTGGAAGGAGCTATAGTGGAAGGAGCTATATATATGAGCTCCAGCTTTAGAGTGGAAGGAGCTATAGTGTTGTATACTGGTGACTTCAAAAAGGTTGCACTCTAGCTCTAAATACCTGTATTATTATTATTATTATTATTATTATTATTATTATTATTATTATTATTATTATTATTATTATTATTATTATTATTTAGCTAATTAAACTGAAAAGATTTGTATGATAAGAATGGACCCTTTCCATTCTTCCTAAACTCCAGAGGCGATTGTAAGGTTGGATTGTGCACCAGCCCATCAAAGATTGTGCAAAAAATGGGTTAAGCTTGATTAACTAGAAAAAGCATGGTTGCTGCAGCGTGTCAGTCTAGCAGCCCAATCCTATCCACCACTCCACACCACCACCCTGCTGCCAATGCAGCAACAGCAGAAAGGCTATCACTGCATCTTGCAGTGGAGGGCAGTCTAGGGGGGTTTCCTTTACATTTCTTCCTTTCCCCAGGGAATAAGCCTCTGCAGCGCAGGTGGGTTCATTCAGACCTGCGCCAACCATCTTCTGTGGTAGGTTCGGATCTGGGAAGGGGATTAGAATTCTCTAGCTGTCACTGCAGATAGGATTGGGCCATAAATCTCTTTAAATTATTTTTTCCTCCCTCTTTCCTAAGTATTAGAAAGTTCATTGATTTTTGATTGAGTGAAGATTGATTGAGTGACGATTGAGTGAAGATCAATTGATTGATTGAAGAGCCCTGGTGTGTTCTGGTGCCTTTGTAAAAATTAGAGTATTTGTAAGCTAAGCAACAAATGTTGAGCAGAGGAGCAGGTATCACATGCAACAGTACTCTCAAGGCAGATGGCAGATGGAGCTCCATATTCCAATAAAATAAAACTATGCAAGACTCTTTTTGCCAAGTATTGCTTTTTAAGACCAAAGTCGGCCAACTCCGGCTCCATGCATTTGCTCTTGCATTATTTGTTTAAAAACCCTTCATATTTGGCAGCTAAAACATGCTGTCATGGGCAGGGCACTTTTGCTTCAGAGAAATGGTCCTTTTCTTACGTTCCAAAAGGGAAAGCTGAACAAGTGTGGCAGGCAGAGTAACCCTGGTCTTTATAGTATAGCGGCATATCTTTCTGTCTCATGTTACAAGATTACTTAGAACACGCTTATTTTACAGGGTACTTACTGATATTGTCGCCAAGTTCCATGAAGAACAATTAGACCACTGCATCCAGTCGTATGTAAAGGTAAGAATATTTAATGCACCTTGTGTCACCTACATTATGTTGCATACTTATCCCAGGTTTTCTCTTTGTGCATCTTGCATGAATATTGTATAATAAAGGTGTGTTCTTTAACCTTAGCTATGTTAATCTTAAATTATGTCAATTGCGGTAGGTCATTCTTAAAGAGACTGACATACTGCAAATGGCCAAGTGAATTTCAGTGGTACCTTTGATCCAAGGTATTCTTGGATGCTTTTCTGTGTGCTTTGAAATTGCTTTAGCTGTAATATTTTTCTTAGTTTTTTGTTATTTTCTCAGGAAACCTTTTTATTGTCCAAATTGCAGTGCTTTTGTACCTGCTTATGGTATGTGAAATACTTTCAATCTTCTGGCATGACTCTTTGCACCTATTTGTCACTCTGCACTGCTTGTTTCTTCGCCATTCAATTCTCACTCAGACTCTGCATTGAACTTACGGGAATGATTAGGAAGCCAGTATCAAGCAATTTAAAATGCAGGTGTGAGTCACTTAGCAACCATCTGCTTAACGACAGACCCGCATATATGACAGTGGTCAAAGCACAGCAAAAAGTTTTTAATGAGGCAGTCCGGTCTCCCATAGCCTGCAGCAGAGTGTGTAAACACAACAAAGAGGCTCTTAATGCAGAGAAGAGGCAATCTATCTCCAGTAATCTGTACAACCAGCTAGTGTCTGGCAGGGAGTGTCTGATTGCTCAACAAAGACATTAGATTGGGTTGGATGTTTGCTTAATGACCTAATCACACAACAACTGGGATAGGAGAATATATCCCCATTGTTAAGTGACACACACTTGTAAGTTATTTTATATTACAGCAATACAAGTGTCTTTAGAATTAGCACACACGCACACACATGTGTTTATGGTAGTCTGGGTTAAATGAATGTATGGTAAGGTAACTGGGCTTCACAATCTGCCCCAGGCCTCCAGGTGTTTGCCACACAGGCATATAAATGAAGGAATCTGTGCACTCTTATTTATTTGTGGATTGCGTGGCAAATGCATGGAGGTCAAAGATGGAAGCTTTTGCTGTTTCACTGCATGTTCACTGTAAGCAGTTTGCTGACCATATCCCTAGAACTACAGAGTATTAAGTATGATATATGCAGCCAGTTTGTCTCCTACAGAAGTACCTTTTTCCATCACATTTTATTCTGGATCCACTGAGGGGAAAGGATTAGAATTGTAAAGTACTTGCTGTTTTGAATAGCACTGCATATGTCAGTAGTAATTACAGTAACTAGTCCAAGAAGTCCTGGTTTTAAATGGCAATGGGGTAGCTTCAGATAAATTAAACATAGCAAAAACTATCTAGGTGAACAATTTAATAGTGAAATAAGCTGTTATGGGACCCCCTTCATGAAGGTTTTCAGTAACAGATCAGACAAGAATCTCTCATGAATGTTTTGAAGGTAGAGGAAGACTAAAAGTGCAATTCTAGGCACACTTAACTGGGATACAGTGGAACTGACTTCTGAGTAAAGCTGCATAGGATTGCATTGTATGAGAGCTTTTTGGTGTTTACCGTGATTTTTAAATTTTTCATTCCACTTTAGATGTTGCAAAATGCAACTTAAAATGCAATAAGTACACTGCTGTTATCCAGTAATGATAACAGGTTTTTGAGTAAGCTCCAATCGTTATGTCCCTGACTGAGCCCAGGCAAGTCTGGTTTTTGTGTCTCTTGGTGGTACATATGATGGCAGTGAACTTGAGCACATGGAACACGTACACATAAAGCTTTCCATCTGAATTTCCACTGTATTCTTAGTCCAAAAACACAGAAAAGAAAATCCACTCTCAGCAGGATTCCATTCTTATACACACTTAGATAAGAAAATCCACTCTCAGCAGGAATCCACTCTCAGGCTGCAACTGTATGTACAATTACATGGGAATAAGCCCCATTTATCTTAATGGGGCTTAGCAAGTAATTATACATAGAATTGTGCTGTCAAACACAACCAAGCGTCATTTAGGCTGATTCAAAGCACCAGGTTAGAAATCCTTTGCCTTGATGAACAAATAAATGGGAAATAATTGGTTCCAATGTTAGAAAAGTCAAGTGAATAATGAAAAATATGAATCATAATGGGCTTCTAGAAGAAATTGCAGCTAGGCTGTCATAGTCAAATCAGTGAATTTAGGGCTGATTCACACATGCATATACATTGCTCAAGTCTCATTGCTTGATGGCTTGATGATTAATTAAAATGAATGTATGAGCTGCTCTCATTGAAAATCATTGTGTTTAAGGTAACGTGAGGGGCTTTGAAAGGTCTAAATGTGGTGTTTGATCTGTAAA
Source organism: Tiliqua scincoides (assembly GCF_035046505.1). Classification (NCBI taxonomy): domain Eukaryota; kingdom Metazoa; phylum Chordata; class Lepidosauria; order Squamata; family Scincidae; genus Tiliqua; species Tiliqua scincoides. The sequence goes on along the minus strand of NC_089823.1, from coordinate 207,053,700 downwards.
AGCTATTTCATCCATGCAAGTCATCACCTGTTATTGCACTGTTCAAGCAATAAGCATGCATGTGTGAACTTACAAATAGGAATTTAGTTGAAACTAAAGACAACAGTGGCCCATACTAAGACTTATGGCATCACTCCATAAATGTTAGAGTGAGATTTACTGGTCCTGCATAAGGAAAATGTCACAAATTATAAAAAATATGCATTCATTGCAAGTGGATATACTAGCAAGGGTATTAAAACATCAGGTTATATGAATCCCTTTCTACTAATCATATTTGATTTTGTGGCAGAAGTGTTATTGTGGCATAACAAGATTGAATCTGTAATATTTATACATTTTTATGAGAAGAAAGCAAATGCTACTTTAATTTTTGGTCTTTTAGGGTCATTATACAGTGGATCCCAAACTGGGTCCATAGCCCACCAATGGATTACGACCCAATTTTGGTTGGTTCGCGAAACTGACAGGGTAGGATAGGTTATGTGCATCAAGGGTTAAACAACCAGCTACTTGAGAGGAGCACTGCTGCCCAGTCACAGCAACAGAGGCTTGAGTTGTAGGTAAAATGAGACTTTTTTTTAGGTGGGTCCCAGTGCTAAAAAGTTTGGAAACCACTGAGTTATGACATGCTTTTAAAAATTAGTAGAGGATGCGTATAGCTTGATTATGGTGATGAAAATGAACACCTTTTGAATAATTTTCAAGATGACTCATGTGTGCTATAGCCACACAACATTCATGAAATATTTTGAAGAGGATTTGAATGCTGCTTTAATTTTGTTTGCTTGTCTTTGAAGTGAGAAAGGTTAATAGCTGTGGCATGTCAGAAGGGATTTTAGGCAATGTGTAGAAAGGTAGCCTGTCAGAAGGAGTGAAGGAAATATGAATAAGGAACCCAAAACTGTCATTCTGAACAGTTTCAAGAAATGGTGTGGTGTAGCTACAAATAAGAAAGCCCCCAGCCCGAGTATCACCTCTGCCACAAACTCACAGAGTAGCTGGAGGCAAGCCATTCTCTCTCAGCCCTCCACTCTTTGCTATATGCAGATATGAAGAGTTACTGTTAAGCATGATAGCATATGTGAAGGGCTCAAAACAAAAAATTAATTAAAATGCTTATTATTATTCATTGTTTGTATTAAGGATGTGCTAAGGCTTGAACTTGACATTGCAGCAGAAGCTGGGCTGTTACCCAAAGCCTCATTTGTCTTTCTCTGCCTTCCTCAGTAATATCTTGGGATTCTCAACAAGTGGTAGGGTGGCATCAACTGTATGATGATCTCATATCATACAGTATGTATCCCTAGGCATTGCAGGAGAAGAGAAGGAGAAGGAACTTCTCTTTTCAGCTGTCATTTTGCCAGGGATGTGCTGGTGTCACTGCGACTGCGTCGCAAGTCGAGTTTCAAGTTGACTCAACTTGTGAGTTATAATGGGAGGCTGTTGCAACTTGACCTGAGCTGCTTATAGAGTCATTTTGACTCGAGTTGCAAGTCATTATGAGAAAGAAGTTGAGGTGCAAGTTAGGTGTGGCAAAAAAAGTAAGCAAGCATGCACATGCACAAAACCAAGTTGCAGGCATATACAAAAAGCTAGTTATCACTTGAGTCAGTTCGAGTTGTAACTCATTTCCAAGTCACTAGTTGCAAGTCGCCTCTGATTCAGTGACATCTGTGACACGAGTCCCAAAAAATCAGTCCCAGAGTCAGCACTACTTGAGAGTCTATCCCTGCATTTTGTGTGTGTTACAATGTCAAGTTCTACCCTAAACAACCAGTATGATTAAAGGCTTATAATTGGGGAACAATTTCAAGATTACTTAAGACTAATGCTGTTTCATAAAATACACAGTACATAATACCTTATACAAATCACATTCCATTAGCTGAATTATTCTTGCTGTTACAAAGAAGCCAAACCCAGAGTTTCAGCAGAGGATTTTGCAGGTGCAAATGACAGAGGAGCATGCCAGTGTTTAATTAGTTATTGTTAATAGTGTGCTCTGAATAATGTGCTGAGTTTACTCACCCTTGTTGCAGGAAACAGCCAAATGTGGCAGTCACTGCATTTCATCCATGTCCGGATTAGTTACTAGCTAGAGTTTAGAGCAAAAGAATGATGCATGTGCAAGATAATTGCAGTGGTTGATAATTCCATGCTGGCAGAAGTGATGCTTTAGTATCTAAATGTATAGTTTCCACATTTCATTATTTGTTTTCTCTCACTGTTTTGAATGCACTGCTGTTTTTCATTATGAAAAAGTGTTTGACTTTTGCCAGGAAACAAGAAAGTGACAGTCCCCTCTGGGAAAATTTGCACCAATTAAATATCTGCAGTTCTGGCAACACACTTGTATGTAAAATAAGGATCTTGATCATGATGGGTTATGTTTCTGTCCCTGCACTGGAACATAAAACTTCTTCCTCTTTTTTTTTGCCAATATTAACTGATAAGATTTAGTTCAAGAGTTGGTTAATTGCCTTGTTCTTAATGCAAAACACAAGACCAGCGCTGCTCAAACTCTCGAGCGCTACACATCTGGAATGCGTTCTCCAAGTGTTCCACATGGCCACCATGATGTCCTCCCTGTTCAGAGGACAGGGATGCTCTGGGCAGTCGCGTCTTCTGCCCGGCATCCCAGAATGCCGCAAAACAAGTCGTCTGGGCAGACATGACTGCCCAGAGCATCCCTGCTCTCTGAACAGGAAGGACATCACATGGTGGCCGCATGGAACTGAAAGTTCTGCTCACAGGGTGGACGAATCCATGTGGACACCAGATCTGGCTCTTGGGCCATGGTTTGCTCTCCCCTGCCCAAGACCATCATGTTTGTGACATCTCTGGAAAAAATAGGAGAAAGAAACCACAATATGCCCAAATCATTCACTGGATCTTATTAACCACATTTGACCGCAGTCATACTTTTTACAAATATGAAGCATTTGCCTGTCAGATAACTGAAGATTTATATATTTTAGTTAATTTATTCTATTTTAAATTTTTAAGGTGCTTTTAAATGAATTTGCATTTGCCTTTTCAAAATACTGAAGGAAATGTAAGAACTCACAATTTAGTTAACAAAAGTTAATCATTTTTTTAAAAGAGAGAACATCTTTCATAAATTTATATTGTAGCAACACTACTGTTGCTGTACAGTAACTGTACAGTAAAATACTATACAGTTGGCCCTTGGCATCCACACAAGGTCCGTTCCCAGAGCCCCTGCGAATACTGAAACTTGCAGATAACCTGCGGATAACCAAATTCTTGAGTCTGGGCCCTCACCTGGCTTCCGGTCACGGTCAGGAGGTCAGGTGGGGCCCTCCACCACTGATTCAGAACGTGCAGTAGGTCAAATCCGCAGGTTCTGAACACACAGATAAAAAGGGCACGCCTATACACCATTAACTTTCAGCTATACAAATTAAAATTTACTCATTAAAATTTAGTTAATGAAATTTGCATACAATACCACTTGTTCACAATATCTGCTCAGGAAGAGACACGAATCTGGAAACTCACCAGAAGACAGAAGGGGCTTGTTGGCATCCTTCAGTGTCAGAAGACTATGGTATCGCACTCTGAATAGTGTTCTGGAACAGAGTGTCCTCTCCAGTACGCGAAGCCTGGGTAAAGTAGATATGGAGGATAGACTGTTACCAATGCAGCAAATCCCCCCTCTCCATGTCGCTGAAATGGTCCAATGGAAAGGCAGAGGCCAATACGGTTGGTTCCAGCAGCGTCGCATGAGTTGCCAGAACATGACTGTGTTCAGCCATGAACTGCCTCAGGGACTCCGGCTCCTGATTTTGCCTTGAGGTTGACTCCTGAAGCCTTTTCCATAACTGGATGTAGCCGCAAGGCAGCGGAGGTTTGGGATCAGAGTTTTCCTTCTCTCAGATGAGCTGCCTTCCCAGGCTAATGAGTCCCATCTACCTGGTGGCTGTTCAGTTGCCTCTTACAACAAGTACAGCCAAACTGAGGGCCTATTCTTACCCCCAGCCCTCAGGGGCTGGTGGAGCAATAATATTGAAAGGTCTCAAAGGAAGGTCTCTTCTGTCATTTGCAGCTAATGAATTCCTAGGTGAGAACAGAGTTCTGTTTTCTGGTCATCACCTGCTTAATGATGTCATTTCCTGCTTAATGGTGTCACTTCCAGGTCTCAGCAGACACTGTGAATGCTAGCTTTGGCCCTCAGTATCAAACAAGTTTGTCACCCTGCCCTAAAGAATGCCCACTCATATATAATCCTTATTACTGAGTATCTATTTTAAATTTACACTTCACTGCAACGCTACTGTTATTTCTGTCAGGATGTAATGACAGGGAGGTATGAATGCTATGTGGAATCTGTGAAGACCAATGTTCTAACTACCAATAATTACTCTTATGCCCCTGTACTATGAAATCATGCCTCTCCCCTCCTTTTAGTATGTGTTCAGGACCAAGTCATTTGAAGAAAGGACTGTTCATGAGGAGCTGGCCAAGAACATGACTGGTCTTTTGAAGTCAAATGACCAAAGAACAGTGAACCACGTTTTAAAGGTAAATCTTTCTTTCTCCAGAAAGGTTGCAAAAGGTTGTAGAACATTTCAGTGCTCTACATGCTTCTGTTTTATGCTCTTGTTATCCAGTCATCACTGCACAGAGTACCAAGTTCTATTTTTGTATGGCATCACCCTTTCCAGTTAAATGTATAAAGCAGCCTCCAGAAGCTCCAAGTGACCATAGAAGCACATAAGGGCTCTGAACTGGGATGTTATTATTTAAGAGCAAGGAGATATTATATTTAATTTAAAAAACAAAAACAAACTACAGTTGTGCTGGATGAACCTCAAATCAAAGCTTTACAGAAAGTAGAATCCACTCTAAACTGTGGAAATCTACCTGGAGCCTGTAATTTTTAAAATTCATAATTTACTTTCATCATTCAAATTTGGATTGTTGAATTTTAATATATAGATTTCTAGTTTGAGAAAGTTTCTCAGAAAATCATTTCACTGTGAGATGTGACTGTGTGAAGTGTGACATTTTCTATAGACTCCAGCTCCTCAGTGAGCTGAAGCTCCTGTGTAGAACTAAAGAGTTCTCATTTTAACTGAAGTTACGATATATTCCTCTTGTATTTACATGTATAAAATGAAATTAATTTCATTCTTGATTACGGAAGAAAAGGGCATTTATTTTCCTCTCACTGTGCACATTCAGTGTCTGAGCGGTTTCATTTTTTAAAACAAAATGGCAGCTTGGCCCACTCAAAACATTCAATCTCCCTAATGAGGTTTTGTTACAGAAGATGTGCAAATAATATAAGCTTTCTGCACATTTATACAGACTAGATTCTACTTCTTGCAGAGAGATCTCTATTACTGAATTAGACAAGTTATTCTATTTTTATTTAATGACAATTAAAGGGAGACTGTAGAATCAAGAATGGTGTCATTGTGATAACTGCTCCTTATTCCTTTTTCTCATTTACTTTAATAGCATTCCTGGTTCTTTTTTGCTATTATCTTAAAATCAATGGCCCAGCACTTGATTGACACAAAACAACTACAGGTAAGGCTGCGTGCTGTTCTGTGTTCTAAATGAGCAGTTTGTTTTTATCTTTGTTTCTTTCTTTATTTATTTTATATCCTGCCTTTCTCCCAGTAAGGGCACTCAAGGCAGCTTACAAACTTAAAAACACACAATAGTAATAAAACATTAAAAACACTGAAACAAGCCAAAACAGCAAGTGGATCGGATAAGATTAAGCAAATTGAAATTGCATTCAATTAGAATTAAAAAAATTTTAAAACCAGTTCTTCATTTCAGTCATCAAAAGGCTTCCTGAACAAAAATGTCTTAAGCTCCTGCAGAAAGATCTCCAAAGAGGGAGTTCTTAACTCCAGGGGGAGGGAATTCCATAATTGGGGCACCACTACCAAGAAGGCCCTATTGCTTGCTGCCATCGCCTTCACCTCCATCAGTGGCAGCATGGTTGAAAAGTTCCCCTCTGGTGAACTCAGTGTATGGGTTGGGTTATAAGGGTGGTCTCTCAAAAACCCAGACCCTGAGCCTTGAATTGTGCCCAGAAACTAACTGGATGCCGCATAGCTACTGGAGTAGCGGTCTCATTGAATCAATGAGCCCTCACAACCACACAGGCAACCTCATTCTGTATTAAATGCAGTTTCCAGACAACCTTCAAATGCAGCCCCACGCAGAGTATGTTTAGTAATCTAATCTAGACACCGCTAAGGCATGGGTCACCATGGCCTGATCAGGTGTGGTTGCAGCTGATGGATCAGTCAAAGCTGAGCAGTACTCCCCTTGCCACAGCCACCATCTGGGAATCAGTATCAGTTGCATATCCAGGAGAACCCCTAAGCTATGGACCTGCTCTTTCAAAATGTAATTGTATCAGTATGTAATCATGTAGACATTTTAGCCAGCCCTTACTTGACCACGAGCATCATCAATATTTCAATATTTATCCATAATCTTTGGGCCAAACTAGGTCTGACATTCTTGTTTACTTCGTTGTGTGTAACTAAAAAGCACATGCACTGAGACCTGACAGATTGAAAATGCAACAGGGATTAGGGCACTTGAATAGTATTCCCATCATTGTTCAAATCCAGATCAGGACTCCATATGCACACTGCATGCACTGAAGAAATAAAAAAGACTTCCATTGGCTTCAGTGGCAAATACTATTCATGAATACCCCATCTGGATCAGGACTGGGACAGGTGGCGTAGAATTAAAGTCTCTCACATTTGTTCAGGCTCAGAGCAGCCCCCCCACCACCACCACCACACACACATACACACACTCACACAAGGAAGCAGGCAAGAATCAGTCTAGTTCAGTAACAACACCCCCAAAATCCTTTTCAAACTATCAGAACAACTGTGTTCTAGAGGAGAGAAGACAGGGGCTCTTTTTCTTTCTCTTAGGAAAAACATATCAAAAAGGCTCCTCCCAAATCAGATTCTTCCTTTTCCTTCACTCTAGTTTGCAGTTCTTAGAGTAATCTGATTTGGGAGGAGCCGTTTTTACTCCCTGGTGTTCCAACTCTAGACAACCAGAATGCACATTGCAGAACCTTGTCCACTGACCAGCCTCAAAAATATTAGCCAACATTATCCCTGGGCAATATGCAAACATGTGCCAAGTTAGTTTATCCTTCTTCACGCTTCTTTGGGACCATGCATGCTGTAGCACTAACTGCCCTGGTGGGAAAAATAGAATATAGTTCCCACAAATGGTCATGCTGTGCATGAGAAAACTGCCGTAAGTCTCTGAAAGATGATCTGTAAGGGGAGGGGAGGGGAGGCAGACAAATGGCCAGCAAAGTCAAATCCACATCTGGCAGAGAAGTAAGACAACAGGGCCACATCTGCTGTTCCCCTCATTCTGAATGGCAGTTGGACACATCCCAAGTCAACAGATGATCTTTATCTTTGTCTGTGTGTTGGACCAAGGTCATGATTACTCCAGCCTCGTTTGTTTTGTTAGAATGTCATGCAAACTCTCACTTCGGCCTAGCCAGTTTTTCAGAAATAGGGCTATAAAATGCTTGCATACATTTTCCTATTCTTAAAAACCATTGACTAACAGCACATTCCTGTACTTGTTTACTCAGAAGTATATCCTGCTGTTTTCAGGGGGGCTTACTCTCGAGTATGAGTGTATAGGATTGCAGGCTTAATTAGGATTGCAGGCTTAATTGCATTGGCCAGGATCCCAAAATGCTTATGTGTATGCCATGCACATACTTGAGTGCATGTGCTACAGCTTGCCATTCTGTAGAAATCCCTGACTTCTGGAGCAATATGAGGGTGTGTGTATAGAAGACTCAGAAGCCCTTGTTCACACAACCACATTGTATTACAATGTTGCATATACACAACAGGGATCAAAATGTGTACACCTGTGGGCCAGACAAAAATGGGTTAACTGCCTACTTGGCATGAGTTGATCTGTTTGTGGTTAGTGTGTGTTTCCTTGCAATGATTTGACAAAAGGTCTTTGGTCTCTTCTAACTACACAATTCTGCAACTCCATGAGATATGTCTGACTGATCCAGACTGAGGGCCTCCTGCCCTGAATGTGTCTCAGGTATTGATCTCTATCACAAGAATATTCCCTCTTATGCAGATTCTGTTTCACAGCTTTCATGAAAAATTCCACCAATGTCACCCATGCAACTTTCATACTGATACACAGGAAGCAACTTTATTCAGTGTCAGACAGTTGATCTGGCTAGCTTAGTGTTGTCTACACTGGAAACTGGATTGAACTATACAGTGGGTCCTCTTTATCCATGAATCCTCTTTATCCACGGATTCGGAACCTGCAGATTTGACCCACTGTGAATTCCAAACCTGTCTCTGGAGGACCAACAGAGGACTAACAGAGGACCTCCAGGACACAACCAGAAGTGCCTGCTAGAAGACTCCAGCGGGCAGTCTGAGGTGCAGGAAGGTTTCAGCTCAGAAAACGTGCGGGACTGTGGATTTCATGATCTTCTGTATCCAGAGGGGTTCTGGAAACAGAACCTCTGCAGGGGCCAAGAACCAACCTTTACCTGGAATTGCTGAAGCCAGGACCTTCTGCGTGCAAAACATGTGCTATCATTTTGAGAGATGTGACTTTTGTCTGCGAATACGATGGGAGGGAATTGCAATCGTATAGTAAGTGTTATAGAATTTAATTCTGATTCTAAAGAGGTGATTCATTGTCTGTTTAGTTTCCTCGCACTCAAAGGTTTCCAGAGTCATTTCAAAATGAGCTGGAGACACTCGTCATGGTCTTGTCTGATCATGTTGTTTGGAAATATAAAGATGCTCTCGAAGAGACAAAGAATGCAAACCATAGTGTCGGCAGGTTTCTGAAGGTAAGCTGTCAGTACTCGTAGTCGTTATTTAGCATGAACTGCATAAGGACATTGAAACCAGTATCCAGATAGACACTTTGTGCTCACGTAATGTGAAGTGTTGCTGTTGCACGCATTATCAAGGTTGCATTTGCTTCTGCTGCAAGCATCTCCATGTCTATGTTCATAGCACGGAGCAGTTACCCCAAGAAGGCTATTCAGCTATCCACTGTGCAAGTGGAACAGAGTGATGCTAATTTAACATCCTATCTTGCAGAATGTGTGACATACACAGTTTTAGTACCCAACCACCTAGCTGTTATTTTTTTTAGCCCAGCAGGAAAATTACAACTTGCAACTAATATATACAGTATTTCATTTCCCTTTTCACTTCCAAACTCCTGGTAATAAATAGCATCTCAACAAACTCCTTATATAATGTTCCTTTAATTCTAACCCTGCCAGGCCTTAATGTGGCACAGCTATGTCATTGCATAGAATGTGCAAAAATGGCCCGGTGTGTTTTGGTGGATTTTGTGGAATAATGTGCAGGGAGAAAATGATTGGTATTGCCTATTTGCATCATTATAAGCATTTGTATTATTATATGATCAATAGTTCCATTTTTTTGTCCTAGCGGTGTTTCACGTTTATGGATCGTGGATTTATATTTAAGCTAATCAACAGCTATATAAGTATGGTTGGACCAGGAGACCCCAAGGTAAGAAAATTGATGTATGTTAAAATTTGAAGCAGCTTTTGCCGTGGTACTTGTGTAAAAAGTTGATTTCTCTCCCGTATTTCTTCTCCTTTACTTTTCATAACCAAAGTTTTACCCAAACAGAAATAGATCCACCTCTTTTATGCAACACTTCTCCATGCTGTACAGTCCTTGAAGGCTACCTTCAGACTTGTGCTTCTAAGGGCCATGTGGAATTATACAATACACATAGACTTCCCTATAAAAATACAGATATAACTAGAGCAGTGGTTCCCAAACTGGCGGGTCTCTTCCCACCAGGGGAACTGGAAATGGGCCTTTCCCCCTTAAAAGGGAGTGACTGAGGAATGGGTGCCTTGACAGCACTGCAGAATCACAGCACTGTGGGGACCCAGGGACATTTTAATATACTCGGGGGGGGGGGCTCCTGAAGCCTCCATGAGGGCCCTGGAGGCTCACAGCCCCCTCTGTGAGCCACTGCATGGCTGCTTTGAGCTCCAGTAGCTGATCAGAGCTCACTTCTGGTTTACACAATCAGAAACCAGAAGTGAGCTCCAATTGGCATCAGATCAGAGCTCAGCAGAGCTCCGATCAGAGCTCAGCAGCCATGGAAGCTTGCAGAGGGGGCTGTGAGCCTCCTAGAACTTTATGGAGGCCTTAGGAGCACCTCCCCCAGAAATGTTAAAATGTCCCTGGTTCCCTGCGGCACCATAATAGCTGTGGCACTGTTGGGGGCCACACACCCCCACTCCTACCTCACTCCCGCCACTCCTGACATGGTTCCCAACTCTCTCGGAGGAGTTTGGGAACCTCTGGACTAGAGATATTTGCAAACAGTGTCATTATTTTACTCAGAAGTAAGTCAATTGTGTTAAGTAAGATTTACAGTGCAATCCTGTACTGCACCAGTACAGCCAGCCTGTGCTGAATCCTATGCGTATTAGGAGCAGGCTGGATGTCACTGTGGAGTATGCGGATATTTTTTCCCTTATCCCAAATAACACCCCAGCCTGTCGTATGGGGCTACTTGGATCTGTGCCAGCTATTTAGGTGGCATAAATCCAAGAAGCCTGGTGTAACGTTGGGCTGTTTGGGTGAAGGGTTAGAATACAGCGTCCATTGCTGCCACCAATCCCAACCTCCCCATCTGGGCCCAATCCTCCCTCGGATCCTTCTTTCCTCACTCAAAAACACCCCCTCTCCACCTCTAAACCACTCTCCTGCCATACTCTCTCACCCCCATGCCACCCGGCACACACTTAACCTGTGCTCACCAGCGCAGAGACAGGAAATGGCATGAGCTCCACACCAGCCCAGCTAGCTCCTGAGGGAGGCCTGTGCCAGCTCAGGGCGGGGAGGGAGGACTGGGCTGTCATCCTATCTTACCAGAAACAAACACCTCTAGCTATAACTGAATGTTTCTTCAGAACAAAACACCGAAAAGCTTTATTTATTTAAAATATCGATACCCCACCTTTCCTCCTGTAAAAATAGGATGTCCAAGGCAGCTAACAGCAAAGATTAATATATCATTTGTTTATTATTTAAAGTATTTTACTACTGTACAATACTGTTTTGCTACTGTACTGCAGGGCATCATCCATTTCTTGCCCACAGGAAGTTTCCTTCTAAAGAATGCATCAGATGCCAAGATGAATATCCATGGTCCTGTTGTCATGGCCAATTGGCCCTTCATAGCTACTCAAGGCATAAATTCAGCAAACAGGATCTATTTCTACGCTTCTTTCAGTGTATATCCTTTCCTCCCCCAAGGGATACATGTTGGTAGTGTTGCTAAGCAAAACATAGAAATGTTAAATAAATTAGAGTAAAAACCAACTGCTTGGTGAGCTCAGGCCACTAAATGTCAGCTCAAGGAAAAAGAGCTCACACTCCTTCCAGAAGACGAGCAGGCTTGGGTTTCCTCTTGGAACCTCCAGAGGAAGTGAGTACCATAATTAGGGTGAGGCTCCATGCAATAAGTGCTTTGGAATTATACAGCCTGGGCATGGAACATGAGAAGCTGCTTTCACCAGCATCCATTTGGTGATTTGAGGCTAGACACAACTTAGCCCCTTCAATGGTTGGCAACCTTCAGTCTCGAAAGACTATGGTATAAGCCTACAGCACCTGGTATTCCAAGGTGGTCTCCCATCCAAGTACTAACCAGGCCTGACCCTGCTTAGCTTCCGAGATCAGATGACATTGGGCATGTGCAGGGTAACAGTTGCTGCAGCCCCTTCAATGTTTATTGCGAATACAACCTGCTTTCTACATTGTATTGTATTTTTTTTTCCACCACCATAATCTACTTTCTGTCTTTGTATCTGAAAAATCTGTTCTGATATGATCTAAAATTTGGTGCAGTTTTCTGTAGTGGAATTACTAGTTCACTTTATGACAAGCTCTATCAAGGGCCATGCATCCCCCCAGTGCGGCCCACTTCTCATGCAAGTCAGCAGATATGAGTATATAACAGAACAATCAGGAAAGCTCAAGAGCAGGGGTCTCCAAACCCCTGCCCAGGGGCCAGATGCAGCCTGTGACAAGCTCCTCTGGTCCCCTGCAAACCTCTGGCCCACTCAGCTAAATGTGACCAGAGCTGTGTTCCAGTTGCATCTGGAGGGTGTTCTGAGGACCAGGGAGGTCATGCGCCTCCCATCAGAATACCTTCTAAAGGCCTAAAATGTCACTTCCTGGTTTTCCTGAAAAACCAGAAGTGACGTTTTTGTGCCATCTGAAGGCCTTAGGCTTTCTGAGGTTTATTTAAATTTTTATATTTAAAATTTATTTTATTTTCTGGCCCTCAACACCATGCCAGATATTTGAAGTGGCTCTCTGGCTGAAAAGTTTCTGCTGAAGAGGAAAGTGGGTGAAACAATGTTGAGCCAAACAGAAATTTACCTGTATTTAAAAAACAAAAACAAAAAAGCATATGAAACAATGGCCGTAGACATAGAGGTTAGAGCCTCTCCTCCCTTTCCTCCACCCCCCCCCAAATAAAAAACTTTGAGAGCTATGCCAAATGTTGAGAGCCATGTACCTCTATAAGCAAATCTATTTACACATTATGATGTGTTGGTACGTTATAGCAAAATGAGGCCCTGGCATAGAGAGGAAAGTTGTAAAAACCTTTCCACGGGGTGGAACTAGAAATTTTGCCAGGCTTCAGTCTGGGAACTTACGTCTCTGCTAAATAGCCTTGTAGCAGCAGGGGGGAGTTCAGTTTGCAACAGAAAAGTGAAGTGCTTAATCCTTCTCTTATGTACCAGCTGCCCTTGTAAATCTGTCCAAGCAGGGGATAGTGTGTGTGTGTTCATGTTGTGACACAGATAACTGGCAGAAAGGAGGAGCAGTACTGTGGGAGGCAAGCAGGTGTGGAAGGGTTTGGCATATCTTCCACCCAGCACGTCTCTATTGCAAATATCCTCTCACTCCACCAATCTGCTACTCTCTTGCAGTAACCTGAGTTCCCAGACATGGGTTTGCTGCCCAGATGTTTGCTACTGGTCGTAATTGTTGTAATGTGGAAATGTTAAATGAAATCGCTGCAGAATGCTGTGTAAGCTGCAACAGCGAACATAAGAACAGCCCCACTGGATCAGGCCATAGGCCCATCTAGTCCAGCTTCCTGTATCTCACAGCGGCCCACCAAATGCCCCAGGGAGCACACCAGAAAACAAGAGACCTCATCCTGGTGCCCTCCCTTGCATCTGGCATTCTGACATAGCCCATTTCTAAAATCAGGAGGTTGCACATACTCATCATGGCTTGTAACCCATAATGGATTTTTCCTCCAGAAACTTGTCCAATCCCCTTTTAAAGACATCCAGGCCAGATGCCGTCACCACATCCTGCGGCAAGGAGTTCCACAGACCAACCACACACTGAGTAAAGAAATATTTTCTTTTGTCTGTCCTAACCCTGCCAACACTCAATTTTAGTGGATGTCCCCTTGTTCTGGTGTTATGTGAGAGTGTGAAGAGCATCTCTCTATCCACTTTATCCTTTCCATGCATAATTTTGTATGTCTCAATCATGTCCCCCTCAGGCATCTCTTATCGACGAACCATTATCACGTTTCATTCATAGTATAATTTCTTCCAGGGATATTCAGGTCATGGCTAATAAGCCACAGATTGGTTGAGACAAATTACATCCCCAAATATAATATGGGTAAAGATTCAGAGCATAACCTCTTTTCATAATTATTTCCTCGAGTATTTAAAAGTTCAGTTGGTGAGGAGCCAAGACAGATATGCCGGTTTAACTTACTATATATAAACATGAAGAATACATACGTTATGGCTTCATCTGCTAACTGAGAATGTTTTTCACCTCTGGCTAGCCTCCATTAGCTGATATGAACAAACAGCCAGTCATTTAGTCTGAAGTAAGCTTAGGCCATTACTGGCAAGAGTACATTTGTTCTTGAATGTTTATTTAGGAAAGATTAAGCTGCAGTCTGACTTCTGTAACCATTTGAAAAAAAAAAAAAAAAACACCATGTGTGGCTGTGTCAGCATCTCATCTCATGTGATACATCATCTTAATTTAGCCTTTGGAAGTCAGCATGTCCTGGAAGACTTCACTTAAGCTACCAACATTTTCAGCATTTGATTGAAATCCCCTCTCTCTTTTGTGTGTGTATCTGTGTACATGCATCTTTACTTGCATCAAGGCTTTCTTATAAAGGGAACAATTTTTGTGTGCTTCTGACTGTACATGCCATTTTGCTGGTGTGTTTTGTGTCCTGTAATATAATGGGGAAGTTCACACAGAGCAAGACCTACAACCACCAGTTCACCAGTTCACAATTACGAAATCTTCTTTATCCTAAAGATTATGGATGGTGGTGTCTAAAAGTCCAGGATTAGTCAAAGATTGCAATTTCATAGCAAATCAAATCAAAATTAAAAATACAGGGGTGCTCCCATATCCATAGAGGTTCCGTTCTGGTGGCTGCGCTCACCTCTGGAAGGTCTTATAAACCTGTAGCCTCTGCAGGCTTCAGAATGACTCTGGGGCTTCCCCAGGCCTCAGAATACCTTATAAGGCAATAACAACATCACTTCTGGTTTTACGTTAAAACCAGAAGTAAAATTTTTGGTTTTTTTCAGTTTAACAGTCATTCTGAGACCCACAGAGGGCCCAGGCAGATGCACATAGCATCTCTGGGGCTCAGAAGACTCTTTGGAGGTGAGTAGGGCACCCTTGCACAGAGGAACACAGCTCTCCTCACCTCCAGAGGGGGCATAAGGGCCCCCAAGGATCCGATTCACGGGTACTTAAAACAGTGGTCATGGGATCTGTGGATACAGGGCCCCCTGTATCTTCTTTCATATTACAAAATAAAAACTGAGCAAGAGTCTCCTATGATTTACCTTTGCTAAGTCAACAAATTTAATAAATAGGAACTAGTTTTCCAAGAACTTATTCACAAAAGATTAGTTGCATGACTGTATGCTTTTGGATAAGATCTTTTCCATGATGGGCAGTGCAATCCACCAGGGCTACAGTGCTGGTCTCCAGCATGCTGCCTTAGCAACAGCCATTGCAAAAGTGCCATAAAGCACTTTGCGGCGCGAAGCACATGTGCTCTCACCCTGGCTCAAATCCTGATCACACACATGCCCCACACAAGTTGTTTTAATGAGAAGGAAGCTTCCTCTGAAAACTAGTTGCAATTTTTCCTCAGATCTTCTCATTAAAATATGCGAGACGCTATCAGGACTGAAATTGTGGCTGTGGAAAAGCATTTGAACAAACTCCTACGCCTCTGTTATGTTTTTATCCCAGAAAGAAGGTTTATGAGTGTTAGGCTTGCCCATCCTTTTGCCAGTGGCTGCTAGTTCAAATGCATTAGCAGGATCGTTACAGGTAGCACAACTTCTCCTAATGACTGTCAGGCTTGGTGCATTGCTTCTTAAGGTTTTAAACAAACACACATCTTCATAGGATGCCTGTGACTCAGTTCAGATGTAATTCTAAAATCCAACCATTTTACAATTCTTGCTTGCTTACTTACAATTCGGATATTATAGCAAACTGTGGTTTGCCACAGATCAGGCCGGGGGGGGGGGGGAATTGCAGTGGTCAAGGTAGCACACAAGCATGAGATTCCTTCCAGGGCTTTTTCACGTAGCATCAAATCATCATTTGGCATTCAGTCTATCTTGTGTGTAGACACTTTGAAAAGTAATGTGTTTTGAGGAAGCACAGAAAATAGTCATGGCTTTGGTAGCTATAATAAAGTTGTAGGAAACCAAATGATTTGTTGTGCTTAAAAATTCTCTAAAGATACCTCCAGCTTTCCTGTTGTGTGTGTATGGAAATGTCCTAATGCATGTCCTAATCATGATTGCAAGTCAATCTATATTTTTACATTTCAGATTTTGTTCCAACATAAATTTGACTTTCTTCAAGAAGTATGTAACCATGAACACTTCATTCCTTTGTGCCTGCCTATGAGATCCGCAAACATCCCAGGTAAGGACTTTCTTTTATTTATTATTTTATTTGTTATGTCTTATCAGGCAAAACTAACTGCCGACAATCCTTAATACACATACATGAAGGTATGATAATGGGTGTTAACATGATATCATATATTTGATCCTAATAATACACTTGTTAAATATTTTGCAAAATCAAAATAAATTGTGCACCTGAAAATGAGAGCAAAGAATACACTTGAGCTGTACATTTGGGCTCTACACATATTCATATTATTTGCTCTAGGACTTTTGATTACAATGAACCAAATGTGTATATATAAAGAAAAAAGTAGGCATGGTTAATAGTCACAGATGGAGGGAATAGTCATCCAAATTAATCTCATGAACCTGAAACAAAGCCATTACTTCTCTAGTGAGTAACTTTCAGATTATCCAAACAGACAAAAGTAATAAAGGCAAAAGCTTGCCAATGTAATTAATAATGCTATTATCCTGATTGTATAAAAATCTAATTCTTCTCTATTTCCTCCTTTGTATTTGTGTAAAATTATTTAAGATCCAATTACGCCATCAGAAACAACACAGCAATTTCATGCATCAGGTAAGAATTAAATTGCTTTCTGCCATCTGCAATCATCAATAATATATGAATGCATAGCACAATCCTAGGCATACCTACATGGAAGTATGATTTCAATGGTGCTTACTTCCAGGAAAGTGTATATAGGATTTTGGTCTAAGGGGATTTCCAAATATCATTCAAAACATTTTCTCACCAAAAAATTTTCACTGACAGCCCAATCCTATCCACACTTTCCTGGGAGTAAGCCCCATTGACTCTAATGGGACTTACTTCTGAGTAGACATGCATAGAATTGGGCTGTCTATCAAGTATTTGTAAACTTTGATAGTGGGATCAGTTAGGGCAATGTTTCTCAAGCTATGGGTTGGGACCCTCTAGTGGGTCACAAGCTGATTTCAGGTGGGTCTCCATTCATTTCAATATTTTATTTTTAATAGACTTGATGCATGTGACTGCATTGGGGGAAATGTTACGGATTTGTACTTTTAGCAAGCTACTCTGTATATGCTTTTAACAATAATAGACAATGGGACTTACTTCTGGGTAAGTGTGGGTAGGATTACAGCCTAGGATTGTTAAAAAATTTTCTGTTTGATTATGTCACTTCCGGTCATGACATAACTTCCGGTGGGTCCTGACAGATTTTCAATCTAAAAAGTGAGTCCCAGTGCCAAACGTTTGAGAATCACTGATTTAGGTTATTTCCAAATATTGAATAAAAGTAATCTGTGGTAAGTATATCTCACAGAAATGTCTGTGCTGGTACTTAATATTGATTATCTTAGTGTGGAAGGGATTGTCACTCCCGAATTGGCCTTTTCAGCCACACTAGACGCGGTCCCAGAACCACCTTTCAGAGCGCGATACTATAGACTTTCGAGACTGAAGGTTGCCAACTAGGTGAATAAATTAAGAGGGGGAAAAAGAAAAGAACTCTGAGCCTGCAGCAGACCTCCTGTCTGGAGCTGATACCCTTGGGAGTAGCTTGCTTGTCTATCATCATGCCAAGTGGCCAAGAGGTTTTATCACTTGTCTTTTGTGGGTTGGTGTAAATTGTGCGGCAAAATGGTTGTCTGCATTTGTAAATACCAATTACTTATCTGTTACTTGAAAAGTCTGCAACAAGAGAACAATTGATGATCAATTAGCTGCTGGTGGTTTTGTTGTTTTAAGACAGGCCCAATAAAAAGAGCTATTGGGGTGGCATAATGTTTGCACATCAACTTGCCTGGGTAATTGCAATGGGAAGTAACAGTGCAAGCACTTGAATAAGCACTGTTGGATCAAGTTTTAAATGTGTAACAAATCTCTTGCCTGTTCTGATCAAGATATTCCAGAGTACACTGTGACAAATGAGTTTTGCCGGAAGCATTTCTTAATTGGATTACTTCTTCGAGAGGTTGGGTTTGCACTTCAGGAAGACCAGGATATCAGGCATATGGCCTTGGCCGTACTCAAAAATCTCATGGCAAAACATTCATTTGATGGTCGATATGCAGAGTTGGTAAGTGAAATTTTTCCCATGTCCACATATTGCAACAAGCTTTTTGTTATGTACTCTTCAACTGTTTGCAGAATTTCATCTTTGAATTATCTTCCCCCCCCCCCCCCATTTTCTTTTAGGATAAACAGGCAAAGATAGCAAACCTGTATATGCCTCTATATGGGATGCTTTTGGACAACATGCCCAGGATATATATGAAGGAAATGTTTTTGTTCAATATAAATACATCTAATCAGGTGAATCATGTGGGATTACATAAATGTGTGAGGGTACAATTTGATAGGATGTGGTACAGCCATTTCTTTTTTCAATTAATAATAATAATAATAATAATAATAATAATAATAATAATAATAATAATAATAATAATAATATTACATATATTTATATACCGCCTTTCTTGGTCGTCAGATTTCTCCTCAGACTTTATTCAAGGCGGTTTACATGGGCAGGCTGTTCTAAATCCCTGTAGGGATTTTTACAATCAAAGAAAGGTTCTATCTTTCAACATTTCAGATGGATCTTTTTGATCTGGTATCACATTCTGGCCTCGATTTCCTCCCACACAAGCTGACAAGCGGCTCCTTTATCTCTCACATGGAGGGCAGTCAAGACGCTTCTTCGCGCACACCAAAGAGCAGGTGGAATAACTCAGCTCAGCTTGTCAGCTGCTTCAAGCTCTCACCATTCACGGTGCTGGTGGCCTCGAACTGGTGACCTGTGGATGTTATCTTCAGGCAAACAGAGGCTCTACCCTCTAGACCAGACCTCCTGCCCATCTCTACTGGATGAGTTAGATTAATTTAGCAACATTTGGAATATATTCAGCCCAAATTCACTAGTTTCAAGTGACTTAAATGAGCTACACTGTCCAATGCTTAGTTTTGAAGTTTTATGTGAGGAGCAGCCCAAACCTAACCACACAGTGGGGCTGCATAGCCCCTACACTGGTTAGGAGCAGACTGGAAATCTCCTTGGGAAAAGGGAACATTTGTCCCCTTACCCTGGTTAAAGCTCCATGGCCAGGCCACCGCCAACAGTGGCCAGGGCCATGCATCAACAGGATACCAAGGAGCACCAGTGCCAGTAAGTCAGTGCAAGGGGCCATCAGGAGGCAGGGGTGGATGAGAACTGGTACAGGAAGAGGAGTAAATTGAAGCTGGGAAGGGAACCGTATCAGTGGCAGTGGTAATGCTGATATCCTATCCCAGCCTCAATACCCTGTCTACTGAGACTTAGACCACCAAAATAGCTGGTGCAGGTTCAAGTAGACTCATTCAGGCAGTGAAGGCTTACCTCCTGGCAAGGGAATAAATGTTGCAATACCCAGAGAATACCTCAGGATTACTTCCTCATGGGATACAGTACTAGTGGCCGGGGATGCAGCCATGGGATGCAGTACTACACTGCATTGGCCGGGGAAGGGGGATTTTGTTAGGCTTTGACTGTAGATCATATGCAATTGTAAAACAGTTAAGCTAAGAGGCAGAAGAGTTTTGAAAGCTGGTCAAAGGTTACTAAATCAGTTTGCCTGTTTTCATTGAAATCCAGGGATCCAGGGATGATTTGAGTACTGCTGGAGGTTTTCAGAGTCAGGCAGCAATGAAACATGCAAACTCTGTAGACACTTCTTTTTCCAAAGATGTTCTTAATTCCATAGCAGGTATGAAAGCACTCGCACAGAGAAATCTTTCTATTTTGTTCTGCTGTGGGTTTTGTTATTTTGGGGTTTTTGCTTACAATATATTCATTTTACATTAAAGGCATGGAAACAAACTTGGTTGTATTTTCATCACCCAGTGTTGGAGCTGAGCCATAGACTCCTAGGAGCCAGGGCCCGGGATCTAGGAGTATAGTCAGGAATCTGGGGTGGGAGGTCAGAACTAGAAAACAAGCCAAAAGCTAGGAATATCCACCATTGCCTAGGCCCAGCCTGAACAGGAAGTCTTTAGAACACTTCCTGTTGAGAAAAGTCAAATGGCTAGTCTGTGCTGGCAGGGCCACTCAGTGCCTAGAAACCCTTTACTTTCTAGGGAATTGCTCTAACCTGTAGCAGTAATGGTTAGCTACATGGGACAGTTGGGCACAAAGCTGTCTTCTGGTAGCTCTTAACCTTTCAGATAGCAACTGGGTTAAAGCTATAACACCCACATCTTATTCCCTCTGTCATTAATATCAAACACCACCAATTATCTAACCCATGAATATGAACCTGTTGTGGCAGAAGCACTACATGTTTCATATTCACTTCTTAAAGATGCCTTTTTCTCGTAAATACAGTATAAAGAAGTTATCAGTTTTTTCAAAGTCCAACAAAATGGACTTTCAATAGGTCAAATTTTGTTCCCCCAATTTCACCCTCCAGTCCAAATTATGGGACAGCTCTTTTAAACATGATTGATACATGATTGATACATAAAATAAGCCTCCAGTTAAGGGGTTTCTGGACTGCTCTTGCTCTGCCTGAGAATGTATTAAGTTCACCCAAAACCATCAGTAACAAAAAAAAAATTGTCATTGTATTTATCATTACATGTCAAATGTATTTCATGCACTTAGACTTACAGCCGTCAGTGTCTTTCATAATTACAATACATTGTGTTCTCAAAAACAATGCCAGTCATGCATTTTGTAATGCAGTGGCATTTTGGGCATCCATTGTTATGTCTTGTGTCCATAATCATCATTTTAGCATGTTTGCTGTGGCTTTTGTTTCCAGCCTTTTCATCAGTAGCTATTTCTGCAGCAAACCATGCTGACTCCAGAGGCTCCTTAGCAAGTCTCGATTCTAACCCGAGCACCAATGAAAAGAACAGTGAGGGGACGGAGACCTGTGAAAAGGTACATGTGCATGACTGAACAGTCAAAAGATAATATTCGCGAATGGGACATCTCTCTGATAATTTTAAAGATGCTTTGTTTTCAACTCAACAGATTGTGAGACCTTTATCTCTAATTGGATCAGCTCTTCGTTTTGACAAATTAGATCAGGCTGAAACGAGAAGTCTCCTGATGTGCTTCCTCCACATTATGAAAACAATTTCAGAAGGTGAGAGATAATAAGAAACTAATGGCCTGATCCTGTGGGCCATTTACAACAGTGAAACTATCAACCCACTCTCGTTAATGGCCCTGTGATGGTGCAAATGTTGCACCGCTGTCATGCGTGATGGAGCTGCTAGTGGAAATGGCCAGCAGCTCCACACCTGTGTCAGACTCATTGTGATGCTCTGCCAGTCCAGGTAAGGTGGTAGAAGGGGCGGTTTGGTGGAGATTTGGACAAGGAGAGAAGGGGGTGGGGAGTGGACTAGTGGGAGTAGATTGGTGGCAACAGCACATGCTAGATTCTATCCCCAATTTTCCAACCGACTCTCGTCAAAGAGCTGACATGTACCCAAGAAGACTCATAGGCAACTAGGCACCATACCGGGAGGTAAGTAAAAAAGTTTTTTACTTACTTCTCACTGGCAGTCTGGTTCCACCACCACAGAAAACAGTGCACATGTTGACAGTGCAACTGCATGGTGTTGGATGTTGGGGGTTACTATTGGGCCCTAATAGAATTTTCTTGGATGCACATAAAGTATTTTACTTAGCCATTCCTATAAACGTTTTCTCAAACTCCTTAATTATGATTTAATTACAATGTAATCTTGAATCATGATTTAATTATGAATTATGATACATTTAATATTTTTTTGTTGTTTATTTCCAGACACGCTGATCTCATATTGGCAGAGAGCCCCATTTACAGAGATCACAGACTTTTTCAACATTTTAGAGTAAGCTCACCATGAGGTTTATTCTTCCAAGGATGTTGTGTTAATAATGGAAACAGAACCAAAAAAAAAAAAAACCAAGTATAAATTTTATGTTTATTGACTATTATTGTCATTTTAACATTTAATTCTTTTAATTCACAACTTCATTTTTGCAGTTATGTTTCATCTATGAAAGAGGAATTATTTTCGTTTTTTATCAGATTCCCAAAGTGAGATATAAAGTCCCAAGATATATCCCTGACAATCTCCCCTATTGTTCATGAATTTTGAAGTTGTTTCTCTTACCTCTTTTCAACAGAATCCATAAAATACATTATAAATTGATGAGTAAAGCCTGTGTGTGTTAGCCCCAACTAGTTAGGGTTGGTGCTAACTTAGGGTCCAATCCTATCCAACTGTCCAGCGGTGATGACAAACAAATGTTCCTTTACCTTGACGAGGCCAGCGTGACTGCCCACCATCACCACAGGATGCAGTGCATACCCGATTGGCATGGCTGCATCACATCTAGAAAGCTGGATAGGGCTGGAAGACTAAAAATATTTCATGAATGGAAGACTGAAAGTATTTTCTTAATGGGCATTCTTGAAGCTTTGTCAAATACTCCTTCTTTCTTTTGTGATGTGTTTGAAAGGCGTGTACTCCCTTTGTCAAAATCAGTATATCACATCCCACAGCAGAGCAGGGAATATTCCAATCTCGCTTTGTTTATCCTTGCTGTCCTCTGCCCTTCTTAGCACTGACTTGCCATACTTGCAGTTTATCACACTAAAGGCCAACTTCTGGCTGCACTCTGTGTGTGAAACTGTGCTCCTTTGCCTAGTCCTAAAATATCCACTGATGGAGAAATAATTTCAGCTGAATCATCTCTGTCCTATACAAGAATTCCTAGCCTTGTGAGAATAGGCAAAATAATCATCCTTTCTGAAGAAGGTCAAGTGAACAAACTGTTGGCTGCCTTTGTTAATAGGCAGGCACTACCCTGGAAAATAGTATCCCAGGAAGGAATGGGTTGCTTTGAGCAATGGAATTTTGGACAACAAGTAATGACTGCACTTCTGTTGTTCCCCCCAAATGATTACCTATATAAGTTCATTGGCTGGGCTTAAACAATCTCCTGCTCAGGATGCAATTCACCATTTGATTACTCTTCTAGTAATATGGAAGCAAATTCATAAGAAAACTTCACAATGGGACAAAAGCAGGGAAAAGTCACTATGTACCAATTTTACTTCCTTTTCACTACTTCAGACTCTCAAACTGAAAAGCAGTTTATAAATGCTGTAAGTAAATACATCAATAATGTCAAGAAGACATGGTTCTCTAGACATGGTTAGGCTGCAATCCTAACCAACTTTCCAGCACTGACATAAGGGCAATGCAGCTCTGAGGTAACGGAACAAACATTGCCTTACCTTGACAAGGCCTCCATGACTGCCCCCCAACTGCAGGATGCAGCTCATGCCCCTCTGGCACAGCTATGCCAGTGCTGGAAAATTAGTTAGGATTGCGCCCTTAGTCATGCAGCGTTCTCTGCAACACGACAACAGGAAGAAACTCAGAACTCAATCCTATCCTTCCCCCATGGCCAATACAGCAGAATCAATATGGCTACCTCTTCATCCTGCAGGGTGGCAGTTGCAAAGATCTCCTCTGAGTAAGGCAACAATTGCTCCCTTTTCTGGGAGTAAGGCTCTGTGGTGCGGGGGGGGGGGAGGTCTATGAGAATCTGAACTAACTAAATAGCCAGTGCTGGTCCATGTTGACCCACACCATTGGATTTGGGTCCAGGAAGGGGGTTAGGATTTGGTGACCACTGCCTCCAAACTTACCCCCTTCCCAGACCGATCTACCCATCCCTGCCCCTGTCACCACCTCGTTTTGCCCTCCCCACTCCGTCCTCCCCCACCTTCTTACCTGGGTTGGCGGGCGGCTCATGATCTGCTGGTGGGAAGGCACCAGATCTGCTGGTGGGAAGGCACCTTCCCACCAGCATCTCAGCAGTGCACTGAGTAGCACGCTACCAGAGCACCTTTAACAACTGGTCTCAGTGGCGTAGCTAACGATCCTGCTGTCCGGTGCAGAGCTCAAGATGTTGCCCCGGAAATGATGTCACATCTGGAAGTGACATCACTTCCAGGTTTTGATTTCACACCCACTTTTTTAAAAAGTGAAAAATAAAAAATCTGCCACATCCCCCAAGCTGCCTCCCCCAGCACCAGCTCCCTCCTACTTCACCTCCATTCCCTCTGAGGTCTTACACTGGGCTGTTCCTGCAGCCCCATCAGGCTCAAGGGGTGGGGAGAAAAGCAGTCGCCACCACTGGCACGCGCCCCACCAGCCAGGCACATTGGGTCACAGCGGGCAATGGGCTACATTGAGGAGAGCCCTATGTGTGTGAGGGGAGGGGAGGCATGCCCCCCCACCGCCGTTTTGTTTGGTGGCACAGCTCGGGTCCAGCCACTGTGGGGGGGGGGGGAATGCTGTGGAGAAGCTGCTGTTCACATTGATTGTGGGGGAAGGAGAACTCAGGGCAGGCAGGGAGGAAGAAGTTGCACCTGACTGACTGAGGCTCCAATCCTATCTGCGCTTACCTTGGAGTTAGCCCCATTGGGTATAATGGCACTTACTTCTGAGTAGACCTGCCTGGGCTGGGCTCTCAAGTTCCTGTCCCAGCCCCACTTTCCTGGGAGTAAGCCCCATTGACTATAATGGGACTTATTTCTGAGTAGACCAGCACAGGCTTGGGCTCTGAGTTGCAATCCTCTCCACACCTTCCTGGGAGTAAGCCCCATTGGCTACACTGGGACTTACCTCTGAGTAGACATGCCAAGGATTGGCTCTGAGTGGGTGAGTGAAAGGAAGGCTTTCCTGCTATGGCTGGGGGGAGGAAGACCTGGGTCTTGAGGTAGGCAGGCAGTTGTGCCTGTCCGATTGAGGCTCCAATCCTGTCCACGCTTTCTTGGGAGTTAGTCCCATTGGACACAATGGGATTTACTTCTAAGTAGACATGCTTAGGATTGTGCTCTGAGGCCATGCAGGAGGAGGAGGAGGTGGTGGCGTGGGTGACATGCCTCATCCTCCCTCCCTCCCGCTGCTGGCTCTGGTGGGATAGGGGCAAACGAAGCCTTCAACGCCTGCAGCTGTTGGCTCTCAGCAGAGGGAGGGAGGAGAAGGAGGCCCTGTCGCCGCCACCTCCTCCTCCTGCACCTCCTCTCCCTGCATTGAAGCGCCCCACAAAAGCCTTCCAAATCCCCACCCACAGCAGAGCAGAGCTGCAAACTTTCTCCGCTCAGTGCCTGCCCCACTGCCTTGACCCCTGTCCAGGCTACGCCAGCAACAGACATGCGACGCATCTCCTCACCTCCTTCTTGCCCAAACACAGAGCGAGGGCACCTGGCAGAACTGCAGCAGCCCAAGGCAACTCGCATGCGGGCAGAGTTGCCCTGATGTTGCTCCCCAGCCCCTGATGTTGCCCCCCTCAGCAGCTATAGCCCGGTGCCTTTGCAACCCCCTGCACTTATATAGCAATGCTACTGACTGGTCTGACTACTTGATAGCAGTCGGCACACTGGAAGAGGTACCAATCCACAGCAGATACAATTTGGTCATCTTCTGTAAAGCAGTCTACCTGAGTCTGTCTCCTGGACATCAGTATTAATTGTCAACCAGTTAAAGGAATTCAGTATGTCAGTATGTGTCTGTCAAACTGTTCCTGTGGATGTTGTGTTAATAGAGCAAAACTACTTTTGAGCAAAATGATTTAAGAGTCTTTTTTTATCTTTCAGAGTTTGCCTTCAAAATTTCAGATATCTAGGAAAACGAAACATAGTGAGGTAATTATATTTTAGTCTTGAATTTTATGAATGATGAAACTTAGAATGCACTTGTTAACATGTACATGCCACAAACATCAGTACATTCTGTTCAGTCCACACAGTCTTTCACAGAAGGCTGAATTCCAAAACCCTGTACTTGTCTTACAAGATATTTATGACCGTGTTTATGTCAAGAAGCTAAGTAACTAAGGGCACAATCCTAACAGCACCCTAGGCTGGCACAAGTCCCTTGCGCTGGCCCAGGAGGGTCACAAACATGCCGTAAAGCATATTTGCTCCTTCTCAGGAGTCAGCTGGGCCGGCATAGGAGAGTGTGCTGGCCCACAGAGTCTGTATGCAGCCTCTGTGCTGACTTGGGGAAGAAGGGTTGCATCTGCCGAGTTCAGCCGATGTGGGGGTCTGGGAAGGGTGGGGAAGAGGCAGGAGAGAGGTGTTCCGGGGCGGGGAAGGGCGGACCTGGGGGTGGGCGGGCGGGGAGTGGGAGGTGGGGATGGGACCAGGCTATTATGCCGGATCCCAAACCCATTCCCAAAGTAGCGCAGAACAGCTTGAAGCCGCTTCGTTCTCCTCAGACTTGTGCCACCTCCTGTGCCACTCGGGGATTGGACGAGTTTCTGGAGGAAAAATCCATTATGGGGTACAAGCCATGATGTGTATGCACAACCTCCTGATTTTAGGAATGGGTTAAGTCAGAATGCCAGATGTTGGGGAGAGCACCAGGATGAGGTCTCTTGTTATCTGGTGTGCTCCCTGGGGCATTTGGTGGGCCGCTGTGAGATACAGGAAGCTGGACTAGATGGGCCTATGGCCTGATCCAGTGGGGCTATTCTTATGTTCTTATGTAAGAAAACTCATTGGGGCTTTAGTAGCTTACCCGGGGGTAAGGGGAAGAGTTTCTCCTTGCCTCCTGCTGAGCCATTTCTGGCCCCAATTTTGCAGTGGATACAGTGCAGGCCTTCTGGCCTGCCTGTTCCAACGCAAGATAGGATTGTACTGTAAGTAAATGTGTGTTTGTGTTTAGCTTTTCCTGATTTAATCATGATTTAAAGGTCTGGTAATACAATGAAATGAAGAATATTTTACAAGAGTTAGAACCTGAAATCTTCTTTCCTTGGAGCATTCATTTTTGGTAATGATCTCAAAAGTGTGAGATAATGTTTCCAGCTGCCCCGGGTCGGACATGCAGTTTTCTTTGGCCATATTGTGCTGTTTTGTTTTTCATTTCAAGCTGAAACAATGAACTTCTCTGTCTGCTACATTTCCAGCAGCAAAAACTAAAAGGAACTGTATTAATTGATTTGGGGAGTTCTATTATGTTTTGCCAGATATGTTTTTAGTCTTCTCAGTTGCTGTAGTTTCAGCATAATGTGATAAAAGAGTAACTTAAATTATTATCATCATTACTTTTCATAGGAAAATTGCTGCTGCATTTAAATTTGTTCAAACTACCCAGAATAATGGAACTCTAAAAGGCTCCAACTTGTCGTGTCAGACATCTGGGCTTCTGCCCCAATGGTAAGATCTGCTTTCTTGCTGAACTTTCAGGGGTATTTAATTAATAGATCCATTCCCTCCTCAGCAGCCTCAAACACTGCTCATTTTCTAGGCCTTTGAACTTTGTTTTCATAATTTCTTCATTTGTTCATAAGTGTAGCAAACTATGTGATGGTGATGACAGGGACTTGTATAGCTTTTATTTATCAAGTGCCCAGGCATTCCTCCCATACAGATTCCACTAGCAGACACAGTCACGTTCATCCCAGTGCTGCTAAACTGAACATCTTTGGCAGCATACCTCCTTGGATATGACAAAGCTGCTTAATGATTAACAGCCAATCCTCTCTAAGTTCCCATGCACTGATTCAGCAGCTCCAGCATGGCTTCTGTTTGCATTCTGCAAGGGAATTTTGACTGCTGGATAGCTCTGCAGAGTAAGAGTAATCCCTTGCACCAGGATAAGCTCCAGCAGCTGCACTGGAGTTACTCAGGCCTTCACCAGCGATATTGCTGGTGCAGGTCTGCCTTGCCCTGTGTCGGTGGGTCAGGCCTGGGTAGGTGGTTGGAATTCAGTGTCTGCCATTGCCCCTGCTGGGACCGATTCACCCACCCCTACCCCTGTTGCCTCCTTCCCCCCACCCCATTATACCCTTCCAACCTTCTCCCACCCTTTCCCTGCCCCTGCAGGGAACCTACCTCATCCAGCACGTGATGGTCCTGACACCGGTGCCAGCAACCTAGATGGCATGCTTTCGCAATTTGCTTTTTGGCAATTTGCAACAGTGGACACCGGCAGAGAGCTCGCTGCCGTAGGATTGTGCCAGAAATCTACCGCAGGCAAAGCTGATAGCATGGACATAGGCCAGTATGCTAAGAATGCCCATTCTGGTTCAGGGTAATCATGGACATGGAAGGAAGGTCTCACCAGTTGCCCTGCCACAGTCCTGATACAGATTTGCCTACTTGCCCTAGGAGAGAAACTGAAGTCAGAGCTACACTGACATGTTTTATGTCACATGCAATTTGAGATTGGGGCATGTAGGCTGGAACATACATAATCTGTTCTCTTCCCACCACAATCATCACAGAAATGCAGCAGCTAAGCTGTTGTTAGCTCTGGATGCCGATGGGTCAATGACCTCATTGGACTGAAAGCAGCTTGGGGGGGGGCAATTTTTTTCCACTCAAGACTGTGGTGCAGCAGGAACAAGTTAAATAGCCAGTTCCTATGTGCCACAGTTCCCGTCCTGATTGATCCTCCTCATGGCTGCTTTTAACAAAAGAAAAACACACAAATGCAGGGTCAAACTGTGCATCTAACAAAACATGCAGTTTGGTCTTCACAGAGCTGTTTTGTTCGTATGCAGCTAATTGAAAACAACAATTGCCAGCATAATAGTCTTGGCATATGGCTGGAGCAAATGAAGCATGAGAGAAAATGATGCATTCCTTTGCTTCCCACTCCAAAATAAGCACTGATCTCACTTTACAGCTGGGCCTGGCAGGGGCCCCTCTGAATTAAACCTTTCAGTGGGCCATTGTATTGTTGCATGTTTACGGGAGGACCAGCACATTGCCTCACCAAATGAAAAGCATAGCAACTGAGGTTTGCTTCTGCAAATTCTACATACTCCCCAAAGCAAGCATTGAATACGTGTTTGCTTGTTAAGATGCATTTGTGTTAATGTAGTCCTAACATGTCTTAATGCTTCTTATGATAGGTGGTCTGCTTTTCAAGGCTTTTGTTTAATTATTGAGTACCACTGAGAAAGAAATCTAATGCCAAAACCCTAGCCCAGCACATCCTTATATCCTTATTTCTGCAGGCATGTAGTACTTGAGGATAAGTATGAACTTATATTAGTGGCATGTTTGTCTTTTTATTATGTTATTTCTATCTCTTTCTGGAGATACACAGCGATATGAATTCAGCTAAGTATACAAACCTAAGCTAAGTATACAAAGTATTTTATGTATATATTTCGAGTATACATAAAATATTACAGTATATAGAGTGTTTTAAAGAGCAATCTGAAGGATTTGGGAAATGACATATGCTAGGAAATGACATATGACAATTAAGCAAAACCTTCTGTCTTCTGATTTCTTAGGATACATTCTGCTTCTAGCAGTGAGGCTCACCGACATCACAGATCTCAAACTTTACCCATCATTCGTGGCAAAAATGCTTTTTCGAACCCTAAACTTCTGCAAATGATAGACAGCACCATTGCAAGTAAGCACCAAGGAAAATGTAGCTGCCTAGGTACCAAAAGTTACATTTTGTTCTAGTGTGGGCTGTTGCCATGCTTACTGAAATTATGAAGCTATTGCTCAGTGGTAGAGTACATTCGTTGCGTGGTGAAGGTCACAGGTTCAGTCCTTCGTATCCTAGGAAAGACTTCTTTGTCCAAAGCTTTGGAGAGCTACTGATGATACTAAACTAGATGAAGCAATGATACGACTCGGCACAAGGAATCTTCCAGACTGAAAATGCTTAGGGAGCTCTCAGAAACCAAAAGGATGGCTAAGCATGAGTAAACAGGGGAGACCTTTAGTGCTACTTGGTAGGCAAGACCAGCAGAAGCAGAGTGAATTTTGTAAAAATAAATGAAGTATGCAATTGTTAAATTTGCATAATCTGTGCTAGTCACAGACATCTTGGTGTAGATTTTTCACAACCTTTGGCAGAGATTACTCTCAGTCCTGGTTATATTGTATCATTATTTTCATTGTTGCAAAGTCTATTTTTAATACCTGCATGAGCAAACCGTTTTTCAAAGATGCTTGAATATCTAGAAACTCCAACTGACTTTAATGGGATAGACCACCCATGTGTGAAATACTGACCCAAAGGTTACCCTTCCCCTAGCTTTTGTTTTAAACACAACAGCTTGGTTCCATGACATCATCTGAAGACATACGATGTAGGTACATTGCTGAAGCTCTGCAGGTTTAGGTCTGGTCAGTGACTGGATGGGTGAAGACCTGGGGAGTCAACGTACATCACCTTGAGCTCCACAACCGAAGAAAGACAAGATATAAATGCATTAACAGCCCAGTCTTATGCATGATCACTCAGAAGTAAATTCCATTCTAGTTAATGGGACTTCCTTCCAGGTTAGTGTGCATAGGATTGCAGCCTAAGTAAAATATTTTAAAAAAATGGTGATAAAGCCTAACTTTTTTGGTACAGATTTAAAATGGCTGATACCTTAGTACTGGCATGTGTGAAGTAATTGCTCTTTTCCAATTACCTTTAAATCTGTTGTTTCATTAATCTTGTTGTAGGTGGGTCTAATGAGACTGATATTGTGCACTATGTAGATACTGAAGCCAACATTGCCACAGAAGTTTGCCTCACTATTCTTGACCTACTTTGCCTTTTCACTCAGCACCACCAGGTATTGTTCTTTGCTACGTTATGAAAGAATACATAAAAACCACAGCATTAATAGTTTGTGCCGAGCTATTCTTGTGGAGGAGTTTATTGAGGAAGAAAGACATCGTACAAAGAATGAGCCACAAGTCATACTGTATCTGAACTTGATTCTGATTCATTCTTGATATGAGACAGCATGTGAGATGCACTGCATTCCATATCATACCATGGGACTTGAATCCATTTACCCACCCCTCATTCAGTCACTGAACACGCCCCTTTCACATACCCAATCTGCCCACCCTCTGTATCCATCGCCTTTCATCCATCCAGCACACCCCTTCTGCCCTCCCCCTGCCCCGTCCCAACTTCCCAGCCATCCTGCCTGTGTCAGTGGGCCTTTTCAGGTCTATTGGTGCATGCAAGGAGGCTTCAGCCTCCCCACTGGTGCTCCAGCAGCACGTCTCTGGGCACTACTGTAATGTGTTTTGTGACTGCCGTTATGGCCGTAAGGCAGTATTAGCAGCTTAGTCTTATATTTAGTTGGGGGTGATAGGCAGTCCGATCCTGCTAGATTCCCCTGCACCAGTGCAATGGTGTCAGCATGGCTTCTGCTGCATCTCGAAGGGGAATTGTGCAGGCTGGAGGTCTCCTCAGGGTAAGCAGGAGGGCAAAAAGGCAGGATACAAATCTACATAAATGAATAAAAAAATATTCCAAGAAAGAAAGCCAAAAATGTTGCACCAAAAAGGCTGAAATATGTTTGTTGATTAACTTTTCAGAGACAGCTGCAACAGTCTGATTGCCAGAATACATTGATGAAAAAAGTATTTGATACCTACTTGCTATTTTTGCAAATCAATCATTCTGCAGCAGCCCTCAAGCATGTCTTTGCTGCCCTAAGATTGTTTGTGAGTAAGGTAAGTCCTGGTATGTGCTCGCCCTCGGCCTATGGTGGACTTTTTATACTGTAAGGCTGGCAGTGCCAGTGCATTGCTCCATCCCTTCCTGTCTCTGCCCCCAACTTCCACACCCAGATGTGGTACATCACTACCAATGTAGCCTCCAAGTTGCATTCCCCAGCTCCCATAGTGACATCGTCCTATGTCACTGGCTGGAGCACGTGCAGCCCATCTCAAGGCAAGAGAGGGGCACAGTGACAATGTCTGCTGTACTCATAGTCATGTAAAGTATATTTGCTTTAGGGAACCAATAATAATAATAATAATAATAATAATAATAATAATAATAATAATAATACAGGTATTTCTATACTGCCTTTCTTGGTCCTCAGATTTCTCCTTAGACTTTATTCAAGGCAGTTTACATAGGCAGGCAATTTTTAAATCCCCGTAGGGATTTTTACAATTTGAAAGAAGGTTTCTATCTTTCAAGAAACCACAACATTCAGATGTTTCTGTCTTGATCTGGTCGCACATTCTGGCCTCCATCCTCCCACATTCAGAGCAGATGGAATAGCTCGGCTCAGCTTATCAGCTGCTTCAAGGTTGCACGGTGCCGGTGGCCTCAAACTGGCGACCTTCGGATGTTATCTTCAGGCAAATGGAGACTCAACCCTCTAGACCAGACCTCCTGCCCAATCTGTACCCCCAATCTGTATCCCAAAAAGGTACAATCTGATACCCAAAAAGGTATCAAAACAGAAAGAAATTTTTCAAGCTAATGTTACATGATAGAAGATCTCGAACAATAAATCAGAATTAGAATCTTGCCACTGCCATTAACCAACCAGGCAGCCTGAGGCTACAATCTTATACATACTTGACTTGAGCTCCACTGAACACAACTTACATTTGATGCACAGGACCTGCAAGAAGGATACTGGGTGTGATGGTACTGCCAAGGTTGTTGTAACTATTTCAAACAAGATAATGTCTGTGAAGCTCTTTGAACACTCTATATCAGTGCTGTGTTGCTTTGTGGCCCTATGAGCAGAACATCTAGATACAAATTTAAACACAAATTAGTAAATAAGAGAAAACTACCAACAGGATTAAAATCCAACAAAAACTTCAAACTAAAAGCTACGCTGGCTCCCCAAGTTACAGATACTTCCAGGTTACAGACTGATGCAATGGCACTCTCACGTGGGCACAGTATGTCTTTTGGTGGTGCTTCTCTGGACCAGCAAGAATTGGATTTTTCAAGCTATGTACATTTCAGCTTGCATACATACCCCAGAACATAACTGGTTTGTACTGTATGTGGGGGACTTAGGGCCCAATCCTATCCAACTTTCTAGCACTGATGCAGTCACAATGCAGCCCTGAAGTGAGGGAACACTTAGTTTGAGGAGGTCTCCGTGACTGTCTCCTCCCCCAAGATGCAGCACACACCCCATTGGCATGGCTGCATCAGCTCTGGAAAGATGTGTGGGATTGGGCCCTTAGCATATTTCAAACATTTTTTTAAAATTTTTGTCTTAGATATTTCCAATAGACCCTCCAATTTTTTCTGAAAATACTGAGCTGCAGTGTGTGAGGGAGCCCTTTGTTTTCTAGTGGCCAATCAAAATGCTGTATCTCTATGTCCAATCAATTTGATTCACTCCTCAAATTAAGTTTTCCCTATACATAAGGTACTATATAATATATATCTGTTTTAGCAATGCTGCTAACAGTTTCTGGCTTACCTATACAATGGCTGAGAAAGATTGAGTAGCCACAAATGGGTATAACGAATTGGCTGCTCGTTCGTTTCAAGGCCCAATTGATAGTTTTGACCTTTAAAGCCCTATATGATTCGGGACCAGGATATTTGAGGTACCGCTTCCTTCCATATAATCCTACCCACACTCTCCTGTCATCGGGAGGGCCCTTCCGACTGTGTTGCCACCAGACGAGGTGAGGGTGGCAGCGGCTAGGAATAGGGTTTTCTCAGTGGTGGCTTCCCAACTGTGGAATTCCCTCCCCTGGAATTAAGGATTTTTCCCTCTTAGGGCTGTAAGACTTTTTTATTCCAACAGGCTTTTAACTGTTGACACATTGGGCTGGCACTTTTAAAATAAATCTGATCTTAATTGGTGATCCATTGGGGACTGATTTATTTTGAATCAGGTTTTAATGTTTTAATTTTTTATTTATTGTGTTCCTTTCATATTGTAAGCCAACTTGGGTGCCCCATTGAATGGTAAAAATGTGCGGTACATTCATTTAAAAAATAATAATAATTTAATGTGGGACTGATGCAGCAATCTTACAGTCTCTTAGTTAAGGGAAACCATAATGCCATAATGGGCCTTAGAGATTATATTGCAGATGGAGATGGTACTACAGACCAAAACTAGTGCCTTAAATTTTAGCTGTTGTATAGAAGCACCTTGGTATGTTACCAACATTGATAGATACTGCATTTGTGCAAAAAGCATTATTGTCTTTCCATGCTTAAAAAAAAAATTTTGTCTCCATAGTTCCCTTCAGCATTCTTTCAAGGGCAAGCTGACTTATGTGGCTCATTCTGCTATGAGATTCTTAAGTGCTGCAATCACAGGTCACGGTCAACTCAGACGGAAGCCTCCGCACTGCTTTATTTCTTCATGAGGAAGAACTTTGAATTTAATAAGCAGAAGTCAATAGTCAGGTCCCATTTGCAGGTGAATATATCTGATAACTAACAATAAGCAACTCACTGAAGTTGCAATCCTGTGCATACTTTTCTGGGAATAAGCCCCATCGAATACAATGGGCCTTACTTTAGAGTCGATATGTATAGGATTGTGCTGTGATACCCACTCTCAATCACTGTGATGTGTTATTTTAATTTGATACATCTGAAGCACTTTGGTGCTGTGATGGGACAGCTGTATACCTGCAGATCATACAGAGCCAAGGCTGGCCCACCTATTAAGGGGACAATGCAGCTCACGTCAAGCGGCAAGTGGTGGGGCGAACGGCAAACAGACATGGAGTTTGCCTTTCACCCCAAGTTTGCTGTCACCACCCTCTAGCCCAGACTCCTTCAAATTCCACTCCAGGGGCCAGGGTGGCAGATGCGACTGCCCAGAGCATTGTGGTGGCCAGATCCCAGATCTGTGAGTAGTGCTTACCATTCCACCTCTGTGTGGCTTGTCTTTTGAGTAGATCTGGCCACCACAATGCTCTGGGCAGTCGCATCTGCCTGGACATCCTGTTGCACAGCCTTCTGTGATGCCAGGCAACAGATGCACGTGCCCAGAGCATCACAGTGCCCAGATCTACTCAAAAGACAAGCTACGCAGAGGCAGAACAGTAAGCTGTGGTCCAAACAGGGACCGTATTTTCAGGATACAGCATTCATGAGTTTGGCAATTGCTGCTCTAGCCTACCATCGGTGGAGCCTCATCAGTCTGCTTCCTTACCTATTCACCTGGCCCCTTCCTTGCCTTGTCCCTTAAAATAAAACAGAAAGTGAAGGATACTCTGAGAGCTCCACCTGTATCCCGCACATCCTGCTTTGTTGAAAAGGATTGTTCAAGAAGGAACAAGGTGAGAAAAGTAAGAGGCTGGATGGATATCTTCTGCCCTGGTTTGCGAGGCAGTGGTGACAGATTGGAGGCAGTGGATCATGTTAGTCTGTTCCTGTACAGATCTCCCAGGCTTCTTTTGTGCAGCCTCCCTGGAAAATAAACCCTGAGAATTTTAACTTTCCATTCTAAACTAAAGACGATTAAAAGACAGAAACTGTACAATATAGACAGCATCTTTAGGCAAATCTAAAAGTATGGGCATGTCCAGTGATAGTTCTGGCATGGGATCATGGGTCACTGCTTTGATTCAAGCTGCTAGAAGACTCAGCACTACACAGAATCCCAGACAACTGCCTGGCTGGGCCACTTGAACAACTGTTACCCTGCCTGCTGATATCTTAGGGCCCAGTCCTATCCATCTTTCCAGCACCGATACAGCCCTGAGGTAAGGTAACAAATGTTCCCGTACCTTGAGGAGGCTGCTGTGACTGCTTCCCCACTACAGGATCCAGTGCACACCTCACTGCACCGACACTGGAAAATTGAATAGGATTTGGCCCTTAGTCCAGTACAGTTAAACTGATGGTTCTGCTATGGGCTGCCAGTTTGCTTCACCTGTGTTGACGCTCCTTTTTCCTCTTTGTCTTCTTCAGCTGATCAAAGCTGTAAGCCAGTTGATTGCAGATGCAGGAATCGGAGGCTCTCGGTTTCAACATTCATTGGCTATTATAAATAACTTTGCTAATGGAGACAAGCAAATGAAAGTAAGAAATTATTGGTGTCTGTATGCTATGCTTATACTTGTGTATTTTGTCTCCTGGAGAGGGATAAATCTCAAAGCACATTTTCCTCTGTTAACATTTCAGCCCTTCTGTACGAATGCACATGTGTGCGTGCACACAAAATCTGCCATAAAGTGTATTTTACAGTTATTCTACAGACAATAGTTTTGAAAAATGTAATTTTTCAGATGGTTGATATTCAGTCAGATCCCTAATTCTCATGTCTTTACTGTTGCTGAATGGAATATTGTTTCATGAGTAGCACCACTGAAGTTATTGGAGCTTTTTCTGACTTAAATCCATAACTCAGGATAAATTGTAATTAGCTCCAAGTCATACTGGGACTGTCTAGATCAGGGGTGTCAAACATAAGGCCCAGGGGCCAGATGCGGCCTGCGGAAGCTTTTTATCTGGCCCTCAGGCTCTCAGCTGCTGAGCAGTACTGAGGTGTTACTGCTAAAAGGGCAGCCCCCACGAAAATTGGCTCTCCCATATCTTGAAATATGATAAAGATTTGCATGTTTTCTCTTCTGTCATTTGTAGTTAATGAATTCCTATGTGAGGAAAAGTGCTTATTTTTGGTTATGAGTTGTTTAATGACATCACTTCCTGCCTAACGACATCACTTCCAGCCCT
Organism: Tiliqua scincoides; assembly: GCF_035046505.1. NCBI lineage: Eukaryota > Metazoa > Chordata > Lepidosauria > Squamata > Scincidae > Tiliqua > Tiliqua scincoides. Next base: position 207,017,182 of record NC_089823.1, on the reverse strand, counting down.
CAGCAGGCATCATGAATGCCATTCAGCCCTTGGTATGAAATGAGTTTCACCCCTGGTCTAGATACACTGTCGAAACATTTGCTTCCAAGTATTTTGCCCCCACTCAGTACAGGTCCCCGTTGTTTATGGAGCACCAGGAATCAGATGAAATTGAAAGGGACTGCAGGCTCTTCTCCCCTGACAGCTGGGATTTTTTTCTTTAAAGGATGGTGTAGTGACAGTATTAGCTGCAAAGGAATTCCTTTTTTGACTGTCATTATGTCTGCTTTGGTTCTTCTCAAGGTTCAGCCATGGCTTTAATTAAAAACACACAGTCTATGGCAAGAGCAACCTGCAGCACAAGCAAGGAAAGTGACATATGAAACTTGAGCAGTGAGCAGCAAACAGCCCTACTTTTCCTCCTCTTCCCATCACACATGTGCATGTGCGCACATGCACCTGAAAAGTGGGATAAAGAGAGATTCCATAAATAATACAGACTGAGTTCAGTATAGACAAAATTGTTTAAAAGGGCATAGGGCAGTAATATTGGAAACTAAGGATCAGCTCCTTGCTTCCTGTTGTATATGTAATTTCTGGAAAATGTTCTTGAAAGATATAGTGGCTTTTTGCCTCCATTCTCAACTGCTAAATAAGATGCCAGGCAAAAATAAGTAACATGCAAAAACATAATGCATTCAGTGGATGTGTGAATAAACGATATAATACTGGCCTGAATGTATGTGTTTTAATGTGCTAATAGGGATTCTGTGAGCATAAAAGTACTCCATTGCTTCTCTTTCCCAAAGAACAGTAACTTTCCAGCAGAAGTGAAGGACCTGACTAAACGCATAAGAACGGTTTTAATGGCAACAGCTCAGATGAAAGAACATGAGAAGGACCCTGAGATGCTGGTGGATTTACAGTACAGTTTGGCAAATTCATATGCCAGCACACCTGAATTACGTAGGACTTGGCTGGAGAGCATGGCCAAGATTCATGCTAGAAACGGAGACTTATCAGAGGTAACTCACCATTTTGTACCAGAGATAGTCTGATTGAAAAGGTTTCTTTCAGCTCAATCCTATGCATGTCTACTCAGAAATATGTTCCTATTATAGTCAATGTGGCTTACTCCCAGGTAAGTGTGGATAGGATTGCAGCCTTGGTGTTTTAATGAGGGAGCACTAAGAAATAGGAACCCATTCATGCCTGCTACCCTGATTTACATGTATAGGTTCGAGCATAGAGGTTAAAGGACAGATTAGGCAGTTTCCTGTCCTAAAACAAGTGCTTTTTATTTACTCACAGAGCTTTGTGGTTGAGCAAAGCCTGGCCACAAACCCACCAGCAGCCCCGTGAAGAAAAGAAATGCTAGCAAGAGGGATTGATCCAAAGAGGCTGTAATCTTATGCACACTTACCTAAGAGTAAGCCCCATTGAACACAGTAGGACTTACTTCTGAGTTGACTTGTATAGGACTATGCTGTTAGGCATGGAAATGTCATTTATTAATTCAGGAGGGCAATAAGCCATCAAAATAATAGGGGTTGGCAACAAATCAGGCCTGCACAACTTGGCCCAACCAAACTGGTTGCAACTTACTAACCATATATTGTGCTCTGTAGCAAAACTAGCATTAGTTTTAATTATTTGTTAAACTGCAGACATTTTTATTGGGTCTTCCTGCATCCCATGAAGAAGGAGATCCATCTCAATTATTTTAGATTATTTATTTGAGACCCACCAGGGGAACTGGAAAAGGACCATTTCGCTTTAAGGAGAATGGCCCAGAAATCAGCAGCAATGCAATCAAGATGATCACACTGCTGACAGGCAGGGAGGGGGTTTTTCCACTTACCTGGGGGTCTCTATGACTCCCTCGATGGTCTGGGAAACCTGCGACTCTCCCGGCAGCTTCAAAATGTAGAAAAAAGGTCAAAAGACCCACTTCCAGTTTTTATCCTAAAACAGGAAATGGATTTTTTTTCTACATTTTGAAGCTGCCAGGAGGGCTGCAGAGAGAGGTCACCTCCCCAAACCTCCGAAGAGCCCTAGTCACTCCCGGGTAAGTGGAAAAAACCCCTCCCTGACCGGCAGCAGTGCAATCGTCCCAATCTCATTGCTGCCCTTCCCCCACCTTGCAAAGACTGACAGCGTTCCCAAAGTCTGAGTAGAACTTTAGGAACCACTGTATTAAGTAGTTTTTAAACACATGGCCCAGGTTTGGATGTTTGTTTCAAGCCAAATCTTCATCCTTCTATTTAACCCATTCTCTTACCTTTTTAGCAAATCTCCTCATAACTCTTACTGGAGCTTAACTTAAGTAAAGACATCAACATTGATCTTTATTTTGTGCAAACTATCACACTGACAGATCTGACAAGTAAAGCTCTGTCAAGCAAACCTTGATTACCTTTTCTGCAAAAATGGTCTGACACTAATCAGGGCAAAGCAAGATCTACGTTGCTTAATAGCTTGATAAAATATTACTGCTTAATATTAAAATGTGCAAGCATAACAATGGTTTCTTGTTGCAGGCTGCTATGTGCTATATCCATATAGCTGCCCTTATTGCTGAATACCTGAAAAGAAAGGGTAAGATAAACACATTCAAAGAGCACATCAGATTATTGATGCAGAAACAGTAAAATGTGAATACAAATTTCAGATGACCTATTTCTTTCTAATGAAATTCATGTTCTTTTAGAGTTATCCTTTAAGCCTCTTTGACTCTTCTGAAATATTTCCTAGGCAAGACATTATCAGAGCATTCCTATGCATGTTTACTAAGAAGTAAGTCCCACTCTTTTAAGTGGAACTTACTCCTGCGTAAGTGCATATAGGATTGCAGCCTATTTTTAGTACATTCATAGTAGCAGCATTCATGTATGTTGTGTGAAAGTTAAGATTACAATAATATTTCTCATTTACAAGGGGGGGCTTTTATATTACATTTCTTTGTGTGTATCATTAAATATGCATGTATTAACACATACAGATAGCAGAATGCTAATAACATCTCACACTATCATAGGTTACTGGAAAATGGAAAAGATATGTACCTCTCGTATGCTCCTGGAAGATGCTGAACTCTCTGATAGTAATACCTTACTAACAACTCACAATGGAGGAAGTGAGTGTTCTAACCATGTCTGTTTATTGGTCACACAATAAACATCATTCACACAAACTCCCTATGATAGGCAAGGAAGGATTCACAAAAGAGAGGAAAAATGTTATGGTGCAAGTTGATGTTCTTTGATATTAGGAAGTCTCATCACATAGTTCCAGTTCTGTTCTAGGTTGAACTATCAGTTATCAGTGGTCTGCTGTCAGAGGTTTTAAGGATTTAAAATATTGTGCCATAAGTACTATATACTTTTAGTTGCAGAGATTCAGCCTAGGCAACACCTCATATCATTGAGTTTCCATGGTTGCATATGTTGGGTAAGGGGCCTGCAAAATATCCTTTAATGACAGCCAAAAAGAACAAGGAATTAGTTGGGAATTAATCTTTTGAAGCTGGGTAACTGTTTGCCTGTATAGATCACTTGTGCCCACCCACTCAGACTGATGCATCTATAATCCTTTGTGGGTTTCCAGAAGCACCCTGGGAGAAAAAAAATAAAAAAAAGCATAAACAGTGGGATAATTTGCTCATCATTCAGTGCTCCTTTTTCAGGTTGAATTACCTTTTAGCTACATTTTTCTGTGCTGGTGTGGGAGGCTGCATGTTGTTTGCAGAGTTTCTTACAAGGATGGAAGCAGGGTAAAGTTAATTTCAAAGGCATCTACTTATTCCCAATGTGGAGCAATTGATTTTATGCATTACTTACACCCTAGAACCTCAGGATTTAATTGTGACATTCAATTACCTATTACCTTTTCCCAAGTTGGGACAGTGTGGATCATTCCTCTAACACCGATCAATTTGAACATTGTTAACAGTGCACTAACACTTCTGTACTGTATTTTCAGAAGTCAGTGTGTACCACTGATACGGTTCTGATGTGCATTTCTGTTTACAAAAGGCAATATATATGTAAAAGGTAAAAATCCAGTGTGCTTCTTGGCAAAATAGCTGTATTATGAAGCAAATGGATGCCAGCCATTAGGTCAGAGAGAAAAGTGAATTGAAAAATACAGAATGGGCATTTTCAGATTGCATCAAATTAATATTAGTGGTGGTCCTCTGTCTTGAAATGGATAAATTAAAAATCATTTTCATTTGCTTGGGTCCCACAGCATTTCCTGACCAATCCCAAGTTCAGGCCAGGGTTGAAAAAAAAAAATCTTGATTCTGTGCCACCGCCACCTCCGCTACTCCTCTTTCCCAAACTGAAAGGGGACAATGACAAGTCCTTCCAGCAATGCAGCTTGCTGCTATGATCATGCTCTGTGGGCCATCAAATTAGTGCTAGGAAGCTTTCCCCATGTCGTTCTCAGTGCTTCCTGATGTAAAGATATGTTGCTCCAAGTATGCCCAGCAATGTTTATTGATGTCAGGAAGCATGGGATGCTACCTCCCCCACTATGTTTGAGAAGCGAAGGTTGCATGGGGCAATGCAGCCTGATTCAGCCTGGGCTCAAATTTAAGCAAATTAATTTGATTTGAATCAGGACTCATATTAATTCATTTGGGACAGGCCTGTTCCTTTTCAGGCCAGGGGAGGGGAGCTTGCCAAACTCTAATAAATATATTGTATGAAAGACGCTTATATTTTCATATCTACATCATTTGGAAGAATTTCTGTTTTCGTACCTGCAGACGAATACAAAGCATTCATTCAGGTTGCAGGATTTCTTTATAATGAACACAGGATTAGTGTATACTGTGGAATGGTTCAAATGGTTCAAGTTTTGGCATGTCAGCCTTACGACAATTTTGGGATTCATTTGGGAATTACTCAAAAATTATTTTGGATATGAATATATTTATCTTGAACCTTCAACTTATAAGCACCTGTGACTTTGGCAAGCACTGTATTGAACTGCATGGGATGTATAACCTATCACACATTGGGGCTGCAATCCCATGCATTACTACCTGAGAGCAATTTTCTTGAATTCAGTGGAACTTACTTTTGAGTAGATATGCATAGGACTGTACCTATTCTGTTTGTGCTGTTCGTGCTTTTGGCTATGAGAAAGCAATTGTGCCCAGCAAATTGCACCCAAAAAAAAAAAAATCTGTCTTTATAGCAGTATCCTCTTTTTCAATCAGTAATTATTGAAGAATTCATGAGACCCTTTCTTTTGCTTGAAAAGGCTTGTTTTCAATGGGATGGCCAGCTTTCCTCAACATTACACCAAATATTAAAGAAGAAGGGGCGATGAAAGAAGACTCTGGAATGCAAGACACGCCATATAATGAGGTTAGTAGTGCTGATATTCACAGCTGGATCCTATGCGTGTTTTGGTAGAAGTTTCAGAGTATTTACTAGGATCTACTCCCAAGAAAACACACATAGGATTACAGCCTGAAGAATTACAGCCTGATGTGTATGCGCAACCTCCTGATTTTAGGAATGGGTTAAGTCAGAATGCCAGATGTAGGGGAGAGCACCAGGATGAGGTCTCTTGTTATCTGGTGTGCTCCCTGGGGCATTTGGTGGGCCGCTGTGAGATACAGGAAGCTGGACTAGATGGGCCTATGGCCTGATCCAGTGGGGCTGTTCTTATGTTCTTATAGTTTGTTTTTTGGGTATCGTTTTTCTTTTGTTATATAAAATTAGACCCACTACCTGTGGGGATCAGTGAGTAAGCTGTTTTGGTTCATAAAAAATATGCTTCATTTACCTGGAAATAGGTACACATTAGGTACACATGAACACATTGTGGCTTACTTCTGTGTGAACTTGCATAGAATTGTGCCATAAGTGGATCAAGGGATTTTGTGAATGGGCATACATGTTTTTTATCTGGGTCCCAATTCAACAGGTTTAGTTCTTTGCTTAATCTAAAATAAGATTTAGATTATAGATTAGATTTAGTATTAGAATTAGTCTAGAGCAGCCATTTTCAACCACTGTGCCATGGCACACTGGTGTGCCGTGGATGGTCTGCAAGTGTGCCTCACAACTTTGGGGAGGGTCATTTATTAGTAGGGCAATTGGGGAATTTAAGCCCCCTACTAGCAGAATGGTGTGCCTTGTCAATAGTCAAAATACTGATGGTGTGTCTTGACAATTTTAGCACCTTGTCAGTGTGCTGTGAGATGAAAAAGATTGAAAATCGCTGGTCTAGCGTTTATGCCACGTGCTCGATCTAGATTCTAGAATGTTAGAGTTGGAAGGGATCTTACCAGGCCTTTAGCACTGTTTTAGCATAATTAATCGCTACTTCCAAAACAGAGAGCATTCTTTTTATTTGTGGAATTGCAGAACATCCTTGTGGAACAGCTAGAATTATGTGTTGAATATCTGTGGAAATCTGAAAGATACGAACTCATCGCTGAAGTTAATAAACCAATCATTGCAGTTTTTGAGAAACAGAGAGACTTCAAGGTAAGGCTATTGAGTCATTCGCATGCAGCCCCCAGCTGTGTAGGATTGCACAATGGAAAGTCTTCCATGCAACTGTGTATGAAGAGAGCGTTGCATCCCACATGTATACCATACGATGCTAATACAGCAGGAGACAAGCATTATTTTTCCCCAAATGCATTCTTATTGATAATTATTATTATTAACAGTATTTATATACTGCTTTTCAACTAAAAGTTCACAAAGCGGTTTACAGAGAAAAATCAAATAACTAAATGGCTCCCTGTCCCAAAAGGGCTCACAATCTAAAAAGATGCAAAAGAATACCAGCAGACAGCCACTAGAACAGACACTGCTGGGGTGAGGTGGGCCAGTTACTCTCCCCCTGCTAAAAAAAGGAGCACCCACTTGAAAAAGTGCCTCTTACCCAATTAGCAGGGGTTAAATGGCATTCTTGCCATTTAGAATATGCTGGAGCAGTTTAGGCATTGCACCCTATGTGCTGTAAAGGAAAACTCCACAGGTGAAGAAAACATTTGTCTTTATGTAATATGTATAAATATTTGTCATATGTAACACAGGACTTATCTATTTTGATTATAAGGGCAAGTGTAGTTGGACTAAAGCCTTTTACCTGAGTTATCAGACTCATGTTGATTCATCTCCAACACTGTGACTAATTACAGATTGCATGTTGTGGTCACTATTAAGAACATGGCACTTTTAAAAAAATGCTCTTTCTCTCTTTCTGCTGCTTCAGAGGCTGTCAGAGCTGTACTACGACATCCACAGGTCTTATCTAAAAGTGGCAGAAGTAGTGAATTCTGAGAAGCGTCTGTTTGGACGATACTACCGTGTGGCATTTTATGGGCAGGTGAGGAGTGACTCGTAAACACTTATGCATGTATGGATGCAGTACACATTTCCCTAAAGTAATTCCAGAGGTACATTCCCGAGCATAGGGAAACATAGTAAGCCAACATGGTCAAATGTGGAATCGAATGGAATGATGGGTAGTCTATTTGACCATTATGGGCCAAATTGTGACACCTTTACTAGAGTCTTCCACTGACCTGGTCCTAATATATTTAGAGCAGAATGCAGGTTTTAAAACAATACCTCAGAGAAAGTACCAAAGGCTTGATTTCAATGAGATAAAAGTTCTATGCAGACATTACTTAATCTTATGCACAGGAATGCTTCATTGGTGGCAGCAGAAGCACACTGGCAATCACTGTACATTTACCCTGTAATGAGAATATCTAATGCCACAGGATATACATTTTTTATTTACTGCATTTTTAACCCACCTTTTTTAACTTGGGGAACCAAAGTGGGTATGTCTAAAACTATACATTTAAAATTGAAATGTAAGCAGTTGCACCAATTTCTTGTTTTTTTTTAAAAAAAAAAATTATGTTATAATCAGAAATTACAATGAGCAGCATAATAATTGGAAGCATCTTCATGCATTGAAATACAAAGAGTGATTATTACAGAAATAGCTGAAATGATGTCCAGAGGCGTTTTTTCCCCTCAATGGCTCCAATTCTGCATTCCTTCCTTAGTTGCATTTCTTGTAGACTCTCTGGTTTTGCTTTCTGGCTTGCCTCTGATTCTCTACATTGTGTTGTGGAGTGGTTTTGTACCACACATGGAGTTTTGCATGCTTTTCTTGCTGGTGTTTATGGTTGCCTCCAGTGTGCATCCATATGGGGAAGAGCAAGCATCATTCTTGAAGGAGTGCTTGCCAGTTCCTTTTAATCTGTAGGGGAAAAATAATAATATGGTGTATAAAGAACAGATTGATCTGAATCATTCTGTCTGCTGATTAGGTTTTAATGTAGAAATTTGCTCTTTTCTTCTTTTGACCTTATTCAAGGCTGTGGTAAGTCTTCTATTCTTTTGCATGCTTTGTCTAATTCTTCTTAATCATTGCCCTCCCCTGTATGGTCTGAGTTAACCTTCACTTCTAGTGCTTCTTAGTATTCAGTGTGGGAGATAAAATAACATGGCTTTCACTCATTTATATGCTGTGCTGCATCTAGCAAAACTAATTCTTTTGTTCTGCTTCCTCCAATGACAAAAAATGTATCTGTTCCTGTGCTGCTCACATCCTTGAAGCCTAATCCTCATTTCCAGTGGAAGCCTGCCCAGGCCATGTGTTTCTTACACTGAGCTGTCCACTGCAAAAAGTCTTGCTGTGTATGTTTTGACAGACCTAAGAAGGTATTATTGTCTAACTCCATCCTCAGTCACAGTAATACTACTCCAGAACCTTATGCACATATGATGTTTCTGCCCTTGGTTTGCTTTACTGCTGAGTTCATTTCCCAGCCCACTAGCCTATCTCTGTGCAGGGCCTGAAATAAATGTTCAGGTAGTGAGAATCTGCCAGGGTATAACTGTAGACCTATGTCTAGAGCAGCAGTAACCAAACTTATGACTGCTGTCCTTCAAAAAAGCAGTCCCCCTTCAGACTGAAGCTTACCATTCTGCCTCCCCACCGCATTCATTCTCTGTAGATCTGGGCACCAGGATACTCTGGGCAGTCGTGTCTGTTGTCTGGAATCCCAGAATGGGATGTCTGGGCAGATGTGACTGCCAGAGAGGCCTGGTGCCCAGATTTACTGGGAATGAATGTGACGTGAAGGCAGAATAGTAAACTCTGCTCACGGAGCAGAGGATCCAACCCTGGATCCGGCCCCTGGGCTGGAATTTGGAAAACTCTGGTCTAGAGTCCCATTACAGACAACAGTGCTTACTCTTTGGTAAATGTGCATTGCAGCCAGTGTTACCTTGGGGTCAGTGCCACATAGACTCCAGTTTTGAGAGACAAGCAGCCCAATCCAGTGCAAATCCCCACACAACAATGAAATGGTGCCAGCACAGGCTACACTGCATCCTGCATGGGAATAGCTGTTACTGGAGGTCTCAGAAGGGTAAGGGAACATTTTTTGCCCTTGCCCCATAGTTAAGCCCCAGCAGCTGCAATGGAGAACTTGGACTTGGGCAAGCTACATAGCTGGTGCAAGTCCATGCTGCCCCATGTCGGTGAATTGGGCGACAAGGGGGATAGAAAACAGCATGCACCACTGCTGCTGATCTCATCTGTGTCCTTCAGTTTGGGCTTTTTGTCCTAGTAATCTTTCTCCAGGGCTGCAGGAGAAAGAGGTGGGTTAGTTCTTATGGAATACCTGGCTTCTCAGACGTGAAATGTTCTGAGCCATAGTGTGTGAATCTTGACCTCTTGAAAAGAAACATCTAAGAGCATCCACACATCAAAACTGTGTCTGGGTAAATCTGTGCATACAGGCACAATCATTGTTAGCCAGTATCTGGTACAGTTATTCACACATTTGATTCAGTACAGATACAATCTGTGTACATCTGATCTATAAAAATGAACTTGGCAACAGTGGTTCACATGGAAATATGTGCCCATGCCCAGACATGCTGTACCTGGGCATTGCATAACATGTGAACAGCCCTATAATCCATTCTCATTCAGTTCCCACCAGATGAGCTTGAGGTTTCTATAAATTAGCGTAACAAGTTTTTGTTAGGAAGAATGCAGTGATGTGCAGCATTTCAAATGAATATTTCTCGGGACTATTTTGTGGCAAGCTGGCAATTGCAATAACAAATGTTTATTTATGTATTTGGATTTTTTTAGGAGGGAGCTTCATTTTATAAGAAACACAGAGCTGCCACCCAAAACAGCAGCCCTGTGGCAAGCTCACTCGCTCTTTCTCTCTCTGCTTCTGTAACATGTAGTCTTTCACACGTGGCATTTTCCCACTAGAGGCAGCCAGTGATGTGGAGCAGTGGTGGGGAAATCACAAGAAAATATCAGAACATGGGGAAAGTTTTACTATAAGGAGGGAGTTGGACATAGGGCTGCCATTTGGGGGGGGGGTCCAGTTTTTGTCATGATAAGGCAATTTGGTTTTCCTGATTGTTTGCCCTCACATGATTTAACACCTTGTGTGCGACTGGCGCATGCACATCCTGGCCTCTCTCCTTACTTCCTGATCACTTTTCTTAATCACATGGAGGGTGGACGATTTACACTAACCACCCCTCTACACACATTGCCGAAACTGCATTTATAGTAGATGGATTATTTGTATGGGGCTGGAAAAGCATCATCTGAACTGGCCCCATATATAATATTGCTGTTAACCTGCATGTGTTTGAGAGGGCTCAGAATGCATAAAAATACATTTCTCTTATTTGTATCTTACAGTTTCTTCAAGCAACTCAGGGTAAAATGTAGAGAGAGTTATCCTGCTTTAACCTCACAATATCCCTATGTGGGTGGGCTAATGTAAGAGCTAAGAACTTGCCCAAAGCTTTTGTGCCTGAGCAGGAATCAAGCCCCACACAATTTGAATCCATCACACATTGAATCTATCATAGCAGCCTCTCTCTCTCTCTGTGTGTGTGTGAGAGAGAGAGAGAGAGAGAGAGAGAGAGAGAGAGAGAGAGTTCTAATTCTTTGTAATTATATCAGCGCAGCATGAATCACAAGCACATGTGAATGCATACACCTGCTTCAGAGATTAAAAAGTGATTTATTTAAGGCCAGCAGTGTGCATGATGCTGGGTGGAAGAAAGTAGTGGCAGAATGCAGAAGAGAAGAACAGCTAGAACCAGTTAAAAGAGCACTGAGGATGGGATGGAGGAGGGTTCACCCCTCGGAGCCTTTGTGAGCCTCAAAGGTCTTTGGCAAAAGTCCCACAAGCTGTTCACCAGGATTGTTATGTTCCTTCCTGATCTTGTGTCAGTTCTTTCTCTCTCTGGAAAGGTTGAGCAGAGGGAAAACGACACCCTAATTATTCCATTTTCATTACTATTTCCAAAAGTCAAATGTTTCATGGAAGAAGCTTCCTAGCTTGTTCTTTTATAACAGGGGTGTCCAAAGTTTTTGGCAGGAGGGCCACATCAGTTCTCTGACACTGTGTCGGGGGCCCGGGGGGGGGAAGAATTAATTTACATTTAAAATTTGAATAAATTTACATAACTTTACATAAATGAATATATTAAAGATGAACCTATATGAATGAATGAGGGTCTTGCAATAGCTCAATGCCTATAAAAGGCCTTGCACAAAGCAAGGCTGGCCTTTCCTTTGCTTCCACTGCTGCATCACAGATGTGAAAGAGCAAGCAGTGGAGGGAACCCTCATCCCACAGCTCACACGAGAGGTCAAACAGTCGCCCTCACGCTGAGAGAAGTTGTGTTGGGCCAGTGCGGGCTTCAACAAATCTCTGGAGGGCCAGAGGCTCATTGGAGACTGGGGGCTCCCTGAGGGCCGCATTGAGAGGTCTCAAGGGCCACAAATGGCCCCCGGGCCGGGGTTTGGGCACCCCTGTTTTATAAGAAAGCATTTCCTGGGACAGGTTTTGACATTCTCCAGGGTTTGCTTAACTAGCATGCTTGCAAACAACTCAACTGGGGGTCATTATATCTTTAAAGGCTGCTTCCCTTATTTAACTCAAAAAGAAGGTGCAGGGGGTTCCCATTCAGATCGGAGCTGTACTCTTGAAGGAAGGGGACTAGCTCCACAGCTGTTTTCCCACCGATAACTACCCACAAACATTCTGTTTGGGGCAGATTTTCCACACAAAGGATTTTTTAAAATGCATTGACCCTGCTTTGGGGGTATATGGGCATTTTAAAGAGAGAGAGAGAGAGAGAGACTTTCAAAGACATGTTAAAAGTCGTGTCTAATTTGGCACCAGTCTGGACAATCTTCACAAAATACTGTATAGCCATATATAGTATCTGCTTTATATTTCCATGCCATATTTAAATTTTCAGGTGATCCATGATGAAATCGCTGGAGTCCACTGTATACGGATAGTTACATATACGTCTATTATGAGCAGCTCTAATAATAATAACCCGCCCAACCCTCTCTGTGTCTGTCTTTGATGGTCAGTGATGACCTGACTCTTTCGGCAAGTCTTTGGACTACTAGGGTGATGTTGACTGCTGCTGGATATAGTTTGGTCTGTGTATGTGTTGAACTGTTTTATTGCTGTAATTGGTTTTATGATACTGATACTATCATTATTTTCTGTGAATTTGTTTTGTAAGCTACTTTGAGAGTTCTTGTCCAAAAGAGGGGGAGCAGAGAAGCACTGATGATAAACAAGCAAACAAATCAATGGAGCATTTTGCAGCTTTGCAGGGGATGATGTCACCATGATTCCCTGAATTCTGTTTAGTTGAACTGAGTGAGCAACAAAGCCATCATTTCTTTCCTGAACATAGCATGCTAGGTTAATTTGCAGACCTTTACCACCCCAACTCCCCCGTTGCCACCAGCTGTCATTGTTTAACAGCACTAATTCAACCAAAAGTCACAAATCCCAAATGTACTGCTCATTCATTCTGCATTTACCAATTACTGGATTGTACCACAAGGTGGCACTCTCTCTACAAAACATGGATCCGAATGAGTCACTGGCTGATATTTGTGCTCTCCAAAATTGTTTTCTCTTTTACATTTCACATTAGGGTTTTGTGCCACTGGTAAAAGTTTAAATTCATCCTGTGCTAATATAGAGTTTGGTTTTAATGCATTCCATTCCTTCATCACGCACCAGCTGAAAAACCAGCAGCTGATTTTGTTTGGGGCGGCTGTTTTGTTTTTTTGTCTAAGCAATCTACTGAGTCTACACCTTTCATCCACAGCAAACAGCTTGAAATACTCCCTCCTTATTACACTTTGTTGACTGTTATAATTTGTGTTTTAATCAGGGCTTTTTTGAGGAAGAAGAGGGCAAGGAGTACATCTACAAAGAGCCCAAGTTAACAGGCCTCTCTGAGATTTCTCAGAGATTGCTGAAACTTTATGCAGATAAGTTTGGAGCAGACAATGTGAAGATAATCCAAGACTCCAACAAGGTACAAAGGAAAACAAAGATGAATACTGCTAAACAGAGAGCATCATTCATTTCTTAGAAAGAGATCATTAGTTCATTCAGAATTGCCTACACTGACTTGCAGCACCTCTTCAGAATTTTCAGGCAGATCTTTCCCAGCCCAACCTAAAGATACTAGGGAACTGAATGTAAAGCAGGTGTTCTGCCCCTGAGCTACAACCCTTCCCCGCACCAACATTCTGAGCATGCTGGAGAAATTCCTGGTTGCGATTTCCCCGCCGGTTTTGGATTAGATAAAATGGTGACTTCCAGTAAATCTTAGTAGTGACAGTGTTCCTCTCTCTGTTGACATTCAGCAGTTCATAATATTCAGACGAAGGATCAGCAGATAATTTTGGTAACCCACAAATGAAGCCAGGACTTTTTGATTAGTAATTGTGGCATGGTTACATTAAAATATAATTATTTACTTTCAGAGATTACTGAAAAATATGCTTTCTTTTTAATTTTTTAATATCAGTTTGGCTGTTTCTAATAAGTATTCACTCTTCATTTCTAAGTTGTTCCATTTCACCCTCCATGCCTATGCAGGTTAACCCCAAGGATTTAGATCCAAAATACGCTTATATCCAGGTGACATACGTTACACCTTTCTTTGAAGAGAAAGAAGCTGAAGAACGGAAGACTGACTTTGAAATGCATCACAACATCAACCGCTTTGTCTTTGAAACACCATTCACGTTGTCAGGAAAGAAGCATGGCGGTGTGGAAGAGCAATGCAAGCGACGGACCATTCTGACAAGTATGGATGTTGCTGCGTTATTTAGTGCATCGAGACGTAACCCAAGGTGTCCTCTGGAATTGCCAAAGCTCAGCTCAGGTGTATAGGGTTTTAGAACAGAATCACATATTTGGGGCACAATCCAGACCTGGGATTGGGCTGCCGCAAGTCTTCTTGAGAGGAAACCGGGCCAGCGCTCCAAGAAGCGCCAGCTTGCAGAAGCTGACATAAGCCCCCGTGCCGGCTTCCTCTCGGATGCTTGCAACGGCCCAGCTGGGCCGACACAAGCAGAAAAGGGAGGTGGGGGGAGGTGGGAGGTAGGTGTTCCAGGGTGGGGGTGGGTGGCCCAGGGGTGGGCAGGGAGCAGGAGGCGGGGCTGGGATCTGTCAGTTATGCCGGATCCCAACCCCTGTTCCCAGGGATAACGGAGCAGTTTCAAGGTGGTGCGAGTTCAAGGAGACCCATAGGAGCCAGCAGTCCTTACCCAGAGGTAAGGGGAAATGTTTCCCCTTACCTCTGACTGAGCTGCTTATGGCTACTATCCTGCACGGTATACAGCACAAACCTCCTGGCTGGCCTGTTCCAGCGCAGGATAGGATTGTGCCCTTAGACTTCTGTATAGAACTTTGTTTTTCCAGATCAGAGTTCTTTAAATGCTTTTGTTAAAGGATTAGGCATTATTGTTTGAGCAAACTTTTTAAACATTTTCATTTGGGGGGAAATCACTGTAATCAATAAGAAATTATTTGCAGTTTCTCTACAGGTAATCGTGTTTATCTTTCAATTCATTGGAAAATTAATGAATGGTAAAATGCTAGATTTTGAAATAGGAATGATACCATTGTACTCCAAGGACATGACAAATTCATTTACATGGTTTATGTATTTACATGGTACATTGCACTTTATGTGTAAATTGTTAGAGTTCAGAACAGGGAAAAGTATATAGCAAGTTCATTATGGATTTGTTGTCATTATGAACGGTGTTTCAATTGTGACCGTGAAATTGAGATTGAAATGTTGACATTTATTGAACATTCTATATATTGTGGTAAGAGAATCTTCCTTTTAATGTGTCTCTCTTGTTTTCTGAATGCAGCCAGCCACTTATTTCCATACGTGAAGAAGAGAATACAGGTCATAAGCCAAACAAGCACAGAATTGAACCCCATTGAAGTAGCAATTGATGAGATGTCTAAAAAAATTTCTGAACTTAAGCAGCTTTGCACCATGGAAGAAGTGGATATGATTAGGCTGCAGCTGAAACTACAAGGAAGCGTGAGCGTCAAGGTAATTATTGCCCAGGACTTCATTCAGGTCTAACTTGTTTATGTAACAAGTTAGATTATATATCAATATAATGAGGGTCAAAATCTCTACATTTAAAAATGAACTTGGAGCCTTCTGTTTGTCTGAGTTAGAAGGTCCTCATAGGGCTTTTGCCATGACCTCCAATCCAGCAGGGAAGGTGTTATCTTCATGCATTTCCTTGTTTTCCTTCTGGTATCTCTTTTCTTTCTCCATCCAAAGAAAAAGCCAGGTAGTTCTTTTTAGCCTTTTTCGGCTGTCCTTCAAATGCCTCTTGGCAGTTAGTACTTCCCTTATCACTGTGTTGTAAGACAATGCACCTGCACCTGTTCGCTCCACACCTCAGCAGGAAACTCCTGAAGAAATTGTAGTGCAATAGATGAAACAACCCTACATCTACATTTTGATTGCTGGGCAGACTAATTGCCACAAAACATACATATCTATGTACAGTCCTGTAGCAGCACAAGATGCTGCTTTGGGGAGCACCCAAGGCTTTGGGGGGCCTTGGTGCTTGGTGGGAGACACACAAGACTGTATCTTGTTGCCTGAAGGAGAGTGCTAAAGCAGATGCACTCTGAGGGTTTGAAAGTTAGAACTTGAGGCAGCAAAGAGTTATAGCAATGAATAAAACAACAGACATGTATAGAAGCGAGATGCAGAAGGAAGGCCTGATGCAGAAGGAAAAGCTTCTGGGATTCAGCCTTCTCTGACTTTTATTCCCTCTCAACACAATACACAACAGGCTGGGGTTTTCCATTCTCTGATCTTGTTTACAATACTAAGCTATGAGTCAATAGTCTGCGTAATAGGGAAATTACAAGGGGATGCTGAGATTCACACTGGCTATAACTAGCCGGCTGTCTAGCTTAACCGCAATCCACATTCCTAGATATGATTCTCTATAACATCTTCTTGTTGACAGGCTACAGAGCTTTAGACTCAGCATGTCACCAAGGCCGCGCAAGTTTGCTCTGCGCAAGTGCAAAGTGTGCTTTGCTTTATTGCCAACATACTAAGGCTAAGGCTAGCGCCTCTACATAAACACTACACGGTCTGCCCTTTTTATCCACAGGCGATCTGTACCAGGACCCCTGCAGATGTGTGAATTGGTGAATCTGTGGCCACTTCCAGTTTGACAAGAAAACTCAAAGTGGCTTTCTCTCGGTATTCATGGGCCCTCCCATGGTGCCCCTACCTGATCCTTTATGCACATTGGGTGCTATCACTTTCACCAGTATAGAGAGCTTAGCGGCTGGCCTGGCCAGGCGGGTCCTGCTCAGTGCTTCACCTGCCCCTCCCCCCCAACCACTCCTTCTGGGCCTAGGTTGCTTGGCTGTTTTTAAACAATCTACAGTGGACCTGGAGACTGAAATGTTCAGCTGTTTAACATCTGAAGAGAAATTAGCATCAAAGTGAAATTCACAGGCAAGAGGACAGAGAAAAACCTCCAGCCAGTAAAGTAGACCTTTACTGGTTGGAGTAAAGATCAGCAAAGTCTTAGACCTAGCTCCTGGTTATTGTCGGAATGCAATGGAGCCTTCTGTCACATTGAAGTTTCTGTGGTAGACCTCAAAAAGTCCATGCATAGCACATGTCCATAAGAAAAGAAATCTGACCCTCAAATATAAGAGACATTCATCTGCTTTTTTTTTAACCTGACAGGTTAATGCAGGACCAATGGCTTATGCACGAGCTTTCCTTGAAGAAACAAATGCTAAGAAATATCCAGATAATCAAGTTAAACTTCTGAAGGAAATCTTCAGGTAAGCTTTTTATTTCCAGAAATAATGAGTCTTTAGACATGGTAAATAGATGATACTGAAGTATTTACCCTCAGGTTATGCAAACTGACAAACAAGCAGGCAGTTCTTCTAGTCAAATGCAGGGCAATAATCCTATTGACGTTTTTCCCTATCTCCATTATGAATGTACAGTTCTAATCCTTAATTTGATGATAACACAGTTTTGTGAATTCAACAACTGTGATGCGTTGATATACATTTGGTAAATTCTGTGCTGTGCAGGCAGTTCGCAGAAGCATGTGGACAAGCTCTTGAGGTTAACGAACGCCTGATTAAGGAAGATCAGTTGGAGTATCAGGAAGAAATGAAATCTCATTACAAGGATATGCTCAGTGAGCTCTCTGAAGTCATGAATGAACAGGTTAGCCATTCTGTTTCAGCCTTTTATGGTTGGACCTCATTGTTTCATATGAATAATTATTACATAGAAATCTAACAGTGTGTCTGCATAGTTTGGGATGAGCTCAGATACATGTATTTAGTGGACCCTAGCAAGACATGAGCCCAGTCCTCACTGACAAACCTACCGATATACAAAGAGTATAGCAGGGTCATTGCGGGCAGTGATGTTCATGCAACAAGGGCCCAAATCCTAACCAGTTTTCCAGCTCTGACATAACTGTGCCAATGGGATGTGTGCTGCATCCTGCAATTGGGGGGCACTCACGGAGGCCTCCTCAAAGGAAGGGAATACTTGTTCTCTTACCTCGGAGCAGCATTGCCCTTATGTCAGTGCTGGAAAGTGGATTAGGATTGCGCCCTAAAAGTACAGCATAGAGCAGTGTTTCCCAAACATTTTAGCATCAGGACCTAGTTTTTTAAATGATTATCGGAATCCACCTAGCTTTACCAGACTTTTAAAAAAGAGATCTAGAAAGAAATAACATGCATACATACATTTATTTATAAGTAATAATACCTAGAGAAAAAAAGACCCTCAAACATGTATCTCCCTGTTTTTACACATACTTGCAAACTACAGAAGCTGAGCTCTTTGCAGGGTAATTAGCAGCTACAGTATCTGATTTTTGAATAGTCTCAGGGCTTGAGGCAAATGGTTGTCTGATCTGTCCGTCACCCTTTGGCAACCCATCAAAAATCAAGTTGTGACCCCACCAATGGGTCTCAGCCCACAGTTTGGGAACCACTGGCACAGAGGTCTTCCACACCACAAGAGGCTTACGTTTTTGTGAAACCTCTCATGAAATTCTGTGTGGTGCTGAAGAGCCCAAGTAATTCCTGCATTCCAGCCTAACAGCCCACTGCACTGAAATATTGACTCTGAAGGATCATATCGAAGTCATGATATCAGAGGTTGTTTTGCCCTAGATCTGTGGTTCTGTAATAGTGAACCCTGGCTACGTGGGGAGCTGTAAAAACCAGCCAGGGAAACCGCAGGATCCTCATGAAAAACCTGCCACCCAATACAGTTTGTAACCCTAATGCAAAGCCATGACCAATGGCCCAGTAGGAGCTGCCAGTCGAATGGCAATAGAGCTGCCAGTCGAAGAAGTTTGGAAATCACTGCCCTAGGTGATAGAGGGCCCAGTCCTATCCAATTTTCCAGTGCCAGTGTAGCTGTGCCAAAGGGGCATGCACTGCATCCTGTGGTCAGGAAGGCAGTCACAGAGGCCTCCTTAAGGTATGGGAGCACTTGTTTCTTTACTTTGGGACTGCATTGTGGCTGTATCGGTGCTGGAAAATTGGATAGGATTGGGCCCATAGTCTCTACCTTCAAAGAGTGTAACACATTTTGACTCATTAATTCATGTGTATAACTGGCCTCTGAGCGGCCCACTTGGAGGCAGGCTGTGCAGCATGGCCTTTCCCAGTTTGAAGAGACACTTTGCCAACAGTCTGAGGCAAAGAGGCAAAGAAGGAAGGCCCATAGCCAGGGAGACAGACCAGGGACAGTCTGCACTTGCTCCCAGTGTGGAAGGGATTGTCACCCCCGAATCGGCCTTTCAGCCACACTAGACGCTGTTCCAGAACCACCATTCAGAGCGCAATACCATAGTCTTTCGAGACTGAAGGTTGCCAACACACATAACTGAAATAATTTCACAACTAGCATACTTGCATACAATCGCAGAAACAATATGTTTAGACTTGGTAACGTCACCCCAAGATGATTTTATCACATCCGTGTCACAAGATGTTGATTGAATGTGTTGGGAACAAATCCTTGGCCTTGTGTGGTACATTTCAGCTCTCAGTACACAGGTATATATGATACATTAGCACGCCAGCATAATTAATCTTGAAGAGTGATATGGTAAAGTCACCTTGTGATAACTACTACATGAAAATGTAAGATGTGGCATTTCTTCATACCACTTCGCTGCATTGGGGCTCAGTATGTTTCTCATTGTTTGTACCTCGACAGATAGGAGCACCTTCATCAACTTTCTTTCTCTCTTTTTCTGGCAGCTCTGTCATGGTCAGTGCTTATACAACTTCTCTGCTTCATTGTCTAACATTTCCCTCAATACTATAGCCAAAAGTGGTATGTTGTTTTCTTTATGTATACCTGTTCCTTGACTGTCACATATTCTCTCTTGCTCGTCTCCTGTTTCTTGACTTTTAATCTTGATGTAGAATTTTGTCTCTAGCTTCATTCTTATTTAGCAGTCTGTTGAGGTTTACCTTCGTGGGAAGATACTTGGCAGTCTTGTTCAGGACTACAAGACTTCCTAACCAAGACCTGTTTCCCACTTATCTGTTTCATGTGTTGAATATTCCTTTCTATTTTTTAATTCATTTATATAATAAATACAAGATAACAAAAGCACATCATTTCCTCAAATGGGATAGAAAAAGGAAAGATATAGAGAGAGAAAAGATCAGATATTTCTTATGAATGTTATTGCCCTACTCGCACACCTTTTACCAGATGTGGTCAATATTAGCAGTCATCCCAGAGGGCCAGGTTCATTTGTATATATCTTAGGGCGCAATCCTAATGCAGTTAGGATTGGGCCGGCCTAGGAGGGTCACAAACATCCCTTGGGCCGGCCTAGGAGGCTCGCAAACGCACCATAAAGCACATATGCGTCTCCTCACGGCGAAACCAGGCCGGCGCTCCAAGAAGCGCCGGCCTGCAGAGGCTGACATAAGCCTCTGTGCCGGCTTCCCCTCAGCCTCTTGTGTTGGCCCGCCTGCACTGACACAAGTGGAAAAGATAGGCGTGGGGGAGGGAGGCGTTCCTGGGCAGGGGGAGGGCGGGCGGGCGGGGAGCGGGAGGTGGGGCTGGGATCCGGCAGTTATGCCAGATCCCAAACCCCCATTCCCAGGGAGAACGGAGCGGCCTTAAGCCGCTCCGCTCTCCTCGAACTTGTGCCACCTCCAGAGGTGGCGCAAGACCAAGGAGACCCATTGTGGTCAGTAGCCCTTACCCGGGTAAGGGGAAATGTTTCCCTTACCTCTGGCTGAGCCGCTTCTGGCCACAATCCTGCACTGGAT
The DNA here is from genome assembly GCF_035046505.1 of Tiliqua scincoides. Classification (NCBI taxonomy): domain Eukaryota; kingdom Metazoa; phylum Chordata; class Lepidosauria; order Squamata; family Scincidae; genus Tiliqua; species Tiliqua scincoides. The sequence continues at coordinate 206,996,463 of NC_089823.1, read as the reverse complement.
ACAGTGCAAGCCTCCTGGCTTGCCTGTTCCAGCGCAGGTTAGGATTGCACTCTTAATGCGTAAAAGTGCCAAAGAAAAGTCACCCTGTGATGGATGTCACAAAATCAGAAATTACAGGGTAATCAGGGCACATTACTTGGAGGAGGGGGGATGTGTCTGACCAGGAAATGTAAATGGAAAAATTATGTGAGGGTCAAATACATTATGTAGGAATTTGGTGATTGGAACTTCCAAAATAATGTTCTGCTTGTAAATACAGCTATAGGTTTCCTGATTTATTTGCAGCAGGGGAGTGGGGCAGATGGTGTCCATAAGTTTTCCTCTCTGTCAGCTCCAAAAGAGAGTGATTTGGATCAAGGTTGCTGCAGCAGAGGAGCAAAGAGCTAGATTCCCATGCAGCGGTCCTGATCAAATTGAGTGGACCCCACTGCTACATTTAGAAGAAGAAAATCACACTATCAGTTCCAGTTGTGGACTTCCAGTATAATGTATGGGTTCACCTTGAAATACAACACCACCAGTACTTGTCTTCATTTTTATCTGGCAGCTGCTCAAATCATTAACTCAGAAAACCGCCCCCCACCTAATCCTTAGGAATAAATTTTAGAATGCGCATGTAGAATATACTGTGAGAGTACAGGCATCCCCCAGTATCCACGGATCCAGTATCTGCATTTTCAGTTATCCACCGATGCCAGGGACCCACTTCAAACATGTTCACAACAAGCACAGAGGCCCTTGTCTCCAGCTAGGCTCACCCCAGAATGGCCTCTGTGTGACCCAGAAGAGGCTGGAAGAAGCCGAGGAGACTGCCTGGAGACCTGCAAAAGCACTGTGTGACAATTGGGCAAGTGAACTGGGGGCTTTTTTTAAACTGAACATGTTTTTTTTTCTGAACATGTTTGAAAAGCATCCCCGGTATCTGTGGTTTCTGGTATCTGCCGGGGGGGGGGTCCAGAATGGAACCCGTATGGATACCGGGGCACACCTGTATTGATTTCCACAAGGTTTAATTTATTTAGTCAGTCATTTTATTTTATTTTTTTAAGATCATGTACAAGGAGGATTCTGCAAAGCAACCAGGAGCGGAACAACCTTATTTCCATGCAATCAGTAGAACAATCACAGCTCTACCCGGACCTCCAGTATCGTCAAATAATGACACCTGATCGATGAATTTGACTTTGAACAGGTCACTAGTGAACTTTGGGAGTATTTTGGATAACAATGTAAGCAAATCATGAAGGATTCCTTAAAAATGAAATGGGGTACATTGTTTTAATTTATTGAACATTTTCAGTGTTGATTTTTTTAAATTGCCAGTTTGATATATATTTTTTTTAATGTTATTGCCTTTCCTGGTATTTGCACATTTTCCTATTTTGTTTTGTTTTTGTTACAGATCAGTCTTTATTAAGCCAGTCTGAACCTGAAATCTCCACTGAACATTTAGTTCCACAGCAAACCTTATGTGTGCTGTAAAATGATAATATAATCTAATACAAATCCTAGTATACATATATTTTAAAGGTCAAAAGTGGATGTTTTATAACATTTAAGTATATTGCAATTGTAAATAGAAGATGTGTAAAATATGTCATTTTTACAAAAAAAAATTTAGTTAATAATTGACATTACTAAGATGTGGATAACATCTCACATACAGCTATATTAAAGTATTTGTCTACATGTAGAAAATGTATAAATATTTTTTTTCCCAATGCTGTAGTTTATTGCTGAACAACTGTGTCCACTGAAAACACTGCACAATTGCTTTGGGATCTGGCTCAGCAAAGGGTTCCAAGATGCTATCATTGCTCCAGGGTTCCAAGATTGCTATCATTGCTCTTCACTTTTCCTGGTACACTGGAGTTCCTGGCTATGAAAGGCAGCTAGATAGAGATGAGCAAAGGTAAGCAGTGGCAGACTCAGGGTGAAGGCCGCCCCAAAACCTCACAGTGAAGGGCACCCTCTATCTCTATCTTTTAACTCACTGCACTGAATCTGTTTGGTCCCTGCTGACTGACAGTGGCTCTCTAGGGCTCAAACAGATGTCTTTCTCATCTCTGTCAACGCTAGGGAAGCATAGGATTGGGCCCTTAGAGTCCATTCCTATCCAACTTTCCCATTGTGTCAGTGGGGTGTGCACTACACCCTATGGTGGCAGGGGATAGTCATGGAGGTAAGGTGGAGATATGCCTTAAGGTAAGGACTGCATTGCAGCTCCATGGATGCTGGAAGGTTGGACAGGATTGGGTCCTTAGAAAGATAATTAGCAACCTGTTTCTGTCCTACTTCCCTATGTCTCTTTGGGTGTATGCTACTTCACATACTACTCTGAGCCAGTGACTAGCTTGTTACCAACTTTAGAATATTTCATAGGAACCTGCCACACATTGGTGATATTGTGATTCTGTATGTAAATGATTCCTGTCTATGACTCAGGCATGAGGCATATATATACAAAAAATGTACATATATCACACATTGGTGATATTGTGATTTTGTATGAAAATGATTCCTGTCTATGACTCAGGCATGAGGCGTATATGTACAAAAGATGGCTTTTGTAGGTTGTAAATATCATGAGAGGTGTTGGATGCACATGCAACTTGGGTGACAGTTGCGTGGCTTTCTACTTAACTGAGGATGTGCATGAGATACAGGATGTGTGGCTGAATATGTGAAAGGTCTAGGTGCGGCGTACATGACAACATGCAATCAGAGTGAGGAAGTATGTGGATAGGTGTACGAGACTAATGAGATAAAAAAGGATTGGGGGAGGGCAAGTGAGAGAGACGGGGAAAGACTGAAAAACAGAAGTGAGTGCTTAACCTCCATCTTACTCAGACTACAGCAGCAAACCCCCATTCCATCCTTTCATAGGTTGCCACTGGTAGGTTTCCTAATGTGTGCACAATATTTTTTGCTGACTTGGAATCTCTGCAAATAGAGCAACACAGTGTGACAAATCAAATGTGAATAGATTGGATACTCTTCCTCCAGTTCCACCTGTTTTCTTCTTGGTTTATTAAATGTGCCTTTTAACTCACATTAATAGAATCTGTGCTTGAAACCAGATGAGATCACTCTATAAAGGGGTTGCTAACTAATAGATAACTACAATAGATGATATACATACACTGTGCTACTCCAGCTCCTTTTCCACTTGCATGGGGACGGAGTTAGTTTGCCTACTGTAATTATAGATAATTGTTCCATCTTTCACCTCTATAATACATGCTGTTGAATGATACGCTTGCCATGGAAATCGGCCTCATTATCAGCTTCAGCCACACAATCAAATGAAAGGAATGCTTCTAGTCGGCATGCTGGGAAGAACAGCACTGGGGGAAATAAAACAAAAAAAGCATAGGGGTGCTACTAAAACATGGTGCCCATGAGAGTAAACTTTCTGATTACATTTTCTGCAAGATCTTCTAGGAGCTGCAAATGCTGAGAAGTCATAAGGAAAAAGTGCTGTTAAAACAGTTTTGACTACAGGTCAGTAATGCTGGTCAAGCATAAATAGCCTTTGAATGTGTTCCCCCCCTTCCCACCCAGGACATTCATTTACCAGCCCTCCATCCAGGATAGCACTGCGTTAATACTTAGTATAAAATCTAGATGTTTTCCAGTGTCTGGAAATGTCCCAAGTGGACAGCCCAGTGGTCCCATGGATACATCATATTTGTGTGGGCTCAAAGACACACATTTTAGGCATGGTTATAGTTTCTGACCTTACAGGAAGAGCTGGCAGTACTACCAGTACTGCTGTGCCACCAGCTGGCCATGGTCTTAGGCATGGTTCCATATAAGGGGACTTTTGCCATGCTGGACAGTGGAGCCACAGACAGCCTGCCAACATACCAGCATCCTACAAGACTTTTAGACTATGAGAATCAAAGATGTTCACAGTGTCCTCAGCTTATTGTAGCAGTTTCCCAGGAGGGAAGACAGCTTGACAGCTTGGCCATTGCTACCAGGACAGAACACCACAGCTTGCACTCCACCAGAACTGTCTGTACAATATAAATGTAGTAGATTGAGTTCAGTTGCATTACCAAGACAGTAGTTATGTGCTTAACTTTGCAAATGATTTTAGGGCACAATCCAAATGCCCTTGGGCCAATACAAGTCCTTTGCAGCCACCCAAAGTTGTCGCAAAAGTGCTGTAAAGCACTTTCACGCCCACAAAAGTGGAGTTAGGCCAGCACGCATCCATGCAGCGGCCTCCCCGCACCAATGCGGGCACCAGGACGGGGTGAATTTGTGCCAGCCAAGTTTGGCCAGCACGGGGGTTGGGAGAGTATGGGGAGGGCGGGGAAGAGGCAGGAGGGAGGCGTTTCAGGGCCGGGGGTGGCAAGTGGCAGGCATTCCAGGGGGCAGGTAGGGTGTGAGAGGAGGAGCCAGGATCCAGCACCTATGGCAGATTCTGGCCCCATTCCTGGACAGCCTGGAGCAGTCCTGGGCTGCTCGGTTTTGCACCACCAATTTAGGTTGCTCAAGTAGTCCCATTGGGGTAAGGGAAAAAGCCTCCCCTTGTCTTGGGCTGACCCACAAGCAGCCCGAAACTTGTGCTGGATACAGCGCAGACCAAACAGCCTGCCTGTTCCAGCGCAAGATAGGATTGGGCTGCCCATTTCACTGAAGTCATCCTATTTGCCTATATACAGTGAATACCAAATAAGGATGATCTATTAACTCAGATTTCAAAAGTATAGGACCAAATAGCTCTTGACTGGCAGGATTGAAAAACAACAGATTGCAGGATGGTGTCCCTAATGCTGGCAGCCACTTAAGCTGGCGATGTGCTAGTCCCTGGCCACTCCTGTTCCCTGAACTGGAAAAGGAAAAAGGGGATGGAACAAAAGAGAAAGTGTGGGTGACAGGAAATTGGTGGGCTAGAGCAGTGGTTTCCAAACCTGCTTTGAGCTCTGCAGTGGGTTGGGATGCAGTACACAAATCTGTACCAAAAAACCTTACCTGGAGTCCCTGGAAGCTGCTTCTGGGTCACACCAGCCTGCTACAGGACTCCACTGGCCTCTGCAAGCCTCAGAATGGCTCCTGGATGCAACAGGAAGTTTCGGAAGCAAACTGGAAGTAGCTTCTGCAAACCAGAAGTAGTTTCCTGTTGCATCTGGGAAACATTCTGAGTCTTGCAGAGGTCAGTGGAGGCCCGCAGAAGGCTGTCATGATCTGGAAGCAGCCTACATGGACTCCAGGTAAGAATTTTTGTTGCAGATTTGAGCATTGGCTTGCAACCCACCACACATTGGGGTGCAACCCATTTGGGAAATGCTGGACTAAAGCATTACGTTCTGCCCCCCCTTCCTTCCTTCCTTCCTTACCAATCCAAGTAAAGGAGGGAGGAGCAGTAGAGGCAAGTGGATGGGTGGAGGTGGCCTCCCCCTCCAATCTCCTGCTTGCAGTGACTTCCTCTGTAGCCTCATGAATGGGCCAGCTGTCCTACATAGTGCTCCATAGAGTTACCAATGAGGGCTACCCACTTATATGGGAATACATCCCATACATATTGAACACAGCAGGACTTACTGCCTAAGGAAGACTTCTATTTATTTGCACTTGTATGGCACTTTCAATTGTTCACATGTATTATTTTGAGATAATCCTTACAATAACTGCACAAGGTAAGCATATGAAAGGTTTGCCTAAGGCCAGTCTGCCAGGAGTTAGAAAAGCCTCTGTTTTGGAAATGAAAGGATCTACTCTTATGCTGGGAGTATGATAGATGGCTTTATTTATGAAATCGAGTCTAGAAAATACACACTTTTCTTCCCAGATACTCTGCTGCTTTTCATCATAGCTAGAAGATGAAAACACACACAATAACAGTTGTTGTCAACTAGCTACAAGCCACAAGCTAGTTGATCAATAAAGTAATTACAGCCTGAAACCTTTCATTAAATTCATGTTTTGCACCCAGTTGTAACACTAATATTTGCGAGTTGTTGAGATTTTCTAGCAGCCTCTCACTTGATTCTTGTTGCCGTATAGCCACCTGCAGCTTTTATGTCATCATGGTGCCCCGCACAACCTCTTTGAATTTATAAAGACAGATGTTGGTATCACAGAATATTTACATTTTTGTCAGGCGAGGTAGGTTATGCTGAGAGATGGTGGCTAGTTAATGGTGGATGGTTACTGAGTAAGCTTTGTGGCTGAGTGGGCATTTGAACCCCAGTCTTCTCCATATACATTAAATACACTAGTCCACTGCTTCTCAAACTGTGGGTCGTGACCTGATGTCAGGTGGGTCACAAATGTGCTGCGCGGCACCCTCTTGGAAGCTGGAACGGAGCAAGAAGCAAACTGCAGAAGGCTCTAGCGATCCATGTCTATCGAGCACTTGAAACAGTTAAGTCTATCTCCACTTTCCTTCTTGTTCCCTTCCACCTTCCCCCCAATGTATACAATCTTCAAGTGATCTGTTGCAAAACTGAGGCCTGCTAACCCTCCATCATCTCCCCATGACCTTTTGTGTGTGTGTGTGTGAGAGAGAGAGAGAGAGGCAATCTGCAGAAGGCTCTACCTTCTGATCCATGTTTATAAACACTTGAAACAGTTGAATCCATCCCCTCTTTCCTTTTTGTTTTCCTTCCACCTTCCTTCCCTTCCCCTTATTGTATACAGTAAACCCTTGGGATCTTCATGTGCTCCTTTGCAAATCCTGTTGCAAATCTCCTTGCTACCCTCTGCCCACCCCCATTTCTCAGGAGGGAGAAAGTGACTTGTTTTAAAGGAAAGAGTTAGTGCATTTTTGGATGGGGGCATCTGTGAGAGAGGGAAGCAATCTCCAGAGGTGTTCTTTTTGCATTCTAGCCCCCCCCCGCCTCCCCCCCCCCCGGTGTGCATGTGTGTGTGTTCTTTTCACTGGAAGATTGGTTGCAGGAACTTGGAAGCACCCACAATGGCTGTTGGGGGGGGGGAGCCAGCTTTGGAAGAGAGCAGGCTTGCACCTGCAAGATCCTCAGGCAATCAGGCACTTAGGCAGCAAACTTTAGCTGCTGCTGAGATCCCATTGCAATGCGCCATTATTGTCTTCTGTTCTCATGCAGGAGCCACTCAAACCCTCCTGATGGCAAAGTAAGGGGTTAATTGGGCTCATGGGACTCAAGGGGTTGCTTCTAGTTGGGGGGGGGCTTTTTGCAGTCATCCCAAAAATGAAGGAATATATGATGTGCGCAGTTTTGAGACACATGATCATGGGTTTGGACACATTATCATTGGTTTGGGGAAGAGGGGGGAGGGGGCAGCCACTGCTACCAAAAGACCTTTGGCAGCTGCTTCTGAGAGCTTGTGCACTACTGGGCTGTTGCCACCTTCCCTGCTGCTGCCATCCCATAGTAACACACCACACCATGGTGCAGTCACAGTGGTGGCGAGGGTGGAGAGGGCAGGCTCTGGATAACTGTCCTGCCTCAGAACATGGTGCCAGGGGGAGAAGGGAGGGAAATAATTAGTACTGTGTGCCTCCTTCCTCTAAAGCAGGGGTCTCCAAACCCTAGCCCGGGGGCCTGATGCGGCCCACGGAGAGCCTCTGTCCGGCCCGTGGTCAGCCTCTGATCCCGAGAGCCTCTGGCCCAGTTGACCAAACACAACCAGAGTTGTGCTTTTGAGGTGGGGGAATGGGGGTCCATTTAAGTGTGTGCTTGATTTCTTGAGCTGTGTTCCTGCTTGGAGAAGTCCTGGACATTTGAGCCCATTCATTTATTCATTCATCTAAGTTCCATCTCTAATGCATTTATTTAAATTTTATATTTAATTTTTTCCCCGGCCCTCACCGCTGTGCCAGGTATTTGGTGCGGCTCTTTGGCCGAAAAGTTTAGAGACCCCTGCTCTAAAGGGAAGGTTTGCTGCAGCTCCTGAAGCTTCTCATCACACAGAGAGATGTGAGATATGAGAACATGACCATCCTTTCCTCTCCATCCTCTCCAAATTCTTACTAACCTAATAGCAGTTAGGCGAGGCTGTTGCACTGAAATGTTGTGGCATCTGTTTCAACTCCCTTCACTTGGGCTGTGGGACTAGCAGGCTGCTGTTCCCTTTGAAATGGAAATGATGTGGGTTGGGGGAGAGAACTATGCTTCGTTTCTTGGTACCTCTTTCGAAACGATGACATGAAATGAGTCAGCACAAAATAAATACAATACTCTCTAGAGGGCTCTTAGTCATGCAGTCCAAAAGTGAACAACAAAGCAACACTTAGCCTGATATTCGCATTTCTGCCCTCTTTCTTTCATTCCTTCTGGACATTTTATTCAGGTTTGTTCTACCCCGTGTGCTGGGAGTCTTGGAAATAACAAGCACCAGGGCTTGATGTGTCAACAGGGAAACTGGAGAGCGTGAAGCTCTGCGGTCATGTGCCCAAACAGACGGCTAAGCTGTGCCCTCATTTTCTCTCTCTGGAGCCCTGCCTATCTTTCTAGTCCAGCATAATGCCCTGGGGTGGATCAACTTGTAATTACTCCGGAGAGCTCTGGAGGCCGGGAATGGATTCGCCACAAACTGTTGAGAGCAAGTCCAGAATATAAGGGTGTTCATACCTTGTGCTTATTTTGATATTAGATAGCAAATCATTAGTATGTGTCAAATTGTTTTATTATAGGTTATTTTTAAACTACAAAAGAGTTTCTTTAAAGAGAGAACTGCAGTTAATAAATATGAGTATATAAGTTCTCAAAGAAGTTTATATAGCACTTACGAGATGACGGTTCTCTGTCCCAAAAGAGCTGTCAGGGTCCAATCCTAACTAAATCTCTCCCTGCCAATGCAGCCACACAAGCAGAGCATGTGCTATATCCTGCAGGGGGGTTAGTCACAAAGGTCTCCTCCAGGTAAGGGAACTTTTGTTCCCTAATGCTGGGATAAGCCTCTACCGCCCCAACAGATCTCCTTGGACCTGTGCCAGCTCTTTCACTGGTGCAAGTCCAAGGAGAGTAAGGGATGGAGAATGAGCTTAGGATCCAGAGCATGCCAGTGACGCTAAGATCTATCCTCTCCCATTCCACCTCCCACCCCCTCCCCACCCACATGGGAAGAGCTCCCTTGTTCCTCCCCTCCTCAACCCATTCTGCCCATTTTAACTTCACTGCAGGCAGTAGCCAGTGTCAAGAGCAAGCCTCTGGCACCAATGCTGTCTGCAACAGTGACCCAAAATGGCCGTCAGTGGCGCACTGCGCATACCACCGTATGGCTGTTTACGACAGTGGAATTGTGTTCCACTGTTGTAAAGAGCAACCAAATCCTAATTAGGATTGGGCTGTCAGTCTTAAAAAAAGAAACGCAAGGGTGGTGCCAACAACAGCCATTGGGATGGGTACTGTGGTGGAGTGAATAGGGTAAAAATTACTCCGATGAAGAAATAATCATGGTCCTGGTAGCACTGTTCTAGGTGGCAAGACAAAAATAGTGGTGATATGGAGGCTATAAACACCCAATACTTTGAGTCACATCCACTAGGACTGCAGTAGGCACTGGGTATACTTTTGTAAAAGGGCTTGGCCACAACCTGAACTGTCATTTGGCAGGATAAGGATCAACAGCTAAAGAGAGTTTAGCACTCTGATAAAAGCCTAGTCATTCATCATGAGAAAACAAGGCCTTCTGCTGATTTCCAAACCTCCCTGACAGGTCCTATCTGCCTCCAAGCATCCTTCTGAAACTGTCAGGGCAAGAAGCATAGACTAGGAATTCAAAAGCAACATTTAGATAGTCCAAATGCCAAATGCTGCACAGATATCCACCTCCACCCTTGCATAGCAGAACATAAACAATATGTACAGTTGTGCCCATATGCAAAGTGAGAAATGTAGTGTCTGAGCCAAAGCTCAGCAACACCAGTGGGGGGCACGGAACATGCAGACTCTAAATTTAAATTCACTAACACACAAGACTTGTATTCTCTGGCTGAAGGGAAAAAATGGCAAAGGCGGATCATACGTTTTTAAAGTGAAGTTTAAGAAATGTATTCTGTCTGCTCTGATGTACATAATGTAGGCATTAAGTGTGGCTCAATTACCAGCAAACATGGTTTGCATGTATTTAGGAGGGAAAGCCCTGCATGACCCAATAACGATGATGAAGAGTGGCAAGCTAAAGAGAGGAATTATGGCAGCTGAATATTATTATTATTATTATTATTATTACAGCTTATTATTATTATGAGCAATTATGGTACAATTGCTCTGTGTGTATACTTGAGATGGCACAAAAGTGGCCAAAATCAACACCAGGCTATGGTGCTTAGGCTATCTTAAAGAGTGAAAAGGAACCCAGTTCGTAGCCTTTAGAACTGTATGCCTGCCACCATTTAATAATAATAATAAATAATAATACTGGTATTTATATACCGCCTTTCTGGTCATTGGATTACTTCTCTGACTTTATTCAAGACAGTTCACATAGGCAGGCAATCTCTAAACCTCCGAGGGGATTTTTACAATTACAGAAAGGTTCTATCTTTCAAGAACTGCACAACATTTCAGTCTGGTATCACTTCTGGCCCCCAGTTGCCTCCCACACTGGCTGGCAAGCAGCTCCTTCATTTCTCACTTGAAGGGCAGCCAAGACGCTTCTTCGCTCACACCAAAGAGCAGGTGGAATAAACTCTGCTTGGCTTGTCAGCTGCTTCAAGGTCTCGCCATTCACAGAGCTGCCGGTGGCCTTGAACTGGCAACCTTCAGATACTATCTTCGGGCTAGTGGAGGTTCTACCCTCTAGACCAGACCTGCCCTTTGCAGTCACTAAATCGGATGGAAAGAAAAAAAACAGAGCAAGCAGTGTGGAAACCCCTCTTCCTATCTTTCTGAAGACAACGCTGTGTTTTGCACAAACTGTATATTCTATGAAGGTAAGCAAACCTAGCTGATGGTAGCCTTTTTCCCATCAGAACATGGTATATGCTTCCAGCTCAGCTACGGGCTGCCCAGGACACAATCTTGATGGCCAGATTCTGATCAAGTCTGGTTCATTTCCAGTTATGGAGGTAGAACCATGTGTCTTTACTCCAGATGATCTTGATTGTTTATTAAGTTAAGGCACAGTGGTTCCAAGGAGCTGCAGACGTATAAAACTTGGCTCGCTAGAGAGAGGTTATATAATGAAGAGAAATATTAGCTTCTTTCATTGGGACACAGACTGATGGCGCTAGCATTCTAGATTCTTGTGGTGTCTGTAGACGCACAGAGGATGGCATCCTACAAAACAGATGAAAGTAGGAAGAACCTTTTGCTGAATCTGGTAAGAAATTATTGATGCTTTCGTTGGTCTCATCCCAACACCCCTGAAGGAGTCAAGAGTTATGCATATTTTATGTTTAATCACATCTTCAGTGACACCAAGCCACAAGCAAAGGTTTAAATTTCAATTAGAGGAAGATGCATTTAATGTTTTGTAGGAATCATTTCTTGCCGAGTAATTATGTCTTAGCAGTCGCTGGGGACATTTTTCTTAGATAATACCTTGTGGACTGCCCCAAGTACACAAAAGAATGTACATTAAACCATCCTCGCAGGGAAGGTGTTACATGCTTTTCACACACCCAAGTTTTTATATGGGAAAAAACAAATTTGGAGACCTAGACTATGACATGGCTAAGAAGAAGATGGCAAGTAACAATTCAGATGTCCCAACACAGCAGGCACAAGGCCTTGTTGCTAAATATCGACCACACCACTCCAACCATTGATATTGTTGGCCAGATATGAATGAATCCTTCTGGGGTCACGTGGAGCAAAACAGTCACAGCATGAATAGTAATCCTGCTGCAGCTCTGCATGGAGTTGGGAAAGGTAATGCCCCAAGCACTGAGTACAGTTGTTCAATAAAGTCTTACACACCACCGCCATCATTGTCTCTTTGTGTCAAGAGTTAGTTGATCTCTCTCTCTCTCTCTCTCTCTCTCTCTCTCTCTCTCTCTCTCTCTGAGACACACACACTCACACATGGGACAGGGCCTACTTTATTAATTAATTTATTTGTAATATTTTTATCCCACCTTTCCCCCCTACTGCCATGGGTGTTTGAGCCAGCTAACATCAAATATGCACAAAAAAAACAATGAAACAGAACCCTAAAACAACACATCGAGGAGTGTGTTGAATGAAACAGAACCCTAAAACAACCAGTCGAGGAGCAGCAGACAATATTAAAACAATATGTAAAAAACAGTGAAAGAACATGACATCAGTAAAAATTGTGGCAATAAAAGCAGCAATAAAAACAATCAACTAACAACCATAAAACAGTACACAGCATTAACAGCTGTGTTGACCCTGAATTGTGGCTCTACGCTGTGGCATTCAAGTACGTCTGTGCATGTGTATGTTTGTGTGAAAAGTATCCTTCTATCATTTTACAGCCACTTCATCTTTAATATTGTGCTGAACATGCACAGGGTTCTGTTCTGCCTCTTACCACAAGGTTAGCAGATTGTGAGAATTAAACAATAGGTAATGGGCAGCCCAATCCTGAGCTTCCCAGCACCTACTGGAGTAGCGGTGCCCAAGTGGCTACCACTGTATCCAGCCACTGGCAGGAAGCAGTTGGAGGTCTCCTTAGGGGAAGGGGACTTTTGAAGGTCTCCGGGGGGGGGGGATAGAGACTTTGGGGGGAAAGCCCCAAGCCCTGCAATGGGGCTTCTCAAGTCTGCATTGGCTGTTTTGCCAACGTAGACTTGGGAGACTCCATGTCGGGCCTTCCAGTCCCACATGAAGTTCAGGATCCAGTAGGGCAGAGTTCCACCAGTCCCACCCCCCTCCTGTCCCGGTTTAGGGGTATCAGGAGGAGGTCCTTTACTTTAAAATTTTCCACTATATCACTGGGAAAGGGAAAAAAATTCTTTTAAACTGCAGCGTACAAACATGCTACATTTGAAATCTTTTTCCACCTCCTGAGTTGGTGCTGAAGAACATCACGTTAATACCCATATGGCTGCATGGATGAATAGACACAGGAGCACCTTATCAGTTCCCGGAATAGCATTCTGCAGCCAAGTATAGTATTGCCCTGTCTGTGAGAATACAAAGCAAAATATTTCACATATGTGAAATTTGAATCCGATTTTGCTTGAAAGTATCCCTATTGTATTGGCAACCTTCAGTCTCGAAAGACTATGGTATCGCGCTCTGAAAGGTGGTTCTGGCACAGCGTCTAGTGTGGCTGAAAAGGCCAATCCGGGAGTGACAATCCCTTCTCTCCCACCGTCGGAAGCAGCCCCTGGCGTCATGCTCTACGCCAATCGAGCAAAGACTTATAACCGGTAAACTGCTGCTTCCCGTGTTGTGCCGACGCCGTATGGCGAAGTTGGAGTGTCCTCTCCAGTGCGCGAAGCCTGGGTAAAGAAGGTATGGAGGATAGGCTGTTACCCATGCAGCAAATCCCCCCTCTCCACGTCGCTGGAATGGTCCAATGGAAAGGCAGAAGCCAATACGGTTGGTTCCAGCGGCGTCGCAGGAGTTGCCAGAACGTGACTGTGTTCAGCCATGAACTGCCTAAGGGACTCCGGCTCCGGCTCTAAGAGAAGGAAACTCTGAAAGTATCCCTAGTTCATAATATATCTCATCAATTATATAGCCCCGTTGAAACATTGAGGCCAGTAATAACATTTTCCACATAGGAATGGAACTTGAGGACACACCATTCAATACATGTGAGCCACATAAACAAAAAAAAATGTACAAATCTAACATGTGTGAGCCATCTATCTTTTTGGGAGGGAGGGGAATCATACCTACTGGGCAAATGATATGTACAGTTTATACTCAGTGGCTCAGCAGAATGTCATTTGTGTGTGCTGGTTAAGTGTGTTTCTGACCTGCAGTCCTTTCTCTAATCTACACAAAAGGTGTTGTTGTAGCTCCAGGTGCCAGAACTCGGTTACCATGCCTCAGATCCAGGAACAGATGTGCATAAGCCACAGTTCTCCTAGTTAGGCTTTTCTCCAGCATTCCCCATATTGCAGAAGGATAAATGGAATCAGAGATAGTAGACCCATACTGTAAGGTTGGCTGACTGAGGCTGGTAATGGCTTTTGACAACCACTTAATGCAATGCAGTTCCTGAACTGCCCACTCCTATTCCCTGCCACACTATAGCATGCAACCATGCCCATGAAGGGTTGGTTATCAGAAGGCCAACTAGAAGTGTGTACTTTTTTTACTTAACTCTGGATAGGCCTTCTGGTCACCTCTGGGTCTCCTCAGACCCACACCAGCTATTTTGCTGGCATACTTCCAAAGGGAGAAAGGGCGCAGGATGGACTAGTTGCATCTGGTATGCAACTTTGCCACCAAGTTACACCCCCTGCAGTCTGCTGCCCACCCCTGACCTGCCCTTAACCATCCCGACCACCAACATATTAACACCAGCACAAATTCCAGGGCCCACTGGCATGCACACCTCTGGCCATTTGTACGAGCAACCTGGAAGTGCATGAAGGCATCCTAGCTTGCACCCTGCCCCAAAGGGCCTTGTGCTGCCAAACCATGAGTTCTGGCAGTGCAAGGACCAGACAGGATTGGACCGGTGCAGCATAATCCTATCTTGCACTGGAACAAGCAGGCCATCCCCCATATCTTGAAATATGATCAAGATTTGCGTATTTTCTCTTCTGTCATTTGCAGTTAATGAGTTTTTTTTTTGTGAGAGCAAAGTGCTGATTTCTGGCCATCAGCTGCTTTATGATGTCACTTTCTGCTTAATGACATCACTTCCGGCCCTCAGCAGGTGCCCTGAATGCTAGCTTTGGCCCTCTGTATAAAACAAGTTTGACACCCCTGTTCTAGAGTCCTTCCAGACTGGAAAAAAGTGTTCTCAGCTTCCTGCTAAGGTGTCTTTATAAATGCAGTCAAACCAGAAACTGGCAGTGGGACACCAACTCCTTCCCCACAGCCAGTCACAGGAGTGAACTGCAGACCATTTGAACCAGCAAGCAGAAACTCTGGAGCAGATGCTTCTGACAAGAGTTTGGTGATTATACCGCCTCTCTTGCTTCTCTTGAATAAAGCCTTGATGCTTAGTTGACCTGTGGAGAGGGTTGCCACTGTCATTTGTGTGCTTACTACACAGAAACGTGTTCTGTCAATCCTAATTAAATTCTGAAGGGAGATGTTTTCCTCGGTAGGGGCTTAATGTCAGGTCCTCAATACTGTGGTTTCGGCATAGGTGGTGCGGGAGTGCTGTCCATGGAGCTTGAAATGATAGGTATGCATTTTGTTTTACAGACACATGGCCAGACTTGATGCTTCCCCCCTAAAGAGAATCCTCCAGCAGAAAGAGATTTTCTCATGCTTGGGTTCCTTATAAAGCATTTGAGAGTTTCCACAAAGCCTGCCCTTTGCTCTTCCTTCTGATGCCATTCCCAATGCGGCTTCTGTCTGCTTTTGCTGTCAGTAGCCTCCCATGCCCTCCTCTGGCCTCCAGTTTGCTGTCACCCCTGTGCTCCCACTTAAGACATCTATGGTGCTGCTCAGGCAGGCTTGCGATGACATGTGCAGATTCTCCCTGCCAATGGATGCACCTGAAGCTCTGCTGGAAATTTTCTCTTTTCTTTCCTGAAACTGTCTGAACAATGACAGGTGTATCTGGAGATGCGATGCTGTCAGTTCTATTTGCCTTCCAAACAATTTTTTCATGTGCAAGATGTCAAGGTTGAACCAGAGAACCAATAAAAGACCATGGAGGGAGGGGGGAGATCATGGCCATGCAGCTCAATCCTATGCAAGTTTACTCAGGAGTGAATCTAATTTGCATCAATGGAACTTGCTCAGGGCCTTTTTCCTCTGTCTTCATTTACGTCTCCATCTCCATTGGGGCTAAAGGAGACAGAGCACCGCTGGCTTGCTGGGAAGGTGGACAGAGGCAAGCCAGCGACTAGAGCACTGGACCAGTGAGCAGAGTCAGATCTTTCCTACAGCCAGCACCTCTTAGCAGTCTGAGGGCCCAATCCTATCCAACTTTCCAGCTCCAGTGTAGCTGCAGTGCAGCCCCGTAGTACGGGTACAAATGTTCCCATACCTTAAGAAGGCCCCAGTGACTACCCCTCCACCACAGGATGCAGCACACAACCCACTGGCACAACTGCACCAGCACTGGAAAATTGGATAGGAAAGGGCCCTGAAGCAGGCTGGAGTTTGCTGTCTCACAATTTGCCTGGGTTTCAACAGAGGGCCTGATTCAGCCCATACTTCCTACCAGCCAGTGGATAAATTTTAATTATTACAAATTGTATCAATTTTTTTAAAAGAATTTTTGGGCCAGTTCAGAAACAGGGAAAAAGAATATCCGATCAGAGCATATTTACTGTTATTCCAGATAATATATTTGTAATTCACTGCCCCATTGGGAGTGATGGGGCAGTGAATTTCCCTGAAACTAGCTATTTTCAGTGTTTTTTCTTCTCAAGGCACACTGACCTCTACGGTCTTCTCAATGGTCTTCACCTCTTGTGATATCACTTCCAGCTTCTGGGTTCAATGACGCTGTTTCTAGGGCAATTGTCTGCAGAAACAAATTGTCTGCCCCATCTCTGCTGGTGTTTGTTACTACAAGACAGTTTCCCTAGAAACAGAGCCTCAGAATCCGAAAAAGTTTTTTGGTTACTTTCAATTTCTGTGCACCAAACACCATCAGTTGGGAATCACTGCAAAAGATGCACCTAGGCTGGTGGAAAGCCTAGGTGGAAAGCCAAGATGGAAAGAAAGGAGACAGAAAACTAGCAATAAAAAGCATGGGAATAGGGAGAGAGGGAAAGATGAGGAAAACAGCATGATGGGAAGAGAATGATAATAACAAAGTGTCCAGGCACCTGGTAACCAAATTCTCCTTTGTTTAAAGCTCTTTGTAGGCTGTGTCCTCATAAACTCAAAGTTTCTTTCAAAAGATGAAATATAATTTAAGATGAATGAAAAATAATAAAAAAAAACACAATAACCAAACAACTGCCAAAGAATAACTTGTAACTTGTAATTCAAGCTCTCAATTCTCAATTTCTCTTGATTACTGTAATTTGATTACTGTAATTTCTCTCAAGTTAAACTTGGAGAAAGGGTTGAGCAGTGAGGTGGCTACGTTTACAGTAAGTTTACCAAACTTTTCCGAGTGTTGAAGACCAGAAGCGATTGTGAGGAGCTCCTGAAGAATCTCTCCAAACTGGCAGAATGGGCAGCAAAATGGCAGTTATGTTTCAATGTAAGTGTAAAGTCATCCACATTGGGGCAAAAAAAATCAAAACTTCACATGTAGGCTAATGGGTTCTGAGCTGTCTGTGACAGATCTTGGGGTGGTGGTGGACAGCTTGATGAAAGTGTCGACCCAATGTGCGGAGGCAGTGAAGAAGGCCAATTCTATGTTTGGGATCATTAGAAAAGGTATTGAGAACAAAACAGCTAATATTATAATGCTGTTGTACAAATCTATGGTAAGGCCACATCTGCAGTATTGTGTCCAGTTCTGGTCACCGCATCTCAGAAAGGACATCATGGAAATGGAAAAGGTGCAAAAGAGAGCGACTAAAATGATTACTGTGCTGGGGCACCTTCCTTATGAGGTAAGGCTACGGCGTTTGGGCCTCTTCAGCCTAGAAAAGAGGCACCTGAGGGGGGACATGATTGATATATACAAAATTATGCACGGGAAGGATAGAGTGGATAGAGAGATGCTCTTTACACTCTCACACAACACCAGAACCAGGGGAAATCCACTAAAATTGAGTGTTGGGAGAGTTAGGACAGACAAAAGAAAATATTTCTTTACTCAGCATGTGGTTGATCTGTGGAACTCTTTGCCACAGGATGTGGTGATGGCATCTGGCCTAGATGCCTTTAAAAAGGGATTGGACAAATTTCTGGAGGAAAAAATCCATTACAGGTTACAAGCCATGATGTGTATGTGCAACCTCCTGATTTTAGAAATGGACTATGTCAGAATGCCAGATGCAAGGGAGGGCACCAGGATGCAGGTCTCTTGTTGTCTTGTGTGCTCCCTGGGGCATTTGGTGGGCCACTGTGAGATACAGGAAGCTGGACTGGATGGGCCTATGGTCTGATCCAGTGGGGCTGTTCTTATGTTCTTAAACCAAAAGCCAGTCAGAATAGGAACACCTACCAGCCATTCCTAGAAGCAAAGACTTTGCAGCTTCAACCCTCAGAGAGAAGGCCATGCTGCAGGCTCAGAGCGATCACCTTGAAGGGCTGCCTATCAGGAGCGAAGGACTTTGCTTCTCAGGCTGTTCAAATATGAAGCATTTGGTGAATGCAAATAACATGCAGTCTTTCAGGAAGCCGATTCCAGTAGCATCTCAACTCCCTTTATCTCATTTTCTGAGCACACTTTTGCAGCCAAATCAATTAATGGTGCCATCCAAGAGTGCAGGGTGGGAGTTCTCTTGGATATCACAGCCAGTGTTTCAGTCCCTCCCTGCACAGTCCAGTTTTCTTAGTTCGCTGCCAGGGTCTATAGTTGAAGAAAGGGAGGTGAACAGCTTGGTTTTTCCTACCTTCCAGAGGCTTCAACAACCATCCATCTGACTTTCTAACCTGCCAGCAGAACTTTACTGACAGGTACCCTTTAAATGGGCAATTCCAGGTGACGCTAAAAGGGGCCATTTGGGGAACGTTCAGGGCGGGGGTGAGAGGAGAGATGTGTTTGTTCATTAACTGCGTCTATATACACTTGAATTTATATATCAGTTGCCCTGAATCATTTTAGTAAAGATGTTTCTCAGGATATGATTCCTTCATAATCATAGAGGGGCTATTTAGACGTAATTGGGAAGCCTGAAGTTTGACTCTCTAGAGACAAATGATCAAATAATTTAATGACATAAGAAATGTCACAATGAGCATCACAAAATAAGAAATGAGCATCACAAAAAAAGTACTTATAACTGAAATTATGGCTGCCATCTTTTCCCCACCTGCTGTTCCTCTGCAGCTCAACATAACATTATGCTCAACATAACATTAATAGGTGATAATGCTTATCTCTTTGTACATAATAAGTCTCCACTTATCACTTAAATCAGCATCAATCCCCACTTGATTACTGAAATCAATTCTGAAGATCTTAACAGGGCCTCCAGGAATGTTTTATGTCAAATTGGGACCAAAGAAATATATCTGGGTATAGCTTCTGTCAGAGCTGGTAATCCCGTCTCTACATCATCACCTGTTTTTCTTTTTTCAGATCAAGCAGATGTTAAAATATATGCACAAGCCAGACCTTTTCCCAACCAGTTTGCAGCCCTAGCTGAAATGCCATTTTCCACATTCATGCGTTAATTCCTGCAAGCCATTTTGAGTTCTAATTTGTTTTCTAAAAAGATGTTAATTAACTTTTTGAGTTCTAATTTGTTTTCTAAAAAGAGTTCTAATTTGTTTTCTAATTAACTTCATGTTTGCAGAAATTTCTGTAAATTGTGGTCATCAATATTGGGGTGCAGTGGAGCAACTGGAGAAGGAAAGGAGGAAAAGGACCAAAGTATTATGTCTATACTCCACACCTTAGGGTTCAGTACTCTCATTTGGAATCCAAGGAATGAGGGGTTTCTGGAGAATTGGCACCCTTTTCTGTCAATGCGCCTAACACTATTTAGCAAGGCAGTTTAAAAAAACTCAGCAGCTGCAACTTTGATCTGTTGTTCCATGAAAAAGCTCCAGTAGTTGAATTTCTTTTGGTTGTGCAACTGTTTACGAGACATGAGCTCTCCTAAGGAGGAGGCAACTCCAGCTACGTCTTCCATAAACATTTTGCACAGTGGTGTAGCTAGAGGGGATGCAAAGCACTAGGTCTTGCAGGGGCGCCTCCATTTTGCTCTGGACACCTGGAATGGCTCCAAAGGGGAGGGGGAGGGGCCCCTTGCATGCAGTCGTGAGGCTCCCTGCAAGGTTTAGTGCTTTGCACCTGCTCCAGCTTGTTGGCAACCTTCAGTCTCAAAAGACTATGGTATCGCGCTCTGAAAGGTGGTTCTGGAACAGCATCTGTGTGTGGCTGAAAAGGCCAATTCGGGAGTGACAATCCCTTCCACGCTGGGAGCAAGTGCAGTCTGTCCCTGGTCTGTCTCCCTGACTACGGGCCTTCCTTCTTTGCCTCTTAGCCTCAGACTGTTGGCCAAGTGTCTCTTCAAACTGGGAAAGGCCATGCCGCACAGCCTGCCTCCAAGCGGGCCGCTCAGAGGCCAGGGTTTCCCTCTTGTTGAGGTCCACTCCTAAGGCCTTCAGATCCCTCTTGCAGATGTTCTTGTATCGCAGCTGTGGTCTACCTGTAGGGCGCTTCCCTTGCACGAGTTCTCCATAGAGGAGATCCTTTGGGATCCGGCCATCATCCATTCTCACGACATGACCGAGCCAACGCAGGCGTCTCTGTTTCAGTAGTGCATACATGCTAGGGATTCCAGCACGTTCCAGGACTGTGTTGTTTGGAGCTTTGTCCTGCCAGGTGATGATGAGAATGCGTCGGAGGCAGCGCATGTGGAAAGCTATGCCACTTGATTTTGCACCAATAGATTTTGAAGAGTAGGCTTTCGGCTCTTTTCCAGAAAAGCACCAGACCTTGAAGAATCTATTTTCTTTCCATTGTAAGCAGAAGGAATAACAGAGCGTGAACTTGTATGGGAAGGAGAGGAGAGCCTGCATCTGATTGACAGCATTAGGAACATAGAAGGTACATTCTGCTGAGTCTGGCCATAGGTCAGCTGGCTTAGTATCGTGGACACTGGCTGGTAGAAGCTTTCCAGTGTTTCAGAGAAGAATTCTTCTCTGCCCCACCTGGAAATGCCAGGGACTCAATTTGGGACACTTTGCATGCAAAGGATGTGCCTCCCCCGGGGCTACCCTGCAACCTCCTTACATCAGCCTGTCAAATTCTTCTATTACAGAACTCATTTATGTCCATTAGCACAGAAGCACATTGCTCATGGCAACAAGATTTTGAATGACAGCTATGCCCTTGCTTTATTCTTATGGGCAAAATATTGCTGCCTCCGGCATTGCACAAGAGCCCATTTCACCAGTTATGAACAGTTACTCAAAGGGCCAAACTAGATGTGAAATGAAGGGCACTGCTGTCAAGTTAGGAGCATAGGTTTACTCTCAAGGAGCAGCCATTGGGGGTGTGTTGGATCAGGACCACAAAGTAGATGTAGGGATGTTTATTCCTTTACTTCCATGCTATTCTTCCATTGAAAATCTTTCTCCTCAAAGCCACTACTTACATGCATAGGATTGTACTGTTAACTTCTCGCTCCGTTTGGTCCTAGTTGATAATATAGCAGTAGTAGGGTAGGTAAGACAATAATTGTGTTCTCACCAAGAAAGAGAACCTGCATCTGGTCTGTGCCACTTAGAATGGCATGATTGACTGCTACTCCACATTAAAAAAAATAAATCTCTCCATGTATACAATACAGGTGCAGCCTATTTATCCACGGATTTTTTATCTGTGGATTTGTCTCATGGGGTGGGGTACTGAAAGTCATACACTCCTTTGCCCTGTGCTGGCCTCTCAATCCCTTTCCAGGCAGCCCAAAACACTGCAAAAAGGCTCCGCCTCACCCAGGCAGGGAATAGCCCTGGAGCCCTGGAAGAGGTTCCCCTTGCAAAGGAACAGTAACATTCCTGGAGCCCCTGAGCCAGCTGAGGATGAAGAGGGGAAGGGGGGGGCAAGAACCTCTGTAGTCAGAACACATGCAACGAGGTGGATGTGGAGCTAGCTCTCACTCATTCACTCACTCACTCACACAGGGGCAGGTGCCGGAGCAACAGAGGGGATTGCTTTAAAAGAGAAGAGGAGATTGCTTTAAAGAACCCAGGGAGTGTTTGCCAAATTCCCCCTCCCCCCCAGATGGTGCAGGCTATCACAAAGCGTTCCCACCAAGCAAAGCATGCAATTTACAGCCCAATCCTCTCCACACTTTCCTGCGAGTAAGCCCCATTGACTACAATGGGGCTTACTTCTGAGTAGAAACACATAGGGCTGGACTCTTAAAAGATCAGCATCCCACCTGTGAAAGAAGCCAGGCAGCTGGCAATGGGGAGGGCTCAGGAGGGGGAGGAGAGGGGATTACTTTAAAAAACCCAGGGAGTGTTTGCTGAATTCCCCCCCCCCAATGATGCAGGCTCTTGGGAAGCTTTGGAGAGACAGGTGATGGTGAGCAGAGGGCCAGACTACAAGTCCCAGAATGCTCCGGGGCAGAGGAGTTTCCATGATGGTAGTTGGGAGGGTTGCAGTAGTGGCGGCAGCGAAGAGGAGGAGGAGGAGAACCTGCAGCGCTGTTGGGAGGCCTCCTGGGACACAGAGGCTTCCTGGGCAAGCTCACTATTCCAACTGTGAAAGAAGCAGGCCAGCTGGCAACAGGAGGGCTGAGTGCAGAGGGGAGGGAATTGAGAATAGCTGCCTTAGTTTCCTTCCAACCAGAAGTGTCAGGCTGCAGCCTATTTGCTTTTTGGACTCTAACTCTATCGACTCAGCACAATGCATTTTTTGTTAATTGCGCCAAGTCACGGAACAGAACTAACTAACTAGTCTCCACCTGTAGTCTGTCGGGGAGAAGGGCTTTAATTTAGCCTTCTACTTCACATCTAGTTTTCTATGTGGCCAGGGCCAGCCCAAGACCTCTTCATACATGAGGCAGCAGATCCAATGCTTCCCCCCCCCCTTTAATCTGGTGATATATCAAACTCCGCTCTTCCCAATAGCTGAACTGGAAAAGAAATGGGGGATGGAGTGGAAGTAGATGTGCAGAGGAAAGGAGAGCAGTGAGCTGCAGCCTGCCCCTCTGCTCCAAAGATCCTTTTTCACCCAGTCCTCCTCCTTCAATTCAGGGTGCAAAGGAGGCAAGAGGGCAAACAGAGATGGGTTCCCTACACCAATCTGGCCTCCTGAGGCAACTGCTCCTGTTAGCTTTGTGGATGGGATGAAACCTGTGGGTGGGAAATTTTATTATTCCGTCATGGGAACCCCCACCCATAGTCTGAAATGGCACACAACAGACCTGAGTTTACTATCTCACTGAGCACTCAGCCTCAGTGGTTGTGTAGAAATGATTATAAGATCACTGCCCACAGGCTGACCCCTCGGGAATATGTCCAATCTCCTCGGGCTAGATAGCTCAGAAGTTGCCGCTGGACTGATTATGTTCCCTTGGAAGGGGAAGGGGAAAGACCAGTGGTGCCATTTGCAGGGAGGAGATGGAATCAGGTGTGATGGGATTCACCCCTTTACCAGAGAGCCCTGGCCCCAGCACATACAAATGAACAGCAACATCTACAATGACTAGACAAGAGGAAGCATTGCATAGATATAAATATACTTCATCTGAAGTCATAAAATTTATCCTCTAACGGCATTTTCTATTCTACTGCATAACATTGCAGCAGGTTCTGCCATCCTCAAAATCTTAATCTTACTACATGTCTAAAGTTATAGCAGAACTCAGTTTCTACAGCCTTCAATGACTTTATTATACACATACACATATTAAAGACTAACAGCCCAATCCTGAGCCCCTATGGCACGTGGCTGCGGAGGCTTCGAAAACGGCTACCAATGCATCCAACACACCCACAACAGCCATGGGCAGCACCTACACTGGACCTGTCCCCCTCCCTCCCCACGGCACACCTCCTCCCCGCCCTCTCCCGCCTTCCCCCTCCCCGGAATGCCTCCTCCCTACCTCCCCCTGCCCCCGCTTACCTTACCGCGGCTCAGTGGTCCGTGCGGAGGCCGGACGCCCACCCAGCACTAGCCAGCTCTGGGCTAGCATGGGCGCTGGCCTGGCATTAGCTGATGCATCAAGCCCAGGATTGGGCTCTTAGGCTGAAATCCTAATGACGTTTTCCTGAGAGTAAGCCCCATTGAACAAAATAGGACTTACTTCTGAGTAGACCTGTTTAGGGTTGTGCTCTTATGCATACAAGCTATTGGCTCCCAATACAGAGCTCAAACATTGAAATTGATGCCAGCTTCATAGGGTGGTGGTGGTGTGACAGTGGCTGAATTGTAATCCCATAAGGGGAACCTCACCCATGCACTTGCTATACGATATTATGCAATTATCTTTCTGTGTGGGTATAACCATTGACCAACCAATGGGGTGGTTCTCCAGCCCAGCTTACCTCCATACGTATATGCCTCTAAACTGGATCAGAGTAATTGCCTAACACAGGGGTGCCCAAACCCCAGCCCCGGGGCCACTTGTGGCCCACAGGGCCTCTCAATGCGGCCTTCAGGAAGCCCCCAGTCTCCAATGAGCCTCTGGCCCTCTGGAGATTTGTTGGAGCCTACACTGGCCCGGCGCAACTGCTCTCAGCATGAGGGCAACTGTTTGACCTCTCAGTGAGCTGTGGGATGAGGGCTCCCTCCATTGCTCCCTCCATTTCATGTCTGTGATGCAGTAGCGGCAGCAAAGGAAAGGCCAGCCTTGCTTTGTGCAAGGCCTTTTACAGACCTTGAGCTATTGCAAGACCTTCATTCATTCATATAAGTTCAACTTTAATATATTCATTAATGTAAACGTATGTAAATTTATTCAAATTTTAAATGTAAATTAATTATTTTTTCTCCTGGCCCCTGACACAGTGTCAGAGAGACGATGTGGCCTTCCTGCCAAAAACTTTGGACACCCCTGGACTAAAAGATGGATATAGAATCTATTGGTTCAGTGTAATTTGATGCAATTTCGGAAGAGCAGAGAGTAACCAATTCCCATGATTCAATCACAACTGCTTACATCCTTTCCACCACAGAAATAAGTGTTCAGAGTGTTCAACCCCAGGGGAAGTGTGCATGGGAGCTCTGCATTAGCCCAATTTGCAGTTTGTCTAGAACAGGGGTGCCCAAACCCCGACCCAAGGGCCACTTGCTTTGTGCAAGGCCTTTTATAGACCTTGAGCTACTGCAAGACCTTCATTCATTCATATAAGTTCCATTTCTAATAAATTCATTTATGTAAATTTATTCAAATTTTAAACATAAATTAATTTTTTTCCCCACCCATCGACATAGTGTCAGAGAGATGATGTGGCCCTCCTGCCAAAATGTTTGGACATCCCTGGTCTAGAACTTTCTCAGTTGAGTCTACTCCAAGCTACTGCCTCTAGTAGCATCTACATCAGGGGTGCTCAATAGGTGGATCGCGATCTACCAGTAGATCGCAAGGCAAAATGAGTAGATCGCGGAGTGCCGACCCCCCCCCTTCAGGTGCCTCTGGGAGGAAACGCCAGGAGTAAGGCCCATTGTACTCAATGGGGTTTACTCCTAGGTAAATGTGGCTAGGATTGTAGCCTCACAGCCTAATCCTAGGCATGTCTACTCAGGAGTAAGTCCTGTTATACTCAGTGGGGCTCAAGGTACACCAACATACATTGTACACATAAATGTTATATGTTATGATGGCGCGAACATTGTAAAAAAAACTCTGGTAGATCTCCGGGCCTTGCTGGGTTTCAAAGTAGCTCTCAAGCCAAAAAAGTGTGAGCACCCCTGATCTACATGTATCCATCATTTTAGGATTTTTTTTAAAAAAATCCTTGCACGTATGTAAATGCATTCCAGGGACACAGTGATTATTTGCAAAACAATCTGGCTTTTATTGAAACAGCAAAGAATTGACCTGTCTACATTTTGGAAAAGCAGAACTAGTTCGGCATATCAAATGGCTATCGACTGCTGTTTAGCAATTCCAGAAGCAGAGTAGCTGTCACTGTCTACTGAAAGGAAGCTTTTACGAAGGGTACTCTAAATTCATAAGACATCCTCCTAGATTCATGTGGCACTGCATTCATTAATACCAATGGGGCGCATAGGAGTGTGAGCATGTTTACTCATGGTACTAATGGTTTACTAATGGTACTTTCTTCTGGGATGCTTCTGGGGTGCTGTGCGTCTTCCTAGAGCAGGCCTTTCTCTTATATCAGGGGGCCTTATCTCATAATGGATGCGGCCCATGGAAGCTTTTTATCTGGCCCTCAGACTCTCAGCTGCTGAGCAGTGCTGAGGTGTTACTGCTGTAAGGGCAGCCCATATGAAAATTGGGCTCTCTCATATCTTGAAATATGATCAAGATTTGTGTATTTTCTCTTCTGTCATTTGCAGTGATTGAGCTCCTAAATGACAAAAAGTGCTTATTTTTGGTTATGACCTGTTTAATGACATCATTTGCTGCCTAATGACATCACTTTTGGCCCCCAGCAGGCATCATGAATGGTATCCGGCCCTCGGTATGAAACTAGTTTGACACCCCTGTCTTATATGGTACTGCTGTTATGAAATAACCTCTCTCAGGAAGTCCACAAGCCTTCTCCATTGCTTAGCTTCAAAGGAGCCCCAAAGACTTTTTATTTCTGAATGACCCAGTCATCCCCACCTGGAGCTTTCTCCTTAGAATAGCATCTGATGTTGTGTTGATGTTTCTTTCGGTTTCCAGTGTTGTGTTTCTCCTGTTTTTAATGTTCCACATTTTATTTCAGATCCCCCTGAGCATCTTCAGGCACAGAGAGCACGAGACCTGAACTAAGTTTTAGACTGAATGAACTAACCAGATCAAAAGGGCAAGTTTGTTTGACAGCCTCCTATGGGAGCTGATTGTTGACAGAGTGACCTTGGAGGTCACAAATGATACTATAATTGGGAGCTCTTGTTGTCACTTAGCCTGCACATGATCTCTCACAGGGGGGAAGGAAACAGAAACAAGAAACTTGAGGACAGAATTATATTGTCTGAGGGTCCAATTCTGTCCAACTTTTCAGTGCCGGTGCAGCCGTAATGCAGCTGTGAGGTAAGGGATCAAATGTTCCCATACCTTGAGGCAGTCTCTGTGACTGCCTCCCCATAACAGGATGCAGTGCATGCACCATTAGCCAGGCTATGCCGGCACTGGAAAATTGGATAGGATTGGGCCCTGAATCTCCTACTTTTCATTCTGCAAATTCTAGTACCAGTAAGATGTTTGGGTTTGATTAAAGCCTTTTGATAAATTTGCTGACTTCTTCCTTGTCTTGAATTTATTTGCACTAGAAGAAGGTAACCCCAGCTTGCATCTGATTTGTTATGGCCTAGGTGGTAGACTTCTGGAGGAAAAGTTCATTATGGGTTACAAGTCATAGCAGATATGTACAAGCTCTTGGTTTTAGAGGCAGGTTGCCTCTGATTGCCAGATGCAGGGGAGGCACCGGGACACAGACTGTGTCTGTTGTCTTGTGTGCTCCCTGGGGCATTTGGTGGGCCACTGTGAGATACAGGAAGCTGGACTAGATGGGCCTTTGGCCTGATCTAGCAGGACTCTCCTTATGTTCTTATGAAGATCTCCAGTTTTGGAATTTGAATGACTAACTTAGGGCCATTGCACACATTATGAAGAGTGCTCTAAATTCATAAGACTAAGGGCCCAGTCCTATCCAATTTTCCAGTGCCGGTGCAACTGTGCTCATGGGGCATGCACTGCATCTTGTCATGGGGCAGCAGTCACAGAGGCCTCCTTAAGGTATGGAACATTTGTTCCCTTACCATGGGGCTTCATTGTAGTTGCACCGGGGCTGGAAAATTGGATAGGATTGGGCCTTAAGTTGAGAAACTTGTTTTGGTAATTGAGTGTGCACTGAATGGGTAAAACCACTTCAGACATTATATGAATGCATGGGTCAAAAGAGGGACCCCAGAAAAATCAGAGTTCCCCAGCCTGTAGAGGGAACCCTATGTATGCACAACCATATGCATGGAGAGACTTTCAGTTTGTATAATGGACATGCAATCCCACTTATTTGCCTGTGTGCATTCATATAAGATTTGAATATGGCTAGAGCTACAGCCGATAATCACTGACTAGGACAGGGGTGTCAAACTCGTTCGTACAGAGGGCCGAAGTTAGCATTCAGGACTCCAACTGAAGTGATGTCATTAAGCAGAAAGTGACATCATTAAGCAGCTAATGGCCAGAAATCAGACCCTGTTCTCATATAGAAACTCATTAACCTCAAATGACAGAAGGGAAAGTACACAAATCTTGATTATATTTCAAGATTTGGGAAAGCCCAATTTACATGTGGCTGCCATTTCAGCTGTAACACCTCAGCAGGTGAGAGCCTGCGGGCCGGATAAAAAGCTTCTGGGGGCCGCATCCGGCCCCCGGGCCTTATGTTTGACACCCCTGGTCTAGGGAATGGCCCATTTGTAATCTTTGTTATTTGCACATGTGTTTGCATGTACACTCACAGTTCTTACCGTCACTTGCTGCTTAATGAGCCTAAATCTACCAAAGCACTTTTGAAATAACAAAATAGTGAAAAATCACTTCAAAGGACACTAGTTTTTAAATAATTTCTATGCTGATCAGAGACTTCAGTTTCAAGTGTTAATATTAATGCCAAGACAGGGAAAGAAAATGGATGTTTCTATGTGCTCCAAGAGTGTATTGTACAGAAATACTCATAGGGACCAGGTAACAGGAGCAGCCCAAGAGATTGTCTTTCATTTCTAATGCAAGATTCATGCTGGGTCTGTCTCTCCTTACCTTCCCAGAATATTGCCGCACACACTTTGTTTAGGCAAATGTCACAAACAAAACTGAGAGAGAGAGAGAGCTGGGTGGAAATACTGCATAGCCTGAGCTACCACCCAGAAATAAGTCCAGGTGACCTGCTGTTTACTTGAAACCATTTGGTACTAGGACTAGACACATTTTCCCTTGATTAAGCTGTAGTTCCTGAAAGCTGGGGAGGGAAGTAAACAATGGTGGTAGAGAAATGTACACTGAAAAATGTGGTGTCATCTCAGAGTATTGTTGAGTCTGAAGCACCCAGCAGCTGTGAATCATGTGAGATAGACTGCCACTCTCCAGCATGAGAGACCTGAGCCGAAGGCTGGAGGCAAATGATGGCTACTCTTCCTTCCATCGTGATACAGCATATGCACTGTGGTCAAGGCCAGTGTCTTTGCACAGAAGAGATGCCAAAGGAAAGCTCGGTCCAGAAAAATGAAACCCAGAATGAATAAATCATGGACAGGCTCTTAAAGCCTTGACAGTGTATCCAAGCTCTTCTGGTGGTGAAAGACAGCACAATGCTGAGCACAGGGAGGGGCTGCCGTTGTTCAGAAGTGTTGATGTGCCACATGAGCCCCTCACCTTGGATCCATGGTTTCTCTTTAAAGGAAGTGGTGCCAGAGCTGGCGGTCTGGGAAGGAGGTGGGCAATGGAAGGGAACCAAAAGCTCATGCAGGTCATCCACGAGATGCGCTCGGAGATCATCAAGCTAGAGAGAGAAAACCGAGTCCTTCGTGGGGAACTGAAATTCAGTGGGCAGAAGGGAGCCAAGCAAGAAGAGGGTGCAGGAGAAGAAAGCAGGAAGGATGAAGCCTGGAGCCGCACTGACTCCGGGGAAGAGGCTGCTGGCACCCCGGTGGCTTTACGCAGGAATGCCTCTGCTGGCTCCGCTCTGACGCTACAAGAGCAAAAAGGTACCGAGTAGCCATGATACCTGGCAGAGGAAGTGGTGACTGTGGGGTTAACATGGTCCTTTTTGCAGAGAAGCTTATGTAAGATTGGGAATGGAGTGAGAGCATCCACTTGCTAGCTAGGCTCTGAGAACTGGGCATCTGGCGATATCCAAGTCCCTGATATATCAATCAAGAGCTACGGTGTCCTGATGCACATGGCTGTGGTCAGAATTCCTGAGCTAAGGATTTGATAGCACTTTGCAGCACACTGGAAGGTTCTTTAGAAATAATAAAGAATTAGGAGACAACACCTTGGCATAGGAGGCACATAATTGTGGGGGGGAGGTGGACCCTCCTGGCCTAAAGGGTGATTACTTTTGCTTTAACAACACTTGTGATAAATTTGGTTTCAGGGTTGAGAGATCTGAGGAGCAGGGACTTGTTTATTTTTTTTTTTTTGTCATTTCTAGTGCAGACCTCTCTAATGCACACCTATAGAAAAAGAAATGCAGAACAATACTCTGTAGGGACTTTAAAAATGGGTTTTGAGTTGCTTTTTATACAAAGTATTTCAGTAATAACATAACAACAAATCCTACCAAAGAAAGAGGGTTACATGGGCAAAGGTGGTATGCCTGGTATCTCTCAATGATGTCAAAAAAGATGGTGGTGTGTGACAATCTATATTTAAGGTTCTCCAGGGTAGGCCTTAACCCCAGTTCTGGGATCAGGTGAGGGGAGAACACATGCTTTCTGCTGTCATGCAGAAGGGCCCAGGTGCAGTCTCCAGAGAAAGAATAGTGGCATAGAGTAGTGGCATTTTTCTAAGTGAAAGACTTGATTATAAAGAAGTTCACTTCTAATCTAGGGCCTTAGCCCAAGTATGTCCCAATCATTCATCTGTTTATTATGCTGACAATAGCAATGAAGGTTCTCATCACTCCAAGGAATGCTGTTGTTCATAGGAAGGAAAGCATTTTGTTCTTGAAGGTTTCTCAGATTCCCAGCTCCAGGGCTGAAAATGGCTGGGAAGGACTTGCCATATGACTGAGCTTCCTTGGCATTAGCAAAGTCTGACTCCCTCTTACACTTTGGAGGTTGGCATAATTGTATTGGCTTCAGGAGGCTCACTCTGGCAAAACTGAAGAAGTTTTACCTATGTAATCACTACAACAAGAAAACATGGACTACATTGAAGGAGATTGACTCACCCATGTATCATAGGTATGGACCTGCTCTCTACAGTTTTCATATAACTCCTACTAGTGTTTGAAAAATGGATCTACCTCATGTTGATAGCCAAGGATCAGTACCACCTCTGAGGGACTTGGTCCTTTGAACCTGGGACAGACTAAGGTAAATGTTCTCAGTGGCTATTTCACAAATATGGAGGATAGTACAGTTTAGGGCCTATCATAATCTTTACTGTGCAATCTTTACTCAGATAACTAAGGGCCCAATCCAATGTGGCCCGTGCCAGCATAAGGCATGCTTGCAACAGATTGTGCTGGTCCTGTGCCGGAGCTGGCTCTGTGTGAGCCTGCGCTGAGCCAACACCAGGCGACTGTTGACAGACTGGGGACTGCCACCCGGAGCTCCAAGTGAGTGCCAGGTGACGGAGTCATAAATTGAGGTGGGGGGAGGCATTCCAGGATGGGGGAGGTTGGGGGGAAGGCATGGCAAGGGAGGGAGAAGGGCAGGAGGGGGCAGAGATGGTGGCAGGCTCTGCCACCATATCCTAACCACCCTCCTGGCCTGGGAGATCTGACATGGGTCTCCTTGAATCTGCACCTGCTTAATATTGGGCGCGCAGATCCAAGGAGACCCATGAGGGCCGTCTGGGGATTACAGAGGGTAAGGGAGCATAAGCTCCCGTAGCCCGAGTAGCCCTGGCACTGCTTCCCAGCCCCATGGGATACAGTGGGTAGCCATGTTGGTGCCACTGCAGCCTGGGTGCTGGGAAGCATTGAATTGGGCTGCTAATTTTGAATAAGTGCATTTGGGATTTCAGTCATAAAATATGGAGGTTAAGCCAGTCTTATGAGGAAACACCCATACAGTCACCTCAGCAATAACAATTTCCTCCAAGTGACTAGACTGCCAAATTTGGTTGTTTGCTTTCTTTTTAGGCCACGAACGAATGCCATAACTTCCTGTTGACAGGCAAGCTAGTAAACAGACTAGAAGCAGAAAGACCCAACCAAGTTCAAATCTCCCCTTGTCTATTAAGCTTGCCAGATGGCCTTGATCCAGTCACCATCTTGCAGTCTAACCTGCCTAAAAAGAAGTTATAAGAATAAAATGGGGGTAATGAAAGAATAGCATGAATACCACCTAGAGCTCTTTGAGAAACAGCAGGATAAAAATGTAATAAATACATGTTTAGTGGACTGGGCTAAATATTTAATACTTCCCACCACCCAGGAGATATTTCAAGAAGGCCCACATGTCAACAACAATCCAATTCTGGTTGTGGTTTGGCATCCACTGTCCTCTTTTCGAAAATCTAACTCAAAGGTAAACATCTTGACCTCAGACAGTTTGTAGGCCCAAAACAAAGAAAGATTGAGGAGTCCTGTATGGGGATTCCTGCGGTACCCCCTGCCTGACCCTGGATGGAACATTGGGTGCTGCACTGTGTCAGGTTCAGGGGTCAACGGATGGTTCAGGGGTCAACTGAGTCAGGGGAACTGTCTGATGAGCATGGATCCTCACCCATCTTGACCTGCCATACCAGCACCTGATTTTTAGTGACCACCACTCTCAAATGCTCCAGGAGAATGTCATGCAGGAATCATGGGAATCACTGCATCAGACAGCTTTCTAGCATTCTCTCTTCTATTCCCTCCTTGACTTTTGGTCTTACTGATGTTTAAAGTTACACCAACTTTCAAATTTTAGGACATCTAATGCTTCTTGATCTCACATGGCTGGGTACAGATTGTGCAACCATCCTTGCTTTCCATATCTGGTACTGTATTGCATTGATGTCAGCCCCCTGACATGGCTGTTAGAGAAGGCCTTGCTCATGATCTGACCGTCCTCAAAGGTACAGCAGGTGAGTACAGAGGACAGGACCAACTCCTGTGGACACACTTGCCTGCAGTGATGGATTCTTTCCACAGATGCTGCTGTGGGTGCAGCTAGGAGCACAGCAGGGGCAGGGCCTGCCAGGTGACTCTCCGGTTCTGTGAGCATGGAAACACTCCATGCTTACACATTGTGTGAAAAGGCCTAGAGAGATGTCTCCATTGCAGACTTACTGAGTTGATTCTGTAGCTTACTGTAACAGAGAGGTTAGTTTCTTTTGTTGAGTGTACACAGTTTTGTTTTTGTTTTGTACAGGTAACATTATGACTGTCAGACGTTATTCCATCTCTTCCTCTGTGCCTTCCCTTTCTGGCAAAAAACACCATAAGACTGAGAAGC
This sequence comes from Tiliqua scincoides, assembly GCF_035046505.1. Classification (NCBI taxonomy): domain Eukaryota; kingdom Metazoa; phylum Chordata; class Lepidosauria; order Squamata; family Scincidae; genus Tiliqua; species Tiliqua scincoides. Next base: position 206,963,586 of record NC_089823.1, on the reverse strand, counting down.
GGAATCCATTCAAGGGAGTCCTTGAAGTTAAGGGGATCATCAAACAACCAACCTTTCCCACAGATACACAGCCAGCCAACAAAGAAGAAAAGGGGTTTACGAAAATCTCATCCGATTGCCTCTCCAGCAATACCTCAAATAAAAGGAGATCCTTCCAAGACCACGTTTACAAATGCAGGTAGGAACCAAGTGAATGCTGATAGAACGCTGAATACAGACCTGGCCCAAGCCCTGACACCTGAAGTGGCACGCCAAATGCTGCCCTCCTTACCTGATGACATGCCAGCCTCTGCTCCCTCCACTCTCCAATATTCTTGTTCAGCTCTCTCCTCCTCTCCACATTCCTGCTTCTGCTATGCCCCTCCCCTTCCTTTTCCAATCCAGAGAGCAGAAAGAGAGGGAGAAACATTGGAGACAATCGGCATCCCTCCACCAAACTGCTGCCTAAAGCGACTGCTTCAGTTGGCGTAATGGAAGGGCCGGCCTTGAATCACACTTCAAAAATCCTATTTCAGACTTTTGAAGTCCCTTAAACTGCAATCTTATACACACATACCTGGGAGTAAGTCCCATTAAACTCAATGCTTACTTCTGAGTGAACATGCATAGGATTGCACTATAAGTCTAGTCCCCTGATAGATTCAGGCTGCAATCCTATACATGCTTTCTTGGGAGTAGGATACATTCAAGAGTGGGGCTTACCTCTGAGTAGATATGCATAGGATTTCACCGCCAGTCGTTTTATCATGATAGTGGTTGGTTGTGTCACCTAATTGGAACTGGCTGCTCCAGTCCAGCAAATGGATTGGCAGTTTTGTTTGAAACATGTTAGTTCTCATGATCACACCCATCTTTTGAGGGACACTAAAGCAAATACATCCGCTGCAGTATTGAAGGGTGTGTGGGATGTATGGTTTTCAATGCAGAGTTTTGCAATCATGGCAATCAAGTGGGTAAGGTCACATGAAGTGCTTTGTGTGTTTCAGTTGTGATATCCTTTCCCTAGGTTCAATATGGTGGCCAACCAGGGATAACCAACTGTCATGGTGTGTACTGGCCTTGGTTTGCCCATGGTCCTCACACATCTGTTCAGAAGAGCTTGGAATATCTTAGCTGTAGTTAGTTTCCAGATGCTTAATAGAAAGACCAAGAGAAATTTTGGCCAATTCTTGCCAGCCTGGCAAACAGGACGGCTTCATCAGGATCCCAAACTACCCTGCATGTGATGGGATCCCCACTGTCAACTGTGAAACAGCACACACCAGTATGTGCATAGAAAACATTTGGTGTCTGTTGCTAACAATGGAAAAGCTGTGGCTTCTATGGCAATTTTTCCTTAGAGCAGGGTGCCCAAACCCCGGCCCTCCGGCCAAATGTGGCCCTTGAGGCCTTTCAATGCAGCCCTCAGGAAGCCCCCAGTCTCCAATGAGCCTCTGGCCCTCCAGAGATTTGTTGGAGCCCGCACTGGCCCGACCCAACTTCTCTCAGTGTGAGGGCGATTGTTTGACCTCTTGTGTGAGCTGTGGGATGAGGGCTCCCTCCACCTCTTGCTGTTTCACGTCTGTGATGCAGCAGCAGCAGTAGCAGCAAAGGAAAGGCCAGCCTTGCTTTGTGCAAGGCCTTTTATAGGCCATAAGCTATTGCAAGATCTTCATTCATTCATATAAGTTCATCTTTAATATATTCATTTATGTATACTTACGTAAATGTATTCAAATTTTAAATGTAAACTAATTCTTTTTTTCCCTGGCCCCGGATACAATGTCAGAGCGATAATGTGGCCCCCCTGCCAAAAACTTTGGTCACCCCTGCCGTAGAGCATAGTCTTGAATTCAGTGTGGAATGTAATAATTTTTCTGTGGCTTTCCCTTGGAGTACTCATTTTTAGAAAGCAGATGTTGACGGACAGCCCTGGGACACTAGGCAGTGCAGTTTTTTCCATGCAGAAGTAGAGAATGGTTTACATACAATGGAGCTGCATCACAGGTGCATTCAACTTAATGTGAATACAACTATATGTGCTCAGCGAACAGTTTAAATAGTGCAGGTGATTCCATCTGCCATTCCACTTATTATTATTATTATTATTATTATTATTATTATTATTATTATTATTATTAACAGTATTTATATACCGCTTTTCAACTAAAAGTTCACAAAGCGGTTTACAGAGAAAATCAAATAACTAAATGGCTTCCTGTCCCAAAAGGGCTCACAATCTAAAAAGATGCCAAGGAATACCAGCAGACAGCCACTAGAACATACAGTGCTAGGGTGAGGTGGGCCAGTTACTCTCCCCCTGCTAAATAAAGGAGCACCCACTTGAAAAAGTGCCTCTTACCCAATTAGCAGGGGTATACTTAATGAATGTATACCCCGGAGTGTGTGTGAGATAGAAGACATGAACCTCTTGTTCCCACTGGTAGTATCGGTTCCCTGGTTCCTTTCACAGTGTGAGTCTAGTTTTTAAAGATACAGTATTAATACAACATGCTCCCTAAACACAAGCTATTTAAAAGGGATTTTCAAGTGTTATATTTCACTATACATGACTTTTGCCTTATGTGCTAAGTTTAGAACCTAACCCCCATGTAAGATGTAACTCCACTGTACTTTCATTGACAAATATAGTCTGTGTTAATAAATCCATTTTCCAAACTATTTTGCCCCCCCCCCCCCAAATTAAACTAGCCAGGAGCTTTCACTGAATTATATACAGAATGTTTAGTCTAGGATATGTTTGCCATGATCAGTCACATTGTCCAGGTACATGTGTGATTGAGAAAATAAAAATTTGCTCCTTTCATCAAAAAAGTAACTATCAACTCAAACATTTTGTACATATTTCTTTTCTAGGGGTAAAGTAAAGGCTGTCAGTTTCCTGTTGCCAGTGGATATGTCACCTTATTCGGAAAATCAAGGCTCTTTCACACACCCACAAAATCAGAACACAAAACAGTTGAGCACAATTATTGAAAAGGACATGTGAGCTGGTGAATTTTTAAAGGGTCATCTTTGACTCCTGAGATAAGCGAGCCTTAAGCGATAGCCCCTGAGTCAGATTACGTTTCTGCAAAGTGCTTTGGCAGAATGCCCTCGGAGAATCACCGGAGAGAGCATTTCAGGTCTCTGGCCAATTGTTTAGCAGAGAAATAAAACCTGTGACAGAGACTGTCAAAGGCCTGTGCAGTGAGTGTTGAAACTCATTGATAACAAATACATGCCCATTGTGTATATTGTATACTCTTTCGTTTATCTCAAGGAGGTCTGCATTAAAAAGCTTTTAATAGAGCAGTTTTCACTGTGGTCTTTATAAGCAGGTTTGGGCTAGTGGATAGTTTCTTCTCATTATTGTGCAAGTTGCCAGAAATATAGGCTCTTATAAAGAACGTGAGAAGGTGTCTGTTTATGGAGCTTTAAAGTATGTAAAAGAAATACAGAGAAGATGATCTCAGCAGTGCAGAGAGCCAAAGCATTGGGAGATGGACAGACAGGAGCATGTGCCTCTCTCCTGTCCTTGAGGTACCCCTGCCCTTGCCCCTTAGGTGTTCCTGCATTCAGCCTTGACTGAAAAGGCAAGAGATGGATGCAGGGAGACTTCCTCCCTGTGATTTGGAATGTTGGCTTTGTAGACAAGCACTTAAACATTGGGTGGCCTGGAGCATGGCCAGTAGGTGGTTGGACTGGAGGATACAACATGCCTACCAGGTTGCTGGGGACCTTGAGCAGAACCATTCACTGAGCCCCCCTCCCCACCATGCACCCAACCCATTCCCTGATGGTGCACCAGATGCTACCACTGCCACAGGTACTGAGCGTAGGCCACTGGCCAGGTAGGTCATTTGATCAGTGTGGGCCCTTAGCTAGTGCCTGCCTTGGTTGAGCTCTAATGCCACTCCTAGGAAACTAGCTAGCATGCTCCAATTCCCCTTCCACATATTGGGTCTCCTCCCTGGCATTAGAAGAGCAAGTAGGCAATGGGTAAGGCTGTTGATGTCACATACTAAAGTTGAAAATATTTGAAATATTTCACTAGACCTGAGCATGGTACAGCACCCTAGCGGAAACTTACTATTATTTATATAGAATCATAAACAACAAGACATTACTTTGGTAGTTTCTGGTTCTTTTCTTCTTTTCATACCATAAAAATGACTGCTAATTTGATATCTCAAGTAAAACATTTATTATTCAAGTAGAAACTATACCAAACACCATTAGGGTGAATTCACTCATACAGATAAGAAGACCATACCTGCGTATACTGCATCTGGTTTAACACCCCCATCCCTTCTCCCCGATCTGCCACAGAGTGTGACACCCCTGTCAACATCCCTGTTGCCCTTCACTGATCATTTCTGACATTGGGGGAAACAGCAATGTCCAATGGACATGGATACAATCCATTCATTCAATTTGCTTTCAAAGCAGAAGAACGGTATTTTGTGTGTGTGTGTGTGTGTGTGTGTGTGTGTGTGTGTGTGCTCATTTGATTTACACACATTCTTGCGCGCGCGCACACATGGACACACTGCTTTATTTTATCCCATAAAGCAGCTGCAAATGGCTTCAGGCTAAGTAAAGGACCAGTGGGGGAGAGGCTGTTTATCTTTTCCCCTTCTGCCCAAAACTACCTCTCTTGAGCTGCCTTACTCCCCAAGAGGTAAACAATATAAGAGGCTGCATCCAAAGAACAGTGTGGCTAGTTCTATGTGTCCAAGGGGGATGTGAGTTTGCATTTCTTGAACATCCCCACATGCCAGATGGCAAATCTCTTTTGAAGCTGAGGAAAGTTAGAAAAGCAGTTTGTGATATGGCATGGGGACCTGCCACTCAAAAGCCAGAAGTCCAAGATTTTACTGGGCAAGCTGGGTGGACACAGGACACTTGGGTGTACCTAAGAAGTTCTTTGGATCCAAGCCAGACACATGTATCTTTCATCTCTCAGGAAGGAGGCTGGGTGGTGGTAGTGGATTTTGAGCCATCAGATCAATTCATGGGGGATAGGGCTATCTGGTAGCTAAACAGAACCTCCCAGTTCATAGACAGTGATACAAAACTGACTCTTTTATTGGACAGAAAGATCCAGGCATGTGATTAAAGGGATTCTTCTCCTCCCTGACCCCAACAATGCAAGAATTATTTGGTGGTGTGGTTTGTGTCACATCACAATCTGGAGGTGACTGATGCTGCATTGTCATGATATCACACTGGTAGAAGCATCCTTAGTAGATCACATACATCGCTACTGTACTTGTCTCCACTCATGAATTTTTGTTTGTTTGAAATGTATACTCACCTCAGGATAAGATAACGAAGAGTGATACAATACCTTCTGCCTCACACAACTATATGTGTCACATTCCCACACACACAGGACAATTCAATATGGTGGTCAGAGAACGTTAAGAGTTTGTTTCATTATTGCAACCAACAATGTGACAAAATGTCAGTTTGTGACCACGTACATAAACAGACATTGTTGTAGTACAGTATGCAAAATCAGAACTTCAAAATGAGCAAAAATGCAACAGCACATCACATACGCATATTCTTCAACGTTAACATTCAGGAGCTTAAAGTAGATGGCAGAAATTGGATCGAACATTCCTGATGTGTGGTTCCGCGGCTTCTGGCTTGTTTCTTCCATGCATAAGACGATGAGGTGCTTTGCTTGGTTGCTGGTCGCCATGGAGACCTCCATAGGTCGCTGAATCGTGCAGTTTTCCTGAAAAGACATGTGCTTTCTGTGAGAGCTCTTGAAGATCATGGACCTTGTGTTAACAGCCATTCACATAAGCGAGCCAGAATTAAAACAAAGGTTTATATTATAACTCCAGAAAATGAGCACATTTGAAAGTCTGCGCTCAGCTTCGAGCTTCTGTTCCCAAAAGACAGTTCCCCTTCATCTTCCACACCCATATACAATGGAGAATACACTTTTATCACAAGTAGGTGATCTGCCCATATCAGCCTATCTCAGTGGCACAGCCAAGGCAGGGCCGGGGATACACGACCCCATGAGCACTCAGAGAGGTTGCATGCCACTCTGAGTGGCCATCTGTTTTTTTTAAAACTTTATTTCCCTCGACAAGTGGGGTAAAAGTGAAAAAAGCAGTTGGCCACTCAGAGCGGTTCACAACTACTCTGAGTGCCCACAAGGGGGAAGGGGTACAGGAGAAGGTAAGCTCTCAGATTGGCATTATGCACCCTGATCTCTGGCCAGCCTCTAACTCTGATTCCAGTTCCAGAGGCAGGTCTTTGTGAAAGGATCACAAATACGGAACTCCTTCCCCCACTGAGAGTTCACCAAATCCCCAAGCTCTCTGCTTTTAAAAGTGCTTGAAAAATGTTCTTATTCTGCAAGAGCTTTTAATAATTTATTTTTAGTTTTGCACTAGCGAGTTGAATAGCCTTGCTGCTTTTATATACCATTTGTTTTACTATAATCAATTCCACTGTTTTAATATTTCATTGGGGGGAGCGGCTTACTCACTTTAAAATGCATTTGGCTTTGTGAATTTATATGTTACATAATGATATAACACACAAACAAATTTTTTTTAAATGTTAAATAACTGCAATAGCAATATACGACTTCTACTAAAAACACAGGTCATTCTTTGAAAACTACTGAAGTCTATCTCCTGTTTCCGGCACATGGAGACTTCCAGAGCCTTATATAATACTTGAATGAGGAGTTTTCCTCCTTTCCAGTAAACATCTATCTATCTATATCTATCAATGTGTCCATGGCAAAAAAAAAGGTAAAAACTGCTTAGGCTTCCATTCAGCTTTTATGAAGTATATGCTTTTTCAAACACAGAGATCATGCAATTTGTGAAGGCACCCCTGACAAGCATGAATGCACAACTCATAGCCCAATCCTACGGGCTCTGGCCAGCAGCAGAACAGACATTCCACTGCCAGAGACTGCTGAAAAGCACTTGTAAACTGAATGGTGTGCCTGCCTCATCAGCTCTCCAGTTGCCCACCAGAGCAGATAAGCTAGAGAGAGGTGGAAAGGCAGTGGGGACAGAACGAGGTAGGGAGGGTTAAACCTGGCAGGAATGGGGTCATGATGGGTGGGGAGGCTGTGGGAGGGGATGGATCCAGCAGCAATGGCACACACCAGAACCTAACCTTCCATTTCTGCTGCCTCCCCACCTCCTTTCCTCAGATTAGCACTACCAAAATTGCTAGCACAGCTCTGAGGAGACCCATTGCAGGTCGGGAGATTTATGCAGGGGGTATTTAAATCCCCTTTCCCTTCTGAAGTTTCCTGATTCCCCCCCCCCTCCCAGATTCAGTGCACTCATTTTTGGTGCAACTGCACTAGTGGGGGGAAGGATAGGATTGGGCTCTGAAGCAAGCAATGGTTGGTAGATGGGCTTGAACCATCTCAGAAGATGAGGTATTTGGGAGGGAGGAGGTTAGTTCTTATTCACAACTCACTATGTCTTCCTTCTGCAGTGATTTAAGAGCCAACAGCACAAATATAAGCACAGAGTTGCACATATAAATGCAATAAAATTAAACTTTCCATCATATTATTTATCTTCCAATGCCAAGTCCTTCATTTAGTGCCATCCATAACACTATGCCAAGCATGACCACGGTGTTCCTCTTCCAAGGGGAGACTGAAGACAATAGTATCCTCAGACAATGGTAGCCCCAATTCCAGAGAGCATCCATTATCTTAATACCTGCTAAATCCTTTGTTCTTGTTTGATTTGTTTCCTCGATGCTGGTGCAAGCTTCTATAGGACTATCTGCATACTTCATTGCTACAATTGGAAGTGTTTCCTCATCTGAATTTGGCCGAGCTTCTTGAAAAAGAAGAGGACAATATGTAACTTATTATGTAATTTATTTTTTTATATCAAGAAGAATATTTGATTCCTCTCCTTCTTCTACCTTGTGAACATGAGTTTTGGAATGTGTCAGCCTTGCACTCCTGAGACAATTGAACAACATCATGGCTGGGAACAGGTTCCTTAGCTTGCCTTCCCATGATCTCGTTCTCAGTTGCAATCGTATTTCGGATCAGGAAATAAGTGTGCATTTTCCCTTTTCCCTTCACATCAATTTCTCCTCTTTCCATCATCTCAAAACTCTTGTTCTTTAGGCATCTGAAACATGAACAGCAGATCTTAATCGTGGAGAATAAAATGTTTGATCAAAAAAATCCCAAACCAAGAAATAACCAAGTCAACATGCTTTATCACAAGTTTGCTTCATATACTGTACAAAACTAGATTATTTTGTAATAATGCTAGATACATTTATGACATTGCTTAGATTTAACATGATCACAGTTTCACTGAAGGATGTGCAGTACTGATAATTTACCTAGCAGTGGCTCATAATAATGTCATCTGCAACTCATGGCTGCAAACAATGAAAACAGAGAGGTGTAGGAAGGCCTCTGTACTTACAGCCTGTGACCTCAAAGTGCAGTTACTCCATACTGGCACCTACATTTAACTGATTGACAGAAGGATTTCTAGCCTGCCTTTGCATTTGAAACAAGCACTTTTAACTACTGGTTTAAAAACTATCATAGCAGTTTCTGAAAAAAGCCACTATCAAAGCACATGGAGAGCAGATAAAATAATATCCAACCATAGCCAGTAGCGTAGCTAAGGCATCTGGTACTCGGGGGCACTCGGGGGCTCTTCTGGTTGCATCTGGGAGGTATAGTGAAACCCTCCCCACCAGAGAAGTGGCACCCCTCACATGCCAAGGAGGCCTGGAACCCGGGAGACTGTACCCCCCCAGCCTTCCTTAGCTATGCTAGCGACCACAACATCTGAAAAGCAAGTTAAATTCCTGCCTAAACAAAGAATTAAGAAGGTGGTGAAAAGACAATAAGGAGAGAGCTAGATGGTAGGGAGTTCAACAACCACATTTGTTGCCAGCACCAGCGGAGTATGATCATAGTTGTATTAACTGCACACATATGCCATTGCTTCCTATCCCTGGTAGTCTTTCTAGAGATAAGAGGCCTAACTTTGGCCTAATTCAGATGTCTAGTACAGCCTAAGTTGAATCCTAGTTTTGCACATCTCCTAGCCTTGACCATCCTTGCTCCCTACTCCTTTGGTACACAAGGAAACATGTTATTTTGCTTCTTAGAACATAAGAACATAAGAACAGTCCCACTGGATCAGGCCATAGGCCCATCTAGTCCAGCTTCCTGTATCTCACAGCGGCCCACCAAATGCCCCAGGGAGCACACCAGATAACAAGAGACCTCATCCTGGTGCCTATCAGAAGAAATCAGGTCCTATCAAGGAGTCCGAACTAAGTATTCTGGATTATTCTAGCCAAAGTTTCCAAATAAACCAGGATGTGAAGCTGCGATACAATGCCAATTAGAATCCCTAGGAATCCCTACAACCTGTGTTGTAGTTTTACAGGCCATCCTAGGCCTTCTGGATTCCAACGCCTCAGTGAAATGTACCCAACACTGCCCTATGCTTGGGAACTGTACTCACTGATGAACACTGGCACTCAGGTGGATTTTGCTTGGTACCCCGTGGCTCTCCATCCGTGATGCTATATTCACTGTGTCTCCAAATAAGCAGTAACGCGGCATTTTTTCTCCAACTACACCAGCAAGGACTGGCCCTGTGTGGATCCCAACTCTAATCTGGACAAGGACCAAAGATGAAAAGAAAACTTCTCAGGTACATGTTTCATTTCAACAGCAATTTTTCCATAATTTCTAAACACAAATGTTAACAAACCATAATCCAGAGTTCCTAATGGAGTTCTTCAGAGAATATGGTCCACTGTAAATTCCCCAGTGAAAGTTTTCAGCTTAACCCATGGGGAGGTAAGATTGCACTGGGCAGCTTGGAGGCATGGAGAGGGTGGTGGTGGAGGCAGGGAGGGGGTGTTTTGGGACGTGGAGGGCGGAACGGGGAAGATTGGGCCCAAGAGGGGGTGGGATCGGCTACAGCAGTGCATGCCATATCCTAACTCCCCCACAGCAGTCCAGTGTTACACTGGGCTTCAGTGGCATCACTAGGGTTTGCGTCACCTGGTGCGGGATGCCAGGACATCACCCCCCCATGCAGTGGGTGGGGCAACACCCCATGAAACTTTAGCTTAATCCAGAATGCTAAGTGACATAGGCAGACTCTTCTCCCAGTTAATAAGAATGTAAGAAGAGCCCCACTGGATCAGGCCAAAAGCCCATCTAGTCCAGCTTCCTGTATCTCACAGTGGCCCACCAAATGCCCCAGGGAGCACACAAGACAACAGACACAACCTGCATCCCAGTGCCCTCCCCTGCATCTGGCAATCAGAGGCAGTTTGCCTCTAAAACCAAGAGCTTGCACATACCTACTTACGACTTGTAACCCGTAATGAACTTTTCCCCCAGAAATTTGTCCAATCCCCTCTTAAAGGCATCCAGGCAAGATGCCATCACTACTTCCTGTGGCAAAGAGTTCCACAAACTAATTACAGGGTGGGTAAAGAAATATTTTCTTCTGTCTCTCCTAACTCTCCCAACACTCAACTTTCATGGATGTCCCCTGGTTCTGGAGTTATGTGAGAGGGAAAAGAGCATCTCTCTATCCACTCTGTTCAGCCCCTGCATGATTTTGTATGTCTCAATCATGTCCCGCCTCAGGTGCCTCTTTTCTAGACAGAAGAGGCCCAAACGCTATATCCTCATAGGGAAGGTGCCACAGCCCAGTAATCATTTTGGTTGTTGTCGATTACTTGTTTTGTTTATTCAAAAGGTTTATATCCTGCTTTTCCCCCCTCCCATTAAGAAAATGTCAAGGCAACTAGCAACATAGGTTAAAAACTAATACCGTACTAAAATAAAATTTAAAACAAAAATGATATCAGAATAGTGGCAAGCAGAAACATCAAACAGGACCAGAAATTAAGGATGGCTAATTGAAACAAAAAGGTTTTCAGCTGGCACTGAAATTGCAGTGATGCCAACTTCCTGATGGCGAGAAGTCCATAGTCTGGATTCCATCACCAGGAAAACCTCTTTGTGTGTTGCCGCCAGATGTACTTCCATTGTTGGTGGGAGGGAAATGCAAAAGATCCCTCTCTGATTATTTCAAAGGATGGACAGTTTCATGTTTGGTGAGGTAGCCCATCAGATATTCTGACCCCATTTAGAGCTTTACAGATCATAACGTATCTATTGTCAATGTAGACAGGATGGCATAAGTGTGATGTGTTCTCCACACCTCATGCCAGTCAGCAATCATGCAGGATCATACTGCATGAGCAGATGATTCCAAACAGTCTTCAAGGGCAGTTCCATAAAGAAACGTAGCAGTAGTCCATCCAAGATATGATCAATTCATGGACACAGCTATGATTAGATCCACTTGACCCAGGAAAGGACACCACTGGCATGCAAACATAAACTGGGCAAAAGCATCCCAGGTCACAGCTGACACCTGAACATCCAGGTGCAAAGCTATAACTCTACTTGTTTTGTAAAGAGCAGAGGAAAGGTGGGGTAGAAATCTTTTAAATAAATAAATAATAAATTCCGAGATCTGAAAATGGCTTGAAACAAGCTGAGAGATCCAGACCAAACATCAAAATTACTACAGCTGACGCAGGACAAAATCCATCACAAAGTTATCCTTTGTAAGGTTTCTTGAAATGAAATGGAGCTGTCAAGTACACAGCATATAAAATTTCATAGGCTTCAGGACTCCTCCTTTTGCATTACTGAAGGCTGAAGAAATTGACTTGTCTGACTCCTCTGCACTCTCCAGTCTGTGAAAAATTCTCTTTTGTGATCAGACAATTGACTTTTAACATTCCTGGGTGACTCACACAGAAAATCACATCATTTCCAATGTCAGCTTTCTTAGACAGTTGGAGGCACTTTGAAGGAGTGCGCTTTGCTGATGTTCAGTTAGACTCATTCCATTACACCTCTGCTAAACAAGGTCTTGCAGCACGTCATTGCTTAAAAACCTGTTAGACCAGAGTTTAAGAAAAGAAATGTGTGTGCACCTAATAGGAAATACTGCCTTTCTCAAATCATTTGAGCTCTTAAATAAGATTGTCTCCAGACTCAAATGCATAATCTGAATTAGAAGATTGCTGTAAATAACCTCATGAGCACTAGACTTCCTTTAAAGTGGACAGCCTTGATAAAATCCAATTAAAACTCACTGCTACAATCAACAAGCAATTAATGGGCTGAAGCTACTCAGAATAAATCCTGCAGTGATATTTACTTCTGCAGATGCTGCCTTAACACAAGTTCTCAAGTATCAAAACAGAGAGTTCAGTCCTGCAGAATTTGCCCCCAGATCCAAATGTTTGTGTTCAGTGTATACATGTTGACACACACATGGAGCTCCTGCATGTTCAGAGTTGCTCTGTTTTCCAAAATGGAAGAGGCAGATCCACGTGTGTCTCAGTTTTGGATGTGCAACACTTCTGCATCCACTGAAATGAACAGGGCATCCTTGCAGCTATGGAAACTCTGGGCATCCATTAGAGCCGCTGTGCATGAAAGGAGTGAATGGCCTGGACCACTGGCCTTTAACCATTTCAACAAGATGGACCAACCCAACTATTCTTATATCTACGAGGTGTCAACTTCTGAAGACGCTAGAGGAAGCCTACACAGAACTGCTTATAAATCACACATCAAATCTGAAACTGTTCATGACTCTGCACCTTGGGTCAAACTTTCTTCTTTCCCAAATAGAAAATGCATGTGTATGCCCATTACCCACTCACCTGAATAGGATTTTCAGAAACTGGATTCTTTATGTCTTTTGCAGCTATGATCATTCCCAGGGCAAAGTTGGCAACCCGTTCAGCATGAGTTGACACAGGCACAGGAACACCTCCTACTACCATGTAGGCATCTCCTATGGTCTCCACCTTCAAGAAGAAGCAGATGACGTAGCTCATCATTTCAATGTCTCTATCTGAGTTTAAACTTTCAGATATGATATCATTAAGGGCTCCCCTAGTCACTTTAAGAAGGCCAACTCCAAATAATATTTAAAGCATTGTTAAACCTTGTGGGCTTTGTTGCATCATTGTCAAAATTGGAGGACATCTGGTTTTATTGATAGGGAAAGTGTGAGTGTTCGCACGCTCCCTATAAATAAAACCAAAAGTCCAGCTCTATGGTTTGATGACAGAATATGAGGAAAATGGTGAGGAGAGAAATGATCTGCTTCTCGCTCAAGCAACCAGGAAGGAGATTATTGTGGCTTGTATCGGTGGTGGATGGGACCAAAAGCAGAGTTACAGGGTGGCAGCGCGGTAAGTATTGCAGGAGCCACAACACACCATGTAAACAGCCCCTCCCACTCGCCATCAGAGCCATCTTGGCTCCGCAGCAATCTGTGTTTTGCACTGCCCCTCGTAGCTATGCTACTGGGTTGCATAGAGATGGCAACTGGTGGTGTCTTGAAAGACACCACCACTTTCACCACTGTGAAAGACACAAAAGACCCAGCACAAACTTTCAAACAAAGTTATGGAGTTCTATACAGGATCTGTTTTCCAGCCTATCGGCAGCCTTTTACAAAAGAACTGCTGAGGATCAGAGCCAAAAACAGAGCAGAGAAGCACAGATGGTCTTTCATTCCAAGGAAAGTTAGGGCTGAGAAGAACCAATTCTTAACACCAATCCACCTCATGACTCATGTCACCTTCAAGAAATTAACAGCTGCATTTCTCAGTGAGCAAGCATTTACCTTGTAGACATCATGCACTGTGGTTAGCCTGTCAAAGCGCAGGTACATTGCATTTAACAGGAGGACGATCTGAATAGGTTCACACTGGGCACAGATATTTGTGAAAGTCACCACGTCACTGAATAAGATAGTGCACTCTTTAAACTCTCCTGCAAGCAAAAAGGACAATATTAGAAACTTGACACAGCTCTGAAGGATAAATCCGATCAAGAATTCTATTGGCTTTATCGTTTTAGCATCTATTTTTTACAAATTTAGATTTGCAAGAGCTACTTTGCATTATTTATATGCCTTACACAGCCCAATCCTATGGGTGTGTTATGCCAGTGGAATGTATATTATTATATCATTGCAATATATCATTGCAATGATATCAATTGATATCAACAATATATCAATATCATTGCAGTAATGTCATTGGCACAGGTCTGACTTACCCTGGGCTTACTTAAGCTGAAGCTTACCCCAGAGCAATGGAACAAATGTCCCCTTACACCAATGAGACCGCAATTTGCCAAACTTCCCCTGCAGGATACAGCAGATGCCACGTTAGTGCTGCTGCATCACTGCTGTAAATTGTCTTGCCAATAAGAACATGGCTCAAGGACATGCATAATAGATAAATGATACAACTGCATGCTATCAAAGCAACCAACCAGATAAGAGAAGGCATAATTAATGGTTTAAAAGAGTGGGTGTCTTAACCAAACTGATAGGCATTTCAGTACTCCATGTCTCAAAAATGATGTTATACCTCAGAAAAAAATACAAAGGGGGGCAACCAAACTGATCAGGCACCTTCCATATGTGGAAAGGCTTCAAAGACTTCTTAGTGTAGAAAAAAAAAGAAAGGGGCTAAAGGGAGACGTGATTGAGGCTGCAATCCTAACCACACTTTCCTGAGAGTAAGCCCCACTGAACATCTGGACTTACATCTGAGTCGACCTGGTTAGGATTGTGCCCTAAGGTTTATAAAATTATGCCTGGGTTGGAGAGAGTGGAAAGAACATCCTCTCTCACAACATGTAAATCAGAAACCACCCAACAGAACTGTTTAGATTACAGCCATTTTCAACCGCTGTGCCATGGCACACTGGAGTGCCACAAATGTTCCCCAGGTGTGCTGCAGGAATTTGGGAGTCATTTATCAATAGGACCATTGGGAGATGTGAACCTCCATTGACAGCACAATGTGCTTTGTCAATTGTCAAAAAGCCGATGGTGTGCCTTGACCATTTTAATGCCTTGCCAGTGTGCCGCAAGATGAAAAGGTTGAAAATCACTGGATTAGAAGGAGATTTAGAATGGCACATAACTAGCCCATAGAATTCATTCCCACAAGAAGTGGTGATGACCACTCACTAACAGCCCAAGCCTATTCATGTCTACTCAGAAGTAAGTCCCATTATAGTCAAAGGGCTTACTCCCAGGTAAGTGTGGATAGGATTGTAGCCTAAGGACCCAATCCCATCCAATTTTCCATTGCCAGTGCAACTGTGCCAATGGGGCATGCTCTGCATCCTGTGGTGGGGACACAGTCTCAGAGGTATAGGAACATTTGTTCCCTTACCATGGGGTTGCATTGCGGTGCTGGAACGCTGGATAGGATTGGGCCCTTAGATGGCTGCAAAAGGCGATGGGGGAAATTAGTGATGGTGGCTGAACGCTACCTCATGGTTCAGTAGCCCTATGAACACCAGTTGCAGGGGAGCAACGGTAAGAGAGAAGAAGGCCTTTCTTTCCTGCTTTCAGGCTTCCCACAAGGAATTTACTGAACTACAGAAAGCAGGACGCTGGACTAGCTGGGCCTTTGGCCTGCTACAGCAAAGCTGTGTTGGTACATGGTCATCAGTACACTGCCTCTGAACAACGGAGGTGCTTTCCCATTGAAAGCAATGGGAAGTACAAGAGCTGAACTTTGACTGATTGGGGACTGAACACAATAGCTGAAATGTGTGTCACTGGTAGCATTAGATGAGGCAAAGGGAGGAAGATACCCTGACTCTTCTTGTGCTAACTGCAACCTCATCTTTCATAGGAAGCCTGAAGCTGCTTCTAAATAGACTGAGCGACTGCATATCAGCCCTAGAGGTTTTCAAACGTTTTGCCCATATTGTACGCATTCACCAGCCTCCACTCGTTTCCCCTCTTTGAGCTGGTTGGCCACATGCTTGGGAAGCATGGCGTAGAGGAGGGCTTCGGTCTTTTTCTTCTCTTCTTCCAGATGCTTTGACAGTATCCGCAGTTCCTCTTTCTTCCTCTCCAGCTGATTGGACAGCTCCATCTCTGCCAGCCGTTGTTGGTTGAGAAGGATCAAGTCCCTGGTGACATCATGAGGTGCTATGTCTGCAATGTGCATTTGCCTCTCTTCCAGCTCATGCAGCGTGCGCAGAAGAGGGGAGCACAGGTAGAGCATGCACTGAACCGACTCCATCCAGATCATCTGCCCTGGTTCAAACAAATGCACAATCATGGGTAGGCCTCCTGCGCTCCATTCATGCAGAATGCATTCCGTACGTAACCTTGTGGGGGGAGGCACCCTGTCTAGAACAGAAGACCTCAGCTAATAGGAGAAGGAGCAGATTTCCAACAAATGCTACTTTCAATGATAGGAAAGCAATTATTGTGGGAACTTGTAACCCACAGTACTACAGTTATGCTATATCAACACACTTCAAACAATCACTTTTTTTTTTGTCTAAGCCATTTCTGCCCAACATTGCATATATGCAACAGGAACCAAACGCATATACCTGTGGGCCAGGCAAAAGTGGGTTAAGAGGGATTTGCATCTTTGGCATTCACACCTTGCAGATAAGCCCATTTTGTGATTTGTGCCAACATGCATCTGGTATGTAGAACCAGAGAGTTGGCCAGAGGATATGGTTCGAAACCCAGCAGAGTAAAAAGCCATCTCACTGCACGCAAGGCCAACCCAAGATGAGGCAAATAGGTGGACAGAGATCCAATCTGCTGCCTGAGGTTTCAGTTAGTCTCATGGTTGAGCCAGCCCTGACGACATCCTCCCTAAATGGTTATGCTAATAATCACAAGCTATGAACTATATTGAACAAAGTGAGTCCATTCAGAAAGGAAAAGAGAAAGAGTAATCAGGAGAGGAAAGAAAGGAAAAAAATAAAGGAAGAAAAGCTCAAAGGGGACGGAAAGGAAAGGATTGCAAGAAAGAAGGGACTGGAGAATAAGGTATGCAAAGGGTGTGTTTGTGGGCTGTGGATATACTCGATGGTTGTATTAGTTAGATATTTTCATTTTTCACATAGGTTATTATTGTTGTTAGTCTCAGGCTGCAATCCTAACCATACTTTCCTGAGAGTAAGCCCCATTGAACAAAATAAGACTTACTTCTGAGTAGACCTGGTTAAGATTGTGCCCTCAGTAGTAGTAGTGGTACTGTATCTATGTAGTGCCTTCACTATGCCTGGTGCTTTACAAAGAGGGAAGGGATACAGTCCCACCCCTAGGGTCTTAGAATACGGAAAGATACAAGGAAGACAAAAGAGGAAAAGGGAGAAGGGATGCAGGGATGAGCAGGATAAAACATCCTTGGCTTACCCAGACTTAAATTCTAGAGTTGTCCATTATCTGACACTGAAGGGAAACCACTAAATAATGCTGCAGTGTGAAGGAAGGAGGGATTCCATTGCCCTGGGGATGAATAATTCAGTGCACACAGTGTCTGAAGCTGAAACACTCGCTTACTTCGGCCTAGTTTTTGCTGGGGTGATAGTCTCCAGGCTGCCCCACTTAGACTGCATAAGTGATGTTCCTCCAAAGAACACCCTGCACATAGAAAGCTAGATGTCAGAGAGAAGACAGAGCAAGAATACTTCTCCTTGATATCTAGCTTTCAATTTGCAAGGATTTGGTGGTTGTTGCTTGAAATAACATTCAACTTTTGTTCCACTTCAGACATACCATCTGAATTGGGCAACTCAGGTATCTGGGAGCCTTGAGGCAAAGCCTGTTTTGGGCCCCCATAGTGTCCCCACATCCTTATGGTGCTTCAGAGCCTTCTTCTGCTGCCACTACTGAACCTGCTGTTCACTGTAAAAAAACTGGTCGCTTGTGTTTAATAAAGTGGCCCAAGTTAACCCGAGTGCAGTCTGATGTCTTCATTGGGGGAGAGGGTGTGGGTAAATAGAATGACAGATGCAGGGGAGTGGCAGTGAGAGGCAAGTATCTTATGGTCTGGTGTGCTCCCCTGAAACTGGAGTAAATGGACCCTGGGCCTGATCCAGCAGGGTTTTTCTTATGTTCTAACATACTGTGGGTTCAGAGCTCAGCCTGACTGCAATGGCTGTGGGCCTTCGGTCAGTGACTCACCTAACCAACCTTCAACGACACCCAGGACAGCCCAGGCCAGGTTGATCACCGCAGCGTGAAGTAGGCCTTTCTCGTCCATTGTCAATGCTCATACATTTCAGTCATCTCCAGATTAATAATTCCCAAAAACTCTTTCTTTCTTTAAAAAGCAAATTACCTCTTAGCTCCAGCATAGGACGCTGCTTCCAGGACTGTGGCATCATCTCTCTCTTGGTCTGGAAAACAAACTGACTGTTGATAAACTTCTGAACACTGGAGATGGTAAATTTCACTTCAGGGCGTACGATACAGAAGTATTGATCGAGGCGGATGCCCAAAGTTTGAAGGCCAGGCACAATCTTTTGAATGCTCACTCCAGCTTGCTTCACTCTGAGCTTAAAAATAAAGCATGGTAACAGTCAGCATTCTTATTCTGCTTCTGTTCAGCCACCAGTAAGCATCAATGTATAGACATCACTAGAGTCATGTTTGCTTGCAACCCTCCTTCAGGCTCTTAATTCTGGGTGTACCTATTGTGTTCTTTGTGTGTTACGTTTGCACGCACATATACTATGCGAACCATTTCTTTATCAACACTTGTACATATGATGGGGAACTGTGGCCAAGCAGACCTCTGGAATACATGTACCCAGATGATGAACCTGATGGAAAGGGCCCACTCCCCACCCTCCATCCACCCCATTACACCTCTCCCACCCCTCTTCTGTCCTCCCCATGGTGGTGGGTAAGGTTAGGATTGTGCCATTAACACTGAATATATAAAAAATTCAGAGATTGCAATGAATTGAGGCTGTTTTCATCTCAGTCAAGCTTCTTGCATTAAGATCTACAGGATCGGTAAAAAGGGACTACATATTTGGCTCACTTATAGAGCAACTACTCATCATTAGCTTGTCTTACCTCTTCATCAAAAACAATATGGAAAGGGAGACCATTACAGATTGTCTTCGGGTCTATCCAAAGAGTCTTAGGATAGACAGCATCGAATCCTCTCAGCAGTCGTCCTATAATATAAATAATGTGATGCTTTCAATCTTGTCATAATTTATTGATGGAATCATTAGCAGCTTGTTAATACCATGATTTTTCAAAGTGGTAGAACTCATTCATAATATCCCTTGACTGATTCATTCATTTCCTCATTCATGACTTTTGTATTATGTCATTCCTCCAAACTGCTCAGCATAGTGGATTTTTTCATTTCTTTGAATAAGATGAAATTGCAAGGACCAAATGTTCTTAGTCGAGGTTCAACAGGTCACCCATTTAAGTTTGGTTTATTTGAAAAGGATTAACATCCAAATCAGGACCATGATGTTAAGTAGGCGGTGCTTAATCAATTTTTCTGATTGTTTTTTCCACTGAAAATCACTCCTAAACTGTTCCCAAAGGAACTGTAGTGGTAAACTAGGAACAGGCATTTCAGGTTTTCAGAAAATTGTCATTGGCCACTTTATACAAATGTGGCAAAGTAGGATTTTCCAAAACCACAGTTAGCCCTCCAACCAAGATCTCAAACAACAATCCCAAACCATCATTTCCTACATTTGGATGAAACCACAGATTATGTTTTGGCACAAACTAGTGGTGGGAATTTCTAATCTCTTCTCATTGTGTACAAAGTAAGGGATAGGGGAAGAGAGAGCATGAGAATCAAAGACTCATCACTGCTCATTCAAATCATGATTTATTATTGTATCGGAACGGAGTCTTTTCCTTTGGACCTTGGCCATAACCTGAAAGATTTTGGAGTACACCATCATAACCATAAATATCCCCAGAAACCACTGTCACCAGAAACTTGAGAGCTCAGAAGGGACAGTTTTGCAGCCAAAAACATGGGAGTACTGCTGACAATGCCACCTAGGCTTGTGGTTTGCCTTTCCTGCAAAATGAGGACCAGGCTGGGGTTTTCAATACATACCAAAAACATTCATGAATGGTGCCAATTCTTTTTTTAATGATATCACTTTTACCTTTTCCAATTGTCACAATTCCTCTAATTTTTTCCCAGTGGCTTTTCTTGACAGGGCAAGTAGATACAAGACTTGTTTTATCTCTGATCTTATTCATTGCTCTTTCGAGACCCTGTGAAATGAACCCAAAGTAAAGGTTTTTGCAAGGAAATGAGTGTAGCAATAAAAGGCAAATGCTCATTAGATCATTTAAGCACTTGCAAGTGGGCATCCTAATCTGTTTTAAACCCTTTGCAGACCCCTGTTCATTCATTCGTTCATTCATATTTATATCTGTAGTAACATGCTACACATGTTACTACACATATAAATCCTGGAGCCTTTTAACCCTGGAACCTTTTATTCTGGGATGGAGCTAGACATATAAATTCTGGAACCTTTTATTCTGGGATGGAGATACACTTCACCCTTAGACTTTTCTTTCTTGTTAGGTTGTAGTTTAGTTGTGTTCTGCCTGACAGTAAAGAAGCATAAACTGTAAGAGTTATTTCTTCTGGAACATGGGGCTCTATACAAAAATATGTCTAACACACTTCAGGTGTTTTGAACATAAACTCTTTAATATTCTCATGCAATTTTTTTTGTTATCCAGCTCTGAAATAGAATAGCAATAATAATAAATAGCAATAATAATAATAAATAGCAATAATAATAAACAGCAAACATGAGTTTGTGCAATAATAATAAACAGCAAACATGAGTTTGTGCAAGTTTCAAGAGAGAGCTTTGGAAATAACTTGCTTTTGCAGCTGCAACTGGCTTTGAAGGCAAGGGGGGGTGCTTTACACTGAAGAAACTTAGGCTGCAATCCTAACCACACTTTCCTGAGAATAAGCCCCATTGAACAAAATAGGACTTATTTCTGAGTAGTCCTGGTTAGGATTGTACCCTTAGAGTTTTGCCCCCCTCCTAGTATGCCACTTCCTTTTATAACAACCTAACAGTGACATCATCATCATAAACTCCAATCAAATCAAGAATTCTAAGGCGACAATCTTTGGCACAGACACCAAGGAGTAAGTCCTCTTGAAATCTTACTTCCAAGGAATGGTGTGTATAGAGCCTTTACATTAGGGTGAGAAGCATGTCTCCAACTGATCACTTTTAAAACCCATGTAAGTTTGGAATTAGATATTCCATAAGCCATTAAACACTTTTGGACATATACCTTGCAAGGGCTACTCGAATCACTTTAATGGAGAGGTCATTCCCATGCATAACACAGAGATCCACTTGCCACTGAAGTGATCCCTGACTATAACTACTAGTTAGCAAGTTTCACTGTAGTAAATTGCACTGAAGTAATCATTGCTGGATACAACCCAGTGTGTTTGGGTTTACAGAGAGAGAGAGAGAGAGAGAGAGAGAGAGAGAGAGAGAGAGAGAGAGCATGTTTCAGTACAGAGTAAACATCATGGTACCTCTTTATTCAGCTGCTTTCCCATCTGTGTTCCAGAATTTGAAAGATATGGCGCAGAGGAAGCAAACCTGTTTCTTCTTTTGTATGCAAATACAGGTTTTTGTGTTACAAGGAATACAATGTGTTCCTTTTTCCCTGTTCTTTCTTCTTCTTCCGTTTGATTTACTATCTCCATGGAAATTTCAATGTTGAAAAAATCCAAGGCTGCTGCACCTATAATTCCTGAAGCAAAAGAAGAACATAAGAAGAGCCCTGCTGGATCAGGCCAAAGGCCCATCTAGACCAGCTTCCTGTACCTCACAGTGGCCCAGCAGGTCCCTCAGAGAGCAAACAAAGCAATAAGATATCTGCATCCTGTTCAAAGCCAGCCCCAGGACTGGCAGGGCCCCAAGACAGGGCTTTCACACAGCCCCCCTTCTCACCAAGCAGCCACAACAACTACAGCCACAGTGAGCCAGACAGTTGTAGTGCTGTATGCAAAGTTGGGCACCCAGAAGTAGTAGCAGTGACATAACATCACCGCCAACTACTTCTAGGAGGCCCAATTCAGCCCACATTTTGCTTGCCGTGCTGCCCTCCCAGGCTCCCAGATGCTGGTTGCAGCAGTGGAAGAACTGCTTGCCACCCCAGTGCTGGGCCCCCCAGAGACCGAGGTCCCTAACACCAGCCCTGATTGTGTTGCTACTCCCTTCCACCTGGCATCCTGAGTTTCTAGAAATTAGTACTAATACAAAATCTTGTACAAACCCTAAATTGTCAACTCTGTCCCATACACATTTGCAGATGTCTGGGCATTAGATGGAAAAATAGATACCTAATGGCTTGGTCTGAGACACAGAGACATGCTTATGAAGGGGCCCATGTTCTGAATAAACCACCTGGTGGGAAGTCATTTTCTTCACTGTTGAGTGTACAAGTGTATCCTATCTAGTGTTTCCCAAATTGAGTGTCAGGACCTGCTAGGTCGGTCGCAAACTACTTTCAGGTGGGTTCGCATTCATTCCAATATTTTATTTTTAATATATTAGACTTGATGTTACAGATCTGTACTTTTAACAGGCTACTATGGATATACTTTTAACAATGATAGTAAATGGGACTTACTCCTGGGTAAGTATGGGTAGGATTGCAGCCTCGGATTGTTAAAAAGTTTCCTGCTTGATGATGTCACTTCATGTCATGACATCACTTCTGATGGGTCCTGACAGATTTTCATTCTAAAAGTTGGGTCTTGGTGCTAAAAGTTTGAGAACCACTGGCCTATGCAGTACAGTTCAGTGGGTCCCTCTTTCAAATGGTGTTTTCACAGTGTGATTTTGTCAAGTGTCAATAGGCACTTTCCTGAAGCAATTGATGTGTGCTTTTACTTTTCGCTTTTGCATTCTGCTGAGCACATTATCCAAGAAGCAATTAATTAATCCAGTAATTGAAAATAGTGCCTTTCAAAACCCATTCCATGAAAGGGAACATACCTGGGACAATATGGCACAAGCCCCGCCTGTCTGAATAATAATGCAAATGCATTGATCCATCTTCATTCTTTTCTACCCTAAATGAAGGAGCATTCATTTCCTTGAAGAAGAAAAAGAGGAAAACATTCAAAGCACTAATGCTGAGCATCCCAGATGGTAGAGTTTACTGCTCTGTCGTGCCCTAAAGTAGAGGTGGCTGGCTGGCTGGCAACCAGCGGGCCAGACTGAGACCAACAATTAATTATAATTGGGTACTAGTGGCTCTGCCAAATTTGAATCAAGGTAAAAAAAAAATGTGCACATAGTTTAACTAATAAGGAAAAGAAAATTGTTTTATAGAAATTGAAACTTTAAATCCCAAAGCAAGGAAATCAAACATTAGTAGCCAATAAATTCAAGTCCACACATAATACACCAAAAATAATGAGATTGAGGCAGTTGCTTCAGGTGGTGGATTGGCAGTGGTGGATTGGCAGGGGAGCACCTGTTTCAGTCTGACCACTTCCATTATTCCTCCTCTACCTGCTCCCTGGATTTAGAAAGGAAGAAGGGGGAATAGAGCAGAAGAGGAAGTGTGGAGAAGAAGAGAGTGATGGGCTAGAGTGGTGCTTTAGAGCCCAATCCAACTATCCAGCACTGATGCAGTCAATGGCAATGGGTTGTGTGCTGCATCCTGTGATGGGGGGACAGTTATGGAAGCCTTCTCAAGCTAAGGCAATGCTTGTTTCCTTACCTCAGGACTGCATTGTGGCTACATTGGCGCTGGAAAGTAGGATAGGATTGGGCCCTTAGTCCACTGCTCCCCTCTTTTCCACACTTCCTCTTCTCTCCAAACCCATCTTCCTTTTGAATCTCAGGAGTGGCAAGAGGAGAAGCAGTGGGTGGCACTCCATCAGGTAAGGGGGATGTAATCTGGCATGCTGTTTCAGGCACCAGGAGGCTTTGGGACAACCTTAACAATAACTAACTGATGAATACGGAGGCTTATATACAGGTGTGCTTTACATTGAGACATGTGCTAAGTGTTTGGATCCAGGAATCATACATTGCTGCTAGTCTCATGCAGTGGTGTATGAAGAGGGTGACTGGGGGCAGTGACCCTGGGTGCCAGGCTGCATGGGGGTGTCTGAGAGGCCATCTCAAGATTGTGGTGGCTAGAGCTGGCTGCCGCTACTATTTGGCTAGCACAGGCTGCAGCCGCGATTTGGTTAGCAGTGGCTGCAGCCACCCATAATTATTATTCATTTCATGTAATGACTATTACTGAAAACTAATTTTGTCATGAGGGGCGTGCCAAAAAATTATGGGCACTGGGTGCCAAATGACCTTGGTACAGCATTGGTCTCATGGAATGTACATATTCCCACTTGCCTGGTAAGAAAGACTCAGGTAGCTGTGTAGGGCATCCAGGTTCTCTATAAATTCATACAGATTTCCTCCCAGAGTTCTCAGCATATGGTCATAACCTGACCGCTTACAGAATTCAAAGAAATATTCTCCAAATTGTTTCAGGACCATATCTGGGGGAACATCTAGAAAAACAAAGAGGTATTAACACAACCAACGTAGCTGAAAAAATCCATTTAATAAGAAGACCTCGACTCAAGTGGATTCCGATTGCAGCCTTTGTTCTGCCCACCCTCTTGGCACTGACTGTAATAAGCTCAGGATTGTGGGCTGGATCCAAGCAGTGCTGTTCTGCCTTCAGAAGGTGGCTTCTTCTCCCAAATGGATTGCTTTACACCTCATGCCAAAATTTGTGCTAGAAAATTGAAAACAAATTCAAAAATGCTCTTCCATTTACGCAACATTTTGTGTAAGAAAAATGAAGGTGGCTACTTATTTACTTACTTTTTACCCTACTTTTCTCCCCATAAGGGGCTCATCAGGTTGTAGAATCATCTGTGATATAGGACTGTTGAACTCTTCTGCAGGCATCTGCGCAAGCTTCTGCAAAACTGCACGATGTTCCTTCTGCTCAGGGAATCCAACCCAGCAACCCAATCCAGCTGTTTAAGAGCCTGATCCTGAGGTCTGCGCCGTGGACCTTAGTTGCAAACGTGCCATAAGGCACATTTGCGGGGCTTCCTGCCCGGCTCTGGCCAGAGCTAGCCCAGCTCCAGCCGGTGCTGAGCCAGCGCATGGCGGGTGCCCGGGTTTCACAGCTTGGCAGTCTCCCGGACCGCCAGGCTGCGAAACGGGAGATGGGGGCATGTTCGGGGGCATGGGGGAGGCATTCCAGGGAGGGGGAGGCATGGCCGGGGGCGTGGGGGAGGCGTGTCAGGGAGAGGGGGAAAGGCGGATCCACGGAGTCAAGCTCCGCAGGATCCAAGACACTCAGGCAGGGCTGCTCGCCCTACACGAGCACCTTTACTTTAGCGGCGACCAAAAGGTTGCCACTAAAGTGAGTAGCCCCATTGTGGGGCTACTTCCCTTACTCGGGGGAAGGGGATGAACGTCCCCTACTCCTGAGGAGCCTCTCACGGCAGCACGGGAGGCGCAGGATCCGGCAGGAGCCCTCTGTGGAGCCGCTGGGACCCAGAGCTCCGGGCAGTTCAGGATTGGGCTGCCAGCCTGCAGTCCTATATACAATTCCTTGGGAGTAAGTCCCACTGAATTTAATGGAGCTTACTTCTGATTAGACATGCATTAAATTGTACTGTAAATCTGAAGGCCCTGGAAAAAAGTAAAAAAATTTTTAACTGGTTGCCAATGGTTCTCCTTGGACCTTCTCCAGCTAATCCTTGAACCTAAATGCCAGCTGAAATAGGTCCAAGGATCTCAGGAAGTGGGTCTGGACCTGGAAAGGGGGATAAGATTGTGGTATGGACTATGCAGCTCTTTTGCTGCCGTAAGTGAACCTGACCCAGTGAACCCAATGAAGCTTACTTCTGAGCCAACACGCATAGGATCACATTGCATGCCTGTGGTCATTACTACACGCGTAAGAACAGCACAAGGAGCTGTACCCCAGGCCCATAACTCTTGAGGATAGGCTGCTTGCTTTACCTCCACCAGCCCCTCCCTTGTTCTACCACTGAAGACCAAGAAGATACTGTCTCCCAAGAAAAAAACAAAAACAACAATTATATTGATCCCCCGTACTGTACTGTAGCCATGTGAACTTCTCTGCATTCACTGATCATCACAGGGGTCCTGACTGCCTCAATTCTCTTGAAGCCCAGAGGGAAGCTGGAAGCTTTTCCATTGTGGAATGACAAAATGAGGTCAACATTTGTCAACAATGAATGACAAAATGAGGTCAACAGGAATGAGGTCAACAAAGCACCTTATCTCCTGTTGTTGTTTTTTTTAATTATTAGAATTATAAATTTATATCTTGCCTTTTTTCCACGGCAGAACTCACAAAGGATAACGTATGTTTGCTTTACATGTTTCTCATCCAGTTACTGGCCAGCCTAACTGCTCCTTAGCAACTTGGTTATATCATGTACCTTCAGACCATGCCTTTGCTCTGAAAACCACTGCAAACTGCATGTTTACATTTTGCAAAGGCTTTCTGTGGTGCAACATATCTATGGCCTGATCCTAACTAGTATTGGGCTGGCACGTAGAACCATTTACGGCAGCAGAAAGGCTTTCCGCTGCTGTAAAATGGCTGATGGCGTCACGCCCAGTGCGCTGCCAGTGGCCATTTTCCACAACGCTCCTGCAAAAGGCGGCAGACCTGAAAGAAGAAAGCTGTACCCCACTACACCCACAGGTACAGGGAAGCCGGTGCGGGTAAATGGCGCAAGTTGGGGGATGTATGGAATGGGGCAAGGAGGAGGCAGAATATTTCAGAAGGGGCAAAGGGTCTCGGCGGGGATTGCTCTCATTGAATTCAGTTGCAAAATTTCAATTGTTAAAGCATTCTAGCTAGCATAACCCCATTGCTAGCTAGCATAACCCCATATTCAATTCTAGCTAGCATAACCCCATTGTGGTCTTTTATTCTTTTTGAAAAATACTTACCCAGCATTTTGCATGCCTTGTCAATTAGCTGCATTGTGATTTCATCTCTGTACACTTCAAAAGTCAAAAATGTGTCCTGTACTCCGGTTTGGATTCTGTAATAGAAATACGTGTTTCATGCCATTGCAGTAGGTTCCATCTCCTGTCCTTCAGTCAAGTGGGCAATTAATTCTCCGCCCCCCATCCCAGCTTAGATAGCCATCACCCAGCAAAGCCATTTCTATGCATTGCTGTGATTAAATTCAACATTTAGGAAGTGATGTTTTAAAAATGAATTGTTTCCCATTCATAAAAACGATGGGCTTTTGAAGACATTGTTTCAAAACAATGTTCCTCCAACATTAAACCATTTCGCATAGAATAATTCAGAGTTGCGTTATATGACAAGGAAGCATTTTAGATGACGGGGCAATCTTCTCTGTTTGTCTTACTGGTTGTTTAGAATTATCCAGTCAGAAATCATTCTCCAGTAATATTCATTTCCTTCTTTCTCTTTAATAGTGCAATCCAGAAGGTATCACAAACGCAAAGCACTATGTGAGTAGGCAACACCAGTGGAACAGCCTGCGCAAGCCCACTAGCACTGAATCCGAACCCCTGGCCACTAGTGGTGGTAATGCACCGACCAGCACAGGGGGCCGAGAGAGGGTGGCAGGAGGATCTTTCAGAAGTGGGCAGGGGGTGTTTCTGAGAGGGGGAGCATGGAATGGGGCACATCAGGCCCAGGAGGCCTCCTCAGGTGTAAGTGGGCAGGATACCACAGGATGCCTGTGGTACTTTTCCATGGACAACAACAGTTCTGCCTTACCTGCTGCTCCCACACCACACGTCCCTGCCCTGCACACTGTGTTAAGTTCTCTCCCCTTATAGCGGAAAATTTATTTAATAGCATTTGAGACTATTCCTTGCTCTAGTAGTACCAATGTCTTTATAGATAAATTACCTTAATTTTTCCCATATTTCTTCACCATATTTTTCAACCACCAAAGACTTCAGGCAAGTATTTATGAAGCCATACTGCAAAAGCAAATGCGTGAAAATGAGAAAATAGGTTATTAAACAACATTTACCCGACACTGGATTTTTATTTGTTTGTTTGTTTCTTTATTGCATTATTGCGTTATTGCATTTCTGTTTATTATGGTGATAATTATGGTGATTTGTTATTTTTATTTGGCTTGTTCTGCTGCAATTCAGATTTTGAAATACTAAATATGAGCAGGAGGTCTGGCCTTGAGGATAACTAGATCACATAATAATAATAAAAACTTTATTTTTATCCCGCCCTTCTCCCAAAAAGGGACCAAAAAGGGACATCCAAAGATAACATCCATTGGTTGCCAGATTGAGATCACCTGAAGCTTCCATGAGTGGCAAGGCCTTGAGAAATGACTGACAAGCTGAGCTGAGCTATTCCACCTGCTCTTTGGTGAGACCAAAGAAACCCTGTCAGCTGCATTCAGTGCGAGAAGAAGGAGCTGTTTGTCAGTCAGTGTGGGAGGCAACCACGGTCAGAAGTGATACCAGACTGTGAAAGAATTGGAATGTTGTTGTTCTTGAAGGATTAGAACTTCTTTGTTATTGTAAAAACTCCTGGGGGGAGGGTGAGTTTAGAGAAAGCCTGCCTAAGAGCCCAATCCTACCCAATTTTCCAGGGCTGGTGCAGCTATATCAATGGGGTGTGCACTGCATCCTGTGGTGGGGGGACAGTCACATAGGCCTCCTCAAGGTATGGGAGCATTTGTTTCCTTACCTCAGGGCTGCAGTGCAGCTGCACCGGAACTGGAAAGTTAGATAGGATTGGGCCCTAAATGAACTACCACCAAGAAAGGCGGTATACAAATACTAGTTGTTGATGTCGTCATTATTATCATTAATATCATTATTATCATTTTTCTTAAATATACACAACATAACGTTTCTCGCTACCACCTCTGAAATGACTAATGCTGCACCCTGTGGGGTGCAGGACAGTTGCAAAGGTCTTCTCTGGGTAAGGGGACATTTGTTCCTTTACTGGAGAGGGGGTAGTCCTCCACAGCACAGAGAGTGACAGGACCAATGCGTCCTGGACAAGTGTGCTCTATGTACTGTCGGAGTGTCTTTGACATCTGCTATAAGGCAGTTAGAGCTGGCAGAACGCTCGTTCTGTCAACAAATGGGGTAGCACTGCCCATTTGTATTAAATAATAACTAAACCAAATGCTAAGATGTAATAAAAAATATAGGCGCAATGAGTGCCAGGCCCACAATGCTTGATTCAACAACCACTGAAGCAAAGTGGCTTGGAATTAGAGAGTCTAATTGCATCCATGCTTTCTCGCTTCAAAAAAAATCCTGAAAATAATAATAATAATAATAATAATAATAATAATAATAATAATAATAATAGAACATAAGAACATAAGAACAGCCCCACTGGATCAGGCCATAGGCCCATCTAGTCCAGCTTCCTGTATCTCACAGCGGCCCACCAAATGCCCCAGGGAGCACACCAGATAACAAGAGACCTCATCCTGGTGCCCTCCCCTACATCTGGCATTCTGACTTAACCCATTCCTAAAATCAGGAGGTTGCGCATACACATCATGGCTTGTATCCCATAATGGATTTTTCCTCCAGAAACTCGTCCAATCCCCTTTTAAAGGCGTCTAGGCTAGACGCCAGCACCACATCCTGTGGCAAGGAGTTCCACAGACCGACCACGCGCTGAGTAAAGAAATATTTTCTTTTGTCTGTCCTAACCCGCCCAACACTCAATTTTAGTGGATGTCCCCTGGTTCTGGTATTATGTGAGAGTGTAAAGAGCATCTCCCTATCCACTCTGTCCATCCCCTGCATAATTTTGTATGTCTCAATCATGTCCCCCCTCAAGCGTCTCTTTTCTAGGCTGAAGAGGCCCAAACGCTGTAGCCTTTCCTCATAAGGAAGGTGCCCCAGCCCCGTAATCATCTTAGTCGCTCTCTTTTGCACCTTTTCCATTTCCACTATGTCTTTTTTGAGATGCAGTGACCAGAACTGGACACAATACTCCAGGTGTGGCCTTACCATCGATTTGTACAACGGCATTATAATACTAACCGTTTTGTTCTCAATACCCTTCCTAATGATCCCAAGCATAGAATTGGCCTTCTTCACTGCCACCGCACATTGGGTCGACACTTTCATCGACCTGTCCACCACCACCCCAAGATCTCTCTCCTGATCTGTCACAGACAGCTCAGAACCCATCAGCCTGTATCTAAAGTTTTGATTTTTTGCCCCAATGTGCATGACTTTACACTTACTGACATTGAAGCGCATCTGCCATTTTGCTGCCCATTCTGCCAGTCTGGAGAGATCCTTCTGGAGCTCCTCACAATCACTTCTGGTCTTTACCACTCGGAAAAGTTTGGTGTCGTCTGCAAACTTAGCCACTTCACTGCTCAACCCTGTCTCCAGGTCATTTATGAAGAGGTTGAAAAGCACCGGTCCCAGGACAGATCCTTGGGGCACACCGCTTTTCACCTCTCTCCACTGTGAAAATTGCCCATTGACACCCACTCTCTGCTTCCTGGCCTCCAACCAGTTCTCAATCCACGAGAGGACCTGTCCTCTAATTCCCTGACTGTGGAGTTTTTTCAGTAGCCTTTGGTGAGGGACCGTGTCAAACGCCTTCTGAAAGTCCAGATATATAATGTCCACGGGTTCTCCCGCATCCACATGCCTGTTGACCTTTTCAAAGAATTCTATAAGGTTTGTGAGGCAAGACTTACCCTTACAGAAGCCATGCTGACTCTCCCTCAGCAAGGCCTGTTCGTCTATGTGTTTTGAGATATAATAATAATAATAATAACAACAACAACAACAACAACTTTATTTTTACCCCGCCTTTCTCCCCGAAGGGACTACCCATTTAAGCATCTGCAAACTCCCTTGGGCTCAGTAAAGCACCCCTAATTTCATCACCTCTAATCAGAACAGATTTGTTTGGCATTATCCGTAAGTCCCGCATGATGTGCCCATATATATAATGGCTCACTTTGTTTTAGACTCTGTACACTGTTTACAAAATTCTGCTATATATAACCCAGCAATTTTCAACTGGTGTGCCATGGCACATTGGTGTGCTGCGAAAGGTCTGCAGATATGCCATGGCAGTTTAGAGCAGGGGTGTCAAACATAAGGCCCGGGGGCCGGATGTGGCCCGCAGAAGCTTTTTATCCGGCCCTCAGGCTCTCAGCTGCTGAATAGTGCTGAGGAGTTACTGCTGAAAGGGCAGCCAACTTGAAAATTGGGCTGTCTAATATCTTGTAATATAGTCAAGATTCGTGTGTTTTCTCTTCTGTCATTTGCAGCTAATGAGTTCCTAAGTGAGAAAAAGAGCTTATTTTTGGTTTTGACCTGTTTAATGACATCACTTCCGGTCTAATGACATCACTTCTGGCCCTCAGCAGGCATCATGAATGCTAATCAGCATTCAAACTAGTTTGACACCCCAGGTTTACAGCATAGCAGTTGAAAAATTGCTGAAAAACTTCTCCAGCTTCTTTGGCTCTGTTTTTAGTTCCCAAAGTTCTTCTTGGACTTTTGGACCGCACTAAGTGTTTGCATGGGTGGGGACTGTGGCAGAGGGGTACCCCAAGGTGTTATAGCAATAGCAGCGCCACAGGGACCCAGGAGCTTGTATCCTTACCAGGTGGGTTGCACTGGCTTTGGGGAGGGTCTGGGAGGCTCGCAGCCCCTTCTGCACTGCTCCCTGCTGCTCGTAATCACTCCAGTGTGAAAATTGGAAGTGCACTCCGATTGCTGGAGTGATTACAAGCAGCAGGGAAGGAGGCTACGAGGCTCATGGACCCTCCCCCAAACCAGAGTGACTTCCCAGGTCAGAATTCAAGCCCCTGGGTCCCAGTGGTGCCACAACTGCTGTGGCATCACAGGGCACCCATTTCTGGCCCTCTTCTGGTTTCTGTAGTGTAGTGCAACCCACCACTTTGGAAACTACTATTCTACAGCAACTGTCTGTAGTAATGAATTGTTTGTCTCTCCTCCTCTGCCAGTGTGCTGCAGAGTCTCCCAGAAGCTGGAAGTGACATCACAAGAGGTGAAGGCCATAAAGAAGCCAACAGAAGTCAACATGCCGTGAGAAGAGAAACGTTGAAAATCACTGCTCTAACCAGAAGTGGCCCATCCCCAAGGCAGATCAAGGCATTCACCTTATGCAGCAGATTGGTGGCTGGCACCCTCCTATTTCTGCTCAATTGTTGCTCCTCTTCCCCCCCCCCCCACTCCACAAAAAAGTAAAAGACGGACAGAAGGGAAGAGAAAGTGTGGAGGAGAATTGTGGGCCAGAACTTCAGTTGGACAAATACATACTGCATGTGTTTCCAGTTTTAGGTCTACAGAACACAGGAAGATTGCAACCCTAAGCATACTTACTATGGGGTAAGCACCACTGAGCTCAATCGGACTTACTTCTTAGTAAACATGCGGAGAGAGTGGTTGCGCACACTACTTTACATACGTCCTTCAGCACACGCATTCATAGATTCTCTGCAAACCTAAGCACACCCTTGAACTTGGTGGGCCTCACTTCAGAAGAAGCTTCCATAGGTTTGGTCTGTACAATTTGCTTTGCCAACAAAAAATCCGTTTCTTTCTTTACCATTTGTTAATTTTCTTTATATTTTCTGATTTCATTGGTTGACAGCAAATTTCCACCATGTTGTTTGATCTTGAATTACAATGTATCCAATAAAGATGCATTCTGCAGATTTGTGCAACCCAAATTCTATGCAGGTCTACTTAGAAGTAAGCCCCATTATAATCAATGGGGCTTATTCCCAGGTAGGTGTGGATAGGATTGCAGCTTTATTCAATCACTTGCAGTTCTTAGGAAAAGAAACTGCAAGTAATATTTGAACAAATATTGGTAGAAAATGGACTGATTCTCCCATTCAGCATCAATACTGAGCAAGAAAACAAACAAAAATCTCATTAAAATCACAGGGGAATTTTCCATTGTAATGAATTGCACTGGAATTCCATGCATGCTTATTTGTTAATAAGAGCTCAATCCTATACCCTTCTACCCAGGAGTAAGTTCCATTATAGTCAATGGAGCTTACTCCAAAGGAAGAAAGGACAGAATGGCAGCCTAAGGGAACAGTCCTAACCAGGTCTATTCAGAAATAAGTCCTATTTTGTTCAATGGGGCTTACTGTCAGGAAAGTGTTTTTAGGATAGCAGCCTAAGTCTCTGCAGTGTGCTGTGTAACTTACTCCCAGGTAAGTGTGTATGATAGCTACCTAGGAACACATTCTCTCTCTGTGTGTGTGTGTGTGTGTGTGTGTGTGTGTGTGTGTGTTTTTAATGGAGAAAAATGGCTTCCTGAGAGCACATATACAATACATGTGTTATAAAGTATTTTCAGAAAATGTATGTAGATGTCACCTGTATTTCATTATTCCAATTTTTGCCTTTGAAATTAATCAAGTCTGCTGTGTGTTCCTCACATGCAGCACCAGAATAGGACTTAAGGTCAGTAAATGTACTGTAGCACAATTTTTTAAATCAGATTTTGTTTCCCAGTTGATCACTAATCACTTGCCCAAACATTTGGGATATCCTCTGAGAGATCATGGAAGATTTACTATACCCAATAATTCCCAACCACTTCACCAGCTTGCCAAATAACAACAGGTGGAGTTTTGATTTCATACCTCCCAGATGCATTCCCAAAGAGAAAAGTCATCACTACATACTGTGAGTTGAAGTGACCATTGCTCCTTAGCACAGCTGTACTGACTGCATGGAAGATTGTAATCCTAAGGACACAATAGGATGTAAGTCCCATTGATCTCCGTGGAATATACTTCTGAGTCGATATGGTTACAGTACGCTGCACAACATCAGTGGTTAGGTGCAGCCAAAACACCAAGCAGGTGCATGCAAGGAAAGAAGCATTGTAGTTTAATTAAATCCAATGTGTTGGTATTACTACTACTATTTATATAGCACTTTTTAAGAAAACACTCTAAATGCAGTTTGCATAAACAAAAAGAATGCAAAGTTAGTTCCTTGCCTCAAAGGGGACCCGCAATTAATTTCTTCCCAGCCCACAGGTGCACACATTTGATCCCTGTTGCGTATATGCAACGCTGGGAAGAAATGGCTCTTTAAAAAGTCACACATAGGAGACACACCACCCAGTAGCACCAGTGGGAGGGATGTTGTGTCAAAATGAATAAAGACAATTGCTTTCCCCCCCCCCCCCAACTCCAGAGAGAGGCCAGACCAGGAAGGAATCCAGCTGGAACAAGGAGTTCTATGAAAGACTAGAACTATTCAATTGTAAAAATCCCTACGGGGGTTTAGAACAGCCTGCCTATGTAAACCGCCTTGGATTAAAGTCTGAGGAAAAATCTGAGGACCAAAGAAAGGTGGTATATAAATACCTGTATAAATAAATAAATAAAACTAAATGTAGGAACTATCACTTAAAAGGTCCCTCCATGCCCAGTTAGCAGGAAACAGGGCATTGCTAGGGATCATGGCAACACTGGGAGACGTTTGGCTCAGGCTGCACTGTCCAACTAAGCAGAAGAATATTTGCTTCACTTTTACTGGTGAGCAGATGCTCCTGCTACTACTGGTAGTATTTCCTCGCTCCTTAATGGACAGGGATGGCTGCAACGCCCCCTGTTGACATCAGAAGCCTTAATTGGAAGCTGACTCACAGGATTACAGGTTGCAGCCTCTATTAAACGAATTCCAAGAGCCACCCTGGGTTCCCTGGAGTGGTCTGGCCCCATTTCAGCCTCTCACTGAGCTCCTACACTGCGACCCTCCCAGCCAGCTACTTTCAGTCTTTTTCATCTCATGGCACACTGACAATGCACTAAAATGGTCAAGGCACACTGTTAGGTTTTTAGCAAGGCACATCATGCTGCCAGTGGAGGGCTCACGTCCCTTATTAGCCCCACTTAATAAGTGACCTTGCCCCCCAATTCCTGTGGCACACCTGTGGACCACTCGCGGCACACCAGTGTGCCATGGCACAGGGGTTGAAAATGGCTGCTCCAAGCATTCCCACGAAAGTTATACCAACTACTCCAGAGAGGAGCATCGAGAGTCCTGTCTGAATGATTCCCTCTCACTGGACAGAAGCCACCCCTAACCCCGGCTCTGTGACACCTGGTCATGAGTTGTGCCCCCCCCCCCCATCTCTCTGATTCCCATTTCATCACCCGGTCCCTGGAACCCCTTCTGTTGGCTGAAAGCGGCGCGGGGGGGGGGGGGTTGTCTAGAGCATCGCTACTCACCATCCTGGCGCATGACTCAAGCCAGCAAATGGTGCGGCATGGCTTTCTGGGACCGGATCAGTGGCAAGGATCGCGATCTCTCCCCTTCTGGCTGCGCTGTCCCTCCAGGAGACCTAGGGGCGCCCGGTGACCGGCTCCTTCCCGCAGGGGGAGGGCTTGGAAGCCGTGGCACCGTGGGAGGAACGGGCTGCCCCTCCGGGCGCCGGAAATTCGCGCGGCGTGGCCACGGTCCCCATCCTTCCCCCTCGCCGGCCGAGGTTACATGGCTCTGCCCTCCCGACCGCAGCAAGGTCACCCTGGCCGGGCGCGGAGTCGCCTTTCACCGCCGATGCAACCCGATCGCAGGAGCCTGGTTACGCCGGCGCGGAAACAGCGCCTCTCTCTGCGCCCTGCCCGCAGCGCAGCGCCACCCCTGTCCATGGCTGCGGCTGGGAAGCCGAGGTCGCTGTCCAAGGAGCGGAGGTGCTGAACTTCACGGCTCTTCCGAAGACATCAGAGGCCGCGATCCTATGCACACTTTCCTGAGAGTAAACCCACTGAAGACCAGAGGACTTACTTCTGAGTAGGCAAGCACAGGCTTGCGCCCTGGGAAAGCTTTCCATGGGAATGGGAAGAGGGGCGCTTTCAGTGGCGTAGATAGAGGCAGTGCAAAGCACGAGGTTTCACAGGTGTCTGAATGAGCCCTAAAACCCTCGCCAGCCCCATTCAGGCATACACCTCTGTTTTGCTCCCACCGCTCAGAATAGCTCCAAAGAGGAGCAACCACTTGCAGGGCAAATTCAGGTGCCTGAATGTTTTGCACCCCCTCTAGCTACACCACTGAGCACTTTACCTCCTCCTTGAACTAAAGGCATTTGCACTGATGCCTTTAGGGTTTGAAAGCAGGCAAACCTTCTAAGCAGAGTTGCAACACTGACCTCATTAGAGGTCATCAGCATTGACCTCATTGACCACTGACTCCATTAGGTTAATTCACTTTAAAACTTCTAATCAACTAAGGGTGCAATCCTAACCCCTTATGTCATTGCTTTCCAATGGGACCTGTCTGCATCCTGCAGTTTA
Source organism: Tiliqua scincoides (assembly GCF_035046505.1). Lineage (NCBI taxonomy): Eukaryota > Metazoa > Chordata > Lepidosauria > Squamata > Scincidae > Tiliqua > Tiliqua scincoides. The sequence goes on along the minus strand of NC_089823.1, from coordinate 206,927,310 downwards.
GTGACACTCACAGAGGCCTCCTCAAAGTAAGGAAATGTTTGTTCCCTTACCTCAGAGCTGCATTGTCCTTATGTCAGTGCTGGAAAGCACTGACCTAAGGGGTTAGGATTGTGCCCTAAAAAGGTATCTTCAATTCAGGGAGATTTTTTTTTTTAAAGTTACTACATTTTATAGGGGTGCATAAGTAGAGGTGCAAAGGGCAAACCGCATTATAAAAACAGGCACCTCCTTTTATCTCAAATTGCAAAGGCAAAATGCTTCTTGGAGTCTAGACTGATTGAGCTTCATGAATCTGCAGAGATTTGAATTTCTTGAACCCAAGTTCTGGTACAGCATTCTAATCCAACACTCGCACCACACTTACAGCCCAATCCTATCCACGCTTTCCTGAGAGTAAGCCCCATTGACTCTAATGGGACTTACTTCTGAGTAGACATGCATAGGATTGGGCTCTGACTCTCTTAAGGTAAGTGGAATCAATAGATACAATGATGAATCAATAATAGCTCATATGATCGCTTCGATTAAAATTTCTTTGAATGGGTAACAACCCTACTTCTAAGCAATTGGTATGAATTCTCAATTCAAAGCATTGACCCACATGCTAGGGCATCATTAGGAAAGGAATAATAATAATAATAATAATAATAATAATAATAATAATAATAATAATAATAATAATAATAATAATAATAATAATAATAGTACAGGCATTTATATACCACCTTTCTTGGTCATCAGATTTCTCCTCAGACTTTAATTCAAGGCGGTTTACATAGGCAGGCTGTTCTAAATCCCCGTAGGGATTTTTGCCATTGAAGAAGGGTTCTATCTTTCAAGAACTGCACAACAATTTCAGATGGATCTTTTATGGTCTGTTATCACTTTCTGGCCTCCAGATTCCTCCCACACAGGCTGACAAGCAGCTCCTTCATCTCTCCAAGAGCAGGTGGAATAACTTGGCTGGGCTTGTCAGCTGCTTCAAGGTCTAGCCATTCATGGTGCCGGTGGCCTTGAACTTGCAACAAAAAAGCTATGCAGTCAGACAGCCAGCAGCAGGGTGGGGGCTATCCAGTGTTCTGCATCGAGTGCCACATGTATGATTATATGCCTCTGGGGCATAAGTCATGGGTGTGTCCTCGGTGCAAGGAGCTCCAGGGTCTCAGGGAACGCGTCCGCTCCCTTGAAGCCTTGGTGGCCGACCTGGAGAAGCACAGGCAGCCAGAGGAGGACCGTGGGGAGACTTCCGGGGACGATCAGGCTTCGTCCCAACCTCAGGCGTGCAGCTCCTCGGCTGCCCGGGTGGGAAGTCTCGGGACTGGAGGACGTCATCCTGGAGAGGAGGGAAACAATCCCCTAGGGGGGACCCCTTCTCCAGGGGATGGGCCCGTATCCGAACGCACTCAGGATACTCCTCGGCGGGAGGGGGGTCGGGGGCTTCTTGTAGTGGGGGATTCAATTATTAGAAACATAGAGAGGGGGGTTTGCGACGGATGTGAGGACCGCATGGTGACTTGCCTGCCTGGTGCGAAGGTTGCGGACATCACTTCTCGTCTAGACAGGCTAGTAGACAGTGCTGGGGGAGAGGTAGCGGCTGTGGTGCATGTCGGCACCAACGACGTGGGCAAGTGTAGCTGGGAGGTCCTGGAGGCCAAATTTAGGCTTTTAGGCAGGAAGCTGAAAGCCAGGACCTCAAAGGTAGCGTTCTCTGAAGTGCTACCTGTTCCATGCGCAGGGCCAGCTAGGCAGGCGGAGATCAGGGGTCTCAATGCGTGGATGAGACGGTGGTGTAGGGAGGAGGGGTTTAGATTCGTTAGGCACTGGGGAACGTTTTGGGACAAGCGGGGCCTGTACAAGAGGGACGGGCTCCATTTGAACCAGAATGGAACCAGACTGCTGGCGCATAACATTAAAAAGGTGGCAGAGCAGCTTTTAAACTGATCCCTGGGGGAAGGCCGACAGGAGCCGAGGGGCATCCGGTTCGGGACTCCTCATCCCTATGGGATGAGGATGGGGAGGTTAGAGAACAACAAGACAAAGGCAGGGTAGGAGAAGAAATTGGGAATGGTAGGGTGATGGGATGTGATAGACGGTTTGGCACAATGAGAGGATGCGGGGACAAAGGAGCGAATAAGCAGCCCATCCTGGGGCATTCCGTGTATAAATGCTTTTATGCGAATGCCCGAAGTCTATGAGCAAAGGTGGGAGAACTGGAATGTCTGGTGACAAGGGAAAATATTGACATAGTGGGCATAACGGAAACCTGGTGGAATGCGGAGAATCAGTGGGATACCGCAATCCCGGGCTATAAACTCTACAAGAGGGACAGGCAGGGGCGTGTTGGAGGTGGGGTGGCACTTTATGTTAAGGAAGGGATAGAATCCAGCAAAGTAGAGATTGAAGGTGGGTCCGACTCCACCGTAGAATCTCTGTGGGTTAAATTACCAGGCTTGTGCAGCGATGTAATACTGGGGGTGTGCTATCGTCCTCCAGACCAGAAATCTGATGGGGACCTTGAAATGAGGAAACAGATCAGGGAGGTGACAAGGAGGGACAGGGTTGTAATCATGGGGGACTTCAATTATCCTCATATTGACTGGGTCAATTTGTGTTCTGGTCACGATAAGGAAACCGGATTTCTTGACGTGCTAAATGACTGTGGCTTAGATCAGCTAGTCATGGAGTCCACCAGAGGACAGGTGACTCTGGATTTAATTTTGTGCGGTACGCAGGACCTGGTTAGAGATGAAAACGTTACTGAGCCATTGGGGAACAGTGATCATGCTGCGATCCGTTTTGACGTGCACGTTGGGGGAAGAATACCAGGCAAATCTCTAACAAAAACCCTTGACTTCCGACGGGCGGACTTCCCTCAAATGAGGAGGCTGGTTAGAAGGAGGTTGAAAGGGAGGGTAAAAAGAGTCCAATCTCTCCAGAGTGCATGGAGGCTGCTTAAAACAACAGTAATAGAGGCCCAGCAGAGGTGTATACCGCAAAGAAAGAAGGGTTCCACTAAATCCAGGAGGGTGCCCGCATGGCTAACCAGCCAAGTTAGAGAGGCTGTGAAGGGCAAGGAAGCTTCCTTCCGTAAATGGAAGTCTTGCCCTAATGAGGAGAATAAAAAGGAACATAAACTGTGGCAAAAGAAATGTAAGAAGGTGATATGGGAGGCCAAGAGAGACTATGAGGAACGCATGGCCGGCAACATTAAGGGGAATAATAAAAGCTTCTTCAAATATGTTAGAAGCAGGAAACCCGCCAGAGAAGCGGTTGGCCCTCTGGATGGTGAGGGAGGGGAAGGGGAGATAAAAGGAGACTTAGAGATGGCAGAGAAATTAAACGAGTTCTTTGCATCTGTCTTCACGGCAGAAGACCTCGGGCAGATACCGCTGCCCGAACGGCCCCTCCTGACCGAGGAGTTAAGTCAGATAGAGGTTAAAAGAGAAGATGTTTCAGACCTCATTGATAAATTAAAGATCAATAAGTCACCGGGCCCTGATGGCATCCACCCAAGGGTTATTAAGGAATTGAAGAATGAAGTTGCAGATCTCTTGCCTAAGGTATGCAACTTGTCCCTCAAAACGGCCATGGTGCCAGAAGATTGGAGGATAGCAAATGTCACGCCTATTTTTAAAAAGGGAAAGAGGGGGGACCCGGGAAACTATAGGCCGGTCAGCCTAACATCCATACCGGGTAAGATGGTGGAATGCCTCATCAAAGATAGGATCTCAAAACACATAGATGAACAGGCCTTGCTGAGGGAGAGTCAGCATGGCTTCTGTAAGGGTAAGTCTTGCCTCACAAACCTTATAGAATTCTTTGAAAAGGTCAACAGGCATGTGGATGCGGGAGAACCCGTGGACATTATATATCTGGACTTTCAGAAGGCGTTTGACACGGTCACTCACCAAAGGCTACTGAAAAAACTCCACAGTCAGGGAATTAGAGGACAGGTCCTCTCGTGGATTGAGAACTGGTTGGAGGCCAGGAAGCAGAGAGTGGGTGTCAATGGGCAATTTTCACAATGGAGAGAGGTGAAAAGCGGTGTGCCCCAAGGATCTGTCCTGGGACCGGTGCTTTTCAACCTCTTCATAAATGACCTGGAGACAGGGTTGAGCAGTGAGGTGGCTAAGTTTGCAGATGACACCAAACATTTCCGAGTGGTAAAGACCAGAAGTGATTGTGAGGAGCTCCAGAAGGATCTCTCCAGACTGGCAGAAAGGGCAGCAAAATGGCAGATGCGCTTCAATGTCAGTAAGTGTAAAGCCATGGACATTGGGGCAAAAAATCAAAACTTTAGATATAGGCTGATGGGTTCTGAGCTGTCTGTGACAGATCAGGAGAGAGATCTTGGGGTGGTGGTGGACAGGTCGATGAAAGTGTCGACCCAATGTGCGGCGGCAGTGAAGAAGGCCAATTCTATGCTTGGGATCATTAGGAAGGGTATTGAGAACAAAACGGCTAGTATTATAATGCCGTTGTACAAATCGATGGTAAGGCCACACCTGGAGTATTGTGTCCAGTTCTGGTCGCCGCATCTCAAAAAGACATAGTGGAAATGGAAAAGGTGCAAAAGAGAGCGACTAAGATGATTACGGGGCTGGGGCACCTTCCTTATGAGGAAAGGCTATGGCGTTTGGGCCTCTTCAGCCTAGAAAAGAGACGCTTGAGGGGGGACATGATTGAGACATACAAAATTATGCAGGGGATGGACAGAGTGGATAGGGAGATGCTCTTTACACTCTCACATAATACCAGAACCAGGGGACATCCACTAAAATTGAGTGTTGGGCGGGTTAGGACAGACAAAAGAAAATATTTCTTTACTCAGTGCGTGGTCGGTCTGTGGAACTCCTTGCCACAGGATGTGGTGCTGGCGTCTAGCCTAGACACCTTTAAAAGGGGATTGGATGAGTTTCTGGAGGAAAAATCCATTATGGGGTACAAGCCATGATGAGTATGCGCAACCTCCTGATTTTAGGAATGGGTTAAGTCAGAATGCCAGATGTAGGGGAGGGCACCAGGATGAGGTCTCTTGTTATCTGGTGTGCTCCCTGGGGCATTTGGTGGGCCGCTGTGAGATACAGGAAGCTGGACTAGATGGGCCTATGGCCTGATCCAGTGGGGCTGTTCTTATGTTCTTATGTAACCTTTGGATGTTATCTTCAGGCAAACGTAGGCTCAACCCTCTAGACCAGACCTCCTGCAGGAATCAAGATATTAATATCTGTAATATTTTAATGTCCCTATACAGATCTATAATGAGGTTACATTTGGAATCCTGTGTACAGTTCTGGTCATCGCACCTCTAGAAAATTATAGAGATGGAAAAGGTGAAAAAGAGGGCAACCAAAAAATGATCTGTAGTGTAGGTGCAGTAGCATAGCTAGAGTGGGGGTCATAGCACTAAGTTTTTGCAGAAACCTGAATAGGCAGTGCAAGCAGCCCCTTCCCCTTTGGAACCATTCCAGGCAGTGAGAGCAAAATGGAGGTGTTCCCATCACTTTTTGAATGAATGTTTTAAATAGGTGATCCATTGGTGTCTGGTTTGTTTTATTGTTTCTGTTGTTTTAGGTTTTAATGTTTTAATCATTATTTTAATCTTTTACTTGTATTGTATGTTCTTTTATGTTGTGGAATGAGGATGACAACTAGTCATATAGGAACCAGATTTAACTGAGAAAGAGAAAACTTCCAAATACAGTACACTGAAACTAGACTGGTTCAATTCGGATCCAATCTCTACCTCATCTCTACCTCTTCCTCTGAATCGTCTTAAAAAAAAATTTTTTTTTAACAGTCTCAATCTGGGGCAGAGCTTGATGTGATCAAAAGACATAGCCTTGGTGTCCAAACCTGCCTCAATCTGTGAGAAGTTACACATTCATTTTTATAAAGATTTCTAAACCATCCTAATTGTCTGTTGGAAAACAGACTTACAAAAATGGATTTCCATAACTGAAAATGCATGGCATTACATTTATGCAAATATAAACCACATACAAATTCCCTCCCCCAAGAGCATTATGGCACCTTATAGCTTCCATAGACTAAAGCCCTCTTTACAGATGCATGAAATGTCCTCAGCACTGATTAGATAGATGATTAGATATTGAGACATACATGCATATACCTGAAGAACCATGTCTTCTCATATGTGTGCCCATCCTATGAGGTCATTACAGATAGCAGTGTTGTAGGCATTGGCGTAGCTAGAGGGGGGTGGGGTACTAAGTTTTGCAGGGAGCGTCCCTGCAGCATGCAAGCAGCCCCTCCCCTTGGGAGCCATTGGGGGGTGGCAAAACGGAGGTGAATGGCTCCCAAGGGGAGAGGGAGGGGCCACTTGCACGCTGCGGGGAGGCTCCCTGCAAAACTTAGTGTCCCACCCCCGCCCCTCTAGCTACACCAGTGGTTGTAGGCACCATTGCCAGGAGATATACAGCTATACCTATGACAGGACCTTTTCTGTTGTGGCACCTGGCTGTGGAATTCATTCTCAGTCAAAATATGAACTCTTTCTGTACTGAATTTTCTAATGGGAGTCAAACGCTTTGTATTCTGTCAAGCTTTTGGTTGATTTTAAAAAAAAAATTGTTATTGTTTTGCTTTGCTGACCTTGTAAGGAAATAAAGTGCTGTGCCACCATTGTATTTATGGCTGCACATAAGGGTTGGAAAGGCAGGATAGAAATATTGTGCGCTCTCTCTCTCTCTCTCTCTCTCACACACACACACACACACACACACACACACACACACACACACACAAAAGAGGCACATGAAAAACAAAAACACAGAGGTTCTTGACTCTACAATTAATGTGTAAACTATTTTTTAGCTTGGACTGTTATAATCAGGTCCCTCTTAAAACATAGTTTGCTAATTTGTTTCCTTGTCCTTAATGTGTGCAGAAGTTATAAAATGTATTATTCTAAAAAAAGCAAACAGCCAACCAGCTGCAACGTACCCCATTGGAAACATGCATTCTCTTTGATGAACCAAAGGACTTTAATGAAAAATCTGGTAAAGAAGATTATTCTGAGAAAAATATACATAAAAGTAATTCAGAGTCAACACGATTTTAAAAAATACCCAAACAGCCATTTGTCTTGAGATATTTTCTTTGGGTCCAAAATATGTAATTTCCCTTCATCTCAGCAATTTCAGCTGCGGGTTAAAATTAAGAGATGGATCTTTCTCAATATGTTTAATTCTACAGTCATACTATGAAAGAGTATGGAGGTTGACCTGACTTTGTGTACCTTGGCTCAATGATCTCCGACACTCTTTCTCTCGATACCGAGCTAAACAAATGCATCAGTAAAGCAGCTACCATGTTTTCCAGACTCACAAAGAGAGTCTGGTCCAACAAGAAGCTGACGGAACATACCAAGATCCAGGTCTACAGAGCTTGCGTCCTGAGTACACTTCTGTACTGTAGCGAGTCATGGACTCTTTGCTCACAACAGGAGAGGAAACTGAAGGCTTTCCACATGCGCTGCCTCTGACGCATTCTCGGTATCACCTGGCAGGACAAAGTTCCAAACAACACAGTCCTGGAACGTGCTGGAATCCCTAGCATGTATTCACTGCTGAAACAGAGACGCCTGCGTTGGCTTGGTCATGTTGTGAGAATCGATGATGGCTGGATCCCAAAGGATCTCCTCTATGGAGAACTCGTGCAAGGAAAGCACCCTACAGGTAGACCACAGCTGCGATACAAGGACATATGCAAGAGGGATCTGAAGGCCTTAGGAGTGGACCTCAACAAGTGGGAAACCCTGGCCTCTGAGCCCGCTTGGAGGCAGGCTGTGCAGCATGGCCTTTCCCAGTTTGAAGAGACGCTTGGCCAACAGTCTGAGGCAAAGAGGCAAAGAAGGAAGGCCCATAGCCAGGGAGAACAGACCAGGGACAGACTGCACTTGCTCCCAGTGTGGAAGGGATTGTCACTCCCGAATCGGCCTTTTCAGCCACACTAGACGGTGTTCCAGAACCACCTTTCAGAGCACGATACCATAGTCTTTCGAGACTGAAGGTTGCCAACAACAACTATGAAAGATAAATTTTGGTATCCAGGATTTTTTTCAGTACAGTATGCTGTTTACGCTATGTTTATGCCACTTGAAACTAATTATCAAACTATCTACATATCAGGATGTAGTGAGTGTTGGTTAACTGTGGTTAGAGCCAGTCTATCTGTCTTTGGTATCAATGCCATTAGCAATTTTAGAAAATTACATATTCCAGCAGAGTGCTGAGATTTAAGATATTTTCATTCTATGCACCTGAGAGAACCCCAGGCGTATAGCTCTGGTTTTTCACCAGTTGGTACAATCCACATGCTTCTGGCACACATCCATTAATTTTAATAACACTCAACATTTCTGTAGCACTTCCTGAAGGTGGAAAGCATTCCATATGAGAAAATCCTCAAAACAACCCTGCACATATTATTATCCTCATATTTCAGCTGGGGAGCTGAGACTTTGAGGGAGTTGGCTTGCCACAGAACTGTAAGTTCATAGAAAGGTAAGGCTTGAACTGAGAAAGTCCTGACCAGCATGGCAACTCAAGACTTTCAGGCTGAATCCTGTACACACACTTAGGATGAAGTCTCACTGAACTCAGCAGGGCTTCCTGTTCACTAGACATGGACGGGATTGCACTGCTAGTGACTGCACAACATCAGGTCTCTATTTCACTGGGTCATAATCACAGTATTCCACAATGTAGTTTCTCTCTAACATTTGCAGGAGTTCTGACCTCTGAGATTGCTGGTTTCTTTAATGTGTTTGTTTCCTGCCTTGCAAACCCACTCAAGGAACCACCAAGGCTCACATCATCAACAAAACAATTTTTTTACTGACTGCTTAAAAATGGGAGTGACACTGTGCACTGGTTCTCCTCTTCCACAGTCTGCGTTGCTGGTGAAAAGATCCTGTCCTATAGCAACCGGCCACACCTCAGAAGGTGGCAGGACATGAAGCAGAACCTCTGATGAAGAATGCTGTGTGCAAGTAGGTCCATGTAGGAGGAGATAGCGCTTTGGGTATCCCCCAAGCCATGGGGGGGGGGGGGCTTTAACAGTAATAACCAGCATCTTGAATTGTGTGAAGGCTATATCTGCATTAAGCAGTAATCTGCAGGTCGCTTTGTACAAACTTGCCAGAGTTAGGTCCTATGCAGTTTCCTCATTCAGGGAATCACCAGGATTGTAAGCTTGAGCATCTGCCAAACCATAAAGAGTTCCCAAGCACTGAGGTGACTCTGTCCATTCATACTGACCAATAGCTTTCCTCTATGGCAAAGACTATAATGGCTCCTGTTCCTTTCTTTCCCTGGTTTTTGGTGTGACTCAGAACTTGAACCCCCCCAATTCCCATGCAATAACTGCCATGCCAAGGCTGGCCCATCCATGACACTAAATTCAAGCAGGAGGTTGACAGGGACTGCCCACCTCCATTAGGCCACTCACTACCACTGTTCTTTCTCCTCTTCCTCCCACACTCTGGACTGAAAAAGGAAGAGGAAAATCGAGGATAAGGTGGAATGTGGAGGAGACAAGAGTAGTGGGCTAGAGTGTCAGATGACCACTCTTCTCTTCTCCACCTTTCCTTTCCTCTTCAACTTCATTACCCTTTCCCATTTCCAATCTAGGGAATGGGAGAAGGAGAAGCTAGCACATCACCAGGTAAGTGAATGGGCATACCACTTCAGGTGCTAGGGGGTCTTGGGCCAGCCTCAGTCAATCGTTCAAGTCTGCCAGTTGTACATTATACACTGAACAAGTGCTGATATACAACCTGCCCAGGGAGCACCAGTATACGCATACAGGTGTAGTTGTGGGCATGGTTGCAGGGTTGGTGTCTGCAGTGTGCCAACAACAGTAGCAGGCCCAAGACTTCCCATGAGATGCTATTCCTGAATGAGGAAGACAAAGGTTTAGGTCCAGCAGAAACCCAGGCTGGCAAGGACTCTGAAAAGTACCCTTGGAAGGTTTTTAATCTGGTAACATAAGCATTTATTTGCAGGTGGAACTATACAGTCATACATTTTGTAATGTTTGAGCCCTTATTGACTAGTTTTGCGGTTACTTGCTTTATCAAGAAGTCAAAACCTACAAAACCACCAAAAGTAAAAATTAAATTATGGTTTAGAACAGGGGTGTCAATCATAAGGCCTGTGGGTTGAATGCGGCCCATTGAAGCAAGTTATCCACTTCTCGTTATAATTGGGCTCACCCAGTGTGATAATTGGTCTCTCTCATATATTGAAAGCATGATTTACACATTTTCTCTTCTGTCATTTGTAGCTAATGAGTTTCTATGTGAAAACAAAGTGCTTATTTCTTACCAACATCTGCTTCACAATCTCACTTTCTGTTTAATGATATCACTTCTGGCACTCAGCAGGTACCATGATTGCTAACTTCAGCCCTCTGTTTGAAACAAGTCTGACACTGCTAGTTTAAAAGAACAAAATTTCAGTGTATTACAAATGTGTTTTTAAATGTTTGATCTTTCCACAAAATAGTGAAACCATTCCAGAAAAGTAAATATTTAACTATGTCTGCACTTGCACCACTAGAGGGCGTTCCTTCCAAATGTTACATTTACAATGCAACACTTTACTAACTCCTTGATTCAATCAGCCCTATCCCAGGCAAATGTGCATAAGGCTGAAGCCTCAGATATGTGCCTCATAGAGTGGAATTTACATACTTTCTAAATAACTGCATTAATAAAGCAAAAAAAGAAAAAAATTCAATTGGATATGCTGCCTACACATTTTAGATACAAACATTACTGGGTGATTTATTCAGTCTAGCCTACCTCATAGGGTTGTAGATTAAGGACAAAAGGGATGATACCTAAGTATGCTATCCTGAAGATTTGAGTGTTGGGAGGGTTAGGACAAACAAAAGAAAATATTTCTTTACTCAGCATGTGGTCGGTCTGTGGAACTCCTTGCCGCAGGATGTGGTGACGGCATCTGGCCTGGATGCCTTTAAAAGGGGATTGGACAAGTTTCTGGAGGAAAAATCCATTATGGGTTACAAGCCATGATGTGTATGCACTACCTCCTGATTTTAGAAATGGGCTATGTCAGATGCAAGGGAGAGCACCAGGAGGCAGGTCTCTTGTTATCTGGTGTGCTCCCTGGGGCATTTGGTGGGCCGCTGTGAGATACAGGAAGCTGGACTAGATGGGCCTATGGCCTGATTCAGTGGGGCTGTTCTTATGTTCTTAAGATAGACAAGGTTTTTTTTATGGCATTGTAGAATTTGTTCTTGCCTTTCATTTGGAACTGCTACAACTAACACTTGTCTTTCCCCCCCTCCACTGATGTATAAATTCTGTATTAGAAATAGGAAAGCTTAGCTACTATAATTACCTGATAAACAACTCAAAATAATCTCATTCTGAAACAGTTAACAATGTGATTGTGTTTCACATCTCTGCATATAGTTCCCGCAGCATTTCATGAACTATTTGTCTGATTTTAGTTTCAAATTTGCTCCCTGCAAACCTGCTGCTCTTCCCTGTGTATGAATGTAAACAATGACATAGTGCAAGATCTGTTGTGAAATTCACATTACAGATGACTTCTCTTGTTCCATGTCAAAAACACTTCCCTCTTGAAGAGCTCTGCTCCTTGAGGACCTATCTTGGGACAATTGAAATGCTAAAATGCAGACATGCAGTACTGAAGGTTCTACAAGTGGTCAGCACAGTGGACCGAGCTATGTACAATTAAGACATAACATCTGTCTAGCAATCTTATGGAGATGTGAAATAAGTTGAATTACAATGTTTGGCAGGCATCAACACAGAAGATGCTTAGCGTTACTGCCACCCCCAGACACCATATCTTTCTAAAAGTGTGATGGGGACTCCTGCATCATTACAAAAGCCTCTGGGAAAACTCCATTTGAGAGGGAAGTTCCAATACAGAGAGCTGCTCAGTCACCACACAACCACCATGCAGTCCTCCCATTGAGAAACAGGCGCTTGCTGAGACGGCCAAACAGCACTAAAAAGAGCACCTAGGAGTTGCTTTCCATGGTTGCTTTCTCCATGACATAAAGGCCTCTGAGCCATTTTTAGACAGGAGGGGCACCTGGGGGCAGTGGTAAAAGAGTGACTCTCCCTTACTAAGAAAGTCACTTCATTGCCTCATCTCTAGAACAAGAGGTCATGTTCAGTGGCAGTCATCATTGAGAGAAAAGAGGAGCCTAACAGTGGCCTCACACCAAAGACAAGTTGCTCAGTTGAGGAGCAAACACAGAGGATAGGAGCTTCACAGGATCTGTGGACAGGGATTGGCCCATGGGGATCAGCTGACCCAATGTTCAAGCAGACTGGTTCTTCAGCTTAATGGCATTCCTGATGCATAGACCTTGGTTTGTTGGGTTAGTGGCACTGGTGGTGCAGAAAGCAAGGTGTCAGAGGCTAATTGCTAGGAAACCCCATTCATGGCCCCAACCCCTTACAAAACTGCACTTGCATCTCAAGCTACATTTCCTAATTTCACTGCAACAGTTCAGAAAACTGTACAAGGGATTGTCTCTTTGGTTGAGGGAGCTGCTCCCAGGACCACAAATCAAGCTATGTGGGGGTTCTTTCCCTTACTCTTATATCCTTCCTCTGGATCCTGGTAATCTCTCCTCCCTTCCCCCCTATTATTTTCTTCTTACGTTTGTTACAATCACGTTGCAGTAATTTACACTAGATCAGTGGTTCTCAAACTTTCAGCACTGGGACCCACTTTTTAGAATGAGAATCTGTCAGGATCCACTGGAAGTAATGGCATGATCAGAAGTGATGTCAACAAATAGGGAAATTTGTAACAATCCTAGGCAGCAATCCTACCCACACTAACCCGGGATTAAGTGCCATTGGCTATTATTGTTCCAAGCATATACATAGTAGCCTGTTATAAGTACAGATCTGTCACATTTCCCCAAATGCTGTCACATTCCATGGTAGCATCAAGTCTAATATATTAAAAATAAAATATTGACATGAATGGGCCTGAAATTAGTTCGTGACCCACCTAGTGGATCCCGATCCACAGTTTGAGAAACACTGCACTAGAGGCTACCTTCTTTAAGGCTGTAATAGTTGCGCCAAATTGTTCAACTGTCCAAGCAGTTCACATTTTAAATATTTCCTGTCTGCAGCCCCAAATGCTGGAGTTGCATGAAAGTATTTTCTCTGCATTCTTTCTAGCAAGCACATCAAATAGAATACCAGCAGCCAACCTGCCTTGATTTGACACATTTCATTTCCAGGACAATTTAAAGCTGGCTGTGACAGATCTTATATTTGCCTTTATATGGAACCACTATTCATGGTTGACACATAGAGAGACAAAGTATTCATCTTACTACAGTTTAATAACACAGCAGTCAAAAAACATCACTGCATAGGGATCTTTCCGGCTGTTACTCAAGCTGCTCAAGCACTCATATAAGGAGCATTTCATTTGGAGGTACAAAGGCACACATAAATGAATACGTTTAGAAGATACGCTGCTCTTTAAATGATGCAGAACTACAGAAATTAGACAGCGTTTAAGTAACGAAAATTAATCCTCATGTACTTTTCTAAAAGAGAAAAGCAAAACTAACAGAGGCACCATTTCAGATTTTTTCTAGGAGTGGGAGAAGTAAAGACATTCTGGGAAGAAGCAGTATTCTCAACTAGTTTATTAAAAGCCTGTATTTGACATACATTCAGGATACAGTGTGTTTCAAAAGCAATTGCTTTTACTGTTACACATCTCATGATAACTAAAGTTATCCACACTCATCAAGTACTACCAGAGGGAGAGCCATGTAGATTGTAGTAGAAAAAGCAACAAAGACTGTTGCGGAACCTCAGAAGATTAACAATGATATTGTAGCACAAGCTTTTGTGGATCAAAGCCCACCCCGTTGTCACATTTATTTATTTTTTTCAAGCAAAGTGGCTTATACTTTTGACCTTTCTTCAAGAATCTTGATTCATATAATTGCTTTATATGATAACAGTTAGAGGTGGTTATTGTCACACAGGTGATCAGAAGGGCAAAGAAGGGAGATTAACCTCGAGCTCCTACCAAATAATAGCTCATTAAACACTGTTAAATTGCACGACACATTTCGATAAGCTCAGGAGTGACAACTGCAGGCTTTCTTATATCAAAAAGGTGCATCCCAAGCATTTCAGTTGACTTAGCACCCTGTACCTTCGTGTTTCACCTTCAGATAGGCTTCCTGGAAGAAAAAGCAATGTTATATGCTTCAGTTCTTCAAACATGTAGAAACAGGCTGGAAGTAAGTCATGCCTTACTCCATTAGCCCTATGGGAGAACTACCTAGTGCTGCCAGCTTATTATCCTGTGAACACTGCACCAATACAGATTCCATTCGACAAGCTGCGTGCTCGCCTCCTCCATTTTTGAAGCTGTATGCGTTTGATTTCTCTAGTACTCCCTGGGATGTATTCTCTGCTCTGGGTTAAAGACCTCAGAAGAATTTCGGCCACTTTTAAGCTGACTCAGCCCTCCCCCCACCCCACCCCCGCATGAACGTTCTTGAATAAGATTCCACAACACAAGTGATATACATTTCCTTTATGGTTTCTATTTCTCATGCTACTTTACTGAAAGACTGCCCACAGTCTGCCAAGAGCTGTTCAATTCAACCACAATCCTTTCAGCTCAAGTCTTACTCATTGTTGCTTCAGTTTCAGCTTCACCTAATTGTTTTAAGGACATTTTATAGCTGTGGCAATAAAAGTCACTTGGCAGGCTCCAGTTACCTTCTTGAAACCTCCAAACTCTGAAGTTGTGGTAATTAAATAAATAGGATTACTCCAGATAAAATGGCTTGAGCCTTAAGGATTAGACATGATAGCCAAACATTGTAACATCAGGCCTCAAATAAGTTTTCTCTTTAAGGACAATATGAGTTATATATTTATTTAAAACCTTTACACCTCGCCTTTCCTTAAGTTTATGGCAGCTTACATAACTTGATAAAATACAAAATATAACAGCCCTATCCTACGGCTGCTGAGTATCAGCACTGCAGCTGCAGCATCGGGTGTTGTAAAAGCATCGGGTGTTGTAAATAAAGTGCTTTTTGGCATGCTGGGAGTAAGCAGCACTGGCAGGAAGGCCTGCACCATCCTGCTGGTACTGCATCCTGTCCTATGGTCATAGGGGCAGGTAAGTGCTGTGCTGGATGGTGGGGAGAGGGTGATCTGGAGGCAGGGGGAGGGTGTTTTGGGGCAGGGGGACGGTAGGGAGGGGTTGGTTCAGGACTGGGAGGGAGCAGGGATGGCGGATCAGGCCTCTGCCCCATCCTAATAACAGGCTCAGGCCTGAAAGCCCTATACAGAGCTACTTGGTTCTGTGCTAGAAATTTAATTGGTGCTGATCCGAGTAGCCCATTGTACAGTCTATTAAGGGAACAAACGTCTACAAATCCAGCACTGGATATAGCGTGGGTCTGGCAGCCTCGCTGCATCAGCATCAGATAGGGTTGGACTATTGGATATTATTATTATTATTATTATTAACAGTATTTATATACTGCTTTTCAACTAAAAGTTCACAAAGCGGTTTACAGAGAAAAATCAAATAACTAAATGGATAGGATTGAGCAGTTAGTATACAAATTACTAACCCAGAGGTCTGTTTGGTGTCTACATGTTAATCGCTTAGGTGCCATGTCAAGACCTTTTCATTTATTCCCATTTATATTCACCTTTAAGCTTTTTAATTTTTTTCCCATGGCTTCTTCAGGAAGCTAGTGGTTTGTTGGAATCTTAAGTTACTGCTGATTATCTGGATCCTTTTCAATCTGGTTTCAGGCTGGGCTTTGGGACGGAAACTGCCTTGGTGGATGACCAACGCAGGGGACTGGACAGGGGGAGTGCATCCCTGTTGGTCCTGCTGGACCTCTCAGCGGCTTTCGATACCATCGACCATGGTATCCTTCTCGGCCGATTGGCCGAGCTGGGAGTTGGAGGCACTGTTTTGCGGTGGTTCCACTCCTACTTGGAGGACCGGTCCCAGATGGCGGTGTTGGGGGATGCCTGTTCGACGCCCTGGCCCTTGAGGTGTGGGGTGCAACAGGGTTCAATTCTGTCCCCCATGCTATTTAACATCTACATGAAACCGCTGGGAGAGGTCATCCGGGGGTTTGGAGTGGGGTGTCATCAATATGCTGATGACACCCAGCTTTATCTCTCCTTTCCTCCAGACTCCAGGATGGCGGTTGAGGGCCTGGAGCGCTGTCTGGAGGCAGTTAGGATCTGGATAGGGGCTAACAAGCTGAAATTAAATCCGGATAAGACAGAGGCTCTCCTGGTTCCAAAATCCTCGATGCAGGTGCTGGACTATCTGCTTGCGCTGAATGGGGTTGCACTCCCCCTGAAGGAGCAGGTCCGCAGCTTGGGGGTCCACCTGGACTCGCAGCTGCTCCTGGATTCCCAGGTGGTGGCTGTGACTAGGGGGGCCTTTGCTCAGCTTCGGCTGGTGCGCCAGCTGCGGCCGTACTTGGATCGTGCAGACCTGGCCATGGTGATCCATGCCACGGTGACATCGAGGTTAGATTATTGTAATGCAATTTATGTTTGGGCTGCCCTTGAAGACAGTTTGGAAACTGCAACTAGTGCAGAATGCGGCGGCCCATGTGGTTACTGGAGATAGGCGGTTTGACTCTGTCAGTCCGCTTCTCCTGCGGCTACATTGGCTACCCATTTGTTTCCGGGCCCAATTCAAGGTGCTGGTTTTGACCTTTAAAACCCTATACTGTTCTGAGCCAGGGTATCTTAGAGATCGCCTACTTCTGTACAATCCGGCTCGTCCTCTTAGGTCATCAGAGAAGGCCTTTTTACAAGTGCCGCCACCTAGGAAGGTACGTGGGGCGGCAGCTAGAAATAGGGCCTTCTCAGTAGTGGCACCAACGCTATGGAATTCCCTTCTCCTTGACTTAAGAATGGCTCCCTCTCTTGAGGCTTTTCGGCGAGGCCTGAAGACCCTTCTGTTTAAACAAGCCTTCTGAGTTCTCGGCCTTTTTAACATCTTTTCAACATCTTTTAATTTTTTACAGGCCTGATTCTTTTATGACTTGCTACTCTATGCTCTTTTTACCTTTTTACTACTTATCTGACTACCATTTTTATGATATGTGTATGTGCTTTTATCTGTTTTTAAATTATGTTGTTAATGTTTTTTAATTATGTTGTTTAATCTGTTTTTAACCTGTTGTAAGCCGCCTTGAGTCCCTTCGGGGAGAAAGGCGGGGTAAAAATAAAGTTATTATTTATTATTATTATTATTACTGGTCATGAATTTTGCGCTCGCTCTCTCTCTCTCTCCTTGTATTAATTTATTGTACTTATGTTTTCTTTTTTAAAAAACAATTTTTATGATTTTCAGATTATTGCAATTTTTAGTCTTGTCTTGAACTGTCTTGAGTTGCCTACAACAAGAAAGCTGTCCCAGACATTTAAAAAAACCCACAAACCTCTAATGCAGTGGTTCCCAAACTGTGAGCCAGGAAATGCAGGAGAGCTGCATATTCCTCATGAAGAACCTGCTGCCCTATACAAAGTATAGAATTGTCCTGATGGGGAGCTGTGACCAATGGCCCAGTAGGTTAAGGGGGCCATCAGTCAAAAAAGTCTGGGAACCACTGATCTAATGTAATGAAATCATTGTCCTGACTTGAATTCTAGTTCAATCTCTTATATTAAATGCTTTGGTACAAACTTACTTTGTCATGTATAACAGACAGACAGACAGACCCACCCATAAATTTATGGCAGTCATAGCACTCTGAAATTTGAATGTCTGAAACCTTCCTGAGGAACAGGCCAAACCAAGCTCTCAAAGGCCATCTCACCTGATACTCCAAGGGACAAAAACTTAAGTAAACAGATCAGAACCAGGATGGAAACTGAAGGAGCCAAAAGATGAGCAACTGTGTGTGTATATGTTTTTTTTAAGCATCATGCAAATGAGCTTACTTTCTGTTTTGAAGTCTACCTGTAAGATTTCATAAAGAGATTGACAAGAAGCCTCCCTTAATTCCGAGGCATCATTGAAAATATTAAAGCTGTCAGCTCAATGAGGGAAATGAAAAGGTAGGCAGGAAGTGCTAATATCCCTAATTACCATGGAGTGCTAGATTAAATTAGCACACTTCTGAGAGAAAAGGGTACATATGAAACCAAGGCATCATCCATCCTGTTTAAACATCAACAGGTAAAGAAATCATGCAGGTAACAGCGCCACCTGGCTGGTTTGAAACCAGCCCAACAGGGTTCTTTTTTTTCCTTCCTCTCTCACCCTGGCAAATTTTGAAGTTCAGTGTCAACATTATGCAACAGGCAATTTATAAACATATATACTACCAGCTGAATTTGCATTACACAAATGAGCACTGCTTGGGTGGAAACGTTTACCTTTATTCTTGGAATAGCAGCTTCCTGTGGCATAGGACAAACTGCTTTTGAAAAGATCCTTTTATTTCAAAAATGGCCAGCCCAAGGCCTCCTGGCATCAGAGGTGGCATGCCAAACACTGCATCCCTTACCTCATGAGTGGCAATGCATGCCAGCCTCTCCTTCTTCCACCACCAATACTGGAAAATGAAGAAAAAGACAGCTTCCACTCTGCCCCCTTTTCTCCATCCAGGGAGACAGTGGTGTAGGTGGGCACTCCTTGCCAAGAGCTGCCTTTTCAGACACTGAAGTGCAGACTGCCCTTGAGAACACATAACTTGATTCTCTGCTTCCCAGCCACAGTAATCAGGACTCCAATTCATTTCAAAGAGTACTATTTTGGATTTATTTGGCTCTTATTTGAAGATGAATACATGAGAGTTTGTGGGGAAATGAGCAGATACTAGAGACTTGAAATGAACAGCATAATCCTATGCATGTCCACTCAGAAGTAAGCCCTACTATATTCAGTGAGGCTTACTCCCATGAGAACGTGTATAAGATTGCAGCCTAACTTACCCCACTTTTGAGGAGTTCTGGATAACATACAAGTATTGACTTACCTTCACATGAACCTAGTCAGATAGGTTAGGCTGGGAGACAATGACTGGGACAGGGTCACCAAGTGACTTCTCTACCCTTCAACAGCCCAAAATGGATTACAATAAAAGAAAAAAGAAAATCAAACAAAACTAAAAGAACAAAATTAAAAGCAGCATTAACAAAGCCAAAATCCACAACTCAAAAAATCAGATGATAACCGAACCTCTGTGAAGAGGATATTCTACAATGCTCACTTGGTTCCTCTGAAAGCAAGGGCACCTGCAGCAGAGCCTGAGTTGATAAACAAAGCATTCAGCGAGACATGTCTGAAAGGAAGTGGTACTCAAGGTATCCAGGTTTCAGACTGTTTGGGGCTTCAAAGGTCACAGCCAAAATCTTGAACTGAGCCTGAAAACAAATTGGTATAGCCAATGCAATTCAGGAAGAATTCACACATAAGTATTCAGCAAGGATGTCTCATGACATCTGAAGACACCAAAGCCAATGAAGACTCCAGTTGCTGAGGTGCTAAAATCTGACTAGGCAGAGGTGGTGTTGTTACGTGAAAATCCCCTTTTTCCCTTCCAAGTTGTGATTTTGTATATATCACACAGGCCAAGCAAACAAGCCCAATTCCAAAAACCTGGTAAAGGTCACAAGTTGTGATTGCATCCCCTCCTCCAGTCTAGGAATGTCTCCTGATTATGCAAAACAAGCCTGCACGTCCAGAGGAAAAGGTCTATTGTTCTTTTGTTGTACTCTTAAGCACCTTATGCAGATTGCCTGCCTCCCCCAGAGTCAGGCTTTGCTGATAGTTGATTTCTGGACCCTTCCACCTTTCTTTCACCTGGGTATATACTGAGCATGTGCACAGCTCTGGGATACTTCCGGTCAGTTTAGGTCAACTTCCAGGTCAAAGACAACTCATATAAGAGAGAACTCAGAGCACATGTCTCTCTCTCTCTCTGATTGCCCTCCTGTGAAAGTGGTCCTACACAGGACTCTTCCTCCAACTGCCCCCCCACAGGTAAATATATCTTGCATCTAAACTCCCTACCTTCTTCCCTATCTATTCCTCCCTTCTCCCCCATCTTTAGTTAGCAAACTGGGTTTAGCAGATTAAGGAACCCCTAAAATACTTCCCTACACCCTATCCGTTTCTGATTCCTTTTCGGATGCACCCAAATACATAGCACATGCAGCCACCACAAGCTAGGTACACTAGAATCTATACTTATCATTTCTCCATGTGTATTATGTTTACCTTTGTGTGTTTTTGTAATAAAAATATAATCCTTTGATTGAAAGTTACCTTTCTCCCAGTCTCCTCCTTAAGCTAAACAAGGGATTTCTTTGCTCTGCGCTGTCTTGTTATCCAGTCTGCGATCCTAAGAGTTTCCAAAAGGCTAATATACTAATTCCCCTAAATAAAACAGCCTTTTTGGTAACAGTGTCAGTCACAAATGCTGCTTGCCTGCCCTAACAAAATCCAGTTTACTGGAACCAAGGATAAGAAGAGAACAAGAACAAATCCCAAGCCACTCTGAACAAAGACCTGAAAACACTACTCAACTTTGATTCCTGCTTCTGCATCCAGAGACATACAATGAAAACCAAATTTTCTCTGGTCTCAAGAATTATCCTCAGCAAGCCTGGGGGTAAGAGCTTGAGAAACATGGAGCATGCATGTTTTTGATGTGCAGTCTTATTATGGAGTATATCAGAGCCTCTGAGAGGAATTTTATGAGGGAGTACGAAGTTTCTTTCGGGCTCCTTTGCAAAGGCTGAGGGGTGAAACAGAGTGGGAGAGAGTGGTGACGGGGGAGCAGAATGGGGGCAGGGATGGGCAAAACAGGGTGGAGGAGGGTGGAGACAGCTGGAAAAGTCTTTGGAGCCCAGGTCTCCTGTCCGCGTGGCATCGGTAGCTGGAGACAATAATACAGAAAGCCAAACAAATTTCCATGCCTCCCTAAAACCTTTGAAATATGGAAAATCATGGCACAAAATGTGTACCATCATCCTGTGGCTCCCACTAGAATGGAAAGTGTCCAGTGTGTCCCAGAATGTGCCTCTGCACTCGCTGCAGCCCGGCTGCTGTGTCCCTGGGCTCCTCAACACTCCTTCATGGTCCGCAGATCCACAAGCCAAAGAGCGACTGTAGCAGGCTCGCTTCCTCCCAGATGTGACACTGTGTCCAGGATTATGCCTGCATTCCTGGGCCCAGCAGATATGACTTGCTAGCAGCTGCATTTTCGTGGTCGCGTCCACAGCATCCCACGTGGGCAACAAGTCTGAGTAGATAGGAAAATGTCAGATTCCAGATATATAACACAGAACAATGTCATGTTTTCTCTCTAGGACCACTTCTCATTGTAGCTCTGGCATTTGTTAGCATGTTGTGAACTTCCTAGTGTTACTTTTGTCTGCTAGTGCACTGATCAGTATTTCATTTTAAGGAGGACTTACCCATTACTTGATTCACAAAGTTTTGCTTAAAGGAAGTGTTTTTATGACACACCTATACATTACATCTTCCTTTATCTGAATATCCAGAATGGCCCCAGTTATCTGAATATTCAGTGGTTAATTAAAAGTCTGGATTAACAGTAAGGACTCAATCCTATGCAACTTTCCAGTGCCAATGCAGCCATGCTAGTGGGTCATGCACTGCATCCTGTGGGGAGGGCAGTTACAGAACCTTCCTCAAGATACAGGAACATTTGTTCCTTTACCCCTGGGCTGCATTGCAGCTGCACTGTTGCTGAAAAGTTAGATAGGATTGGTCCCTAAGGCTGCAATGAAATACCTTATGGCAGTGATTTTCAACCTTTTTCATCTCTTGGCACACTAGCAAGGCACTAAAATGGTCAAGGCACACCATCAGTTTTTTGACAATTGACAAGACACACTGTGCTACCAATGGGGGGCTCACATTCCCCAATGGCCCTACTAATAAATGACCTTCTCCCAAATTTCCATGGCACACCTGGGGATCATTCGTGGCACACCAATATGCCACAGCACACTGGTTGAAAATGGCTGCCTTATGGAGTACATGTGACTTAGGACAACTAACTTGCACCCAGTCATATGCAGGAGGCTCAGAGATAAAGTTTCACTGGGTTCAGCAGGACCTATGATCATGCATAGATGTGTAACCCAAAGTGGTTATTTGTACAACCCAGGTTTGGGAAAATTGCAATATAAATACAGAGTGCATTCAAAGCAGATGTTGAATTCCTTAATAAATATAATTTTATCATATTTTATTTCAGGTGAGCTGCCTTGGGCATCTCAGCTTTTTAAAGGAAAGGCAGCATATAAATCTTTTAAATAAATAAGTGATAAATTATGGTATAAAGCAGAAGTTTGTTTTAAAGTTACATACTTACTGTAATTTATATTTGAATGTTAAAATTTAATTAAAATGAAATTTGGATAAATTTCTAAAGGAATAACTGTGTTAGATCATTGCAACAAAAATGACAAAAGAGGCAAAAACATAGTCTTGTCGCACCCTAAAGACTTACAGTGCAATTGTATGCATGTTTATTCAGAGGTAAGTCTTATTGTTTTCAATAGGGTTTATTCCTGAGGAAGTAAGTATAGGACTGCAGTTTAGTAAATGCAAGCAACATAAACTGGACCAGAGTGCACTTTAACAGAGGCATGAAGTGTTAGTTTGCATATAGTTTGTTCAGTCACCAGCATAGATTATCATCTTCATTCCAGACAGAGGCACAAGGCAATCCTTAGCGCAGAGAACCCATTAATTCAGCATTTCTCAACCAGCGGTACTTATACCACCAGTGCTACTTGAAGTGGTGTCTGGTGGTACGCATGGGACCCCAAGACCTCTGCCACCTGGCACCGAGACCAGCAACGTAATATGACAAGCTGCAGTAGGAGGTTCAGGACCCAATCCTATTCAGCTTTCCAGTGCTGTTGCAGCCGCAATGCATGGAAGAGGCCTCCATGATTGCCCCCCCCAAAAGATGCAGCGCATGCCCCATTGGCACAGCTGTACTGGTGCTGGAAAATTGGATAGGATTTGGCCCTTAGCAGGCAGAGCTCCAGTGTGCATTTCACACAGTTGAGAAAGTCCTCCTTTCCATCCTGAGCATCTTACCACTGTTGGTCATGTTGCATCTGACCTCTCAATCTGGAAGTAATTGGTGATGATATTATCGCCAGTTATTTCCGGTAGTACTCTAATAGGTGGACCATGTGAAGTGGTATATTAGGAGACAAACATTGAGAAATACTGCATTAATTCTAGTTAGCTCCTTTGGTTAAAACAACTAGTATGAAGAGAAATTTCTGAGTTGTGGGGATTATGAGCAGGGTAGGCCCACTGAAGATGGGATGACAAAAGCAACTTTGGGAGAGACCAAACCAAGGGAACCCAAGCTGCTTCTTCCTTACTTGCACACCACTGCAAAAAGGGATCCATCACTCCATAGTTTCTATTAGGAAGCATACTTTCTATTCCTAATTCTATTAGGAACTCTAATACAATTAAAGGCTATTCCTGGAAGAAGAAGATGATCATTCTGGTCTTTTCTTGAAAAGAGGAGAAACAAATTATAGCAGAGTCTGATGGATATTGAAGGACTAAAACAGAAAAAATACAGACCTTAGTCACAATGTTTTCCACTGGTCTTTCTAGAACTAATGCAAATGAATGGGCTGGTTTTCTTTATTTGATTCTATACAGTGTTACTGAAAGGAAAAAAAGCTGAAGAAAATTTTAACAAAGTACAGTGATTATCATTACTGCATTGTTAGACTCCACCCAAGTTTATTTTAATCTATGTGTTCTGCAGCAATTGCTGTCTGATGGGGGACTCTAATAGGTCACTGGATGATTTGCAGTGGATTTCTGGTTAACAATAGCAACAGCAAAAAGACTTCTTCCTCCTCAATGAGGCTATTAAAATCCCTGATCTGAAGTAAATTAGATGTAAATTTTGTGTGTGCGTGCAGATTATCCTAGGAGATGGTTCTCAGGATAGAGTAGGTAACTGACCCCTCCCCCTCCAAACTGAGTCAGTCCTGCAAGCCCCTTCCTGCTGTATGATATACTCCAGGGCCTAGGAGAGGGGGGTAAAGGGGGTAATTTGTACCCAGGCCCAGGGTCCAAAAGGGGGCCCAGGAGCCAAAGGAGGGGCCCTAATAATTGCCTAAGAATTATCAATCATGTTGGTGGAATCACTGGTTATGTTCATATTCATACCATATTTGTATTTAGATAAAAATAAATCCTTGACTATTCTGTCCTGTTGAAGCCATCAGCATCCTTCCTGGTGATGGTAAGCTGTTTTTCCAGTCTTTTGAGTTTCACCCATCTTCCCTATAGAGAGTTCTGTTCCATTTCTCCAGTCCATAAGCTCTTTCAAATCATATCCCGCCAAGGCACAATGGATAGATGGCTAGTTTTTGCCATATATACATTACATGAGGTTCCTGAAGCTAAGCTGAGTGTGTTTGTGTATTGAGGCAAACAGGAATGAGGGCACGCTGATAGCCATAAACCAAAAGGCAAACTCCACCCTTGTATTTCAGTATTACATATTTTATCCTGCTAGACTTGTTTTAAAAATGTGTCACTGTGTGCTGCATTAATTATAGCATCCTTGGACTATAAGAATTTCCTTTCAGAGTATACCAAATGACAACAGATCACTAGGAATTATTTACATTAGAATATAGTGGACAACTTGTAGAACAAGAGGAAAGTTCTTTCTCCTTCAGCTTGGCTTACCTTGCCAAATTAAAGGCCTCTGAGATATGCCAGTGTGTCTCCATGTACAGCAGCACAACAACAACCCAATTGGTGTCAAAGCCCACCAGCTGCTGGTCACAACATGGATGCAAAGTCAGAAAAATGCTATACTGGCCTCCTCTTGCACGGGTGCTCCTCTTGGATGGGTGCATAAGGCCCAATTTGTAAATTCAGCACAATATACAAATATGTACAAAAAGCCTTGACTACTTACACGCATGGAAGATAAAAGGAGAACCTTAATTTCCAATTTCTCAAGCTTTTTTGAGGACAAGGAAAAGTAGTAAGCACCTTAATAGAAACCAGTATCAAACTGGAAGTTTTTAAACATTTAAATCCTTTCTCTTCTGAGTTGTTTCATATGGATGTTTGTAAAACCCTCAATTACACTATTGCTTCAGTCAAACAGGGTCTGTAATATATCAGGACATACAGAGACTGAGAGCACAAACCTATGCTTGTCAACTCAAAATTAAGTTGCACTGTCTTCAGTGGTGCTTACTCTCAAGAAACTGTGCATAAGATTGTAGCCTGAGTTGCAATCTATTTTATAGACAGGTTCCTGTTAATCACTAGTTGAAAGTACACCTGATTAATGTCTGATGTACCTCTACAATGCAAAGTGCTTCTCCCAAATGACAACAGTAGTAATACTATTTTAGAAATAACTGAGATGTTTGAAAATGGAGTTATTTTTTTTACTCAGAAGTAAGCCCATTGTGTTTGATAAGACTTAGGCTGTGATCTATCTTACTCACTAGAAACAAGCACTTCTAATAATAGTAAGTGTCCAGGCTGTTTATCCTCAACAGGTAGGTGGGGACTCACAAGTTGGTCATGCCCAACCTAAATCTGGTCACACCCCTCTTATGCTGGACTAAAGTAGCAGCCCTCACCACTCTTCCTTTTGACAAAGGAGGACAACTCTCCTGCTCCTTCCATCATAGTGCATAAGAGAATATCTCAGTGGTTACTACTTCCTCACCCTTGCATGATAACTGTGCTACCAAAAATCCTCTTCTAAGCAAGTGATAAAGTTTAGGAGTCTTGCTCTCCTTTTCATCTGGCCTTCTGGCTTTTGTATCTAAGAAGAGTACACATGTGATTAAAATATTAAATACCTGTAATATATTGCAGGTAGCAGTATATAGTTGGCAACCTTCAGTCTCGAAAGTCTATGGTATCGCGCTCTGAAAGAACGCTGTGTTTCAGTGTTTCAGAATGCTGGTTCTGGAACAGCGTCTAGTGTGGCTGAAAAGGCCGATTCGGGAGTGACAATCCCTTCCACACTGGGAGCAAGTGCAGTCTGTCCCTGGTCTGTCTCCCTGGCTATGGGCCTTCCTTCTTTGCCTCTTTGCCTCAGACTGTTGGCCAAGTGTCTCTTCAAACTGGGAAAGGCCATGCTGCACAGCCTGCCTCCAAGCGGGCTGCTCAGAGGCCAGGGTTTCCCACCTGTTGAGGTCCACTCCTAAGGCCTTCAGATCCCTCTTGCAGATGTCCTTGTATCGCAGCTGTGGTCTACCTGTAGGGCACTTTCCTTGCACAAGTTCTCCATAGAGGAGATCCTTTGGGATCCGGCCATCATCCATTCTCACAACATGACTGAGCCAACATTTTCTGTTTCAGCAGTGCATACATGCTAGGGATTCCAGCTCGTTCCAGGACTGTGTTGTTTGGAACTCTGTCCTGCCAGGTGATGCCGAGGATGCGTCAGAGGCAGCACATGTGGAAAGCATTCAGTTTCCTCTCCTGTTGTGAGCAAAGAGTCCATGACTTGCTGCAGTACAGAAGTGTACTCAGGATACAAGCTCTGTAGACCTGGATCTTGGTATGTTCCATCAGCTTCTTGTTGGACCAGACTCTCTATGTGAGTCTGGAAAACGTGGTAGCTGCTTTACCGATGCGTTTGTTTAGCTCAGTATCGAGAGAAAGAGCATCGGAGATAGTTGAGCCAAGATGCACAAAGTCATGGACAACCTCCAGTTCATGCGCAGAGATTGTAATGCAGGGAGGTGAGTCCACATCCTGAACCATGACCTGTGTTTTCTTCAGGCTGATAGTCAGTCCAAAATCTTGGCAGGCCTTGCTAAAATGATCCATGAGCTGCTGGAGATCTTTGGCAGAGTGGGTAGTGACAGCTGCATCATCTGCAAAGAGGAAGTCACATAAAAGGTGGGAAAACTGTTCTGAAAAGCTGAAGATTGTTGCATTAGGAAATTGCCTAGATTTCTCTCTTGTAAACCTAACAATTTAACACAACAAGGAATCTTGTGCACTTGAGAGACTCAGGGCACAATCCTAACCAGGTCTACTTAGAAGTAAGTCCTATTTTGTTCAATGGGGCTTACTCTCAGAAAAGTGTGGTTAGGATTGCAGCCTTAAAGATTGATTATAGCATAGGCTTTCACAAACTATGGTTCACTATAGATCCTCAGTAGGCAGGGATTTGCATTTGACTGTTTTCAACTTCATTTCTCTCTATACTCATGTATTTGTATGTATATGTCTTTCTTAGTTCTATATAATTTCAATGACAAAAGCAACCAAACAGTACTGAACTCAGACTAGTATTATACAATGAGAAGTAGAAAAGAGGGGCTTGGAGATAAGAATACTGAACTAATCATTTTATTAAGGAGTGAAATACAATCAAGGGAGAAGGGGAAACAGCAGTTAAATTACCCAGATGCCAATCACTGAATTTGCTCCAAGCTTATGTGAGGTGGTTAATGACATTAACTGAAGAAGAATGAGAAGATTTTGAGAAGTGTCCTGAACACTGGGTGAAGACCAAAGTGGTGGCCAGAAAACACAGGAGCTGTGCTCTTCAGTGGAAGTACTTCGATTGGGTTAAGGCAGTGGTCTTCAACCCCCAGTACCCTTTCTTTGATAAAATTAGGTACAGGTTGAGACTAATTGTTTGCATGGGTTCTATTCTAAGCACTCACTGGATGGCAAAAAATACACTATAGTAAATCAATCAGTCCTCCTCCAAGAGCTTCACTCAGTCCCTCCCTTCACCAGTTCAAAGCTATCACCTTTCTATCATGTGCTCAGGGAGAAGGGAGGGGTCCGCTGGAGAGAGGAGGATTTATGGATTGTCAGCCAGCTGCCCTCTCTCTCTCTCTCTCTCTCTCTCTCTCTCTCATTAAGCAGGCGATTTCTCAAAGAACTGTTCAGTTTTTTAAACTGATTTTAAAGGGGTGCATTTTCCCCTTCTCCAGGGATCAGCACATTCCTTCTCATTTGCAGGGGCCATTCGCATTGAGTGAAATCCATGTATAAATAGGTTGGACCTGTAGTGAGAATGTGCTACACATAAACTACCATGAGCTCTCGGCTTCACAAGGGACATGGATGTTTCATTCAACATTGGAGACAGAGCCAATAAACAGCTTATTCTGTATTTTAAATAAATAAAATGTGGGGGAATGGAAGGAACAGACAGCAGCCACTTTTGTTTCTTTGTCCCAGCAGCCTGTGGTGCAACTTAAAATGTACTGTATTTTGCATGTTGCAGATGCTAATCTAAACAAGTTTGCCAAACACTTCCTGCACCCTATCTTGAGACTGCTACACACTGCAGACTTTGGGGCTTCAACATCACACCCACCACTCACACCCTCTGTAATGTGCTTAACACTCAAACTGAAAAACAGTTCCAGAAAACTTGGCATTTTGTCCACTATTTTGTTATATTTTAGACAGTCCTAATAAACGTATTATTACCTTTATTACATTATCTCCAGCCCAGAACGCTCACATTTATTTCAATGTTTAATATTATAAGTTTTGTGAGTCTTTAGAGGTTTGGTGATATTTTTGTGACCAGAAATATGCTGCAGGAACATAACTCTTGTTTATTTATATTATATTGATTAGCCAATGGTTTTGTCATAAGTTGTTCTGCATAAAGTTGTAGTTTCCAAGAACCTATGGACAACTTTAAGTGAAGGTTTGCTATAGGTGGTTTTTCAGTAATTAGTAAGTTGCATCTTGTTATATGGTCTGAATTACTGAATAAGCCTGCCCTCAGTGTAGATGCCTAACATTTTATCAGTCTGATAACTCAGTTGAATGTAAACTATAACGAGGTACCTTAAAAATAATTTTGGGAACTCACACAGGCTGATTGTAATAAATGGAAGGCCTAACTAGTTTATGGGGAGAAAACATGGCTGCTGCTAATCAACATCTCCCTGTATGGCTTTCTGGCAATGTCTACTAAAAGAACTTGGGAAGTGCAATCCTGAAGTGCACTGCCCGCCCCCCCCCCACTTCAAGCTGTTGCAAGGTAACATAAGAACAGCCCCACTGGATCAGGCCATAGGCCCATCTAGTCCAGCTTCCTGTATCTCACAGCGGCCCACCAAATGCCCCAGGGAACACACCAGCTAACAAGAGACCTCATCCTGGTGCCCTCCCCTACATCTGGCATTCTGACTTAACCCATTTCTAAAATCAGGAGGTTGCGCATACACATCATGGCTTGTACCCCATAATGGATTTTTCCTCCAGAAACTCGTCCAATCCCCTTTTAAAGGCGTCTAGGCTAGACGCCAGCACCACATCCTGTGGCAAGGAGTTCCACAGACCGACCACACGCTGAGTAAAGAAATATTTTCTTTTGTCTGTCCTAACCCGCCCAACACTCAATTTTAGTGGATGTCCCCTGGTTCTGGTATTATGTGAGAGTGTAAAGAGCATCTCCCTATCCACTCTGTCCATTCCCTGCATAATTTTGTATGTCTCAATCATGTCCCCCCTCAAGCGTCTCTTTTCTAGGCTGAAGAGGCCCAAACACTGTAGCCTTTCCTCATAAGGAAGGTGCCCCAGCCCCGTAATCATCTTAGTCGCTCTCTTTTGCACCTTTTCCATTTCCACTATGTCTTTTTTGAGATGCGGCGACCAGAACTGGACACAGTACTCCAGGTGTGGCCTTACCATCGATTTGTACAACGGCATTATAATACTAGCCGTTTTGTTCTCAATACCCTTCCTAATGATCCCAAGCATAGAATTGGCCTTCTTCACTGCCGCCGCACATTGGGTCGACACTTTCATCGACCTGTCCACCACCACCCCAAGATCTCTCTCCTGATCTGTCACAGACAGCTCAGAACCCATCAGCCTATATCTAAAGTTTTGATTTTTTGCCCCAATGTGCATGACTTTACACTTACTGACATTGAAGCGCATCTGCCATTTTGCTGCCCATTCTGCCAGTCTGGAGAGATCCTTCTGGAGCTCCTCACAATCACTTCTGGTCTTTACCACACGGAAAAGTTTGGTGTCGTCTGCAAACTTAGCCACTTCACTGCTCAACCCTGTCTCCAGGTCATTTATGAAGAGGTTGAAAAGCACCGGTCCCAGGACAGATCCTTGGGGCACACCGCTTTTCACCTCTCTCCATTGTGAAAATTGCCCATTGACACCCACTCTCTGCTTCCTGGCCTCCAACCAGTTCTCAATCCACGAGAGGACCTGTCCTCTAATTCCCTGACTGTGGAGTTTTTTCAGTAGCCTTTGGTGAGGGACCGTGTCAAACGCCTTCTGAAAGTCCAGATATATAATGTCCACGGGTTCTCCCGCATCCACATGCCTGTTGACCTTTTCAAAGAATTCTATAAGGTTCGTGAGGCAAGACTTACCCTTACAGAAGCCATGCTGACTCTCCCTCAGCAAGGCCTGTTCGTCTATGTGTTTTGAGATCCTATCTTTGATGAGGCATTCCACCATCTTACCCGGTATGGATGTTAGGCTGACCGGCCTATAGTTTCCCGAGTCCCCCTTCTTTCCCTTTTTAAAAATAGGCGTGACATTTGCTATCCTCCAATCTTCTGGCACCGTGGCTGTTTTGAGGGACAAGTTGCATACCTTAGTCAAGAGATCTGCAACTTCATTCTTCAATTCCTTAATAACCCTTGGGTGGATGCCATCAGGGCCCGGTGACTTATTGATCTTTAATTTATCAATGAGGTCTGAAACATCTTCTCTTTTAACCTCTATCTGACTTAACTCCTCGGTTAGGAGGGGCCATTCAGGCAGCGGTATCTGCCCGAGGTCTTCTGCCTTGAAGACAGATGCAAAGAACTCATTTAATTTCTCTGCCATCTCTAAGTCTCCTTTTATCTCCCCTTTCCCTCCCTCACCATCCAGAGGGCCAACCGCTTCTCTGGCGGGTTTCCTGCTTCTAACATATTTGAAGAAGCTTTTATTATTCCCCTTAATGTTGCCGGCCATGCGTTCCTCATAGTCTCTCTTGGCCTCCCATATCACCTTCTTACATTTCTTTTGCCACAGTTTATGTTCCTTTTTATTCTCCTCATTAGGGCAAGACTTCCATTTACGGAAGGAAGCTTCCTTGCCCTTCACAGCCTCTCTAACTTGGCTGGTTAGCCATGCGGGCACCCTCCTGGATTTAGTGGAACCCTTCTTTCTTTGCGGTATACACCTCTGCTGGGCCTCTATTACTGTTGTTTTAAGCAGCCTCCATGCACTCTGGAGAGATTGGACTCTTTTTACCCTCCCTTTCAACCTCCTTCTAACCAGCCTCCTCATTTGAGGGAAGTCCGCCCGTCGGAAGTCAAGGGTTTTTGTTAGAGATTTGCCTGGTATTCTTCCCCCAACGTGCACGTCAAAACGGATCGCAGCATGATCACTGTTCCCCAATGGCTCAGTAACGTTTACATCTCTAACCAGGTCCTGCGTACCGCACAATATTAAATCCAGAGTCACCTGTCCTCTGGTGGGCTCCGTGACTAGCTGATCTAAGCCACAGTCATTTAGCACGTCATAAATCCGGTTTCCTTATCGTGACCAGAACACAAATTGACCCAGTCAATATGAGGATAATTGAAGTCCCCCATGATTACAACCCTGTCCCTCCTTGTCACCTCCCTGATCTGTTTCCTCATTTCAAGGTCCCCATCAGATTTCTGGTCTGGAGGACGATAGCACGCCCCCAGTATTACATCGCTGCACAAGCCTGGTAATTTAACCCACAGAGATTCTACGGTGGAGTCGGACCCACCTTCAATCTCTACTTTGCTGGATTCTATCCCTTCCTTAACATAAACAGCTACCCCACCATTGCTGTTTACAGAGGGCAGGGAAATGCTGAAGGTAATGATGTCACATTACACATTTATTTTACTAGATGTTATCAAAGAGGGAGGTGGGAGGAGATGCATGTCAATGACAGTCATGTTTCCTCTCCCTATTAATGCCCTGGCTTAGAGTTTTGCTGGAATAAACTCAGCTTTCCCTTTCTATTTCCTTCCACCCTTTTCTTATTTTACCACTTTACTTCCATCTCCTACATAGCTTTTGGGGCTGTTTATATGTAAATTTTACCCTGGAACTATACCCAAGGGTGGTAGAGGTAGGCCTGGGGCTAATGTGCTCTTTTTTCAGCCTTTCTCACCATGGGTGAGAAGTATACATTTCAATGGGGAATTTCCCCCAGCCCATCTTGCAAGGGTCATCGTAGTTCCCCTCTGTAAATAAACACAGGATTTCCTGGTCCAGTTGTTCATTTTTTCCTGCAGGAAAGAGGGTGGGGGAGAGACTGCAGAAGCCCAAAGTCTATTTTTATTTGGGGGGGGGGGTAGCTTGTCAAGTAAAAGGTAACGCCTGAAAGACCTCTCAGTATTATGCAAATATTACAAGTACTAAAGTGGGATTCAGACCTAGGCCCAAACACACACTTATTTTTGTATATGCAAAAACCAACCTCACAAGGCATTGGTAATGTACATAAGGATAACCAGAATTATACAAGTACTTGCCATCACTGATGGAGAAGAAAGGGGAACACTTACTTACAGCAGTGATAGGATCGAACATAATGTATAAATTGAACAGCCATCAGGAAGAGGTTTCTATCCTGGAAGCCCAAAGAAGCTACAAGTTCTACAAGGATTCAAGGAAGATGGAATTTATGCATCAAAAACTTGACACTCAGTTGCATGTTGCTGGTGTTTCTCAAAATACTGCAGTACAGGCTACAAAGTAAAGTGGAAAACTTGTGCATGGAGGGCTGGGGCTTTTAAAGTTTTCCTCTTGTGACATTTTCTTAAATTTGGCCCCTGCCACAGTTGCTTTTTGTCCTGCAAGCTATTGAATATCATATATAGTTTTGTCCCCATACATCTTTTAATTGTAGCTTCTCTGGTTTTGGTTTATACTACTGTAAAGGGCTATGAACATTAATGGGGCTATATAATTAATCAATTTCTAGCATTTAAGACTGCACAAAAATGCAGTTGATTTGCATTTTTACAGCATTCTATAAACCTTGATGTCCGATCCAGATTACAATCACACCTGTCAAAATCACCCTGATTTCACAGCATCAATTTTGTGAAGTGAGAGGTGTGACTGCCTTTGAGAAAGACATTACTACTAGAGTTAGACAACGTGCAGTAGGAGCTCAAAATAGTTGCTCTACTTTGATACCAACTGCAAACTTCCTGTCATTTAAAGTTTTGATGGGAGTCCAGAGTTTATGACCAGGCACACCTACTATCAGCTTGCAAAATTTGTTAGTCACAAAATGTCCTTCCTTATTATAGTTAATCTCATTAATGTGACCTGCACTTAGCCTCTTACAGTGAAGGAATTGCCCTAAGCAGTATCCTCATTTCTCAAGCATGCATTCTGGCAGACTGAAAACAAATAAAAGAGAAACAACATCAAAGCTTGCAACATGATTCTCAAGAAGAAGAACACCCATTGGTGTATTATGTTCCATGGTGCCTGAAATGGTCTCTGGAAAGATTTAGGCTGCTTAACTTAGAAATATGGCACCCTCTTTAGGGTTCTCCCCTGCCTTCTCATCACTCAAGGTCTTACATTGGAGACCCCTATTGTGAGTGTAACCAGATGTGCTTACATGACCATAATATTTACTTGGTGTAGTGAATGGGCCAGCATTCACTATTGGTGATATTTGCCCATCTGGAATTAAGACATTCTGTAGCAGGAGGAATAGTCAGAAAACAACTCTTCTGTACTGAAATCTCCAGTAAGGAAAAATCATAATTCCAGTGTTATACTTTGGACATGTAAATAGGTGGGGGGGGGGGAAGGGCCAGAATACAAAAAACTGTGAAACTAGCTTGCTTTTTTAAAAACAGCAGCCCCACAGACACATAGTACGAGTAGCTTCTGAAACTGAAGGGAGTTTCAAAAGTAGTTGGTGATCACAGCACTGGGGGAGTTCGTTGTTCAATGAAAAAGTCATTTAAAACAAAGTCCCCTGGCCTATCTCAGCCCTTGCCATAAGCCTAAGTAGTTCTTTGGATCCTGTTCAAGATGCTTCACCTAGAATAAGGTTTACTACATAGTTGCCACTCAGCATGAAATTTAGGGTCTCCCTTTCAACATATATATTTTGAATCTTGCCATATGTCTAAGTAGTTCTTTGGATCCTGTTCAAGGTGCTCAGTTCATCTAGAAATAAGGCTTACTGCATAGCTGCCCACTCAGTGTGAAATTTAGGGCCTCTCCTTTTCCAGATGGAACACTGGAAATGCTAGCCCCAAACGTATGTGTAATTTAAACATACAATTACTGATGGGCCAGTATGCTTTTAATCAAAAAGGTTACCTTGCAGGGTTATTGTAGGAATACAAGGGAGCAGGGCAGGGCAGGAACCTTCTATACCACCCTGAGCTCCTTAAAGGGTGGGATAAACATGTTAACAGTAGCCATACCCATCTAAGGCAGACCCCAGGAAAACTTTGCACCTCAACATTTCCTATAACACTATAGGGCACAATCCTAACCTGGTCTACTCAGAAGTAAGTCCTATTTTGTTCAGTGGGGCTTACTCTCAGGAAAGTGGGGTTAGCATTGCAGCCATAGTCTTTTATTAGATCAAAACTTGGCATGACATGGTGACACACTGGGAAGGCTTTAGCAAATACAGGGGCATATGTATGTTGAAACTTCTAAATAACCTGAATTTGGCCAACAAAGATATCACCTTGCCTTTTCCTTGTGTAGAACTAATTCGCACACCCATGGGTCATGCACTCCTAGTGAGCCTGCCAGGATAAAGTTTGTTATTAATGTGGACAGCTTGGACCTGCAAGAAGTAATTTCAGGTTCCTGCTTCATTCTTAAAGCAGGGTTGCCCAATGGGATTTCCGTTGTCCTACCTTAATTTATCTCACAAGGATGTTCAAAGGACAACCTTTGAGGAAGACGGACATGCAAATATGGTAAATAATTAGTAAATGAAATTTTCAGTCCCTTACTGAAATTTTGGCTAGAATCCCAGGCACATTTAGGTTGCAATCCTATCCATACCTTCCGGGGAGTAAGTCTCATTAAACATAATAGGATTTCTGAGTAGACATGCATAGAATTGGGCTGTCACAGTTATTAGACATGCACATACATGGTAAACTGACAGAGGCCTGCTGTTTGCTGTAATGCATTAAGCAGCTGCCATTTTAGCTCACATGACTAGTTCACCCTTGGTACATTTTCCAGATCAAAAAGCAGTCACTTGCATAAAGAACAAAAGGAGTGAGAAAAGGCCCTTGTTATCTGAAGATAACATACCTGTGAGTGTAGTATGTGAGGGAAGAATTTCCAGTGCATATGAGGACACAGCTACTCTACTCAGATGCAACTTCCCAACAGAACTAGGAACTTATTTGCTTCTGCTTATTTGCTTATTTGAACACTACTGTCCCAGCATTTGATGAGTCTGGGGTTAAGAACACAAGAAGAACCCTGCTGGATGAGGGCAAAGGTCCACTTGATCCAGCTTCCTGTGTTTCACAGTGGCCCACCAGATGCCTCAGGGAGCGCACAAGACAACAAGAGACCTGCATCCTGGTGCCCTCCCTTTCTGAAGTATTGGCATTCTGATACTTGTCTGAAAGCATTTACAACATTTACAAATTTCTGAAAATGTCTGAAGTTTGGCATTCTGAAGTAGCCTACTTCTAGAACCAGAAGGTTGCACATACCCATCACAGTTTGTAAACTATGATGGACTTTTCCTCCAGAAATCTGTCCTAAAGGGCCAACCTTAGGGCCCAAATTTGACCAATTTGGTGGGACCTCGCACTGGGGTCCTGAGCAGAGCAGCTGCAGCCAGCACCTTGTTCTGTAGCTGAGGGTCCAGCATGGAACCTTCCATGCTGAAGTGTAAGGAGGAGAATGCAGCAAGCGGAGCATTACTGCTGCATGGCAGCAGCTGAATCTAGCTGGAAGAGTACATTTGGTGTCTTATGACTCTTGCTCAATTAAAGCAAGGTAAGATCCTTCTCTGATTTAAGCCAATGAGACTACTTGCTCCCAATTAGGCCACACACCTAAGGAGCCCCCACACTACAGTAACCTACTCTGATCTTGTTAAAAACATCCGAACAACACATTGCAATAGACACTTAACACCACATTGCAGGTTTTATAATTAGCAACAGTTTTCTGAATTATTAAAATGTCAATAAAGACATATAGTCTATATTTTATTTATTTCTCTAAGATTCTACAGACCTTGGTTGTGAACCTGGGGCTGCATAAAAAACATTTGTAATTGGGCAACAGCTCCTAAGGCCAGTCCTGCTGTCCAATCTCTTTAAAAGCATCTAGGCCAGATGCCATCACCCAGGGCCTCAGAGAGGAATTTTATCAGGAGGTACAAAGTTTCTTTTGGGCTCCCTCCCAAGGGTGGTGGAAATTGAGTGAGGATAGTAACAGGGATTGTCAGAACAGGGCCAAGGAGAGGGCAAAACAGGGCAAGTGATGGCAGTGAAGGTCAGAGAAGTCTCTGGAGCCCAGGTCCACAAGGCTTCCAGTGCCGCATCAGAAGATACAGAAAATCAAACACAAAATCTTCCTAAAATCCCTAAATCTCCCTAAAATCTTTTAAATATAGAAAATCATTGTGGAAAATTAGCATCATCGTATTTAAGCTCACACTAGAATGGAAAGTGCCCCTAGAATGGAAAGTGGACCAAAACGTACTTCCACAGTAGCTACATATGTCCCTGAGCTCCTATTTGTTCCTTCATGGGAAGCAGATCTACACACCAAAGAGCTACAGTAGCAGGCCAGTTCCCTCCCAGATTTGACACTGTGTTACTGAGTGTCATGGATGCATTCCTCAGCCCAGTGCTTATGGTTTGCTGAGGCAGCCCCAGCATCCCATGTGGGAAGTGAGCCTGGGTGAGATAGGAAAATGTTAAGATCTCAGGAAATTTCTGGGATCCTGGGCCCCCTTTTCTGACCTTAGGCCCCAGGAACAAATTACCCCCCTTTAATCCCCCTGTCATGGGTGCTCCATAATCATATCCTGTGGCAAGGAGTTCCATAGGCTAAACATATGCTGGGTGAACATCATCACATGCTGTGGTAAGGAGGTTAATGGGTTAAATGCACACTGGGTGAACATCAATGTATCATGTGGCAAGGAGTTCCACAGCCTAAGTACACGATAGGTGAACATGACTGCATCCTGCAGCAAGGAGTTCCACAGGCTAAACACATGATGGGGGACAGCACTCCATCGTGTGGCAGGGAGCTCCACAGGCAAAACACATGACGGGGGACAGCACTCCATCGTGTGGCAGGGAGCTCCACAGGCAAAGCACACTCTGGGTGAGCAGCACTCCATCATGTGGCAAGGAGTTCCACAGGCTAAGCACATGATGGGGGACAGCGCTCCATCGTGTGGTAAAGAGTTTCACAGGCAAAACACATGATGGGGGACAGCACTCCATCGTGTGGCAGGGAGTTCCACATGCAAAACACAAGCTGGGGTGAAGAACGACCTTCTCGTGCCTATTCCAACCGCAGACGCTTCCCTCCCACCAGAAGGGGCGCCCCAGTCAGAGAACGAGCCTCGCCGAACCCACCCGAATCGGTGGCGCTAGCTGAGGGCGGCCGCTCAGTTCTGACACGTGACAAGGGAACGTGCGTGCCACTGCCCACCAATCAGCGGCGCCACCCGCCCCCTCCGCGGAGGCTCCTCGGGAAGAAAGAAAACAGCCGCCCTACCCGCCCCGCCCCTCATCGCGGGAGCCGCCCGAGCTCTCGCGAGACTGGGCGGCCCGGCGCGTTCGCACTGCCCTGCCCCCCCGCGGGCCGCGCTCCGCCCCGCCCCTCCTCCCGCCCCGCCCGCCCCGCCGGAGCCGCCTGGGTGTCTGAGGGCAGCGCTGCGCTGCGCTGTGCTGCGCGAGCGAGGGAGGCGGGGCTGCCGGCCCTGCGCACTGAGCGATGTTTGGCCGCCATCGCGGCGGCGGCAGGGGAGGAGGCGGCGGCGCAGGCGGCTGACTGGCTGCGGACGAGGCCGCGAGGAGGGAGCGCCGCCGAGGCCGCCTGTGCCCGGAGCGAAGGTCGCAGGCCGCCCGAGGGCGCCCCCGCGCCCCCTGCCCGCCCCCGCCGGGGCTCCGCTCCCGCCGGGCCCGAAGATGTCGAACCTGAGCAAGGGGACGGGCAGCCGGAAGGACACCAAGATGCGGATCCGCGCCTTCCCGGTGAGCGGGCGGAGCGGGGGGCGCCGGCCTGGCCTGGCCTAGTGGAGCGGCGGCGAGGCCCGGACGCCTCGCCTGGAGGCTCCCGTCTCCCCCGGCCTGCCTGTCAGGCACAAGCCCTCTGAGGGAGGCCCGGCCCCAGCGAGGCTGTCAGCGCCGGAGGCCCCACCGCCTCTCCTCCCGCCCCAGCGAGGAAGGCCTCTGGGGAGCTCCGGCCGCTGCCTGACAATGGCTGCCCGCTGCTGCCCGAAGGTTGCGTGTTCGCCACGGGGGTCCGAGCTGTGCACCTGTGGGCTGCGCAGGACCGGCCACGCTTACCTGGGAGCAAGCCCCGCGGACTCTCATGGACTTTCCTCCGAGTAGGCGCAGAGGAGTGGCCTCTCGGGCTGCAAACCTGTCCACACCTGGGAGTAAGCCCCACTGGCTATACTGGGACTTACTTCTGAGTAGACATGCAGAGGCTTGGGCTCTGAGACTGCAGTCTTATCCACACTTTCCTGAGAGTAAGCCCTACTGGCTGAAATAGGACTCACTTCTGAGTGGGCTCTCTAAGAGCCCAGTCCTATACATGTTTAATCGGAAGTAAGTCCCGTGGGATTGTACGGGATTGGATTGTAGCCCCAGGGTGCAGTCCTACTCAGAAGTAAGCCCCATTGTGTTCCATGGAGCTTACTCCCAGGGAAGCATGCATAGGATTCCAGTCTTATAAGGACAAGTACCTAAACAGTCTTAATAGCCCAATCCTATGCATGTCTACTCAGAAGTAAATCCCATTATGGTCAATGGGTCTTTCCCCCAGGTAAGTGTGGTTAGGATTGCAACCTCAGTGTCACATCTGCTCCACTTCAGCCACCTAGTCCATGCAGCTGGGAATATTTTAGTGTCCACCTTTCTGAACTTGTTGTTGCTTTTTTTGTATTAATAAATGAAAGGACACACTGTAGGGGTCTTGAGCTCAGGTAGCAAAACATATAACAGTCGAAGACATGCCACATCCCTTCTCTCCCCCCCCCCCCATTCCCAGACTTTGCTTTTAACATGTCTCTGTGGGCTTTGGTGTCATTTGGGAGGAATATTGATGGTGATTTATACCTTAAAATTACCTTCTGTCTTTCTCGGCTCTGACAGCTGCTTCAGCCAGTGGTTGAAAACAGAGGAACACAAAAGCTGTCCTCACCTGGGTGTGTTGTAACATGTAAAGGATGTTTTTTTCTCCCCTGTAGATATTTGCTATCTGTACTGTTGATTTCCTAAACACTTGTGTTGCTTACCTGTTTATATTTATAAGAGGTTTCTAGGCCTCAGTTGAAATTCTTTTAACTTTATTTAGGAAACTTGCAGCAGGTAATTGTTGCCTTTGCAAAAAAACTGGCTCTACCTGTTTACATGAGTTAACCATCCCTGTCAGCATTTGATCTGCCTGCAGTCCATCCTACCAATGAAAAATTTCTTTAAGCCATTTCTGTCCTATGTTGCATATATACAACAGAGACTGAATGTGTACACCTGTGGGCCAGGCAAAAATGGGTTAAAGCATGAAGTTGTAGGATGCTTGTAGTCCAATCTTGATTCTGTTTCCTTAGAAGTCCCATTGAACCTATTAGCATTTACTTTGTAGTTAAAGCACCATACATGTTGCTGGCACTATATAAATAAACCTGGATGGTTAAGATTAAGTAAATCAACTAGAGATTGCCTGTAAATTCAGTTGAATTATTTTTAGAAAAAACAATCTAGTGACATATTTTTAAATAATGGAAATAATAAGATGAATGCTTAGGAATCTCTGAAGGTATTTGCATCCCATACAGCTTTACTCATAAATAAGGCCTATTGTGTTCAGTGGGATTTACTCTCGGGACAGTGTATGTATGGGATTTCAGCCATAATCTTTTAAAACATATTCATTCAGTTATTTTTGAAATTGTGTCAACTTAGCATTGACTGCCTAAGAAACAATAGGGAACTGTCATGAAAATTATCTGTGACAAAAACTTGCCTACAGTATACTAACATTCTTTAAAGTAAAACTTGTGCTATGCATGTTTATAGTGGTGTTTTACATTTGCTTAATAAGACTTGTGCATTACATGCTTTAGTGTACGCAAGGGTTAAATTGAATGTCCAAAACAAGTTTGGTAGTTGGATAAACATTTTTCATTCTGCTTTCTTTCTTGCAGATGAGCCTATAAAATGTTAGTGGGTGAAGAATGTTCACACAAGCTTCTCACACAAAACATTATTGTTTTTCCCATGAAAATGCTTCTTGTTAGCAATTGTCATATTCACGTTTTCTTTTTGTTTAAAAAATAACTGGATAAGAATTTTTCACAGGCATACTTAGTGAGGATGTTAAATGACAGTATAAAATGGAAATCACCAAAATAGCCATTTAGTCTGCGGAGTTATGAGTTGCTTATTGGAATTCTCAGTTCTTATCCTCTGACATTAAGAACATAAGAACAGGCTCGCTGGATCAGGCCATAGGCCCATCTAGTCCAGCTTCCTGTATCTCACAGCGGCCCACCAAATGCCCCAGGGAGGACACCAGATAACAAGAGACCTGCATCTTGGTGCCCTCCCTTGTATCTGACATAGTCTGTTTCTAAAATCAGGAGGTTGCACATACACATCATGTCTTGTAACCCATGATGGATTTTTCCTCCAGAAACTTGTCCAATCCCCTTTTAAAGGCATCCAGGCCAGATGCCATCACCTCATCATGGGGCAAGGAGTTCCACAGACAGACCACACGCTGAGTAAAGATATATTTTCTTTTGTCTGTCCTAACTCCCAACACTCTAGGCCTTGTTTTACATGCATTTATACATAATTAGGCAAATCGTTTCATATTCTGTGTCATGGATAGCCATCTTGCCAGGATTTGTTCAGGCCAGTGCCATGGGAGCAGTGTCTGGAAGGATCAGTGTCTGATGGGCCAAAATCACCATGGAAGGTTCCCCTCCTTTTACCTACTTATGTATGTAATTCAACGCTTAATATGTTAAGCAAAAGGATCAGTTGACCCATGCTCTATATGTTGAGCTGAGTAAATTCAGTTTAAAAATATTTTTGAAATACTATTTGGTTACCAAATGTTATGCATTTTGAAGTTATAATGTTGCTCTATGCAATTTGAGTATAGCATTAGGTTCTATTGTTGATGTGTTTTAAGCTAACAGTCCAGTCCTGTGGAACAAATTGGTTCCACTGAATCCACTGACAGGCTTAATGGCTGTGATAGGATCAGACTGCAAGCTACTGTATTCATTACAGGTCTGTAGATAGTATTAACCCAGTATCTGCTTTTTGGTTCAGTGCCATCATATAATGTTAATTCTCGTCAGGATTAGAGAAAGCCCTTGACATGAAGTCCTGGTGTGGCAAGTTGTTCCTTCAGAAGGCTCTGCAGAGACATTTGCCTCTATGTGCTTCCTGTTGGTTCAGATGCTGCAAGACTCTTGAAGTGCTTGAGAGAAGTTAAGTGAAGCTGTTGCAACATGGGGGAGATTAATCATGGTTGAGATAGCTTTCTAAATCTAATTTTGCTCTTAACCAGAGTGAGCTTGAGTTTTCACCTCTGCTGGGCCAGGTAGGATCAGAAAGAGAGCCCATGCCCAGCCATGTTTCGCAGTGTCCTGGTCAGTCATGGACCTTTCTCTTCCCTTACCCTTATCAAGCAGCCCCCACTGAGGAATGGCTAACTTATACAACAATAAGAAGATAAATATGACTTTTCCAGTTGCACTGATTGATCTGGTTTGTGCGCCAGTGCACATGAGTAGTGGAAATTTTAAAGTGACCAAGTGATGGAAGTGCCACACTCCCTTTAAGTATGCATGTTTAGGAAACGTGTTGCCTTTGACTCTCCATATGTTGTGATGACAAGTTTGCAGCTTTGTTTGAATCTTAAGCCAGCATGGGGAGTTCTGTAGCCTGACTTTCCACTTGACTTGGAACCTCTTCACAGTTTTAACCACTTCAAATTTAATACAGTGAAAGCTGCTTTATTGAACTCTTGCTTAAGTGGTAAACTTGGTTAACTGGAATCTTTACCCACTACCTAAGAGATGCTGGTTAAGAGAAAAATGCTCGTTAAGAGCATGCTGCTTATGAAAACATTGGTTAAGTAAGCCCTTCCCCAGCCCTCTTATTTGACAGAACTCTCTTTCTGTGATGCTGTTCCATCC
Source organism: Tiliqua scincoides (assembly GCF_035046505.1). Lineage (NCBI taxonomy): Eukaryota > Metazoa > Chordata > Lepidosauria > Squamata > Scincidae > Tiliqua > Tiliqua scincoides. The sequence goes on along the minus strand of NC_089823.1, from coordinate 206,884,791 downwards.
TTCCCCCTTCATGAAGATCCTTTGGGTATAGAGACAACCCACTTCCTTCCATATGAGACCATCTTGAACATCTCTGTTTCCTTGTGAAACGCCTCTATTCCTAGTGGGCCCTTGTGAAGAAGGAAGAAGGGCAGAATGGCACTGCAGAGGGAGCCCTGTCAGGTGAGGAAGCTGAGGGAGCCTTTGTAAGATGGAGGGCAAGTTTTAATGAAAGGTTTGTTAACCAGCATATTTGGATAACTAGCACCCTGTTTCCTGTATGTGCTAGATATAAAAACTCTTACTTTATAGATACCTCTTGATGTATGTGGTCTTCATTTACATGTTTTTGAAACAGTTTGATTTGAAAATTAGTACCAGAAGTCTAATTTACATGTACAGTTGTGTTGCTTAATGACAGGGATGCGTTCCCGCACCCCTATTGTCAAGCAATACCTGATGCTAAACAAAGCCTCCTAAGCTTAGGGAGGCCTCGGAGGCAAGGGGAGCACAGCTGCCCTATGGCTTTGGAGGCTTGGGTGGGAACAGGAACCAACGACAATTATGCAGCCCGTCACTGATTGGAACATCATTAAGCAACTTTCACTTATATAGTTTTTGAAATAGCGCAATCACTCCAGAAGATTAAAAAAAACCCTTCAGAGTTGAGATGTTTGCCTGCTTTACTCAGCTCTACCAAAGTTGCACTGAAATGTAATAATTAGCTACTAAAGAAGAGAGAGCTGCCCTATTAGATGCTGGCAGCATCCTGTTGGGGGAGGTCTCCTCTAAAGCCAGACGATAAGAGACAAAGAAAATATGTTCACAGAGCTACCACTTATCACTTTCATTATTGCTTTCTAGCCATCAAAGTCTGTAGCCTCCCACTCCCAGTAGCCTCTCACCACAACCTTCCCTCCTAGGCCATCTAGGGCAAGCGGAAGTCACGCAGTTGTCAGTGTAAGTATTTGATGACATTCCCTAACCCAAGGTTCCCCAAAGTGTGGGTTGTGCCCTGCTGGTGGATCACAAGCTGGCCCGCTCCCACCAGCCCTTGCCTCTGGTTGGCTACAAATTGGAGCCATTCCAGACACATTGGGAGGACCTGGAGGTCTCTTCTGGGTTACGCCTGGCCTGCGACCCACTCTGCTGGCCTCCATGGGCCTCAAGATGATCGGCCAAAGTGACTTCTGCTCAAATGAGAAGTTGCATTTGAAAACCAGAAGTAATTTCCAGATGCTTTTGCAGACTATTCTGAGTACTGTAGAGTAGGTCACCAGCCTGGCGTGACACAGAAGAGGCCTCTGTGCCTTCCCATACAGCTGAACCAAAAGGAGCATCATGTTGTGACCCACTGGGGTGGATGAGGTGCGTTGCAGCACTGAAAAGTTTGGGAACTGCTGCCCTAATCTGTATCATTTACATAGGTTCCTATGGCAAACATGTTTTTAATATGTGCACTGATTTTTGAGAACATAACTCCTGTGCAAATCAAGAGTTGCCTGTACTAAGTTGGAATATAGAATAGGACTGCATTTCAATATGTAGCTTATTTATTTATGCAACTAATGTTTTCCATTCTCTCGCCTATAAAGTCTCCAGGAGTCAAATATGACTGGATAAAACACACACACGCTTTCCATTTCAAAATTAGGTGAATGAGGTAGCTTACATCAAAATCATAAAACAATAGCACAGCAGGGAAGAAAATCAAGAATACCAAAGATACTAAAAACAATTGCATGGAAAAGCTGAATGCTTAAACAAATATGTCGTAATTAAATGAAAGAGGGAGAAAAACTAGTCTTATGTTGTAAAGAATTTCACAGTCTGGGTGCTGCATTTGTTACCACTAACTGCACCTAGCCAGTGATGGTGTGTGTGGCTAAACCTCTATGGTTCCTCTTGATCAGGAGGCAAAAATACTTAGGCTGTTTTGTGCATTTGAACCCACCGTACCCCAAAAAAGACACCGTGAATCAGGAAGGATAGATAAGATTGCCTTTTTATATTATTGTGTAGTATCCTGAGTGTTACTTTGTTTTGCAAAAGAACGTCCATTCATGTATTGAGCGTACATGTGGGCAGTGTGTTGGAATGGCTGGCCTTTCCAAACAGTTATTGTCATCCTAAAGATTCTTTATGTTCTGTTTATGAACATGCATCACCCAGTGCAACATTCCATTATTTTGTAAGTTGGAAATGGCCTTTGTCTTAAGTATTCCATAAACAAGGATATCACAAGGAATCTTGTAGGTTGTCCTTGTATAGTAATTTCAAAATATAGTTTGCAGTGAGGAGTTATTGTCACAACAAAGGTGATAGTTGTTCTTGCCTGTGACTCATCAGCTTCTTGCCAGATTCAAAATTACTTTCAGTCTTCTATTCTGTTCAGCCTCCAGTGCCCCACTGCAGGTGTTCTCAAGTATAATTAATAGTTTGTTTGGCATGTTCAGTTTGAATATACATTTCTTGTTTGGAAGGGGTAGAGACTAATGCAAATCTAGTTAATACCTAAATAAAATTCCTCAACTTGTTGAGTTTCACAGTGGGTCATTCAGCTTAATCCTGTGCAGGTTTACTAAGAGATAACCCTTATATGGTGCTTGCTTGTAGATAAGTGTATATAGAACTGCAGACTTAGTTAAACTAATTGCAAGCCTTGTCTCTGTGGTATGGTATGTGAGGGCAGTAGCTTTGTGTGTAGCAAGACAGTAGGATGCAATCCAAGCACATTGTGACTGTAGCATAAAGTGTTGTACTACAGTCTGGTGAGTTGACCCTGTGTTTTTGTTGCATGCATTGGCTTGGTAATTTCTAGTGTCTGTACTTAAAAAAAAAAATGGTTTCAAGGAAATGTGCAGAAACTCACTGAAATATAGCAGCCAGTCAAGATGTATCTTCTGAGCCATCGCATCTGTAATAGGAACACTTGTATATGTTTTTCTTGTTCTTTGCTCTCTTATTGATATAAAAGTTCAGGACAATATATGTAAATGTAGTTGCTCACTTTCATACCTTGCCTGTACTTCTCCCCTCATCTTAGTCTAAAATTAAATTGTGAACTCTTTGGGGTAGAGCCCTGAAAAACCATTTTAGGAGGTGGCAGGTAAAATCCATAATAAGGTTTTGTAGAAATTATTTTACAATACTATTCCTAATTACAAATATATTCAAGAATGTGTAACTATTAAATTTACATTGCATGTACTTGAAATCACAGTTACAACTTTCAGTGTTTTTTAAGTTTATAGATTACTGCAAGCTTACAAATGTGTTTCCTTGAGCCAAACTGTTCATGATGGGGACAACCACAATTGTGTTTTCACATATCTGTGCTGTTCATGTCTAAAGCAGGCGATGCATTGTCTGCTTTTTCTATCATTAGGATATATGGGTAAGGGGAGTCTTCCGCCCTCCTGTGCCTTGGATCCTTGTTCTCTGCCATGTTGAGCACTTTGCTCCCCAGTTTAGCTCACCAGTGGTATTTGAACTAGGTGGAGAGGAAAAGAGCCTGGATTATGCAGGATAGGGTGCAGGATCAGTGGGGTTTAGCTCCCCCCCCCCCCGTGCTTGCCCCTTTTTGGTATAAAAAGTAAACCCATCCATTTTTTCCTTTAAGTGAATGGGAAAGGCATGAAATTTTTTTAAAAAGTCTGCCCTGAGTTTGTCTAGTTTGGCCATAGCAAACCCCACATACAACTAGTTGCTTACTGTGACTGTTATTACTTTGCAGTGTGGTAATCCTATTTGACATGTTATAGCGAAAATGTGATTTGTGAGTATTTGATGAAAAGGGATGCTCTGTTACTAAATTTATGGATTATAATTTTGATGGCTTGCAAGCCCAAGGATCAATACAAGCGTTTCCTGAACTTTTTTGATTGGTGTGTCCTTTGATCTACTGGGCCGTTGGCCGCAGCTCCCCATTAGGACTACAATCTTATACCTCAGTGGTTCTGACACATTTAGCACTGGAACCCACTTTTTAGAATAAGAATCTGTCAGGATCCACCAGAAGTTATGTCATGACCGGTAGTGCCATCATCAAGCAAGAAAATTCTTAATTATCCCAGGCTGCAATCCTTCCCACACTTACCCATGCGTAAGTTCCATTGACTATCATTGTTAAAATATGCATAGTAGCTTGTTAAAAGTACAGGTCTGTAACATTTTCCCAAATGCAGTCATATCCCATGATAGCATCAAGTCTAATATATTAAAAATAAAATGAAATAAATGGGGACCCACCTAAAATTGGCTCATGACCTACAGTTTATATGGGTAAAATACGGGTAAACACTACGATACAGGTAATGGGTTTTTTGCAAGTATTCCGTGGCTCCCCTGGCTGACTTCTGCAGCTCGCTGGGAATCCACGGCTCACAGTTTGGAAACCACTGATCTATACCAAAACAATTTCCTCTTCACACTTTCTATGGAGATATAGTTTCCTTTTTCTTCTATTTCACGTATTTGGTTTATATCTGTTTTAAATTTTGGAAGCTGCTTTTGGAAAGCAAGAAAAAGGCTTTACAGGTATCCCCTTGTATCTGCAAGGGATACGTTCCAGCCCCCCCCCCCCCGCCCCCAACCTGGCAGATATGGAAACTGCAGATAAGAGTTCTCTCTCCCACCCACCTCCCCATGTCCATTACCTTTGTTTTTCTTTTGTGGCACCAAGGAAGTCTGTTTCTTCCTTTAACAGAATGCTATAAGCAGGCATGCTTATAGAAAGACAGGCAGACAGACAGCTTGAACATAATCTTTCTGCTCTCTGTTATCATTCTTCCTGTGTCCGTATAGCATTCATTTAGACTAGAGGAAGAGGCATGCTTTCTTGATACCACCGGTAAGAAGAAATATGGAAGTTAATTAGTTCAAAGGCGGGCTGCAGAGAACCATGGATAACTGAAACTGCAGATATGAGGGAAAACCTATACATATCTTTTTGATATTCTGTTTCTTTTATATCAGAAAAAGCTAGTCCCATTTTACTAGTTAAGCTGAAACAGAAGCTTTGCTTCTTCATTCTATGAGTTGTTGGTGACTGGCAGCTATGGTCTTGTGGATACAAAATTAGAGTGTAAGCTCTACAACTGTGTTTCTCAAACTGGGTTGGGACCCACTAGATGGGTTGCGAGCCAATTTCAGGTGGGTCCCCATTCAATATTTTATTTTTAGTATATTAGACTTGATGCTACCATGGGATATGACTGCATTTGGAGAAATGTTACAGACCTCAGCTGTTACCCTGCACATGCCTGATCTTGTCTGATCTTGGAAGCTAAGCAGGGTCAGGCCTGGTTAGTACTTGGATGGGAGACCGCCTAGGAATACTGGTTGCCGTAGGCTTATACCATAGTCTTTCGAGACTGAAGGTTGCCAACCATTTGTACTTTTAACAAGTTACTATGTACTCTTTTAAGAATGATAGTAAAAGGGACTTACTCCTGGGTAAGTGTGGATAGGATTGCAGCCTAGAATTGTTAAAAACTTTCCTGCTTGATGATGTCACTTCCAGTCATGACTACTTCTGGTGGGTCCTGACAGATTCTTATTCTAAAAAGTGGGTCCCAGTGCTAAATGTGTGAGAACCACTGCTCCACAATGTTCAAATCTTCAATAACTTGTGTTAAGTATTGTAGAAAAGACCTGAATAACCTTTTTGTCTTATTTGCTCTCTTGGGGTTTAACTGTCTTAGGATTTTGTTTTCCTAAAATGAATTGTGTTTGACTAAGAACTGTGTGGGTATACAAATGGGAAACAGGCTTTAGAGCAGCGTTTTTTTCAACCACTGTGCCGTGGCACACTAATGTGCCATGAGGCAGCCTCAGGTGTGCTGCAGGGCCAGAGGAGGCATACAGCAGCCATAGGCAGGAGAAGCATGGCAGCTTTGACCTTCACAGGGCAGCAGGGAAAAAGGAGTAGCCATGGCTACTTTGCATCTCCTGCTGCTGAACAAGAGGAAGTCAGCAACCCGATCCTCATTTACCTGGAAGTAAACCCCTTGACTATTATGGGGCTTACTTCTGAGTAGACACGCCTAGGATTGGGTATCAAGTCTTGTCTGTCCTGCATGCTGATTCGCCAGCGAGAGAAGCCTGGAGGAGGTGTGGGCGGAGTGAGTGAGAGCGAGCAAGCTGGGGGGGGCAGGCAGGCAAGCAGGTAGAAAGCCAGGGAGTCTGCTGGGCCACTAGCCCAAGAGTGGGCTGGCTGAGGGTCCATGAAAGTCCCTTCTCCTTGCCACAGTTACCTGCAGCTCCTAAAGCGACCCTCCCTGCCTTGCCTTTGCCTTTCAGAGGATAGGCATTAGGCCACAGTCCTATCCACACTTTTCTAGGAGTAAGCCCCATTTATTATAATGGGACTTACTACTGAGTAGGCATGCGTGGGCTGGGCTCTTAGGTTCCTTGCCTAGCCCCACTTTCCTGGGAGTAAGCCCCACTGACTATAAAGGGACTTACTTCTGAGTAGACATGCCTAGGATTGGGCTTTTGGTCACACTTTTTTCTGAAATACAGGAGCAGGCAATGGGGGGAGAATGTGAGGCAAGTGATTCTGGACCTTTGGAAGGTGCAGACAAGTGAGGGGAGGGACAGCAGGAGAGGTGCTAACTGCATTTGTGAGATGGGGAGAATGTGCCTGTGGGAAGGGGTGGGGTGGGGGAGAGGAGGAGAGAGAAGTGCCAATTACCTGCTTGTGTATTTGAGAAAAAAGAGTGCAATCAAAAGCCCAATCCTAGGCATGTCTACTCAGAAGTAAGTCCCACAGGCACATTCCCCCTCAGTGTCCCCCCTCCAGTCTTTGGCTGCAATCCTAACCACACTTTCCTGAGAGTAAGTCCCATTGAACAAAATAGGACTTACTTCTGAGTAGACCTGGCTAGGATTGTGCCCTTTGTCATGTAATGATTTAATTGTTATTAAATTAAATTATATTAATTAAAAAGTAATTGTAATGTAGTAATTTAATGTAAGTAAAAAACTGGGAGTGTGCTTTGACAATTTTAGTGCCTTGACAGTGTGCTGTGAGCTGAAAAAGTTTGAAAATGGCTGCTTTAGAGAATAGCTACAGCAGATTAGTGCATATTAGCGAGATTGATGTAGATTGCAAAAGGCAGGGCACCTTGAGAATCTCATGAATCTATGGATTTAGGATCTTAGTGGTAAAGTCAGATGTAACATTTAATATGTTGTGAAAATGGTGAAATACTCACTGCTTGTAAAACAAATCACAAACACATTTGAAGCAAATGTGACTTCAAATTATGTTCACCAAATTTAAAATGTTGCATCTGTCTTCACCCTAAATATGTTACAGTTTAGAAAAACATACTTTGAGAAACTTGGGAGGAGTGGTGTGTAGAAAAGCAAAATTGGAAGGGGGAGTGGTCTTTTAAAAATTAAGCCATACTGAAAGCACAATAGAAACTATACCTATGTATTTAAGACAGGGGTGTCAAACATAACCCCCCCCCCCCCAGGATGTGGCTCGAGGAAGCTTTTTTTATCAGGCCCTCAGGCTCTCAGCTGCTGAGCCATGCTGAGGTGTTACTGCTGAAAGGGCAGCCCACTTGAAAACCGAGCTCTCCCATATCTTGACATATGTTCAAGATATGTATATTTTCTTGTCATTTGCAGCTAATGAGCTCCCAAGTGAGAAAAAGCATGACCTGTTAATGACATCACTTCCTGCCTAACGACATCATTTTCGGCCTTCAGCAGGCATCATAAATGCTATTCGGCCCTCTATATGAATTGACATCCCTGGTTTAAGAGGTCAGTGAAATAGAAGCAGTTTCTAGAGATAGTGATTTAGCATTTGTATGGCAAGGCAGGCAGGCAGAGAGAGAGAGAAAAAATCACCGTTGTGGTCTGCATCAGGGCTTGATAAATTTGCTTAGGATCCAGGATCCAGGCCAAAAATTTCAGGAGCCAGAAATCACACAGCAAGCCTATAGGAAAGTTGTCTTTCAAAGTTACTGTTAAGAATGAGCACATTCATTACACACCCTAGTAGACTCAAGGGTGACAAGCAAGTCATCATAAATTATAGATGATGAGCATTAAGCCTGTCCTTTGAAAAATACTAAATACAGGGAGGTCACACCAATGCAAGTTAAGGAGCTTAATGTATGTCTTAAAACTCTCTGCCAGTTTTAAAAAAGAAAATTTTTATAGATGATAGCTTAACCCAAGTCTAGAATACCCAAGGAACAACTTTTTTCTTTCTCTCTGTCACACCATCTAACAGCCAAAATATTTAACTATTAGGAGGCATGAATCAAGACAAAATCTTTGTACAGGATTCATGTGGTCACACCCATCCTTCTCCAGTACTTTGTGCAACACACACTCTGGAAAATAGCTTACAGGCATCGCTATTTATATATTCCCCCTGAAAGTAGAGTGGAGTGAACAAGTTAACACACATAAAGTAGGGGAGCCTCCTCCCTCATTGGTTCCCCTTGTTTTCACTTTACAAGGTACAACACCATTAGTTCCCATGGTCATGTCAGAAGTACTGAGTTGGTTGTTGGCTTGTGCTTCACTAAGTTCATAGTGTACAGAGATGAACCAAGAGAACCAGCATCAGGTTGGAGCAGTTTGTACTCCAGGTGCCCATTTTTGCAGAACTTGAAAAAAGCATGGAATTTAATCCCCACAGGCCTGTGTAGTCAGGAGGGTGGGATGGTCTACTACCAGTCTTAGGTTCACACACCTCTCTGTCATAGTAGGCCATGGGGACAAGCTGTGGCTAATCCTGCATATCAAGGAGAAGGAGACAATTGTGATGAAAAGGACTTCTTTCCAGAGAACGAGAATGGGTCATAGAGCACACAGGTGACAGTCAACTGCCTGCGCAGTGCTTCAAAGTGCAAGCTGGCTTTGTGACAACTCTTGCTATGAGATTGAAGATGACTGTTAGGTAGCGCATTACACTAATATTTGTGTGCTCAGTGCACAATTCACCATTGCAGCTTGGATCATTAAACGTAGTGGGTGGCAAAGTCTCGTGCTCTCCAATTCTGAGTGGAGCAATCAACTACTTGTAGCAGGAGTGAATGGGAGAGGGAAAACTCTGAAGGCTAATTTCTTGTAGATTTGTGGTGTTTTTCTCTGCCTATCTTTTTGGGAGATGGGTGCCCCAGATGATTAATGCCCCAGATGACTCTGCTCCAGAGTGTCACCATTGTAACTCGGGCTAGGCACCCCGATGCAATTTGAAGTTGCCATGGCAACCTGATACCTGGGATGTGTTGAACCCTAGTCTTATCGTATGTGTTTTATCATATGTGATAGCTTTTCTGTTGCACTGCTATAACATTACTCAAGCAACAAAGTTGGTGACCCCAATGACATCATTATGGAAGCGAAATGGGACTACCAACAAAATAAATGGAAGTTATTATATACCCAGGGAAACCTCAAAGTATGCAGAAATAGATTTCTTTTAAAACTCCACTTCAAAATGAGACAAATTTCCAAAACTAGAGTAGTAGAGAATTTCATGCACTAATGTCATGCAGCTACTCTGTCTACTCACTGTTTGTTCTATTTTTATCTCAAGGTGACTATTAAAAGGGTTTGTGGGTCATTCTACCTGAAAGGAGAAAGCGCAGAGTTTTGTACTGTGATCTTATCCTGAATCTTCCCTATGGCTATATCCAAGGAAATTCGCCCTCTGCTCTCTGACCACATCAGTAGATCAAGGGGCAGAAAAGAAGCCACGTGTTTATGTCCATGCAGCTTTATAGCTGTTCTTGTGCACGTGTTCTTGCTCTCTTCATTCATGCATGTGCAGACTCTACAGTTCAGTCTTGCACCAGAGTGTGGAAGTTGCTCTGTTTGCCTCTTTTTGTCCTATTTCAACAGTTCAATCTAAACTAGGGAGTCTAGCCCATTCTCTCTTCACATCTGTGGAATCTTCATCTCCCCTGGCAGCTAAACACCTCAAATCGTTTGGGCTGGAGTGGATTATTTCCATCTCCAGGGTGATAGCAGCTGCCTCTGAGAAACGTGTTCTACACTGAATCCCCAGTGCACATAAACCTTTCTCTTGCAACCTTGGGGAGCTGCTGTTTGTGCTACTCAAATGCTGTAGCAATCAGGTGCAGAATTATAAAGTAATATGAGTTGTGTGGTGACCATGGCCTGGACAGTTATTGAAAGGGAGGCTGATTTCCATGATCCTTTGAGCCTGGCTGTGTTGTCTTAATAAAAAAGCTAGGAAATATCCCCCACTGTATCCAGGCTTTGGGATACTGTGCCGCAATTCATCGTGTTTATCACTTACTAAATAGGTGGTATGTAATAACATCATGTGGTTCATCCACTTTTAATTAAGAGTCTCTGTTCTACTGCCACCTTTTTCTGCAGTCCAGTTCACACTTACCTGGAGTAAGCCCTATTGACTATCATTGTTCAAAGCGTATACATAGTAGCCTGTTAGACGTACAGATACGTAACATTTCCCCAAATGCATTCACATACCATGTGACATCAAGTCTAATATTCTAAACATAAAATAACATTGAAATGAATGGGATTCCACCTGAAATTGGTTGCAACCCACCTACAGGGTCCCAAACCACAGTTTTAGAAGCATTGATCTAAAGCAGTGTTTTCTCAAGCTGTGGTATGGGTACCACCATTGGTTCTTGAGGTGGTATCTGGTGGTACTTGCAGGAACCATGAACCCCTGCTGCCCAGCAGTGAGACCAGGAACATGACACAACAAATAGCAGTAGGAGGCTCTGCTTGGCAGGTAAAGCTCCAAAGCATGCTTTTCCACACTTGAAAAAACCCTCTTGTCCACCCTGAGCTTCTTATTGGTGTTCGTTGCATCGCATCTGGCCTCCCAACCCAGAAGTAACTGGCAATGATGTCATCGCCAGTTACTTCTGCTGGTACTTCGAATAGGTGGACCAGGTGAAGTGGTACGGCAGAGGACAAACCTTGAGAAACACTGATCTGAGGCATTCGTCATTGCAATCTGTTTTCATTAAGAACTAATTACTTGTAACTTACTTGAGAGTTCATGGTATGCTAGTGCATTCTGAAGCACAAAGTGCCTTTTCTGGGAAGCACCCAAGAAATGTAACTTGATGTGCGTGTCTGAAAAGAGAGAGAGCAAATGCTAAAACAATTAAGTACCCTCGGGAAAATGGGGTTATTATAGCATTCGCTGTCCCTATAGACCAGGGGTCACCAAATTTTTCAGCACGAGGGTTATATTGTATATTTTACACATTTTGCAGCCTGAAAAATGTCAGTTTTTGTAAATGTATGAACGAAACTTGAAAGAATAAGTTTTACTTGGATTTTTTTATTCAGCATGATATGATTCAGAACAGAAGAGAAATGTGACAGTTAGAAAGAAACAGTTCCATGCTTAAGCTGAGAAATAAGAGTTAAAATGTCAAACATTAGCAAATGCTCTGACCCCAAAAACTTGCTGGGACCAAATAAAAACTTGAGGGATCAGGATGTGTCCTTTGGCCATAGTTTGAAGACCTCTTCTATAGACTAAACCTGCGGTTTTCAAACTCTCTGGGAGTTTGAAAAGCACAGTAAGTTCTTGCAAGGGAGGGGAGGGAGGCAGCAGGGGCGGGGGCAAGGTAGCGACACGATCTCCAGGATCATGCCGCTCAGGGGGGCTGCAGGGTCTGGGCTGCACTTACCAGTCCCTGCAGCATCATCCTGGGGGTGGGGGGAGCCCTGCGCAAGCACCTGCAGGGCTCCCCGGCTGGTTAGAAGTGAAAGTAGAGCAATCGTGCTCCACTTCGGCAAAACTGGAACCGGTATTCTGCAGATATCACTGGACTAAACTGACCCATTGCTTTGGACCAGTAGCATTCAATTGTTAATAAGCTAGGTTGATCTACTCTTTCAATTTTTCCACATTACTCTTAAATTGAGGGGCTTAACCTGAAACAATAGTATAGATGAAATCTTGCCAGATCAACAGTGGCAACATTACCTCATATTATTGGACCTTTGTGTGGCTTCATAGCAATGACTCCTTATGCTGAGATTCTGTAAGCTATTATACCTTGAATGTCTTTCATACTGGTACCTATCCAATTAAACTATTTTATACTATGTTATTGGTCCTCCATTCCTGCCAATATGATTTCACATTTACCCTAGATTTGCTCATAATTTAATTCTGCTGCTTTTAGTTGAGTCTGAATGTCTCAGAGAATTAGTCCGTCTTCCAGAGCATCTTATGAAATCTTACAGTTTTGTATTATGCATTAAAACTTTTCCTGTTTACTTCTACCCATAGGATGATAATGAAGATGCTGAGGTGCAGGGAACTAAAACAAAAAGCAACCTCTGCCCTTTCCAGTTTGATGTTAATTAGCACTGCTTAAAGATGTGTTTTTCAAAAAATTGTATACTGTTCTATGATAAATACTGACTAGGAAAGCTATGTGAAACCAAAGCTTGCTGAAATCTTAATACATCATCCAATTTCTTTGATCTATTAAATCAGTTGCGTGTTAATATTAATTTTTTCTAAGAACATAAGAACAGCCCCACTGGATCAGGCCATAGGCCCATCTAGTCCAGCTTCCTGTATCTCACAGTGGCCCACCAAATGCCCCAGGGAGCACACCAGATAACAAGAGACCTCATCCTGGTGCCCTCCCTTGCATCTGGCATTCTGACATAACCTGTTTCTAAAATCAGGAGGTTGCGCATACACATCATGGCTTGTACCCCATAATGGATTTTTCCTCCAGAAACTTGTCCAATTCCCTTTTAAAGGTGTCCAGGCCAGTCGCCATCACCACATCCTGTGGCAAGGAGTTCCACAGACCAACCACATGCTGAGTAAAGAAATATTTTCTTTTGTTTGATCTAACCCACCCAACACTCAATTTTAGTGGATGTCCCCTGGTTCTGGTATTATGTGAGAGTGTAAAGAGCATCTCCCTATCCACTCTGTCCATCCCCTGCATAATTTTGTATGTCTCAATCATGTCCCCCCTCAGGCACCTCTCTTCTAGGCTGACGAGGCCCAAACGCCGTAGCCTTTCCTCATAAGGAAGGTGCCCCAGCCCCGTAATCATCTTAGTTGCTCTCTTTTGCACCTTTTCCATTTCCACTGTGTCTTTTTTGAGATGCGGTGACCAGAACTGGACACAATACTCCAGGTGTGGCCTTACCATAGATTTGTACATGGCATTATAATATTAGCCGTTTTGTTCTCAATACCTTTCCTAAAGATCCCAAACATAGAATTGGCCTTCTTCACTGCCGCCGCACACTGGGTCGACACTTTCATAGACCTGTCCACCACCACCCCAAGGTCTCTCTCCTGATCTGTCACAGACAGCTCAGAACCCATCAGCCTATATCTAAAGTTTTGATTTTTTGCCCCAATGTGCATGACTTTACACTTACTGACATTGAAGCGCATCTGCCATTTTGTTGCCCATTCTGCCAGTCTGGAGAGATCCTTCTGGAGCTCCTCACAATCACTTCTGGTCTTCACCACTCGGAAAAGTTTGGTGTCATCTGCAAACTTTGCAACCTCACTGCTCACACCTGTCTCCAGGTCATTTATGAAGAGGTTGAAAAGCACTGGTTCCAGGACAGATCCTTGGGGCATACCGCTTTTCACTTCTCTCCATTGTGAAAATTGCCCATTGACACCCACTCCCTGTTTCCTGGCCTCCAACCAGTTCTCAATCCATGAGAGGACCTTTCCTCTAATTCCCTGACTGTGGAGTTTTTTCAGTAGCCTTTGGTGAGGGACCGTGTTGAACGCCTTCTGAAAGTCCAGATATATAATGTCCACGGGTTCTCCCGCATCCACATGCCTGTTGACCTTTTCAAAGAATTCTATAAGGTTTGTGAGGCAAGACTTACCCTTACAGAAGCCATGCTGATTCTCCCTCAGCAAGGCCTGTTCATCTATGTGTTTTGAGATCCTATCTTTGATGAGGCATTCCACCATCTTACCTGGTATAGATGTTTAGGCTGACCGGCCTATAGTTTCCCGGGTCCCCCCTCTTTCCCTTTTTAAAGATAGGCGTGACATTTGCTATCCTCCAATCTTCTGGCACCATGGCCGTTTTGAGGGACAAGTTGCATCTTATTCAAGAGATCTGCAACTTCATTCTTCAATTCCTTAATAACTCTTGGGTGGATGCCATCAGGGCCCGGTGACTTATTGATCTTTAATTTATCAATGAGGTCTGAAACATCTTCTCTTTTAACCTCTATCTGACTTAACTCCTCGGTCAGGAGGGGCCGTTCGGGCAGCGGTATCTGCCCGAGGTCTTCTGCCGTGAAGACAGACGCAAAGAACTCATTTAATTTCTCTGCCATCTCTAAGTCTCCTTTTATCTCCCCTTTCCCTCCCTCGCCATCCAGAGGGTCTCATCCAGAGACCATCTATTTTACTTGTTCAATTTATATCCCAATTTTCTCCCAAACAAGCACTCAGAGCAGCTATAAAATATGAAAGCACCATAAAATAGATACTTTCTTGCTATCTGTACATTTGTGATCTGAATTTTCACTTATTCGTACCATGCCTCTTTATCCATACCAAGGTTTTTGGTATATGGCTCAGTTCTGTACTAACTTTCAAGGCATGTGCATTGCACACTCCTTTTAATCTGTTTTTGTGCTGTGTCAGTAGTGCACAGCAGTCTTGCTAAGCACTACTGTGATCTCCAGCTTTTCATTTTTTCTCTTCCACCTAACACCATCACTTTATTAATGCATTATAACAGTGGCTCTCACCCTTTTTAGCCCGGGATCCACTTCTGAGAATGACAATCTGTCTGGGGCCCGCTGGAAGTGATGCCAGCAACCTGGAAGTGATGTCATAGCCAGAAATGACATCATCAAACAGGAAGTGACATCATTGAGATGTCAGAACCAGAAGTGATGCCATCAAGCAGGAAGTTCCTGCCTAGAAACAAACTGTAAATGACAAGAGACAGTATTCCGGCTCAGAAGCTTCTTCCAATTCTCCCTACCCTCGCTACCATTGCTATCAAGCAAAAAATAAAACATCTGGAACAAAATATGTGTATTTATTTACTACTGTTTTTATTTCTGTCTTTATTTACAAAATCTCAAGCTACTTCTTGTATTGCGCTTGAAACTAACAAACATTGTTTTGGCTATTGATAGTGTGCACAGCATTAGCCAGAAAAAAGTGCACCCAAGTAGCTTGAGTTTTTGTAAATGAAGGAAATAAAAAAGTAGTATCCCTCTTAGAAGGAAGATAAGCAGGGATGCTTCCCCTCATCTCCCCCAAGTACATCTACTCAGAATTTACTCCCATTATTGGCAATGGGGCTTACTCCCAGGTAAGAGTAGACAGAATGGAAGCCTAAGAGAAGCAAGAAGAGAGGAAGGGTACACATCAGAGAAGTGGCTGGGGGAGCAGCACTCTCCCTGGGTGCTCCCCACCACATGCCAGGCTTACCCTCCCCCCCGGCTTCTCTCTTGGCAACCAGGGATCCTCCCTCACCCCAGCAAAGATATAAAGAGAGGACGTGCTCGTCAGGGCAGGAAAGGATTGTGGTTTCCAGGCGATTTCAGAGAGGGAGAGAGGTCGTGATGCAGAGGATGAGAACGAGAACGGCAGTGGGGTGGCAGTGGCGGTGATGCTGCTTTCAAGGCAGGCTCACAAGAGGGGAGATCACGCAGGTCTGCCTCTACTCACCCAAGCCCTGTGTTCAGGTCTCTGACTACACTCTCCAGCCCAGGCCAGCTGCAGGGGTGGGGGGAGCTGCTCTGTCTTGCAACCCCAAGGCAGCCCATCCTGTCAAGGCAGCCAAGCTGACAAAGGTTGGTGGATAGAAGCCTGGCTGGCTTGTCCATGTTTCTCCTGGTCCTTCTTTGCCTGCAATCCAAGCCTACACTCCACGATTAGCTCCCCTAAGGGAAGCCTGCAAGTGCAGAGGGAGGTCCAGCTGGAAGGCAGCAACACGCTTTCTGGGGAAAAGCAGCACGATGCTTTCTTTGCACATGTGCAAGCCACTCTTAGTTACATCTCAATGCTGGGAAGCTTGAAATGGCGACGCCCAGGCTTTGCCCACTTCCAAAATGGTGCCACCTAGGTCTTTTGCCATCTTCTAAGATGGCTGCTGTCATCTTCTCGTGACCCACCAGAAATCAGATCGTGACCCACCAAGTGGGTCCCAACCCACAGTTTGAGAACCTCTGCATTATAATATAATTGTATGTTAGCAAGTAATTGTATTTTATAGTTTCACACAACATTTTTCTTATATTAGGCATTTATATTGATTTTTGTGTGAATGTGGAATGACTTTGGAATGAATTAGAATTTTTTCCATTTAAGGCAGTGGTACTTGAGGTGGGGTCCACTCATACCACTTGAGGTGGTATGCATGGGACCCCCAGACCCCTGCCATTTGGCAGCAAGACCAGCAAACACAATATAACAAGAGCAGTAGGAGACTTGGCTTGGTGGGCAGCGCTCCAGAGTGGGCTTTCCTGTGCTTAGAAAAGACCTGAGCCTCTTACCAGTGTTTGGCTGCAATCTTAACCTCACTTTCCTGGGAGTATGTCCCATTGAACACAATAGGACTTACTTCTGAGTAGACTGGGTTAGGCTTGTGCCCTTAGTCGCATTGCATCTGGCCTCACAATCCGAAAATAAGTGGTGATGACATTATTGCCAGTTACTTCAGTGGTACTTTCAAAAGATGGGCAATACAAAGTGGTAGGGTGGGGACAAATAATTGAGAAACACTGATCAGTTGAGAAGATTTGTTGAGAAACACTGATTTAAGTTAATGTAATAATTGTACTTGTTATCTGGATCTCTATGCCAGGGGTTCCCAGACCCCAGCCCTGGGGCCGCTTGCGGCCCTCGAGGACTCCCAATGCAGCCCTCAGGGAGCCCCCAGTCCCTAATGAGTCTCTGGCCCACTGAAGATTTGTTGGAGCCTACACTGGCCCGACGCAACTGCTTTCAGCATCAGGGTGTCTGTTTGACCTCTTGCGTGAGCTGTGGCATGAGGGCTACCTCCACTGCTTGCTGTTTCACGTCTGTGATGCAACAGTGGCAGCGAAGGAAAGGCTGGCCTTGCTTTGTGCCAGGCCTTTTATAGGCCTTGAACTATTGCAAGATCTTCATTCATTCGTATAAGTTCATCTTTAATATATTCAGTTATGTAAACTTATGTAAATTTATTCATGGCCCCTGACACAGTGTCAGAAATATAATGTGGCCCTCCTGCCCAAAACTTTGGACACCCCGATCTATGCTATAAGGGCCGTTTTCAAGAACGAATTAAGTACCAATAATGAGTGAAGAGTGTACATGTTATAATACATAAATTTAGATGCTTAAAAACATCCAAACAATATAAAAACAACCAATATATTGGTTGTTCCTTTGCTGAATCTTGCCAGAGGCCCATCTGATCCACTGTTCTAATAGCAGCCTGATATCCCCAAGAACCCCATTCAGAGGGCATGATGAAAATAAATTTCTCTTCTCCCAAAGGTTTCGTACTCATAGAGAATCATCTTGCCTCTAAATAGGAATCTAACAGGATTAATATATATTACATATCAGTGAATTTGCCTAATACTTTAAAAATATGTAGCAAGTGGTCATTGCCACATCTTCTGGTACTGATATCCGGTACTGGGTGAATGTTTTAGCAATTACTATATGTACTATTATCAGAAATGATAATTTTGGATAAGCAGTAGGAAGAAAAAGTATTCAGACTTTCTTGTGATCAGTAAAATCTCCTACCATTAGTTGAATCTGTAGGAGGCAAAGCATAGCTTTCTGGTCAAATTCTATTTGTACGTGTGTTTTCATCCAGTTTATCTGGTGACAGTCTTTTTGTATTTTGTGTCGCCTTGCCATTAAGTACAAAAAAAGTAACGGTTTCTGTTATACTGTGGCTTGAACATACAGTTGTACAAATTATTCACCCAGAAGAAAATGTTACTTGTCCTTGGCAAGTGGCTGTGGTGTGCTGTCTGCTGCACAAAGGAGAGGCACAAGTTCTCAAGTAAAGCAGGAAAATTGCGTATTGCATTACACTAAGCTGGTGACAGATTACTTTGTACTTGGTTTTCTATTGGCCTCAGAACAGTAAAATTCATGATGAAGGGACACAGGATAATTTTTAGGGGTAAGTGCTTGAAATATTTTAGGGATTATTTATGTGTAGTAATTATATGCAAAATTAATGGACATTTGTTATGGATCTTCTCAATTATGTAATTCAGAAGGATCACTCAACAGACTAACTACAAGGACAATCTTGGTTTCATGAAAGATTTGATATTATTTTACTGGTTAGCCAATAATAGGTGATTGCACCTGTCAGTATTAACTGTATTCCATCTATAGACCAAGTGCTGCATTTTGGTTTGAGTCACCTGGATCAGACCTCAAAACTTTTGTAGTGCAATCTCCCTTCTCTAATCAAATAAACAGGTAGATACTGGTCTCCTTTACATCTTTACAGGTCATTGAGAAATTGTTAAAACCATTTACATTGCTGAGCCCCATCTGCTCTTGTCAGCAGCCAAGCTTGTATTTGTGCTGAAGAGAGATGGTTTTTTTCCGAGCTTCAAAATTTCCGGAAATTTTTAAGTTTGGGGTTTTTTCAGAAAAAACCAGAAATTTTTGGAAAAATCAAAAAAATGCTATAATAGCACTGTTTTCTTTTCCAGATTGAAAGTCATTCTACTTTAGGAACATAAAATATGACTATGGACAATTTGACTTGGCATAAAATTATCACAACTCTCATATTAATAATACAGTGAATCCAAACAATTATTACAAACAGAATTTACTTTTTTAATGATATTTATTTGTAATTGTAACATATGGAGCAACAATCTCCTGAACTGTTTACTAGTTTATGTGGACAGACAAAAAACCTCCACAAAACAATTTTTAAAAATTTGTCAATTGTGCTTGGGCTCATTTATTATCTTAATTATAGAAAAGCCCCTGACCTGCTATTTGCCACCAATTTCAGATGGAATTGATATGCAGATCAGGGCCTCCCCAAATAATCTTAAATCCGTTTGATATGGGAATAGTCAGTCCTTAAGATGCTGTTGATTAAACTCTTTATGGCTTCCAGGGTGATGGCCAGTATGTGAAATTGGTCCCAGAAACCAGAAGAGACCCAATGTAAATTTTAAGAAATGTGAGTAGTGCAGTTTCTGAATACCTTTCAGGAGCATCCCATGTAGGCTGTGTTGCAATATTCTAGTTAAAATGAAGCCATGGCATCATGACTGGCTAGATGTGCTT
The DNA here is from genome assembly GCF_035046505.1 of Tiliqua scincoides. Taxonomy (NCBI): domain Eukaryota; kingdom Metazoa; phylum Chordata; class Lepidosauria; order Squamata; family Scincidae; genus Tiliqua; species Tiliqua scincoides. The sequence goes on along the minus strand of NC_089823.1, from coordinate 206,865,506 downwards.
TCTCTAGGAAGAGATACTGATGATGAATTAGCCAATATTATATAATGGTGTTCTTAGCAACAGCTGCCACCTGACTCTCTACATGTGCAGTGCTTGGTTCCACAGGCACCCTTTGACATCTGACCCTTCTGAGGGAATGCTGTTCCATCCAGAATAGGCTGACTGACTCTTCCCAGATCATTTTTCCTACTAAAGTGCTCTTGTTGAATCTTGATTAAAATCTTGATAGCCCACATTAAGTTTTTTGCTGAATCCAGTTGACCACTGCAATTAGATAAGTAGAATAGAGAGAACTGGGTGTCATCCATATCCTGGCAACTTTCCAGACCAAATCTCTAAAAATCTCTCACAATTGTTCAGGTAGATGTCAGACAACATGAGAGATGTTCCTTGTGGAATCAGCAGCCAAGAAGCTGAATGGTAATTTTGTGGTGCCACTTTCTCAATCCTTTTCTTAGATAGGACCAGCAAGTGCACAAAACAGTACCTCTCTGCCCCAGTCTAGAGTAGTCGCCCTGAACGATACTGTGGCTAACAGCTTCAGAAACAGTTGAGGTCCAGCAGAACCAGCAGGGATGCACCCCACTTGTCTAGTTTTCAGTGTAAATTGCTCCCAGGGCAACCAGCGTACTTTCCAGTCACAAATCCAGGACAGAAGCTAGACTGAAATTGATTGCGATAACATGTAATCTTTAATGTTGCCATTGTATCCCAGACTACATAATTCAATTATTGGAGTGTATTTCTTTTTTGTGTTGTATGATTATATCACCTAACTGCTGCCGGCCTGTTAAAGTTAGTTGATTTCCTGTTTTTCTCATAACCAATTAGCATCAGGGTATAATAGTAAAAAAAAAATCCCAGAAGTGCGTTTTTGGATAAAAACCACCAAATCTGCCAATATTTTTTCTTGAATTATAATTTCCCCAATATCTATCAAAGTTCTACTGTAAACTTATTTTCAAACAGCACTGTGAACTAAGCAAATACTTTTCCATATCAATAATAGCAACACATGCCTTAACAATGTTATTTTCTTTGAGTGGTTTCTTATATCAGGATAGGCAGCTTTTTTAATAACGATTGCAATATTGGGGTAGCTAATTCAAATCATGTACAGTTTTTATTAATGTGTTAGACATGCAACTGAAACTGGTTGACTTGTGGTATATGTTATGTGCTGGTGTTTGTGCAGCTTCATGTTTGAATTTGTAGACTATAGTTTTTGGGAATTTTTTTTATTTCCTTACATGCCATATTCTTATAAGGGCCCCAGGTATGAGATTGGCTAAGAAATCTGAACACTTGAGCTATAGTAAAGCTCTGGTGGTGTGGTCTTCATAACAGGATTGTGGCCTCACCACAGGGTTCATCAGATTAATACAAGAAGTGAAATGATAGGAAATCTAAAATAGCTGTCAGGCAGCTGGATCCTGAGCCCAGTCAGCGCTGCTCAATCCCGTGCTGCCTGGGCAACTGCTCTCACGAAAGTGCTGTCAAGGCATTTCACTGCTGCCAGAGAGGCCATCACCAGTTGGTGCTGGGCCTCTGTGCTGCCTGGACACCCAGGAGGAGCGCAAAGTGATAAGGTTCCCCACAGGAAGGTGGGGTGGTGGTGGAATGGGGCAGAGGGAGGGTGGAATGAGGGAAGGATCAACCCAGGAGGGGGCAGGAACATCAACAGAGTCTGCCACCACATTCTATACCCCTTCCAGAGCTGCGGAGACTGACACAGATCGTCTTAGTTCTGCGCCCACTAAATAGTGGAAGCCAATTTGAATAGATCCATTAGGGCTGCCAGGGCTCAACATAGGGTAAAGGAGCCGCTGTTTCCTTACCCCAAAGAAACCTCCTACAGCACTGCATGGGGTGAATAATGGAATCTAATGGAATGAAATTATTCCACTAGTTTCCATTATTCACCCCTTCTGGTGGCTGAATGTGGTGTTGATACCAGTGGTTCCCAAACTGTTTGCTCGTAACCCACAAGCCAGGGAAGCCCTTATCCCTGTTACAGAGGCTTGAGGAGCCCTGCAGAGGCATCTGTAGGACTCCTCATACTGCCCCCCACAGGCCAGCACTCCCTTGGGTAAGTGTAAAAATCCCTCTCCCCCAGCAGCAGCACAATCCTGGGCAACGCATTGCTGCCATAGCCCCTCTCCCGCACACACTTAACAGTGCTCCCAACTCCCTTGTAGGAGTTTGGGAAGCACTGTTCTATGCTGTTACATCCTGGGGCAATAATGGAGGAGCAAGAAACCTGGAAGTGAGTCTTCAAAACTGTCTTTAATCCTGTGAACCTTGCAACCAGTGCGGTTTAACAGCTCAGAGGTAGGATATTGGATTTTGATGCTTTTTTCCTTGTTACAAGTTATTTAAAGGTAGACCCCGGTATCAAATCGGGGATGCTAAATTAGTGAATCAAATCAGTGGGTGCCAAATCAGTGGGTGCCGAGGACACACCTGTATATTGTACCCTCTGTATGAAGTGGAATAAATTTTACTAATTAACTGTATGCTGTAATGCACTGTTCCAGTGTACTTAAAAAACCAGTGATTCACAATAACAGGTAGTATGACATAAATACACAAAGGGTTGAAATTAAATGCTTAGTTAAGTCATTTCTGCCCAATGTGGCATATTCGCAACAGGGATCAAATGTGTACATCTGTGAGATGGGCAGAAATGGGTTAAATATGATAAAAGGAATATTTAAAACAATTTCTAAGTATGTGTTATCTGTACATAGATCTGAGCCCGTATTATCTCCATTTCCATTTTTTTCTGTGAGGAAATTATAAATGCCTCCTGAATAAAATATGCACGTTATATACTTTCACTCATGATATCAATTTAAACTTTTATTTATGTATTTTTCGTTAGTATAGATTTTAGTTGAACAAACTAGAGGTGCTACTTGAAGTTTAAGCAATTAGTTTTTGTGCCATCTTGCTAAGGCAGCTCCTAAACGTGATTTCCAGTTGTTCTGTGACCCCACCCAGCTCTCTGTGTGTAACTATTGCACCTCAAGTCCTTGTGGCTGTACTACATAAGGAAACTTTGCTACCCGTTCTGCAGCAAGTTTGTATAACTGGAGCAGGTTGTGCACTCAACTTGTAAAACAATGTGTTGGAGTTTAACCAGTTTTAAAATCCAGTCTGGTTTGGCATGCTAATATTCACAGTTTGACTAGATGGAACTGAAACTAGTAAAATGAAAATGCTGAGGCACTATGGTGATGAGCACTTTGCATGTAAGAGCTAAATTAGATGTGACTTTAAAGACATTATTTGCCCTTCTGTGTTTTGTGGGCCTTTTTGGAAATGCCTGTTGGTGTCTCCAGTCTGGATTGCGTTCATGACGTGCAGAGATTGAGATTTAATGCTTTGCACTTTCCCTCAAAATGTTCATCTATATGACCTTGTTCTTCAGTATGTTCCTAGATTTTAAGTATATGAGTACACAAACTGTAATGCTGTATATGGTAACTGGCAAAGATGTTTTTCAGCAGTTCCTTATAAAAAAAGCAACCTCTTGTAAGCACATGAGAGTCATAAAGATCATTTAAGAGAGTACATTAATTTCAGATTTCTGACAAATGAAACCTAAATGTATATTTTTAATAATCATATTTACTGTAATCATATTCATGGAGTTGTATTCACACTACCTGCTGGTGGTAGAATAAGAACATCATAGCAAGAGTCCTGTTGGATCAGGCCAAAGGCCTAACTAGTTCAGTATCCTGTTTTTTGCAGTGACCAATTAGATGCATATGGGAAGTCCACAAACAGGAGACGAAGGCAAAAAAAAAAAAAAAAAAAAGATTTCCCTGGCTAATAAGAATGGGGATTTGGTTGTTCATGTAGGATTTTTCAGCAACAAAATGCTTTACAAGTTTTCCCCACACAATCCCAGCAATCCTTTGATGTAGCTTAGGCTGAGAAGAAGTGATTTCTCCTAGGCCATTATGATGTTCTTTGTAGCTGAGTGTGTGTACCTTGATCTGCCATATCCACAACCAAAATGCCCTACGCTCAAACTATGGAGTTCTCATGCAGCCTTGCTACGGAATCTGGTTTCAACAAAGAGCCATGCGGAAATATTGTATTTCTTTGACAAATGACTCAACGTTCTAATGACATCACAGATTGTTCTTGTACTCCTTGGTTACCATATTAGAACTTTGAACTTGTATATTGGTAGTGAACACAGGTTTAATGAAGGCAGTTTTGGTAAAACGATCTAAAATACTTGATAGAATTCCTCTCAAAGGATTAATAGACAAGCTTTGTAAAGAAAACAGTTCAGAGGTAGCAGTTCCTTACAAACGTTTATCTTGATTGGGGGGGAAAAACACTGTAGTCAATGTATGAGGTATGACGTATTGCTTACAAAGCTAAGCAAAGTTACAGAAGTCTCCCACTGACAGCTTTGCTGGTATGTTACATAACTGCTCTGTCTTGAGCTGTAGTGCTGCTCGTGGCAATCCTGAAACTTGTTAAGATGGAGTTCCAACTGTTCCAGCAGCCTCTGAACTTCATGTTTGTAGTAATTTTCTTCCCAAGTCCCTTCACGGGCAGCAGTGGTGATAAGATATTTCTGTATGTAGCTCATGGGCTCTTGAAGGCCTCTGTCACTAGTAGTGCATCATTTCAGGCATAATTTGATTTAGGAGCTTATTTCCTGTTTGACTTAGGAGCTGATTGAAATGTAGTAGTTGAGAGACTGAACTGTGAATCAGGACTTTCCTGGTTCACATCTCACCTCTATGAGAACTTGATGGCTATGAACTTGATGGCCTTAGGCAATGCACTCCCCCTCAGTCTCCTCCAGCTCTCTTATGGGGATTATAATACTATCTTACTTTATAAGATAATATCCTATAGGATGTTGTAAGTGCTTTGGGCACTTGAAAGTGTTATAAAAATTGCTAGGATTAGCTAAGAATTGGTATTCCTACTATTTGGCTGGCTGGTGAGATTAAACCCAATATTTTGAAGCATAGTGCATCTGTAGAAAAGGCAGTATCCAGTGCCCTATGTTGTAAAGTTCCCTAATACAAGTACCTACTTATGGGGACCTTTGAAAATGTTGGTTGAACCAGGGACAGCTGGATGTTTCAAGCTATACTTAGGACAGCTATCTCTGTCCTAAATCACTGAGAGAACTTCAGTGACATGTTTTCAATTATAATTTAATGTCAAATATAGTTTTAGGCAGTCATGTTTCTATTCAAAAATAAGATGCTTAGCTGATGCAGATAATAAAACCAGCACCTCCTAGAAAGGGAAACTGCTATTGTGAAAAATTTCAGAATTATTCGCTGTAAAGCTCTTGTTTCTGTTAATGTTGCTCACTGTTCATGAATTCAGGTGAGAGGAGCAAATCTTGAACAGGCTCTCATGTGCACTGTCTGGTTTGTGCACATCCCTCTAGTTCAGCGTTGAAAAACATTGGGACCCGCTAGGTGGGTCGTGGGCCAATTTCAGGTGGGTCCCCATTCATTTTAATGTGTATTCTATTTTTAATGGACGTGTTACCACCATGGTACATGACTGCATTTGGGGAAATGTTACAGATTTGACATTTTAAAAGGCTACCAGGTATGTGCTTTGAAAAATGATAGTAAATGGGGCTTTCTCCTGGGTAAGTGTGGATGGGATTGTAGCCCATGGGATGGTTGGGGAGTTTTTTTAAATAAATCAGTAATTGCCTGGGAGATTAAGAGGGTGGTTATATATTTTAAATAAATTTTTAAATGTATACTTATCGTCAACTCTTAATTTACTTATTTAATTAATTGATTGATTTGATTTTGTTGTATGGAGGATCTTAAGAATTTTCCTAATTGATGCTTCCGTCCATGACATGTCTGTTAATGACATCATTTCCGGTGATCTCCAACTGATTGTCATTCTAGAAAGTGGGTGCTAGTGCTAAAAGGTTTTGAAAACCACTGCTTTTGATGGTAGATTTGATGGTCTGCTTACTTATTTTATTTTTTTATTACTTATTTGTAAATGCTAACAAAAACACGATAGTTCAACCTTTTACAGATTTTCTGGTGATAACAGTAAAATCTGAGTTTGCTCATTAAAATAAATGCTAATTGAGCTGTTGTAATACGCTTGACCTTTAAAATGTGCAGGGCATTTTCATAGCGCAGTGGTTCTCAAACATTTTAGCATCAGGACCCACCTAAAAAAAGTTTCACTTTACTAGCCGCTCAAGCCTCTGTGGCTATAACTATGATTGGGCAGCAGCAGCTTGTTTGGGCAAGTAGCAGCTTGTTTAACCTTTGATGCACATAGCCTAATCTACCTTGTCAGTGTCACAAACCACCAAAAATTGGGTCGTGATCTACTGGTGGGCCACGGACCCACAGTTTGAGAACCCCTGCCCTAGTGTTTAAACTTGGAGTATTTCATTGTTTGATTTTAATAAATGACAAACTTGTTTAACACTAACATTGCAGTTATATGGCTTATACATGAAAGGAACTATCTGTGTGTGAGAAAGATCTAGAAAGTATAGTTTAGTTGATGGTATAAAAAAGGTTGCTGTCAGAAGAGAACTGGTGTAGTGCACTGACTGAGTTCTTAGGACGTACTCAGTTTGAATCTCACTTCTGCCACAAATTCTTAGGTGGCTTTAAGCAAGCCACTCCCTCTTAGTCTCAGCTGCCATATGGGAGTAATGTTACTTACCTTACAGGGTTAAGGGCAATATCAGGAAATGCTTTGCACATGGTGAAAATACTGTGTAAATGTTAATTATTATTCAGTTGTTAGTAAAGGTAAGCCTCTGCATTTCCTTCTTTTCCTCATCCCTATCCTAATAGCCAGGGACTTCCTATCTGGGAATCTCAGGATATCTGTTGAAACCCTAGCTCTGAATAGATTTGTTATAGAAAGTGCAGGATGCTACTGAAATCATCATGTGGGATATAGGCCCAATTCAACTGCAAGCTGTCTATGCATTTGACCAACAGTGTAATGTAAATAGGGAAGTCATACTGAAAGGGAGAAGCTTACAAAATAGGTCTCCAGTTTATCTACAGGCATGCCCCACTATCCGTGGGGGTTTTGTTCTGGAACCCACTGTGGTTAAGTGAAACTGCAAATACCAGCAAACGCCCATCCACCCTTTTTTCATAAAATCAGAAGTTGTGTGTTTTTCATTCTAGGAGTCAGTCTGAGCCTGGCAGAGGCTGTGGGCAGATGTGTGTGGCCTCTGCTGGGCTCAGAAGACCCTCCAGAGGCGAAGGGAGCAGAGCGAGGGGGGGGGCTGCAGACCCAATCAATGGATAAATAAATGTGCAGATATGGGAACCCCTCTGTATTTTATTTTGCAGTTGATAATTGAATTGTATCTGTTTGTGTAAGAGGGCTTTTGTATGTGATAGTGCAGGGGTGTCAAACTCATTTCATACAGAGAACCAAATAGCATTCATGATGCCTGCTGAGGGCCAGAAGTGATGTCATCAGGCAGGAAGTGATGTCATTAAACAGATCATAACCAAAAACAAGAACATTTTCTTATTTGGAAATGGAAAAGGTGCAAAAGAGAGCGACTAAAATGATTACAGGGCTGGGGCACCTTCTTTACAAGGAAAGGCTACAGCATCTGAGGCTCTTCAGCCTAGAAAAAAGGCGCCTGAGGGGAGACATGATTGAGACATACAGAATTATGCACGGGAAGGATAGAGTGGATAGAGGAATGCTCTTTACATTCTCACATAACAGCAGAACCAGGGGACATCCACTAAAATTGAGTGTTGGGAGAGCTAGGACAAACAAAAGAAAATACAGGTCTAGCCTTGTTATACATGGATTTTTTTATACATGGATTTGACTCAACACACATGGCCACTGCAAATGAGAACGAATGTGCTGATCCCTGGAGAAGGGGGAAAATGCATCCCTTTAAAATCAGTTTAAAAAACTGAACAATCCTTTAACAATATCCTCATTAATGAGAGAGAGAGAGAGAGAGAGAGGGCACTGGCTGACAATCCAGCAGTCCTCTCTCCAGGCGACCCCTCCCTTCCCCCTGAGCAAGTAAAAGAGAGGTGATCACTTTGCATTGGTGAAGGGAGGTACTGAGTGAAGCGCCTTTGTAAGCGCTTGGAGGAGGACTGATTGATGGATTGTCTTCTTAATGACTCTTATCTTACACCACAAAGGTCAGCAAAGCTGTTTTTAAATCAAAGCAAAGAAACTTTGTTTTTTAAATTTATTTGCTATAGTGCGTTTTTTGCCGTCCATGTGAGTGCTTGGAACGGAACCCACGCGAATAATGAGGCTCAACCTTTATTTCTTAACTCAGCGTATGGTTGGTCTGTGCAACTCCTTGCCACAGGATGTGGTGATGGCATCTGACCTAGAGGCCTTTAAAAGGGGATTGGACAAATTGCTGGAGGAAAAATCCATTACGGGTTACAAGCCATGATGTGTATGTGCAACCTCCTGATTTTAAAAATGGGCTATGTCAGAATGCCAGATGCAAGGGAGGGCACCGGGATGCAGGTCTCTTGTTATCTGGTGTGCTCCCTGTGGATTTGGTGGGCGGCTGTGAGATACAGGAAGCTGGACTAGATGGGCCTATGGCCTGATCGAGCGGGCTGTTCTTATGTTCACTTAGGAAATCATTAGTTTCAAATGACAGAAGAGGAATTACACAAATCTTGATAATATTTTAAGAGATAGGAGAGCACAATTTTCTTGTGGCCTGCCCTTCCAGCAGTAACATCTCAGCACTGATCAGCAGCTGAGAGCCTGAGGGCCGGATAAAAAGTGTCCGCAGGCCGCATCTGTCCCCCGGGCCTTATATTTGACACCCCTGTGATAGTGCAAAGTTCTTGTACCCAGAAATCCCACTAGAATCCTGACTTGCCTCTGTGCAATATTGTCAGCAACTCATTGTTGTGCTTCTTCTGCATGTGTTTGCACTACTGTATGTGGAACAGCTCAAAATGCCACATTTATTATTATTAATAGTATTTATATACCGATTTTCAACGAAAAGTTCACGAAGTAGTTTATTTCTGCTTGTGTTCCTTTGGGTATTGTCTAAGAAAAAAAATCACATTGATATCAATTATGATTATTGTAATCAGTATTTTCATAGCCTCTACCCTTATATTGTGTTGATAGTGTTCAGAAGGAGCAGCATGGTTGAAGGAGAAACCAGTCCAAGAGAGTAGGGTTATTTTGAAAAATAAGATATTGAAGGCACAATCACAAGCAATTCACATGAGAAGAAAAATTGGAACACATCTAAGGAAACAAGTGTGGCTGCACAAAGAGCATTCTGAAAGATGGAGGAGCACAGAATGAGCTGAGGCTGATAAAGGAAGTTAAAAACAGCAAAATAGAGTTTGTTTTTTGTTACGTCCAAAACAAGATGAAGATTAAGGAAGTGTAGGTCTGTTACTTTGAGAAGATAGTGAAGAGGTAATGAATGACAGAGTGAAGGTAGAGCAGCTAAATTCTTATTTTGCATGCGTTTTCTTCAAGGGGAAGGTTACCCAACCTGGCAACAGTTGAACTAGTGAGTAAGAGTTAGAGCATCTCGACTCAAGATAGGTAAAGAGATGGTAATGAAACACCTGGTTACTTTAAATGAATTTTACATCCTCTGTATCAGAGGAACTATAGCCCAGGGTACTGAAAGAGCTTGCAGATGTGATATTGGAGTCACTAATATATTTGAAAACTCAAATGGATGAAATGACAGAGGCCTGGAGATGAGCAAACTATTGTCCCTATCATTAAAAAGAGAGAGTAAACTATAAACTGGTCAGTGTGATGTCAATGCCTGGAAAGGTCCTGGAACATATTAAATGAAATGTCTGTGTGCACTTGGAAATTAATGGGGTGAGTTCCAGGAGCCAGCATGGAATTGTCAGTGACATGTCATATCAGACTAATCTCATCTTCTCTGATAGAGAGGCTACTTATCAAATTTGGAGATCCCAAAGCTAGAGCCGGGGTTTGCTAAAACCCTGGACTCAGAACTATCTTGACAGGCTCAAGAGTTGGACCCATACATAAAGATGAACTTCAACAGAGACAAATGTAAAGTCCTGCACACAGGTACAAAAGCTCAGAGACATCAGTGTGGAGGAGACCTTCCTTGACAGCAGCATGTGTGGAAAAAATCGTAGTGGACCACAAGCTGAACGTAAATCAATAGTGTGGTGCAGTTGTAAAAAAGAAAGAAAGGAAAAAAAACAGACCTAACTTGGAATCTTGCATCTAGTTCTGGGCATCACATTTTACGAAGAATATTGATAAGCAGGAATGAGGAGGACAACGAACGATTAATGGTTTAAAGAGCTTTGTATGAAGAAAATACTAAACGAAATCAAAAACCTTCATTGGCAAAAACAATAAAACCAGGGTGTTAAACAGAAAAATATCCATATCGTACATTAATTAGACTCAACTTCTTGAGACAATTCTTGTATAAATACAGTAAAGGTACTTTGCCATGTTGATTGATAAAATCTCATTCCTGCCAGTTAGTAACTGTATAACCATGTCAATTTCAGATCTGCTAAATGACTTTTTAAAAGGCCATAAATAGTAGTTCCATAAATCAGAGTAACAATCACAATTTAGTAAAATACGAGGAACTGTCTCAAGAGAACCTGAAAAGAAAATACTAAAAGGAGATATGATAGCCATCTTAAAATATTTTAAGGGCTGTCACCTAGAAGAAAGTGAGGACTTGTTCTTTGTGACTTCTCAGGACAGGACTAGATCCAATGGGTTGTAACTACAAGGAAGTAGATTCAAGCTAAACATGAGGATGCTTTCCTAATTGTAAGAATTGTATGGCAGAGTCAGTGGGAATCCTTATGCTGAGAGACAGTGCTCTTGTGAGATGGGTTGCGTGGAAACACTAGCGCGTATGCTATTACATTGCCCTCTTCATAGAGATCTTTATAGGAAATACCTTGATTTGTTTCTAGAAAGTATGCAGGACTGGCCAGATTTGGATAAAGTGCAGTCTATCTTATCTGTTGAGACACCTGAGGTCCTAGAGAGAGTAGCAGTCTATTTAAACCAGATTGTGAAGTTCTGAGAAATGAGTTCCACTGTTTCTGTACCCCAAGGAAGCTGGTTGGCTTCTGCCCCTAAGTTTTATGTTGAATTTCTAATATATGTATATTCTGCCAATAAAGGATCCTACTACTATTACTACTAACTGTAAGAGCTGCCCAGCACTGGAACTATCTGCTTTATGCAATAGGTGGGCCCTTCGTTGTTGGAGGTTTTCAAGCAGGGGTTAGATAGCCTCTTGTCAGGGAAACTGTAATAGTTGCTTGTGTTGAGCAGGGGTTGGACTAAATTACCTTCAACATCTTTTCCGACTATCATCCTGGGAAAATACGAGAATGAGAGAAGTATGGAAAAATGAACGATGGTAGAGCAACTTGCTTTAAAATATTTTTAAATCTTAATAGAACATACTTGAAACAAGTTCAGACTTAGTATTAACAGAGGAATACTGACTGTTGTGACTTGCTACCACATCTTTTAGCTCTGAACAATTTCATCATTGCATATTTTGACAGGAGGTGTTAACCTTCTGACATTCACCAGTAGTGGATGTCATACCTGTGAGGAAGGGAAATAGGAGCAGGCAGGTTGGTCATGCCCCCACGCTAATATGTTCCCTGGCAGTATCCCTACATTTAGCACTTATCTTCAGAGGCAAATGTTGAAAGCAAGCATCACCATAAGTGGGAACCTTGGTTGCTCAGATTTCCCAGTCATGGGAGGAACTCTCCCTAACATTTAGCATTTCCTTCTGCAATCAATCATTGTACATGGGGTTATTTGGGGAGTATGACCGTAGAGCATGCTGGCACAAGTGGCAAGTCTAGCTGGCATATTTTGGTTTGCCCCTCTTCATGTATTTTGCCATCAGCCAAGGACAGCTACCTAAAGAGGGCTATTCTCTCAGTTGTCCTACAAGTCTCGACTTGGTATACCATGGATAATGCTGTCTCATTATAATCTTCCTGTAAAGATCATTTTAAGAGACCCTGCTTGGATCCCTTATTCTTTTGAAACCAAATATCTGGATGAACAGGACCTCATCACTGAATGGTTTTAGGTAGTTAGAAAAATGTGATCTGATAGCAGCTGGAATCTAGGATGGCGTGTACTGTTTTATTGACTTTTAGTGTACAAATACTGTAGGATTTTGTTACGATGATAAAGTGAGTTGGACAGGAGAGTATTTAGGAATCTAGGCTAAGTGAATTTGCTTTTAAATAAATGTGTAGCTAAACATACTAAAGTTCATCATTATAGTTATACTGTGTGTATTTTTTTAAATGCTAATCTTTTTGCAATCCTGATACTTAATATGAAACTGTCTGTTGATGACATTAGTATCCCAAAATAGTCAGAGATATTGAATGAGCTACAATGGGGCCCTCTGTATCTCTGGGGAAGTCATTCCAGGACTTCGATACAGAATTCTTCGATACAGAATTCCTCTTCGATACAAAATTCCGTGCATAATGGGATCCATAGGAGCAGCCACATGGCACCACAATTACTTAACTCAGGGCTACCTTGACCATCCAGAGGTCACACACTGCTTTCCGGCCTCCTCAGAACACCTGCAGGACACAACTGGAAGCTATTTCTGGTTTGTGCTGGTAAACTGTGAGTGACATCCAGGAGGCCTCCTGAGGCGCAGTGGCACAAACCAAAAGTGGCTTCTTGTCACATCCAGGAGGTGTTTGAGGTCGCCCAGCCATTAGCTTGGCATCTGCTAATATTCAAATCTGTGGATGCTGAGCCCACAGATAAGGAGGGCACAGTGTACTTTGACAATTAAGCAAAATAGGCAGCAACTTAATTAGTCAGGGCCCACCTAGGTTTACCATACTTTTATAAAGATGTCTAGAAAGAAAAGTGCACTGTACATACTTGACTATAAGTCAGTCTCACAGATAAGTCAAGGGCAGGTCTTGAGTCAAAAATCATGGAATTTTCTATGATCCTCGGATAAGTGGGGGAGGGGTTAAACTTAGGGGGTTTCTGACTATAATTTTTTCTGATTTTTATCTGATGTCAGAAAAATCCTGGAAAATGATATGATATGAAAATCATATCCTGAAAAATATGAAAAATGAAAAACATTTGCAAAATGGTGCGGAAGGGTTGGATATGGTCCTGTCAAAGACAGTGAGGCTCGCTTGATTATATGTGAGCCTTGAGTCATGGCTTATGTTTTTCTCAGGAGGAAGGAGTGAAAGGGTTAACTTTAGCTGCAGCTTGCAGAGACTAATGCTGTGGTTGCCATGGAGACTAATAGCCCTATTATCTCTGTATTGTCCTCTTGCTCTCCTCTGGCCTTCTGCTTGCTTGAATAGCCCTGATGCATGAGTGACCTGCAGATAAGTTGAGGAGATATTTACACTTGATTTATTGGCAGGAATTTTTTGACTTATAGGTGAGTATCTATGGTAGTGGTTTTCAACTAGTGTGCTGTGAGGCTGCCTCAAGTGTGCCGTGGGGCCAAGGTGTCAGGCAGCAGCAGCTCTCGCGGGAGAAGCGACTGCTTGGAGCCTCACAGCAGCAGGAGAAAAAGAGGCAGCCGAGAAGGGGCTTGGACGCTCCTGCTGTTGCTGGTGCCTGCCCTGTTCGCTGATTGAGCAGCCAGCCAGGCAGCTAGAGAAACCTGGAAGAGCTCCCAGTGGGCGAGAGCAAGGAGGGAGTGAGAGCGAACTTGATGGTGGAAGCAGGTAGGAGCCAGAAGCAGCTGGCTGGCTAGGATCCTGGAAAGACCCTTTTCCTTGCCTGCAGCGCCCCAAAGTGACCCTCCCTGTGTTGCCTCCCCTGGCAAGGCTTCCGCAGGAAGGGCGCTTGGCCACATTGCTATCCACACTTACTTTTTTGACTTGACTTTTTTTGTTTTAACCTTGTTTGTAAGCTGCCTTGAGTCCCTTTGGGGAGAAAGGCGGGTAAAAATAAAGTTAATGATAATGATAATGATAATGATAATAATACTTAGGAGTAAGACCCATTGACTATAATGGGGGTTACTTCTGAGTAGACATACAGCGGCTTGGTTGGTCGCACTCTTTTTTAAATAAATGAGCAGGCAAGTGATGCTTTTCTTCCCCCCACCCACCTCCTCCCCTCCTGCACACACATCCCCCCTCATAATTGCAGTTAACTCCTCTGACTGCCCCTCCCCACCCCTCCCTCTTCCCCACCTTCCGAAGTTCAAAACAAGTTGCTTCCCATTCATTCTCTCTCCCCCTTCCCTCCACCCCAGTGAATCCTGCGCTTGTTTCAGCCACGTCTCCTCACTGTCCCTCCAATATGCTCAGTCAACACCTCCTGGCATATCAGAGCATATCAGCTGATAACAGTTTGAACAGATCCGCTTCAAAACCTTTCCAGAAACCACATACACCTCCCTCTCCAAACTTCTTGGGAATTTCTTTCATTGTCATGTAATGATCTAAGGCTGCAATCCTAACCACACTTTCCTGAGAGTAAGCCCCCTTGAACAAAATAGGACTTACTTCTGAGTAGACCTGGTTAGGATTGTGCCCTTAGTTATATTAATTAAATTAATTGTAACATAATAATGTAATTAAAAACTAGTAGTGTGCCTTGACAACTTTAGTGCCTTGTCAGTCTGTTGTGAGCTGAAAAAGGTTGAAAATGGCTGATCTATGTTGTTTATAAGTAATGATAACCAGAAAAAAGACACATAAAACTTATCTCCCTATATTTACACATCCTTACATACTGCAACAGTTGAGCTCCTTGTAGGGTAATTAGCAGCTACAGTATCTGATTTTTGAATAGCCTCAGGGCTTGAGGCAATTAACTGATCTTTCCATCACCTTTGGTGACCCACCAAAAATCAGGTTATGACCCACCAAACCGCAGTTTGGTATTGGGAAGGAGGGCACTAGACCAACTGTGCTTAAACTTTCAATCACTGTGTGTTGGGAATGTGGTCCTTGTCCAGACTGCATCTGGCCATTCCGCCTGGGTTTCGCATGAAGTCCTCTTCGAGAACAGGTCGCTTCTGCTTCCTGGCATCCCAGAAAACTGCACTACAGGACATCTGGGCAGATGCAACTGCCCATTGTGTCCCTGTCACACAAACAAGGATGACTTTGCATGGTGCCCAGGTGGAACGGAAAGGTTCCTCTCACTGGGTGGATGGATTGGCCTGAAGCCCGGATGTGGCTCCTGAGCCGGGTTTCAAGCAGCCCTCCTCTAGACTACAGGAAAATGGTGGCATTATTGACTGGGGTAGTTGGGGATTGCTAACTTTACATTTAGGATATCATTAAGCAGGAAAATGAACGATATACTTGAAACAACAAGTGTAACTAGTTGTCTAATTCAGTTGCACTTGTATTTGTAACATCAATTTTTCTGCTAGTTTTGCCACTATATAAGATGTTCAACATGTTTTGCTTTTCTTACTTTGTTAAATAGGGATATAGTCAGAGTATACATTGTAATAACTTTTACTGTTTATTAAGAGTATTTGACACATTACTGTGACCATAGGCATATTACTGTAAGATAAAAACAAATGATTCATGTATGACTCAGATCACTACCTTCTGTTATACATTGGGCTGATACTGCATTAAGAATTAGCTTGAACACCTGAGGATACAAAGTCTTACAGTGCTCCTGCTGTGTGTGATAGTATGGGGAGGGAAAACCACAGTGGTTCATGACTATCTTGCAGGAAAAGGGCATGACCAAAGTTTAGGATTATATCTTGTGAAGCTGAAGTGGTTACTATTTATTGGAGTTACTTTTGCATCTCTACTCTTCAGCATTTGATAACTTGAACGTATGAACTGACTTCACTAGAAAATAGAAGTGTCTGAATTGGTAAAAAGAAGTTTTGTGTGATACTGTCTTATTTACATATGGCTAAAACTGCAGTATGTGAACCAGTACTGCAAATTGTGGAGAAACTTCTGATAATACAACAAATTTGAGGTTATAAGTGGTACAACAGTTTTAAGCCATTTCTGCCCAACGTTGCTTGTACACAAATATGTACTCCTATGGGCCAGGGAAAAATGGGTAAAAAGGGAAATAGTTTTGAAATCATCCTAGTAATGAACATTCTTGAATTAACTTTTTTCTTTGTCTTTGCAGATGACCATGGATGAAAAATATGTAAACAGCATTTGGGATCTTCTGAAAAATGCAATTCAAGAGATTCAGCGTAAGAATAACAGTGGTCTCAGCTTTGAGGAACTGTATAGAAATGCATATACTATGGTATTGCATAAACATGGAGAGAAACTCTACACTGGACTTCGAGAAGTGGTTACTGAGCATCTCATAAACAAGGTATCAGTAGAATCAGCATCATACCCAAGTTGAAAATATTTTACTAATGCTTTGAAAGAAAGTGATTTCTACTCTAGGCATATGAATGACTTTAGAGAATTGTACAAAAAGTCCTTGTTAATGTGATTTATGATTGATTTCCAGATTTTTTTTCCCCAAAAGTCAGGAAATTCCACATCTGATTCACTACTTAGTATCTTTGCCTTCAAACATTGTAAATCTAGCATGTATGAAATTTGGTTTTACAGATGGAAAGCATGGCTGAATACAGTCTGTGGCTAAGAAGACAAACACAACTCCAAAATGTACATCTGGCCTTCTAGCCAAAGAATTTCAGTGGCCCTCTACAAAATCTGCTATGCTATGGTACATGACTGCTGTTGTGCGGTCATAAACACTTGTTTTTGGTTAAGTGCAAAGCAAGTTAGTGGAATTCAACTGGAATGTCCGACAGTAGCAGATTAGTAGTAGTGAATCCTGAGTTATCTAGTGTGCTGAGAGCTTTTGCCATTGCAGTCCGCTGCATTTTAGGTTTATTGCTACCATGTGGAAATCCCTGACATAAATGTTGCTTTCTTTTAAACTGTAGGAGCAGAATATGTGTTGCAGTTAGAGACCTGTGTACAGCTGCAGTACTATATAAATAAAACTTATGACCTGATCCTGGGAGTGTTCTGTCTAACAGTATATGTATACATCAAGAACCTGATCTCATGAATGTTGTGTCATCACAACAGACTAGGATGAATATCTTAATTAACTCTCACAATTGCAAATTGTCACATTCGGTTTTGTTGCTGAATGTAGTTTCTGACAGGATTACCACCACCTGTCATCTTGGAATAGTGACACTGTGGAGTTGTCCAGGCTTCCTTGTTCTACAAAGAGTTATCCTATGCTTCAGGTGGCTGTCTGCTGGTCACTGTTGAAGGACATTGGCTTTTTGTTTGCAGAAGGTGTTTGTTCCCCACACCATAGCAAAAAGGATAAAAATGGAGACTTGAGTGACTGATACAGTAAAACTTATTTTAGTCTTGTAAAGCTAGGTGAATCCTGATAGTGTCATTTTAAAAAGTGGGCCCTATTGCAAAAATGTTTGGGAACCACTGCATTATACTGTAAGGCAAAGATTCTTAAGGATAATCTGGAAAAATTAATAAATTGCACACTAATCTCTGTATGCAATTTAAATGGTGACATTCAAGTTTTCAATACAGAGTGATTGTTCAAAGTGAAATTCTTCTTAACACTGTGGCACAGATTGAAGTATTGCTTGTTGGTAATCCTTATGCAGTTGTGGAACGATGATTTCACTGACATCAGTACTTTAAGAAACATAATACAACATAGTAAGGAAATGAGCACAGTTTCTTCAATTTTGTTTTCAAGCTGGCTAGCTGTTAAAATCTGTCCAGGATTGTACCTGTCAGTTGTTGTCACCTGTTAACAGGGAAGCTAAAACTTAAGTAAGCGAATTAAAGTGTACACATTTTGCGGGAGTAGCATGTTCTGATTTGCATATTATGGTTCTTGATTAGTTTCCGAAATGTAGATAAAACTGTTTACAGATGTCCGAAATCTACGATGTGCTGAGAATAGGAATAGCTTTTCTGTTATGTGTTTTGCGATATACCCTGTATCGTGTTGTGCTAAGTGTTACTTAGAAGAAGTGGGTGGCAGAGTGATGGGTGGTGCAAATGAAGCTGTTTTGTGGGTTTTTGTGTGCATTCTTGAAATGCAGCAGTTGCAACTCCACCTACCATTGCAGAGTGGTACAGTTCAAAGACTGAGCCTGCTAAAGCTATCAGACCTCTGTATCTGTTTCACAAAACTATCCAGACTCTGAATCAGTGGTTTTCAATTTTTAGGAGCCCAAGGACCACTGAGGCAAAAATTTGAATTGTCATGAACCACATGCACCACCACCCCCTGCACACAGAAAATACAATTTGTAATACACAGAAGATTTATTAAATTTAATCTCTGTAGTGTTGTGAGTGGCTGCTTTTATTGCTGACTGTGGACAGATTGTTCTCAGCTCTCTGGTCTGTGGGGAGCACTAACTTGGTGAGATGCTAGAAGTGATTGAACGCAATCTTTTTTCTGAGACCTCGTGGACCACTTCTCAGGGTCTTCCAAATCACAGGTTGGGCACCAGTGCTAAACCATCGTTTCTCAACGTTTGTCCCCTGCCATTCCACTTTGCATTGTCCACCTATTGGAAGTACCACTGGAAGTAACTGGCAATGACATCATTGCCAGGTACTTCTGGATTGGGAGGACGTGTGAAAAGTGTATGCTGGAACTTTGCCCATTAAACTGAGCCTCCTACTGCTGTTTGTCACGTTGTATTGTTAGTCTTGCTGCCAGGTGGTGGGGATTTGTGAGTCCCATGTGTACCACTGGTGGTATGAATACCACTGGTTGAGAAGCACTGCTCTAAATGGACAGAAATGTAAGGGCTCCCTAGGAATGCCTAATCTGATCTCCTGTGCTGACTTTGGTTCTAACAGTGTTCTTACAATGAGACTCATGTGAATGAGTAGGAAAATCCAATGTGCCTCCATGGATTGCAACTAAGAAGTGCTCCACTCTCGTTTAGTACTCCAGAGCAGGAGCAGAAACTATGGAAGTGGTCCATGCTCATCAGAGATGCCCAAGGCACTGCAATCACTGACTTTCCTCCCACACTGCCCTGTTCCAGATCCTAGTTCAGCTGTGATTTGAACATACAGTGGTACCTCGCATAACAAATGCCTCGCGCACTGAAAAACTCGCAGAACGAAAGCGTTTTGCGATTTTTGGTGACTCGCACAACGAATTTTTATGACCCGTGCTTCGCAAGACGAATTTTTTGTTTTGGTTTGTTTTAAGGGGGGATCTTCATGCCAGTTTATGCTCACATTCACCCTAAGAAAGGGGGAGGATTGTCATGCCAGTTTATGATCCCGTTCACCCTAGTAAGGGGAGGATCTTCATGTCAGTTTATGTAAGTAAGTCCCATTGTGCTTGCTCCCAGGAAAGTGTGCACAGGATTAAAGCCTTCAAGCTCCCCACTCAGCATCCCCCCCCCGTTTTTGAAATCCTCAGTACAGTATGTATGCCTTTAAAGAGCACTTAATAAATTTTGTAAACAAAATTTGACTTTGTTCTGACTTTTCTTGCCCATAGGAACGCATTAATTAAATTTCAATGCATTCCTATGGGAAAACGCGCTTCGCAAAACGAAAAACTCGCATAACGAAAGGACTCGCGGAACGAATTAATTTCGTTATGCGAGGCACCACTGTATACTTGGATGAAATGGGAATTCTGAACCATGATCAGAAGTTTCAGATCTCACATCATGGCAGTGGAGCAAGAGGAAAATGCACAAGTCCAAGCTTCACACCTGGTCATGCACATAATGCAATCATGGTTATTCTGAACCTGGGCCATAAAGAGATGTATGCTAATTACAGAAAACGTAGTTTATTTCATAACCTTAACAGTGACAGTAAATTTCAAACTATTCTTTACTGCTATTTGCAGTTTTTTTGAACAGCAATTTTAATTTGAAAGACACACATCACTTTCCTGGTGATGCTGACCTGGTTTTTTATTTTTAAATTTAATGTCTAGTTCTTCATTTTTTAATTTAATGTCGATGAATCTTATGTTAATTACCAATGGAGATGTGATTATTCAGCAGCTGTACTCACTACCTTTTTAGATATTGTTGGGGCAGTAGCACAATATATTTGTAGTAGAAAGAAGAAATGAGCTTCCAATGAGCTTTTCATATACTACAGACATGACTGAGACACACAAAATTATGCATGGGAAGGATAAAGTGGATAGAGAGATGCTCTTTACACTCTCACATAACACCAGAACCAGGGGACATCCACTAAAATTGAGTGTTAGGAGAGTTAGAACAGACAAAAGAAAATATTTCTTTACTCAGCGTGTGGTTGGTCTGTGGAACTCCTTGCCACAGAATGTGGTGATGGCATCTGGCCTGGATGCCTTTAAAAGGGGATTGGACAAGTTTCTGGAGGAAAAATCCATTACTGGTTACAAGCCATGTTGTGTATGTGCAACCTCCTGATTTTAGAAACGGGCTATGTCAGAATGCCAGATGCAAGGGAGGGCACCAGGATGCAGGTCTCTTGTTATCTGGTGTTCTCCCTGGGGCATTTGGTGGGCCGCTGTGAGATACAGGAAGCTGGACTAGGTGGGCCTATGGCCTGATCCAGTGGGGCTGTTCTTATGTTCATATGACCTTTCTGTTCTGTTGCAGGTTCGAGAAGATGTGCTAAACTCATTAAACAACAACTTCCTCCAAACATTAAACCAAGCATGGAATGATCATCAGACAGCTATGGTGATGATTAGAGACATTCTAATGTACATGGTGGGTAATGTCTGGTGTGTTATCCAAACAAGAATACTTTCAGGCTTACAAAAAAGCCACTGCTTTGTTATACCAATAAAATAATTGATGTGATAATATTGAACAATGTTGTATGATGTTTCACATTTGTAAGTCTGATGGCATTTGCTTTCCTCCTGAACTATTTTACTGGCATGGGTGTGAAAAGCTCTGCTGGAGATTGGAGGAACATGTAATAGGATATATTTGGACAATGGAGTCTTCCTTTCTCAAAAGCGAGAAAAATTGTGTGGATCAACCTTAGTTTGAAAAGCCTTATGTAATATATTATTTTAGGTGCATAATTAGTCACTGTACTGCCTTTAGACACATAAAACTTGTTGCTATCTCTTAAATATCTGACTACCGCTACAAGACTTGAGAGTTGTTATCCCATCTTGCTGTGACAAATGGCAGGCTAATGTATATACTTCTAAATAAATACAGGAATATGCATCTCCAAGTGTCACTTTCAGTGACAGACTTGGACAGTGCTTCTGGGATGCCTTGTAGGTGGAGGTGTTTGTTTCCAGTGAGTGAACCTAAGTCTCATTGAACACAATGGGATTACTTCTGAGTAAAATAAACACCATTTTCAAGCACCTGTACTTGTAGGACATTGCAGGGGGAGGTTAAAAAAAGTTCCACTTTAAAGTTCATATTCCTCAAGAAAAATCCATGTCAATCCCTTAGTTAGGGACACTACTCAAAATGAATTGCAGATGGCACCATTTGTATGCTTTGGAACTTGTTATGTGAAGAACAGCTGGTTGAAATGTGTCCTAAATCATTGGACTGTTGTTCATGCTACTAGGTGTGTTGAGTAGATACAATTGATTCTGGGCATTGCTGTATTTTAAAAGCACCTTAAGCAAAGAATACATACTGCAGTACAGACTGTAAAATGGACATAGAATGAAATATGAACAATTCCAGTGCCAGTTGCATTGCAGTAGTAAAACGTGTATGAATGGGGGATATCTTTCAGCATTAATAAATATTCTGTATTACACCATTTTGTACATTGTTATATTATAATTTGCTGTCCCTAAAAGTTTGAAATTTTTTTGTTTAATCTTATACTTGAGAATAAAAAACACCTTAATGTAATTCCAGCTGTACCAAAATTGCTGTGTAGCTATGGGCAAATATTACTATTTAACATAAATACCAGTATACCTGATCTGATAAATGGGCAAACATATAATGTACATCCAGTGAAATTATTCCAGTCTTTGAAGGTGTAAAGTACTAGGTTGTGCAAAGTATTGTGTACATTATTCATATAATAAATTGGATTATCAAATGGAGGGGATATAATTAGCGTGCCATACTATTTTGCAGATGCTTCTTGTATAGTTGCTTCCTGCTTAGTCCAGCCAGTGGTTAATGCTTGTTTATGTACTATGTTTTTATTCCACCCATCCTCCAAGGAGCTGAGAATATAATGTTTCCAGATGGCCTCCCTTCCATGTATTGACAATGACCAAGGCTGCTTAGCTTCAGAGTGAAAATTTTATCAGATGCTCTCAAACCATTCCCCCCAGCACTTACCATCTAGTATTTGCTACTACAGATGAACATGTTTTAGGGGACAATTGGTTATCTGTGGTATAAAACTCCATTAATCTTTAGTATCTTTATTCGCTTTCAAACCATAGCTAGGTTTTCTGTGGATATAGGTTAGACATGTGTTTTGTAGTGATTGAAAAAGCTTAAAAGATTGTGTGTTATGACTGGAGATTACTTTGGGTGTTTTTGGCTGATAATTGTAGGATGGTCGTGTTATACAGTATAAAGAAAAAACAATTCAGATAAAATTTAATTTTTCATGATATGCTCTACAGGCGCTATAATGTTGACTGCAGTAATCATACAAGAGTTTAGACGAATAATCCTCCCTTGATACCTCTTAGTCCAGTAAAATAATTTGCCCATATCTGTAGTAGCTCATACTTTATAAAGTTGGGTTTCTTTTGCTTTAAAGTTTACCTTGTCAGAAAAATCAGGCCCATACATGTAAATAAAAGCAAAGCAAAAGCACACAGTCCTAGAAAAAGTGTCCTTATGCAGCTCTAACAGCCTCCTTAGGAATTCTTCCCAAAAATCCACTCTTCTGTTAAGCCTTTGACATACTCTCTAACTCAGTGGTTTCCAACCTTTTGGAGTCTGCAGACCACTGAGGCAAAACTTGAAATTGTTGTGGACCACACACACAACCCCACCCCACCCTCTGCACATTAAAAATGCAACTAAATTTGGTAATCTATGGGGGAGCACACAGTGAGAATCTGGAAGTGCCAACTGCAGTTATGGGTGGTCCCTTCTCCACTCTCTCTGATGGTCTGTGGGAAAGCATCTCCTGAGCAAGCAATCCCCATGGACTGCTAGAGAGGGCAGATGACCACACACAACCACAGCCAACATTTCAGTGGTCCTAGAAGGTGATCATCTTTTTTTCCTGGGGACCACTCCTCAGGGCCTCTCGAACCACCTGTGGTCCACATGCCTCAGGTTAGGAACCACTGCTCTAGCTCATGTCCTACTGTGTAACTACGTTAACCCCTATCTCCCCTTCTTATCTCCTTGAGTTACAGTTGAGATTGTAATCCCTTGGGATAGCAGCCTGTCTTTTCATTCTTAGTAAAGTGTCATGTACATGGATGGCATTATATAAATTTCATTTACATTTTAGGACCGTGTATATGTACAACAAAATAATGTGGAAAATGTCTACAATTTGGGATTAATTATCTTTCGAGATCAAGTTGTACGTTATGGCTGTATTAGGGATCATCTACGACAGACGTTGTTGGATATGATTGCAAGGGAAAGGAAAGGAGAAGTTGTTGACAGGTATGATTTCAGGGCTACCATTGAAATTGTTCTTATGATGCATAATTTAGTTTTCCTGAATTCTTTACCTGCTACTATACTTTGTTTGCATATTCTTAATGTGTAAACATAACCACTGATTTCATCTCCTTCTCGCCTTGTGTGCCATTTAAGTTGCTATTCAGACTTGGCATCTCCTTTGTTCCTTACTGTTTTTAGATCAGATTTAGAATTGATTCTACATGGGTGGCTTGCTTAAGATCTTTTGAAAATAAGTTTTCATTCATTAAGTACCCAACATATTAATATACTGTATGACAGTAGCTATTAAAGTTTTTTCACTACAGGTCCAGCCTATTTATACACGAATTTGACTCAACATGAATGGCCCCGGCAAATGAGAGAGAATGTGTTGATCCCTGGGGAAGGGGAAAATGCATCCCTTTAAAATCAGTTTTAAAAACTGAACAGTTCTTTAACAACAACCCCCTTAATGAGAGGGGAGGGGCAGCAGGCTAACAATCCATCAATCCTTCTCTCTCCTGCGGACCCCTCCCTTCCCCCAGCAGGTGAAAGAAAGGTGATCATTTTGCATTGGTGAAGGGAGGAGCTGAGTGAAGTGCTGATGGATTGTCTTCTTAATGAGTCTTATCTTAGAGTCAAAAGGTCATCAAGGCTGTTTTTCAATAACTGGAGCAAAGAAACTTTGTTTTTTAAATTGATTTGCTATAGTTCGTTTTTTTAATCCAGGTGGAACCCATGCGAATAATTAGTCTCAACCTGTACTTGAAAACTTGTTTAAAAGTGTGTTGTCCTTAACTTAATACTGCCGCACAAAGACTAAATTCTGTGTGTGCCCACATGCACTCAAGCATGTTGTTGCATGCATGCTGTATATATTGTATGTAAGGAAAAAAGTAACAGTAAAGCATGCCCACTGTCTTGCACCTACTTTGTATCTAAAGATTTGCACAAATGAGTTGTTGTAGTTCCGAGGTTTACCATTTTATCATTCAGATATTGTCTGAACTAATTGGTTGCTGTGACTATTAAATTAACACTCATTTACAACCAAATACAGTGAGCCCGCTGTATCTGTGTATGCTGTATCTGTGTACCCATGGATGCTGTATCCGTGGTTTCAGTACCTGTAGATTTCATGATCTGCAGGTCCACAAACCAGCAGGTTGGACCCATATGGACTCTCCAAAGGCGACTGGAGGATGTTCTGAGTGCCAGGGAAGCTGTATGCAGGACATCTAATCTGTTAAATCTCTATTAACATTTTTTTACAGAGGAGCAATAAGAAATGCTTGTCAGATGTTAATGATTCTAGGCCTTGAAGGAAGATCAGTCTATGAAGAAGACTTTGAAGCTCCATTTTTAGAGATGTCAGCAGAATTTTTTCAGGTACAGTACAATTTTCAAGCATACATGAGATGTCGCTGCATTTGTGTTTACATGTACCATCAGTTTATTAATACAGTTCTTAGAATGGTACACAGGTCTGTGCATCTAAATGGTACACAAATTTTGACTGGCTATTTTGTAATAAGTTTCACATATGCACTGGGACTTCTCAACACCTCATTCTGGCAGCAGCAGCACTACACACACCCTCTGGTTCAGAGGCTTCTCCCTGGTAGCATCCCATGAGAAGGAAAATATACATTCTACCTTCATGCGGGGTGAGAATTAGATTTCAGATGATATACATAAAGCCATGAGACTTTAAGCTATACTATCAGGTATAACACAGAAAAGAGAACTTGAGGTTAGCTTAGCTATTAAGAGCTGGGATAGTTTAGCAGCTGAAAAAACAAATCTACAAATTTGGAAGTTCCTAGTTTAATCCATTTTTGCCCTACCCACAGGTGTACACATTTGGTCCCTGTTGCGTATATGCGACATTGGGCAGAAATGTCTTAAATTATGCCAAGCCACTTGTATTTGAAGCATTTTATCAGTGATGATTAGCTTAGGAATTGCTACTGAGGGGGAGATATCACATCTGTACAGATTTGTCATAACATTGCTGTGATGGTCCCCCACCATGCTACGGGGAGGAAGTACATAGAAGAACAGCAGCAGTTAATGGTGGTGGTATGTGGTTGTGGTAGTATGTGGTTGTGTAAGCAAAAAAAATCTTGTCTGTGTATTTCATTACAGATGGAAAGTCAGAAATTTTTAGCAGAAAATAGCGCTTCAGTTTATATAAAGAAGGTAGAAGCTAGAATTAATGAAGAAATTGAACGTGTGATGCACTGCCTTGATAAATCCACAGAGGAGCCAATTGTAAAAGTTGTTGAGAGGGAGCTTATTTCCAAGCATATGAAAACTATTGTGGAAATGGAGAACTCTGGGCTAGTTCATATGCTGAAAAATGGAAAAACAGAAGGTAAGTCTGGATGGCGCGAACATGGTTTTTGTGGTGTTTCATATGAATACAGAAAGATTTACTAAACAGCTCTGGTAGTGACAGAGGAAGGTAGAGGTGGAAAACATGAGGCACTTAAGCTTCCTGTTCCCTCAGCGTCTCCATTCTGTCCTAAGCCCCTCTCAACTAATTATTGGTGACTAATTGAACGTCAGCTATATCTTACACATCTACAGTGTTGTAAGGCATGCGAGAAAATTATCAATTCTTCCTCTTACTGGTATTTACCAATGTGAACTGGTTGTACTGGAGCTTTTGTCAAGAGGCCTGGATTAGCATATGTCCTGAATGATTGTGTTGGGTAAAACAATGCATCAAAATATAAAGTCCTCTCCACAACAAAGTGTGTTGTGTCCTGCTGTTTGCTGTGAGCTATCACTCTGTTATGTTCATACTCGTTTCATGAAAGTGGTTCTTCAGTATTAGTTTGTAAGCCATTTGGCTTCATGGACTCTGACCCAAAACAATCCCAAAAAAGATATCTTCAGGGCTATAGGACACTTTACAGGGTATGTATGTGAACAAAGCTTTAAACATATAAAGTGCATATGCAAATATGAAGTATTCACATTAATGTTTGGGGTTTTGATTCACTCCATTCTCTGTAAAAAAAGAAAAAAAATGTAACTGGCCTCTTAAACTTACATAATATAATTATTCAGCCTCACTTCCCAGCAGCTGAATTTTAGCTGAAGATTTGTAACTGTCCCAATCTCCATTTACGAAATCAGCAGACACTTAGCATGGAATAGCATTTGAACTCATTAATGCTTGTTTGTAACCCTTCTGTTTAACTCTTATTGCATACTTATGGTATTTGATCTTAAGAAGACAATTCAGTATATACTTTCAGCTCTTTCTCAATATGAGCCATAGAGTTCCATACATGGATTCATTATAGTCAACTACAGAAAAGTGCTGTATCACAGTGCCTCAAAATTAAAACAAACTACAATAGTAATATTCAGTGCAGATTGTGGCTTCAAACGGGGCTTCACATTGAGATGGAGAAGAAGGCTTTGATACAAATTGTGAAGCCTTACCATACTAATATGCAGTCATATGATGGTTTATCACATGTTGCCAGTATGTGGTGATGTGCTTTTTAAATTGCAGATCTTGCTTGCATGTACAAGCTCTTCAGCCGTGTACCAAATGGTCTAAAAACAATGTGTGAGTGTATGAGTTCCTACCTGAGGGAACAAGGCAAAGCACTGGTATCTGAAGAAGGAGAAGGAAAGAATCCTGTTGACTATATTCAGGTAGCTAAAATCTTTTTTACCTTGCATCAAATAAAGGATTTAACAGTGTTCCATTCTGGAGGAGAAGATAGCATTGAAAATATTTTCTGCCCTAACAAATTTACCAATCTTGTCAGTTTCAGATTTGTTGATCACTTCATTTACTAGTGTCATTTTAATGGATGATTCAAACAAACTAGATTTTCATTAAAATGTCAACTTTGTTGTAACTGCTGGCTTAATCTAATGCCAAATAAAGTATTATAACTAAACAAGCAATTTTAGAGTTTCCCTGTGGATAACACAGAAAAGTTGTTCAGCCTGTACCTCTGGAAATAACTAATATTATTTTCATATTATCATACAAGTAAAAGTGTCTTGTTTTTCTTAAGGGTTTACTGGATTTGAAGAGTAGGTTCGACCGATTCCTTCAAGAATCATTCAATAATGACAGGCTTTTCAAACAAACTATTGCGGGTGACTTTGAGTATTTCCTCAACCTCAACTCCAGGTCTCCAGAGTATCTCTCATTATTTATTGATGACAAATTGAAAAAAGGTGTCAAGGGAGTAAGTATATGTACTGTTCCAGCTATGCTAATTTGTGGGGGAAATAGCAGTTTAAGCACTCATTTCCATGAAACTCTATTCTTAGTGTACATTAGAATGCTTTATAATTCACAAAATGCAATAAGTAATGAACTTGAGTGAATAAATTGTTTATATTTGCTAGAAATAATCTTTCAAAATAAGGAATGTAAATAAACAATATAAAATGATTGGGAAAGATCAAACAATGAGCAATCACTAGTTTTTTTAAACTACTTCAGAAAATAGCAAATATGTATATAATATTATTGGACCAACTTTAGATGGTGAAAGAAATAAATCTCAGAACATGTAGTACTTAATCAGAATTAAGACTATATCATATAGTCAAAGGTTAATTGTTAATAGATAAGCTCATATAAACATGTTTAAGGTACCAAGCAGTTAGTCATCTCATCATTTTTAGTATTACTTTAGTTTAATATAGAATTAAGTTATTGGGCAGTGGGGGACAGGCATAGGGCATAAATACTTGATTTTAGAACTTCCACAGAAGTTCCACAGACTCAAGTTCACAACAATAATACTGAATTACATTTGGTACTTTAAGGTACTTGATCTTAGGTTGCCCATTTTTTTTTTGCCTATCTAGCTTTGAAATGCATAGTGACTTTATAGGAATAAAATCAGTATGGGTTCTTAATTATTGCAGTTTAAATATTATATCTGACCAGTGAGGCACATGTATGGAAAACATGTTTTCTTTAACAAATATTCAAATTAGAAATGCCCCTGCAGTTGCATGCAGAAACCTGTTACCTGTAGTTGTTTCTAGAACCATTCCATGGTGTACATCTTTGACGTCGTCAGTTAATTGCTTCACAGTTGTCAGATTATGCTGACATAGAATAGGGATCAGTAAGAGTGAGAAAACATTCTCTTTTATTCTCAGTGCAACATGAGTGAGCTCTCTGCTACATTGATGAGCTCCTGCAAGAGGAGGGTTTCATTTAACTTTGTTACTACCTGAATTACATGTTTTTGTGTTCTTTGCTAACTCAGAGATCTATGTCAGTCTATGAGCATGCTTATTTAAAATTGACCTGAACAAAATAGTTTTCATTGACAGAAGGCAGCTGTGGAACCTTGAACTAATGGCTCTTGATTGATTTGGGCTGCAATCCTATGCACGCTACCTGGGAGTAAGTTCCATTAAACTCTGTGGGGCTTACTTCTCAGTAGACATGCTTAGGATTGCTTTGTACAAAGTGATATGCTGCTAACAGTAACGAAAATTGCCCTAAGTTAAAGTGTTATTGGTGGCTCTCAAGAATATTTGGTATATTCTAGCACAGTTATTTTCAACCATTTTCATCTCGAGACACACTGACAAGGTGCTAAAATTGTCAAGGCACACCATTAGGTTTTTGACAATTGACAAGGCACTCCATGCTGATAGTTGGGGTCTCACATCATCCATTGGCCCTACTAATAAATGACCTTCCACCAAATTCCTGTGGCACACCTGTGGACCACTCATGGCACAGTGGTTGAAAATGGCTGTTCTAGCACTTCCTGACATAGAACTCCAGAACAAAAAAAGAACCCATCCAGAATGTTCACATGCATACATGTAGAGATCATACTATACCCTGAGAAAGCATTACATACAGTGTAGTTCACTTAAGTGTTGAGTACTGTTAATGAAATACAACTATTTAGTACCTCTGACTAGGTCATCATTTGGCTAGTTGCTCTACAAGCAATATACATTTTGCTTAAGCTCTACTGTCTTTGGAAGAGATGCCCTTCAAACACTTGGACAGAGAGATGATTTATGGAGCAATGAGTGACTGAAATCCTTGGCATTTCTTATTTTTTTAAATTTGTTTATATTGCTTACAAGTTACACTTAAACAACAATGATAAGGCTCACAGTATAAGAAGCTGTTCTCAGTAAAAGCATGCAACTAGAAGCATTAAGAAAGCAAAACTGAAGAGATTTCTTCAGATTTCTTTTAAAAATGGCAAGCAAGGGCTTCCACTTGAACCTTTCTAGGAAGAAAGTTGCATAGGCCAGACCACCACTGAAAAGGCTGAACTGATATCCTCTAAAATTTAAGTCTAAGTGAACCTCAATTTAACAGTCACCAAAGAACAAGAATTGGTATGAGAGTATCTTACTTCTAAAAGGCAGCCTCATTTTAAACTTTTTGTTTTATCGTACCATAATTCAGCATAGTGTCAGCAAACATGGTTGTCACATTAAGTACGAAATTAGCCAGTGTTGTTGATCATAGAATTTATGGACACTAACAAAGAGATTAACAACATTCAGGTGAAGAATAATGATTTCCTTCTTTGTCTACAGCTAACAGAGCAAGAAGTAGAGACTATATTGGATAAGGCAATGGTTTTGTTTAGGTTTATGCAAGAAAAAGATGTGTTTGAGCGATACTATAAGCAGCACTTGGCGAGGAGGCTTCTGACAAACAAAAGCGTTTCAGATGACTCTGAGAAAAATATGATATCTAAATTAAAGGTCAGTTCTTCACATTCTCTTTTACTTCATTATATCTCTTTTCCTTTGCTTCTGTTTTCATACCAACACCCAGTTGGCATAATGGTACCAAGAAAATTCCAGTTAAATCTGTTACCTGATAGTGTTGTTCTTTGTACATAATGAAAAAAAATGCTACCCTGTATTTCTAAACATTAAAAATAGGATACTAAATATTTGTTCATAGACAACTAAGAATTGGGTTGGTAGGTCTGTTCGTACCACTTTGAAAATCCTGAAGATGCAATACTTTGGCACAGCGATTGGATTCCTTTTAGTTTTGTGATCCTGAAATGGCTCTGAGAAACCTGAAAAGCGTGGTTAGAATGGTAGCAGTCCAGACAAATATCATTGCTCAAAAGATTCCAGGGGGTGGAGGGGTGGGTGGAATCCCTGGTGGTTAAGGAAATTCCCTCTTTACCCTCTAAATTGCAGTTCCGCCCTTTATCATAATAGGAAAGAGAATAAGTAATGTTTACTTTCCCTCTAAAGGAGAGAAGTTACGGCTTGTCATAAATGGGTGTATGTGTGTAGCCCACTGTCTAATTATACTCACCAAGGAATCTCTCACATGCACATGCTTGCATCATAGCATCTGCATGTTTGGGTGGTATAGTTGGCCTGATAGGATTTTAAGGATGTTAAATGTTCTAATAAAACTAGCTAAGAAGACATTTTGTTATCTTGCTTTTTGAGGAGAACGTTTAACATCAGAGTTGGGATTCATTACATTTGTTCAGTGTGGACTTGAAGAAGACTGGGATGTCAGATTCTGCTAGTCACTTGTAGGACAATATTTGATACTTTTTATGTGTGTTAAAATCATAATACACTTATTACTCTGTCATTTTGGGGGGTTACTTACTGTTGCTGTATGCAACCAGGAGGAACACATTCTAGTTGTACAATATTCTGTGAGTAATCTTCATACTTAGCTTGGATTATTGGTGGGGGGTGGGTGGGTGAGAGTATAAAAATAACCTGATTCCAAATGCTCAGCGTGAAAATACTGCATATGACTATAAAGTCACATATAGTAAGTAGCTTCTTTTCTTCTTCAGACTGAATGTGGCTGTCAATTCACATCGAAACTGGAAGGAATGTTCAGGGATATGAGCATCTCAAACACAACAATGGATGAATTTAGGCAACATCTACAGGCAACAGGGGTAAGAAATGAATGAGTACCTTGCCCTTTCACCTGCATCCAAACACTGTTTTCTCAAAACTGTTTTATTGTATTTTTGCTCAATGAGAGGGTTTTGATCAGCATCTAGGCATTTGAGTAGTTTGCTACCTCTTTTTGTTTTTGTCTGAGAAACTTCGTGCTGTTTTTCTGCAAGTGTAGAACCCTCGGGATTGCTTAACAATAAAAATATAAAACAAATATAACATTGTAAAATGCAAATATAAAACAGCAATAGGATAAAAACATGCACCAGTATGCAGGATGAAATATATAGACTAGCAATTAAATGATTTAGTAAGTTCATCCACTATATTGAAAATCTACTCTCCAACTCAAACAGACCAAAACAAAAATCAAACAATAAGCAAATTAACGAACCCAAAGCCCAGAGAAATAGGAAAGACTTTGGTGGGACCTCAGAGGTAAAAAAAATATCTATTTATTGGATTTATATTTCACCTTTTGCCCAAAAATATAGAGTTCTCAGGGTGGCTTACAATAAAAAAGAATAAAACAGTAAGAAGCAGCTAAAACAATAAAACATCAATACAACAAGTACATAATAAAAATACAAAATAAAAGCAGCAGGATACAGATATGTAGCACATCTTAAAACCATCAGGCATGGGAATATAAGAAATATGAAATGCAAACAGAAAGTACATATTCAGAAGAGATAATCAGAATGAAAGAAATGTTTTTAGGGCTCGCTAGAAGGCTAGCAGGGAAGGCATGGTTCTTGACTCTTATAGAAGGGAGTTTCATAACAATGGCACTGCCAATAGAGAAAGCCCTGCTCTTGGTCAGTGGCAGCCTGGCTTGTGCAAAGGACACCATATGCAGTAGAACTCACTCAGCTGTTCTTGAGGGACAAAAACAGATAGTTTGTCTGGATTTAATTTCAGCTTTTTAACTACCATCCATGCCCTTACTGCCATCAGACAACAAGGATTACAACACCTTCTCCAGCTTCAAATGGTAAAGAGAGACAGAACTGGGTGTCGTCTGCGTATTGATGACATTCCAACTCTGAATCCTCAGATGACTTCTCGAAGTGTTTTCCTGTAGTTTGGGAGATAAGGTGAAACCTTGCTGTACCCCACTTGTCAAAGGCCAGGGTACTGAACAGGTCCCCCAATAACACTTTCTGGGATCAGTCAGGAAGAACCCCATGACACAATCCAGCCAAATGGCCCAGAAGGACATGGTGATGGATGATGATAAAAGCCACTAAGTGGTCCAACAGGACAAACAGGGACACAGTCTTCCTGTTTTGACCCTGGCATAGATTTTCCACCAAAGCTGTTTCTGTCCCTGAAACCAGATTGAAAGGGATCTAGATAATTCAGTTTCACCTAAGGGGAACTGAGATGTCACCTCCCTGTGGTGTATTAGCTATACATCACTGCTGTTTTAGGCATATCTCCAACAGGCGCAGTGACAGAAAAGGACTTTCTCTGGTGGCTGCCAATATTACTTCTTAAGCTGAGGGCACTTGGTCACCTAATAAGAATCTCAGCTGCTGAGAAGTCATTAAGGTTAAAACCCAGCACTTTAAATTTTGCCTGGAATCTGGGAACTGACACAGTTTCTTAAGAAGTGGTATATACTCACAGCAATGAGACTGGTTCTGAAAACATCATGGGACAAAGTTTATTTGAAGACACGTTCATGTGTAATGCTGTAATTCATATTTTACTTCAGCTACAACCTTAAGAGTATCATGCACTCCTCCAGGGAAAATATGTTCAAACTGCAGAATTGATATTAGACATTAGTAGTTTGGTTTGCCAAGGGTGAGTAGCTGCTGTTCCCAGTAGGCACCAGCTTAAGCAATATACTGAACTCTGTAATGCATGCTTGGGGAGAACAGGGAATGGATGGTCATGGTCATGATATCGGACTACATGCACTGCTGTGTTTTCCTTTTACCCTTGGGGCTGTTGTAGTTTCTTTTTGGCAGTTGGTCAGGGTTCTATATTATGGTATTTCTTCCAGCAGGGAGTCTATGAATGTGTACCTGTTGTACTTAGAAAGGGAAGAAAAAAATGCGCCAAAGAAAGAGGAATGTGTTAATATGCAGTGATTGCCCTGCCCATGGGTTATGACACATCATAGGAGTTGAGGTGTGTCATTTGAGATGCAGGGGAGAACCCTGAGTTCCCAAAACATAACAATAGACAACTGGGCTTATGCTGCTCAGACTCTTTTCTTCCTTTTTAATTGGCACCTTGTGCCACCAGGTAGCTCCCCCACTTTCCTTATATTGTTCCCCAGGCCTTTTTCTGCTAGCAGGAATGTCTTGGCAATCTTCCCTTTATTACACAGACTCTCTTCAGACCAGATAGACTGAATACAGTTGTGAATGTGTGTGGTGACTTGGCAGGCTTTCCTGGGGTAACCCACCTGGCACTGACCTGGATATTATAAGAAACCCTCTCTCCCCAGTTAATGGTGGTTGGCTTGTTCTGGATACACTCTGCCAGTAGGATTAATCCCTGCCCAACAGGCCAGTGGGCTACTCCAGGGGTGCCCAAACATTTTGGCAGGAGGGCCACATCATCCCTCTCACACTGTGTGGGGGTCGGAGAAAATAAAGAAATAATTTACATTTACAATTTGAATAAATTTACATAAATGAATATATTAGAGATGGAACTTATATGAATGCATGAAGGTCTTGCAGCAGCTCGAGGCCTATAAAAGGCCTTGCACAAAGCAAGGCTGGCCTTTCCTTCACTGCCATTGCTACATCACTGACGTGAAACAGCAAGTAGTGGAGCGAGCCCTTGTCCCCCAGCTCACGCGAGAGCTCAAACAGTCATCCTCACACTGAGAGCAGTTGCGTTGGGCCAGCACTGGCTCCAGCAAGTCTCCAGAGGGCCAGAGGCTCATTGGAGACTGGGGGCTCCCCGAGGGCCTGATTGGGAGCCCCCGAGGGCCGCAAGTGGCCCCCGGGCCGGTGTTTGGGCACCCCTGGGCTACTCCACTTCCTCCCTGCCTTTGTCTTTATTTCCTGTTTCTTGTTTCTTTCCCTTGCACTTTCTCTTTGTCCTGCTTTACTTTGCTGACTCTTCATGGCCTTTTGGGGGGGCTGCCTCCTCATTGCCTGTGTCCCTGTAGTTCTCAGCTTTCTTCCCCCCTTGGTCTTCTGTTCCACTCTTCTTCTTTGCTCTCATTCCCTCCTCTTCATCCATCCCACCTTTTAAACTATCCAATTTTCTTGCTGCTCTGTCCCTGCTGAGATTGCAATCAACTGTGCAACTGATAGTATCCCTCCAGGTTCCTGTGCCTGGCAATGACATCTTTGCCTCACCATTAGCCCCATTATGACTAGCCACTTGGTCTTTGTGGGGCCATTCAGAGACTCTTTTGGGAAGTGGATGCCACATGTCCTTATAAGATTATCAAGTCAGTTGTTTTAGCATTAATATTATTTAGAAAATTTTTATACTGCTTTTCAACAGAAGTAGCAGTTTACATACTAAAACAGATCCCTGTTCTTAGTGGGCTCACAGTCTAAAAATTTTAATAGTAAGAAACAAAAATAGCTTGATTACTGAAATTTCATTGTTATGTATGAAATGGATCCAATGCTGTTTTGGATCAATGGGTTATTTTGTCTGGTTTCTCATTTAAAGATACTCATTCCACTTGCAGGACTTCAGACTGTATTATTACTTTGTGGTTGTGTTCCTCATCTGATAATGATCTGCATGCCTTGAATGTAGTAGCCCTTTCTCAGATTCTCTCTAAAACTGGAGATTGTTGGGTCACCATGGTAGACATAAAGTACCATGGAAAATTGAATGCCAGCTTAAAATAGCAAGACAGGACCTGTTTAAGGTCTTGTAATGGGAATGAGCACAGTTAAAATCCTTCTACCTGTGTCCAGACAGAACAGCAGTTCAGCACAACATCCAATATGTTTTCTTTCCTAATAATTCAACCTCTGTTAAAATCATAGTATACTGTTGCATTTACAAATGAACATTGAATCTATTCAGACAGTGCAGTGAAATTACATGAACTTATTTACCTTGATTTTTCTGTTATCAACATGTCATCTTGTATCCAATTTATTGTGACTCTGTGTTTGTGTATATTAATGAGTTAAGACTAACCTGTTATTGGCACATTGTATTTTGTCAGTCCAATTTCAGATATTTATCTTTTATTCTTCATTTATTCTTCTGGGTGCCAGCTTTTTTCCTCTTCCCATCCAATTGCCAGCAATTATAAGACTGGTTTTCTCATTGTACCCAAGGGAAGAGACAAGGGAAAGACCTGTTATTGGCCATTTGCATGCATGGCTCTGTTTTCCTTTTGCCTTAAAGACACAGCTTTGTGTACTTACAAGGCAAAAAGCTGTTGTTCTTTCCAAACATTGAATTATGTAGCCTGCATAAAATGCATCATTTTTGTAATAACATTTTGCATCATGCAGAAGATGTAAAGGCTGAGGCATGAATCGAAGCCCCTGGAAATCATGTTTAGTTACACCACTGGTTTTGGATTATTACTGTATTGCCTGTGCACTTCCAAACATAACTTTGAAAAATAATGCTGCTGCTCCACTATCAATGTGCTTTATCATCATCCTCATTCCACCATTTCCCTCCCTATTGGGAGGAGCCCAGAATGGTGTGTATGAATTTGCTGCATAATAGTAGACATGTCCCCAGGGGACTCACAGTCTTTAGAACAACAAAAGACAGGTCCCTGCTTTTATGTGCTTTCAGTCTCTAAAATATGAAGCAGAGGAAGAAGGAGGCGAGCATAATGGGGAAAAAATACCAATCCAGTTCATTTACATGTCCTTAGACAGTTTCAGTGGAGTAAAGGTGAGCTTTAAGAAATGGCATTGTCAGGGAGTTCTAGGCATAAGGGGCAGCAGAGGAAAGAAGAACAAAAGTGCAAGGCAGCCAGGTAAGAGAGATGATCAGCATGGAATCCCCAAGGAGCAAGTTGGAGGTATTGTCACAAAGAAGGTTGCCCAAGTGGCATGTTCTGAAATTGAAGTTGGGGAAGAAGGAACTAGCAGCACAATAACTGAGGGGAGTGATGAGATACAGAGGGGAGTAGGGTGAGATGCTTTGTGCTGTGTTTGAGCCCCCCTCCCCCACTTGCTTTCTGAACTCTGTCAGGGAAGTGAACTGTTGTAAGTGTTATGTTGGCTGCAGTTCTGAAGGGGAAAGACCTTGGACAAGTGAGTTAAGAGTGGGTCAACCTGCATAGCTAATGGTTTCATATCATTGTTCATTCAGGACTACATCACTAGAATAATATTGAGGGGGCATCCCTGTGGTCATGAAGGTCTCATTCTGCAGTGTGATACACTTTGAGTAGGATATGGGATGCTTCAAAATGACATGTATTTGCTGAACTGCTTTGCCAGCAGGTGGCACAAATTTACTTTTTGTGAGAAGAAATAATACAATGTTTATCTAGCAGTATTTTAATGACTATTTTGCACTATTTAAAGCTTTCCAGATCATTTTATCATAGGGCTCATATTTTCTTGTAGTGTGTGCATTTTAAGTATATCTTAGTGTCTGGGTTATCAAATGTGCACCTTTGGGCTTCTTGATACATTCGTTCATTTGGTCAAACTGTTTTTTAAGGCATTTGATAATTTACTTTACTTTGATAAAGTATATTGATATTTTGAAAGCAATTAACCTAAGAGAAAGCTAGGTGCAGTATTGAAACTCCATGGTTGCATCTCCCTTCTCTTTTTATTAAAAGTATCCATGGAATGAGGAGAGCTACATTAGGACTACAGTATTAGAGGAAAGAGTACATCCTTCCCCTTCTCTCCATGCCACCCTCAATACCATTTTCCCAGTGGAATTTGCAGGAAATGGCAAGCTGCTCTTTGCCATGTTAGGGGAAACACCTTGTGTGCATTTAATGAAAAAGGTTATAATAAAGAAAATGCAATTTTTTTCTTTATGATTTCTGTAGGTCTCATTAGGTGGTGTTGATCTGACTGTTCGGGTTCTCACAACAGGCTACTGGCCCACTCAGTCAGCCACACCGAAGTGCAACATCCCCCCAGCCCCGAGACATGCTTTTGAAATATTTAGGAGGTAAGGAATGGTCATGGTTTGTCTATAAATAGCTAAATTGAATTACTTTAAAAATTACAGCTATTCATCAGAATCCAAAGATCAGCATGTGTGGATCAAATCCTTCTGCATGCACACCAGAATTTCTGTAAGTTTCTCTGGCAGTTGTCACTAGTGGTGATTCATGAGATGTCATTCTGAAAGATCTTCCAACTTCTTGACAGTTGGTTTTTAGTGGTACAGGGGGCCCTCAAAGCGTGTGGTTTATCTGCAGAAGCTCCCCAATCACCTGTATAGATCCCACCCAATGAGTCTGTGGAGTGTATAACAGCATATCTGCTATTTAAGATATTCTAGTGTAAACTATTAAAATAGTTTTAGGAAGATATTTCCTGACACCTGGCAAAGTGCTTGATCTCCAACATGGTCTTGGTGAAAGTGAAGTATTCACCAAGTTTAACTCTGCCTCTTAACATCCCAAGCAACTGTCAGTTATTTATGTGTTATAAAATGAGAAACTTTTATAAGGACATGTAAACAGCATTTGCATTCAACTTTAAAATATGGACCCTCAAATGACTATTTAACTATTTTGAATTGTTTGTAGATTTTATTTAGCCAAACATAGTGGACGACAACTGACACTCCAGCATCACATGGGCTCTGCAGATCTCAATGCCACTTTCTATGGTCCTGTTAAAAAGGTAAATATTGTGCCTTCAATTCCAGTGAACCTGAACACAGAACTTGATAATGTGATTTTGTCTTTTATGTACAAGTTTATGTTATCAAAACTCATGAGCGTTGTATATTAGAGAGAGGTTTTCTGGGAAATTTATTATTTTAACCAGCACTGTAAATATCTGCATAATGTACAGATATTGTATTGTGTATTGCAAAGGTCTCAAACGTTTTCCAAAATGTGCCACTTCTCTTTAGGGTTCAGGGCTCATGTGAAGTTCTCATTCCCCTCTCAATTCCCTGTTTTCCTCCACGGTGCAACCAAGGATGGAAGTACTGCAGCTTTCTCCAGACAACCAGAATATTTTTCAGATTTGCTTTATTTCTATATTGTTCCGCGTCCTTTTACTCATCCCTTCAGTCACAATTTAACATACCTCTTTGCTTCTCTGGGGGAACTGGATGGCTGTCCTTCAGCCTGTCCTCTGGCTCACTTTTAGCAGCTTCAGCCCATCACTGGTGACTGAACTTCCCTTTGAGAATCTTTGTCATAAATAAAAGATGTTGCTTTTAATGTACACAGTATGACATGAAAAGTTTCATTCAGTCAATGGGTTCTGGAAAACGGCAGACTGTTTTATACAGTCTGGAACTCAGTATTCTGAAATAATGTTTAATTGAGAAGATGATAACTTGGTTTATCAGATTACTTAAATGCAAGATAGAATATATAAACATTTTTGTTTTTAAAGGCAAAACTAAACGTTGTTTAAACTTTGTGGGAAGCAAACTGGAGAAGAATATTTCAAAATGAAATCCTTGTGTTTAAATTCTTGTAGATTAGTCAGGAACCAATTTATAGCTTATAGTAAGTACATAGAATGCTTAATCAGAGAGTGAGACATAATGTTCTCAGCATGATTTTTGACTTTTTAAAATTAAAACAGGAAGATGGCTCAGAAGTTGGTGTAGGAGGTGCCCAAGTAACTGGCTCTAACACACGGAAGCACATATTGCAAGTCTCCACTTTCCAGATGACGATACTCATGCTCTTTAACAACAGAGAGAAATACACTTTTGAGGTAGGAGCTGTGGTTTTCTGTGCTGGCTGTAAAAAACTGCATCTGTGTCCTGAATATGTGCTTGTCTTCCCCCCCCCAACCCTGACCATAGGAGATTATTCATCCCCTTCCAGCAATTGTACAGGACGTTCCTGAGCTTGGTGGAAAAGGCTGTTAATGCCCAGAATACCCATGCATACTACTGGCTGCCAGTGATGAACATATTTACTTGCTAGTGAAAGTCTGAGTATGCAGGATTTATGTGTATTCCTAGTAATTTCTGGCTATAAAGATATTTTAAATACTCCAAGCCCTTTAGAATTAAGGGAGCATTTTTGCCTCATTATAGTCTTGGGTGAAATCAAAGTGTTTTCAAGCCCAAGTTTTCTTAAAAGTTTGGGTGAAAACCCAAGTTTGGGTGAAATCAAAGTGTTTTCTTCGCTGTCCTGCTGAAGCATGCCTTTGGAACTGCAACAGAAGGCATCTATCTCCGGACCAGATCAGACGGAAAGCTCTTCAACCTCTCCAGACTGAGAACAAAGTCCAAAGTCCAGCTGAAATGTCTGCGTGACTTCCTCTTTGCCGACGATGCAGCTGTCACTACCCACTCTGCCAAAGATCTCCAGCAGCTCATGGATCGTTTTAGCAAGGCCTGCCAAGACTTTGGACTGATGATCAGCCTTAAGAAAACACAGGTCATGGTTCAGGATGTGGACTCACCTCCCTGCATTACAATCTCTGAGCATGAACTAGAGGTTGTCCATGACTTTGTGTACCTTGGCTCAACGATCTCCGACACTCTTTCTCTCGATACCGAGCTAAACAAGCGCATCGGTAAAGCAGCTACCACGTTTTCCAGACTCACAAAGAGAGTCTGGTCTAACAAGAAGCTGATGGAACATACCAAGATCCAGGTCTACAGAGCTTGCGTCCTGAGTACACTTCTGTACTGGAGCGAGTCATGGACTCTTCGCTCACAACAGGAGAGGAAACTGAACGCATTCCACATGCGTCGCCTCCGACGCATCCTCGGCATCACCTGGCAGGACAAAGTTCCAAACAACAAAGTCCTGGAACGAGCTGGAATCCCTAGCATGTATGCACTGCTGAAACAGAGACGCCTGCGTTGGCTTGGTCATGTTGTGAGAATGGATGATGGCCGGATCCCAAAGGATCTCCTCTATGGAGAACTCATGCAAGGAAAGCACCCTACAGTTAGACCACAGCTGCGATACAAGGACATCTGCAAGAAGGATCTGAAGGCCTTAGGAGTGAACCTCAAC
The DNA here is from genome assembly GCF_035046505.1 of Tiliqua scincoides. Classification (NCBI taxonomy): domain Eukaryota; kingdom Metazoa; phylum Chordata; class Lepidosauria; order Squamata; family Scincidae; genus Tiliqua; species Tiliqua scincoides. The sequence continues at coordinate 206,824,803 of NC_089823.1, read as the reverse complement.
AGGTGGGAAACCCTGGCCTCTGAGCGTCCTGCTTGGAGGCAGGCTGTGCAGCATGGCCTTTCCCAGTTTGAAGAGACACTTGGCCAACAGTCTGAGACAAAGAAGCAAAGAAGGAAGGCCCATAGCCAGGGAGACAGACCAGGGACACACTACACTTGCTCCCAGTGTGGAAGGGATTGTCACTCCCGAATCGGCCTTTTCAGCCACACTAGACGCTGTGCCAGAACCACCATCCAGAGCGCGATACCATAGTCTTTCGAGACTGAAGGCTGCCAACAAGCCCAAGTCAACATTTTCATTTATAGTGGTTATTGCTAGTGGTAATAGCAACCTTTGAATGATATGTGTACTGGCTACTGAATATTTAATTTTACTTTCCATGTAATGGTGTGGAAAATAAGACTTTACTGGTGATTTCAGATTTATTACTTTTGGATTTTCACATATCACCATTCAGATAAAATGTTTTCAAAGCGGTTTACAAGTAGAAACACAATAGTTAGCATTTAAAATTGAGCTAAAAACTCAAAACTCTTTAAAAGGCCTAGAAGAATTAAAAACAAGAAACCCTCAGCTGATAGCAAAGGTTCCAGGCAAGCATCTCTGGAGTGGGGAGTTCTATGAAGGGGCATTACACGGACCCTGTCTCTGGTCACCACATTGTCGGGAGAAACCAAAAACTGTCTTAACTACATGGACAGGTTGATATGGGTAAAGTGGTGCCTTCATTTACCCAAGTCCAAAGCCATAAAAAACTTTAAAGGTGAACATCAGCACTTGGAATTGTGCTTGCAAATGGACTGAGAGCCAGTAAATTATTTAAGCACTGCTGAGATGTGTGCCTGATATTTGGTTCCAGTTAGTACTTTGGCAGCTGTATTTTAGACTAACTGCAGTTTCTGGGTAATCTTCAAAAACAGACCATGTGCCCCACAAACATTAGTCACTCCTGGAAGGTGCCATGGCATGGGTAGCTGCAGACAAGTTATCACTGTCCAGGAAAGGCAGTGGCATGAAGATAGGGTCCCCTCTTATCAACAGTTTCCATTATCTGTGGGGGGCTTGTAAGCCTGATGGATACGGGGGGGGGGGGGCACTGGTATTTGGTTCCATCAAGGTCACCTGGCCCCTACTGACAAATTTTGATCTAGGAGCACCCCCAAACGGTGCCGCTGCTCTTATTCATAACTGGCGGAGTATGATTCACTTGAACAAATAAACCACCAACCTGTAGAATCTCTGACTTGTTAGGACTGAAATTCATTTTATTGAACTTTGTGCGGCCCTTTACTGAAATAATGTGTGTGACACAGGAATACTTAAAACATCACCCTTTTAAATCTCCACACTAATGGTGAATTAGTAACTGATATTGGAACTGATGTAGATCTAATTGTAAAGCAGTCTTGGTTAATAGTTGTGGAGATGGTTGCTGTTTCTGCTTAAAATACTATACAGGTGTGCCCCCATATCCACATTCCGTTCCAGAATCCCTCACAGTTACCTGAATCTGTGGATACGAGGGGACATCTTCCTCCAGAAGTGAGGCTCCCTCATCTCCGGAAAGGCCTCTGAGCCCAGCAGAGGCCGCAGACACCTATCATTGGCCTCTGTCAGGTTCAGCTTGAGCCCTAGAGGCGAAAAAGTCACTTCCGGTTTTACAAAAACCAGGAAGTGACGTTTTTCACTTCTAGGGCTAAGTCTGAACCCAGCAGAGGCCATGGATGGAACAGATGTCCATGTTTTCTGCTGGACTCAGAGGACCCTCCAGAAATGAGGGGAGCAGAGCTCCTCTCGCCTCCAGTGGGTTTGTGTGCCAGGGGGCCGTGCAAACCTGATCTGCAGGTAAGTGAATCCGCAGATACGGCGCCCCCATATTTAAATCAAAGTGTTTTCAATCTCGTGACACCTGTATTAAAACAACTGTTGTATTTTTGCCTATGTCCTATATTTTTGTTTCCAAAAATTTTTTTTCTATGGTCAGCACGTTTTTATGAGATTCCTTTTCTTCTTCCACCCCCACCAGAGGTGATACAGTTCAAAAAGGACTCAACACAATTGTGTAGAACATACTTGTGAACAAGGTGTCCTGTATCGGCCTTCATAGTTGAAAATTCAGTAAACATTTGTTAACTAATTAATTATGCGGCTGTCAGTTTGTACAATGAAGAATCACTTAGGTTTTGTGCAAACTTTGAAATGTTAGTTTAGCTTTTTCCCTCAAAAGGTATGTTCTGAGTTTATCGAATGATACTTGTGCTAATTTCAGAACATTGGAAGATATTTTCAAAGCTGCTCAGTTTTTTCTTTAAACTTTTTTGTTGCCTAAAAATCAAGTGTCATATTGCATGCAGGAAATACAACAGGAGACAGATATCCCTGAAAGAGAGCTTGTACGAGCGCTACAGTCCCTTGCATGTGGAAAACCAACACAACGAGTTCTCACAAAAGAGCCGAAATCAAAAGAGATAGAAAATGGACATATATTTACAGTGAATGACCAGTTCACATCAAAACTGCACAGAGTCAAGATTCAAACAGGTATGTTTATTGTCAACTCAGTTCTCAACTATCATGTCTATATATATATTAAAATCCTATGATGCTGCAGTTGTAGAGTATGGTGCAGAAATCAGGCCAGCCACCCGCTCCTAAGGGCAATAGTAAGAAACAAATATTTCTGACCAAATTGAAACGGTATTTGCCTCAGTACAACTAGTTGACATTTCATGGTTTTGTCTTCCTTTTATGGTCATTTTACTCATACTGTTCATTTTGTGCCTTGTACAATAGGCAGTTAAGATATTTATTTTTCCCATGTACCGTTGGACCTGGATTTGCACAAACAGGAGTAAGCTTTTGAGGTGACTTGCTTTCCCTGCCTAATTACAGCATTTTGCATCCCTTCTGAAAAGCAGCTCCTTGGGGGTTAGAGGCATCCCCCAGAACAGCATAGGATGGGACTACAGTGGCAAGACGAGTCTGAAAATTGAATAGATGCATTATGGAAGCTTTGATCTGATTTTGGCAAATAACCTCCCTCTGTGCTCCATCTACTCAGTGGCACCACGATAGTGGTGATCATGTCATCTGTCGCCCTGTTCCTTAAGGAGGCAGTTACAAACTTCCCGGGCTGAGGTGTCACAGTGCCCCAGTTTGGGAACCTCTGCCATAAGGGAAAAGCTGAGTGGCGCAATAAATATTATTATATCAATAACATTATAATAAGATTTAATAAAGTCAAATTACCATAATAATTCCCATCAGCTGGCTTAAACAAGGCAAAAATGGGCAGAGAAGAGGAGCAGTGATGTTAAGTGGAGGAGGAGGAGGAATGAAAAATGGGCCTTGAAAGCTAGTATGAAACTGAGCCATGGGTATAGCCTTTGGAAGCTTCTAGAGGTTTGTTGAAAATTCTAGCCCCTGCCATCTACAGAGGAGACCCCATGAACCAGAGGTTATGCACCTGCATCGGTTTCATTTAAAAGATGTTTTATGGTTAAGAAATGAATAAGTATATCATGTTTCACTTGCTTCCTTGAATTTTTACACCAAAGTCCATTACAGATATTTCTTGACAACACCAAACGAAATTCTTTTTAGCTGTCTTTCCACATAATGGAGAAGTTAGTGTATTTAAAGTTAAATATTTATGGTAATTTCAACTTAGAAATTCTCTTTTCTTTCAGTTGCTGCCAAACAAGGAGAATCAGACCCAGAAAGAAAAGAAACAAGACAGAAAGTAGATGATGACAGAAAACATGAGATAGAGGCTGCTATAGTGCGGATAATGAAATCTAGGAAGAAGATGCAACATAATGTGCTAGTAGCAGAGGTAATCTCATTCACTGGGTTGGATTGAATTAGAGAAGCAAATTGTATCTGGTTCACTTGGAGTTGCATTGATTAAAAGTGTTTCTAAACTGCAGATTTTAACTAATCTTAATAGTTGTTCTGCCTCCACGGGTAATCTTAAAAACTGTACTGCTATGCAAGACGGCTAGGGAATAGCCAAATAGAATCTAGAATCTCTGTCACCTTTCCCAAAATACAATTATCAAGATTCTTCAGGAGAAACTAATATTCAGCCAATTTATGTTTTGTATGTTAGTTTTGTTTTGAAGAGAAGGGGGAAATTCTTGTGAATTTATATAGTGAAGGGTGATTTTATAAAAGCTCAATTGTGTTTATGTGCAATATTTCATGACTGATGTGTAATACATACTCTAGAACTGACCAAATACTTCATCACTTACACTTATGATAAAAACTAATATCACTCTCTTTACGTATTGCATATGGGGCTTTTAAATCTAGGCAGAATCTGCAATTATCATTGAACTTCTAGGTATGGCAAGCTTTTGACCTGAGGAAACTGCATAACGGTTTTATGCAGTTTGTAAAATATAATTGTTGCATCATTTCTATTTCACTTTTCAAAGTGTGTTACAGTTCTTCATGCAACAATCTTGTAGAATAGATTAGACTGACAAATGATGGCCTGACATAATCACCCAATTGTGTCATAGCCTAATTAGAAAGCGAAAAGTGTGAGTTTTCCAAGTATAAGCTTGCCATTTCTATTAGTCTACATCTTGGTTAGTGTTTGTAAATCTGTCACTTCGAGCTCTAAAGTGTGTATTTTGCTGTGCTATTAGGGCTGATAATTTTACAATTTTTTTTTATTTCCAGGTAACTCAACAACTGAAGGCACGATTCCTACCAAGTCCGGTTGTTATTAAAAAGCGTATTGAAGGACTTATTGAGCGAGAATATTTGGCACGAACACCTGAGGACCGCAAAGTATACACTTACGTAGCATAAAGCGTGTTCCGCAAATATGATTTATTCTTGGACTATACTCTTCGCATGAACTGGGAAGTTCTTTTAAATCATTAAATATTAAGACGACCATCTCTTCTATTAAATTACAATACATGTTCTAGACCATTCAGATCAAGCCTTTACTCCTTCGGAGAGTTTTTCAACATCACATTGATTGAGCTTCAAGCTTCTCAGCGTTTATCCCTGTAGAGATCATCCTTACAGTTCCTCGGGAAAATGTGAATGTGCCGCGTTTTGTTTTCAATACTGTATGAAAACAGGAAAAAAAATAAAAACAAATTTAGAAAATACAGCTCATTTAAAAATAAAATTGTTGGAATTTCATTTCCCCGGATCTTCAGTGTTGATGTAAATGTGTTTTCCGTAGTGTTGCTTAGCACTTTGCGCATTGTATACGTTGGGTTACAAGAAAAACACAGCTGGTAAGACTGAATTCCCAATAGTACTGCTCTGCTTTGGACACTTTTTAAAGAGCCATGTTTAATTTAAATATTTGGTAAATTTATAAAGATCTGAGAACACCATTTTAGCATGCTTTACTTCTCCACCTGCATTCACTCATATTCCAGCTAATATGATGAGGAACCTTTTTGGGGGCACAGTTTTGGGCTGTAATATTTGGCCTTCCCTTTTGTCATTTGAGTTCTTCCAAATTAAGTTATATACTGATTAGGTTTGCTCTAGTTCCTTTATAGGAGAAATGGGAAAAAAAATTTAGTGTGTATAAACTGTATAATACTTTTTGCTGTTGTACTCACTGCTCATAGTGGATTGTACAGAGCGATGTTTTTATTTCACTCAATGTAGACAAACAAATTTAAAATAAATGGATTTAGTGTACATGGAGCACTAATTCAAATGTATTAGAACACAGGGATGGCAATTTGTTGAACTTTATACTGCCCCTTGGAGAAGCACATTAGCCTTGCACTCTATTGAGGTAGAGGGGGTTTATGGCTTTTTGGTTTCCCATTTTTCAGAAGGTTCAAGTGAAGCCATTGTGCACTATTAATTTACTGTTTTAAAATGCAATATAAAAATGCAATAAATATTGTTACTTTGATCTTAATAAACTCTCCAGTTCTTATAGCAACTCAGGGTGGTTCAGCAGAAAGTTTCATAATCTCATTGCTCCAATGCTTTCAAAATCAGGATTTTGCTTCATTGCATAATTTATGCTGTATAATCTGACAAAGTTATTTTTATGTAGGTCCTATGCTGTGAATCCTATTGTTTCTTTGGTTTCTTACATCAGAGCATTCAATTTAGGTTTATATCTAAGAGCCAACAAGGGCAATTATGACTTGACTGTGGATTATGTAAAGCAAACCCTAAGGTTTTGCTGGTGGACTGTTTAGCTGTAAATTTAGCTTAGATTCGTATATAGTTTGAGGATATGCTAGAATTTCAGCTTGCACAAGATCTAATTCTTTTATTCTGTAGCACAGTTGATCTTGAAACCAAAAGAAAAATCCTATAATTTCAAATGCACAAATTCTGATTGACCTCAGCATGAGGAATTTTGAGTTTTCTCCTGTTCTGTGAGAAATGAGCCTGCCTGTGCACCTAATACGTGTTGGTCCGTTATAAGGATATGTTGCATTTGAACACTCTATGTTTACCTGGCAATCCATGTTGTTTTTTGTGAAGTTGTTACATACAGTTCTGGTGCAGGTAAGAAGATTTAAACTAAGCATATTACATGCAATTGCTACAGTAGATGCATGTGCTTAATATGTTTTCATAGAATAATACTTAGCATGTGTTCACAGCTCTTTGCATGCACTCTTAGTAATCCTTACAACAATGCTGTACAGGTAAGTCAACGTCTTTGGTCTTTTCTCTTGTTTTTAAGGGAAAATATAGGAAGAGAAACTGGGAAATATGATAAAAAGCTGAAAGTGGTTTCTATGAGACAGGTTAGGGTTAGTGGATTGTCTAGTGTCAGAAAACAATTGCTGCCTGAAATATCCACCAGTATTGATTATGTTCCAGCAAAAACAAACTCAATATGTTGTTCCTTCGTAACAATACCTGCAGCACCTTAAAATTGTGATTGTGTCTTGTGATCACATGATACATGTTTATATAGAAATAAGTTCCATCAGAGTCAGTTGGACTTCATTCCAGACAAACAGCATAGTTTTCAGTGTGTTTCCTATTGAAGCATAAATAGAATATAATTGTTCTGTTTTGCTCTTTTCATTATGTTTGTCTAAAAAGTTTTGTATCTGATCTACAGGTACCACCTGTTCTTTGGATAGATACAGAAGCTCCCCTCCTTAAAAACAGGTTAAGTTCCAGGGATCAGTCTGTAAGTTGTTTTTGTTCTTAAGTCCAACATCACTATTATCAGTAACAAACATTGTGAAATGTGAAAAAAATGGGTTAGCAGTACACCTACTAATATAGTGCTCAGTATTGTGAGGTCTTGAGAAGCAGATAAACAGGGCTTGCTGGGGTTGACTGGAATACAGTGGTGAGGAGGATGCAGAAGCTTCCATCCTAAGAATCACACCCTTGGAGCAGTCCTGTATGATTGGTACAGGAGCATCAAACTCATTTCATACACTGGGCCGTATAGCATTTATGATGCCTGCTGAGGGCTGGAAGCAATGTCATTAAGCAGGAAGTGCTGTCACTAAACAGGTCAAGCACTTTTTTTCCTCACTTAGGAACTCATTAGCTGCAAATGTCAGAAGAGAAAATATGCAAACCATCATATTTTCAAGATAGGAGACAGCCCAATTATTATGCCAGCTGTCCTTTCAGCAGTGACCCTTCAGCACAGCTCAGCAGCTGATACTGCTGCTGGAAGAGACCAAGGGCTGGATAAAAAGCTCCCAAGGACCGCATCTGGCCAGCAGGCCTTATGTTTGACCCCCTTGAGCTAGTACATTAACACGCCCTGCCACTAAAGTATTACCATGTTTTATTCTGTTGCGACCAGAGTTGTTTCCATTCAGAGCCCATGTTTTCTCACACTAACACTCCCTACACCTGGTATCTGCCCCAAGCAGCTAGCTTGCTCTTGTAATACTTCAGGTGACAGGAGCTCTGACCAGCTGTGTTTGTATCTTGCACATTTGGAAGTTGAATGTTCTTAAGCAGGGGAGCTCTGTACTATGACATTACTTTAACTAGGGTCTAATTTTCTCAAATAGCAGGTGGTGGGAAGCCTGTTTCCAGGCTGGGCAATTTTGGGTTACAAACCAAGGGAGGTAAGACTTCTCACAATACCTCTCTAGAACTCTTCTTGTGTACATCTGCTTGGGGGTGGGGGGGTTGTACAGTGAAGTAGTTAATCATGTGAATCCACACCTTCTGTCTGGAGTGGTGCAGCCAAGAGACAGGCTGCACCAAAATCTAGGAGCTGCTGCTTATGTAATGATATCGAAGCAACTTACTTGCTGGTCATGTTCACAGAGCACATTCAGCTAACAAACATCCCCCATATTCCTTTTTGTAGTATCAGCATGTCATGCAATACATCTATATAGGACCCTACTGTACAGAAATACAGGCTTTAGGAAACCTTATTAAAACTCTACTATAATTAGTAGAATTATAGTAGAAACCTATAATTAGTAAAAGGTCATGCTATTTATTTAGGAAATTGATATTCCCCATTTTCCCTTTTGTATTAGGGAGGTACTCAAAACAGCTAACTGCACAAAGTTAAATATAACAATAAAAACACTGAAAGTACAACTGGGAAACCATAAATAATGTTGAATGCAGCTCTGAAGCTACAAGTTGAAGCACCAAAGTATCACCACAATCAAGAGGGGAAAACCAACTGAAATAAAAAGATTTTTAGGCAGTGCTGAAATTGAATTAGTGAGGATGCCGAACTCGGCTCCTGAAGGATGGAGTTCCATAATTTTGGCACTCTTGTGTGTGTCACACCAGATGTAATTCTAAACGTGGTGGGAAACATAAGGGCATTTTCTGAAGATTTCTGGGCACAAATTTTCATGTGGGAGGAGGTAGTCCTTCAAGTTCGCTAGTCCCAGGTAATCTAGAACTTTAAAGGTTAAAGAAACACCTTGAGGTGCAACAGGGTGCATTCTGGCAACTGTTTTAACTCCTGGACAATTAGACATGTTTGTAGTAGCAAAAATAAAAGTACGGCAGCATAAAACTCAACAAATTGTAGCATAGAAGGTTTTGTGGGCTGCAGTCCATTTCATCAGGTGCATAAAGTATAATCCTCAGTTGTCAGGATGGGGTGGGGGTGGTAGGTGGTAGGTGCATGTACACATGTTCAGGGAGCAGAAAATGTAAAAGGCCCTGTGCTCTGACAAGCGTAACTTGTATACAAGTTGTACAAGTATATAATAATAATAATAATAATAAATAATAAATAATAAACTTTATTTATATCCCGCCCTTCTCCCTAAAGGGACCCAGGGCGGCTAACAACATATTAAAAAAACAAATTTTTAAAAAACTAACACATAGCAGATAAAAACATTTAAAAACACATTAACAGGGGCCATAAAAACAGTAGTCAGATTAAAAGACAGAATAAAAGAGCAAGTCACAGAGGACTCAAGCCTGTAAAAAGCTAAAAGATGTATAAAAATGTTAAGAAGGCCAGAAATCAGAAGGCTTGTATAAACAACAGTGTTTTCAGGCCTCACCGAAAACTCTCAAGAGAGGGAGCCATTCTCAAATCAAGAGGAAGGGAGTTCCATAATGTTGGTGCCACTACCGAGAAGGCCCTATTTCTTGCAGCTGCCCCCGGACCTCCTTGGGTGGCGGCACTTGTAAAAAGGCCTTCTCTGATGACCTGAGAGGACGAGCCGGATTGTACGGGAGTAGGCGGTCTCTAAGATATCCTGGCCCAGAGCAGTATAGGGCTTTAAAGGTCAAAACCAGCACCTTGAATTGGGTCCGGAAACGAATGCGCAGCCAATGTAGCCCCCGGAGAAGTGGACTGACAGAGTCAAACCGCCTGACTCCGGTGACCACACGGGCCGCCACATTCTGTACTAATTGTAGTTTCCGAACCGTCTTCAGGGGCAGCCCCACATAGAGCGCGTTACAGTAATCTAACCTCGATGTCACCGTGGCATGGATCACCGTGGCCAGGTCTGCATGATCCAAGTACGGCCGCAGCTGGCGCACCAGCCGGAGCTGAGCGAAGGCCCCCCTAGCCGCAGCCGCCACCTGGGAATCCAGGAGCAGCTGCGAGTCCAGGAGGACCCCCAAGCTGCGAACCTGCTCCTTCAGAGGGAGTGCAACCCCATTCAGAGCAAGCCGATAATTCAGCACCTGCATCAAGGATTATGCTGTTCCAAGCATAACAAAGGCAAGCATGGGGGTAAGTCACTTACAACTGGTGGTAATAGGCAGATTTATTCTAAAAAAATAGTATGGCAGTGTAAACATGGTATTGTTCTGTGGAAGCCAAAACCATATAATGTTCAGTGTTTCTAGCAGCACAGCCCATTGCAGTTGTTCAACTATTATCTTGTCAATGCCTTTATTTGTCAGATATATCTTAAGGGCCTTGAGGATTGCACCCAATAGGGTGACGATGACATTAGGGGTTATGGTGGTTCTTTCTCTAAAGGCACTGTACTTCAATTTCCACATCTTTGTATTTTGTGATCTTTTCCAATTGCTTCTCGTTGATTCGATTATCTCCTGGAATGGCCATACCAGTAAGCATCACTTGTTTCTTCTCAACCAGTTATTTATTAAGGGTATTAATATACCACTTTTCAACAAAAAGTTCACAAAGCAGTTTATATTGAAAAATAAATGGTTCCCCCTTGCTCAACGTATTTGCCCCTCTCTACTATCTCTTCACAATGTTGGTAGCAACTGTACTCCCCAAGGCTGCTTGACACTATTTTTCCTTCGTCTAATTTGGCTTCATAGAAATTACATGTAGTCAGAGTGTGTGTGTGTGTGTGTGTGTGTGTGTGTGTGTGTGTGTGGAATGATGTCAAGTAGCCACAGGCAGTGGTGGTATTGGCCACTATGCTGCCCCAGGCCAAGCCTGAAAGTGCCCCCCACCATCTTCTGAGGGCCAGAGAGGTCCTCAGAAAATCAGAAGTGACATTAGGAGAAAATCAGAAGGTCTTAAAAGGCCTTCTGAGGGCCTTAAAATATCACTTCCAGTTTCCACCAGGGGTAACGCACCTCCTTACCAATCATTTGGTTCCACCCCATTTCACACTTATTTCCCACATTTCACAAGTGTCTTCTAATGTGCTACTGGAGGCGGAGAAAAATGCCAGGCTAAATTCTGCATAATGTATAGTTCGGCCTCTATTTGGCCTCAGTGAAAATAGTTGGCCATTGCTGACAAAATTGCATAAAATAGCTTCTTCTACAGTAAATACAAAGAAGCAACTAATGGGAAAAGCCAAAACAACTGTATGGAAAGAACCACAAATGAACCACTATAATGTGGTGGGAAATTTGCTTCAATCGCATTGCTTTCAATACAATGTGAGACCATAACAATCATGTAAACAGATCACATACCTGCACTTGGAGCTGCAATTTCTCTCACACAAACTGGTAATCGTATAAAAAGGTATTGAGAAAGAGTGCTCTGTTTTATGCTTGAAGCCTTGTGATTTTTCTTGATAATATGAATGTACTGTAGCAATTTTAAGGCAATGATTGACAAGTTCTTGGGAGTGGGGTGCTTTAGATAGTAATACAGTACCATAGTTTTCCACAGAATTTCATTTCCTGTAAAGCTACTTGACATGACACCTGAGAGTACTGCAAATGACAGAACAGTCCTCTCCCATCAAAGTATTGTGACAAGAACACACCGTTGCATTATAATTGAGACTGATTTATTGGAAAAGTAATCTACAGACACACCTAAAATTACAGCGTAGAGCGATCAGCAAGGCAGCGTTGCAATTATGGAACAAGATCTCTGCAGAGGGGTTGTACTGGGAGGATATAGGCTATTTTAAATGTATATTAAATTTAGGCTTCCTCATAAAGCTCGTGTACAGAGCTGCATGCTGGGATAGCTTTTGAGTACGAATGTGTGGGATGAAATTTGTAGATGAAGTGGATGAAACATGGTGAATGGAGAAGCCAGTGAAAGGCAGTGTAACCTATGTGTGGCATGACCCTTTGTATGTAAGGCTGATTGAAAGAAAATCTTTGAATTCATACTTGGCATGTGTTCACAGTTCTGATTTATAGAATGGATGCAGTTCTCTCTCTGAATACTAGAAGCAAGACTTATCCAATAAAACTGACTGATGAAAGATTTAGGAAAGACAAAAGGAATTACTACCTCACATAGCTCATAATTAGTGTGTGGTATTCATTGTCACAAAAGTGTGGTGATGACCACTAGCTTGGTTGTCTTTAAAAGAGGATTGGAAAAATTCATGGTGGACAGGTCTATTAATGGCTGCTACTCATAATGGCTATGTATTATGTCCAGCCTGCAGTATACCCGTAGCAGGAGAGAAGTATGCCTTTCTCTCCTGCCTAAGGGGTTCCCAGAGGCAGCTGATGGACCATTGTGAAAAACAAGATGCTAGATTAGATGGGCCTTATCCATAAGAACATAAGAACAGCCCCACTGGATCAGGCCATAGGCCCATCTAGTCCAGCTTCCTGTATCTCACAGCGGCCCACCAAATGCCCCAGGGAGCACACCAGATAACAAGAGACCTCATTCTGGTGCCCTCCCTTGCATCTGGCATTCTGACATAACCCATTTCTAAAAACAGGAGGTTGCACATACACATCATGGCTTGTAACCTGTAATGGATTTTTCCTCCAGAAACTTGTCCAATCCCATTTTAAAGGCATCCAGGCCAGAAGCCATCACCACATCCTGTGGCAAGGAGATCCACAGACCAACCACACGCTGAGTAAAGAAATATTTTCTTTTGTCTGTTCTAACTCTCCCAACACTCAATTTCAGTGGATGTCCTCTAGTTCTGGTGTTATGTGAGAGTGTAAAGAGCATCTCCCTATCCACTCTGTCCATCCCCTGCATAATTTTGTATGTCTCAATCATGTCCCCCCTCAGGTGCCTCTTTTCTAGGCTGAAGAGGCCCAAATGCCGTAGCCTTTCCTCCTAAGGAAGGTGCCCCAGCCCCATAATCATCTTAGTCGCTCTCTTTTGCACCTTGTCCATTTCCACTATGTCTTTTTTGAGATGCGACGACCAGAACTGGACACAATACCCCAGGTGTGGCCTTACCATCGATTTGTACAATGGCATTATAATATTAGCCGTTTTGTTCTCAATACCTTTTCTAATGATCCCAAGCATAGAATTGGCCTTCTTTAGTGCCGCCGCACATTGGGTCAACACTTTCATCAACCTGTCCACCACCACCCCAAGATCTCTCTCCTGATCTGTCACAGACAGCTTGGAACCCATTAGCCTGTATCTAAAATTTTGATTTTTTGCCCCAATGTGCATGACCTTACACTTACTGACATTGAAGCGCATCTGCCATTTTGCTGCCCATTCTGCCAGTCTGGAGAGATCCATCTGGAGCTCCTCACAATCACTTCTGGTCTTCACCACTCAGAAAAGTTTGGTGTCGTCTGCAAACTTAGCCACCTCACTGCTCAACCCTGTCTCCAGGTCATTTATGAAGAGCACCGGTCCCAGGACAGATCCTTGGGGCACACTGCTTTTCACTTCTCTCCATTGTGAAAATTGCCCATTGACACCCACTCTCTGTTTCCTGGTCTTCAACCAGGTCTTAATCCATGAGAGGACCTGTCCTCTGTCTGCAAGACCTTTCTCATGTTGCTGGCTTTTAACTGTTCCCCTATACCAGTTGAACTATACATTTTGTTTCTGAAGAAAAAGATACATAAATCATATAAAGACAAAAAGTATGTGTCACATGGTAACCATCTTAGCTGAGGAACTACTTGCTGTATAAGAGATAGCAGAATGCCTCTTCTAAAATTGGACCTTCCATTCACGTTTTTTGATGCATAGTTTTACGTATTAAAAATCCTTTTTAATACAAATTTTTAAAAGACAAAAGTCTGTTTTAAATCTGACTGATGGGCTAAAGACTATTGCCCTACTAGGAACTATTTTGAATGGAGCAGATATCCAATCAACTGTGTGTACAATTTGCAGTCAACTAGCCAGAACAGCAGAAATCTGTGGCTGGACATCTATATTTTGGTGAAAACAGCCACAGGGTGGAGATTGGATTGGGATGATAAAGAAGGCTCTGTTACAAGTTCCCACTTTTCTAACCTGCAACAGCAGAGAAACCACAAACAAGTCATTCACAAACTTTAATTGAAACAAGTTTTTGGATGACCTGTTAACGAGATTCCTGAAGGATCTCCTTAAGATCCAACTGTTCTCCCTTGATGGGAACCATGTAATGGGCAGTTTGACCTCAAATTTTGGCCTTTAAGTTTTCAAAATATATTTCACAACTTTTTTTTTGTTCTTATTCTGGTGAGTTTTTCTATCCACTAATCAAAATTCTGCATTGTTTTGGAATACTTGACATCACTCACAATATGATAGTGTTTCATTGTAAAAGCTGAACATCAGAAATTACTGGTTGGAAATTACTCTTGGAATTTTGGTTGGTGACATGTTTTGCCATCCCAAACCCCAGTTCATCTGTCCAGTCTTGCTGTTTGTAACACTTCCAGGAAATTCAACATTTGATGCTGAAGACATTATGTACCTTCCTTTCAATGTTACCATCATAGATAGAAAACTAGGCATGCATGGTGCTTAAATGTTCTATGCATGGCAAGTATATTACCATACTCAAAAGACTGATGATCTTGCCTTATAATCAAAAGGAAGCCCCATTTAGCCTAAATTATTTAAACACATCACTAGAGCATTCACCATAATGTGCATGCCATTTAAATTCCATGCAGCTCCATAGCAAGCAGTCTGATTTCAATTTCACATTTATATAGCAATTTGTCACACACATTATTGACAGCTTTACAGCCAGCACTTAGTGCTGTACTATAAATGCTTTCTTAACTGCTGCGCAACATGTTTTACAGTGCTGATGTTGCTTATGTCCAGCTTTACTACATGAAGCTACAACAATTATTTTCAGAACTGACTTCTTGGGTTCATATTACAAAGCTGCTTTTTTCTAGTAGCATCACGGTATGTAGGGAGACTGGTCAGTCACTGCACAATCTTTGGACAAGTTTACATAGATGTGATCATTGCTCAGTGGCTTGCAGCATCAACCGGTGCCTCTGAATCAGCCAACACACAAACTGTTTACATAAAATTACCTCTTTAGGCTCAATTCAGTGAAGGTCATTCACATATTCAGCTGCAGGTAATTGAGTGGGAAGAGCCTGAATAATTTCATTGCTGAATGATGTGCATGCATGGAAGAATAAGCCATAAATGAACAATCAAATGCAAGTATGAAAAATGGATTCTGTACAAGGTCCCTGGAGAGTCATGCACCCCGATGATCCTGTAACAGCCATTCATTGTATTGTCTATTCTAGATTAGATTTAGCAGCATCTGCAAGATATGCTTTTTTGGAGACCCCCTAGGGCACTGGTTCTCAAACTTTTAGCACCAGGGCCCACTTTTTAGAATGAGAAGCTGTCAGGACCCACCAGAAGTGACATCATCAAGCAGGAAGAGTTTTAACAGTCCTAGGCTTCAATCCTAATGCCACATACACAGGAGTAAGCCCCATTGACTATTTTTGTTCAAAGCATATACAGAGTAGCCCGTTAAAAGTACAGATCTAACATTTCCCCAAATGCAGTCACATGCCATGGTAGCATCAAGTCTAATATAGTAAAAGTAAAATATTGAAATGAATAGGAACCTACCTAAAACTGGCTCGTGACCCACCTGTCGGGTCTCAACCCACACTTTGAGAAACACTGTCCTAAGAGCAGAGCTCAATTAAACCCTGTTGTGATATGCAAGTGAGGATCATTTCAAGATGTGTTCACTTTCAAGTAGTGTAAGCACTTTCACCTGGAGCTACCATTCTTCACTCCTGTGCTTTTCCAATGAAAAAGGTCGATGAAAGTGGTCGATGAAAGTGTCGACCCAATGTGCGGCGGCAGTGAAGAAGGCCAATTCTATGCTTGGGATCATTAGGAAGGGTATTGAGAACAAAACGGCTAATATTATAATGCCGTTGTACAAATCTATGGTAAGGCCACACCTGGAGTATTGTGTCTAGTTCTGGTCGCCGCATCTCAAAAAAGACATAGTGGAAATGGGAAAGGTGCAAAAGAGAGCGACTAAGATGATTATGGGGCTGGGGCACCTTCCTTAGGAGGAAAGGCTACGGCATTTGGGGCCTCTTCAGCCTAGAAAAGAGACGCCTGAGGGGGAACATGATTGAGACATACAAAATTATGCAGGGGATGGACAGAGTGGATAGGGAGATGCTCTTTACACTCTCACATAATACCAGAACCAGGGGGCATCCACTAAAATTGAGTGTTGGGCGGGTTAGGACAGACAAAAGAAAATATTTCTTTACTCAGCGTGTGGTCGGTCTGTGGAACTCCTTGCCACAGGATGTGGTGATGGCGTCTAGCCTAGACGCCTTTAAAAGGGGATTGGACAAGTTTCTGGAGGAAAAATCCATTACGGGGTACAAGCCATGATGCGTATGCGCAACCTCCTGATTTTAGAAATGGGTTATGTCAGAATGTCAGATGCAAGGGAGGGCACCAGGATGAGGTCTCTTGTTATCAGGTGTGCTCCCTGGGGCATTTGGTGGGCTGCTGTGAGATACAGGAAGCTGGACTAGATGGGCCTATGGCCTGATCCAGTGGGGCTGTTCTTATGTAATGAGTTGCTAGTTCACATTTCTTAAGAAGTTGCTTGCTCTATTCTTCTCTCTTTACAGAAGTTCCTCTCCTTGAAGGAACTGTCTCTGAACAAGCCTGAAAAATATAGATTAGCAGCTGTGATTACTGGACCAAGATCCAGTCATCCTCACGCCTGTCCCAGCCCTGCCTCTTTGGAGTGCTCTATTTTGGTTAATGGCTCCTAGGAAATCCAGTCATCTTAGCGGGTGAGGACAAACAAATCATACTTGCAAATGTAATGTGTTTATGATTATCTGGATTTCTAGTAAGAGGCAGAAAAGCAATACAAAAATGCTAAGGGCTTACACGTTACCTCATTAGTCCCCGCAATAGTCTTGCCGTGTAGACCAGATGCAGTGTATGTCTTCCAGACCAACTGTGCCTGAAAGTGGCTTTGTAAGATGTCCAAATGCCCAAGGCAGAAGGTGTGGTCTGTAGGTTAAGTGTTGCCTTGCCTAAAAAGCAGAATTGGTTGCTTGAATGGGAGATGGAGAGGCCACTGGCATTCTGTGTGGAGGAGTCAGCTGCCAAACCCCCCCCCCCCAAAAGTAACATCTTTGAGAAGCCAGTCTGAAGCTTGGTTGCAGCTACCTGTGAGAGCTTGGAAAGTGCAAGAGCCAGCAGCCAACTGCACTATGAGGGGAACCACCTGGAGAAATGAAGGTTCTGAGAGACCACCTCATGGAATAATAGTAAAAAAATCTCATTTGTAAAAAAAAAAAAATTCATTTATGTTCTCACTGCCTACATAAACTGTCTTGAGTTTTTCCAGAAAGGTGGTACATAAATACCAAATAAGTAAATATATACTTCATACTACTCATCAACCTGAGACTTGATTCTAGGACTTTTTATTATTTATTTAGAAGATTTCTATACTGCCCTGCTCCAAGCCAGTGGCATTCCCGGAGTGAGGGGCAAATTGCTAAGTTTTGTAGGTGCCTTATTGTGCCCTATATGCTTCTCCCTCACCATCAGAGCCATTCTGAGCAGTGAGAGCAACGCAGACGCATCTTTTGCAATTTTGCGCCCCCTCCCAAAGAACACCACTGCCCCAGCCTATAAACTTGGTGCTTAAGGCAGTTTACAAGATTAAAACATACATTTAAAAAAAAATGCTTTGGTTCAAATTGTTACCCTCCAGTTTTATTATTTGCATTAAGGATTTATTGTTTTTATGTACCCATACATTTTAGTATAAAACTTGTAAGCCGCCCTGGGTGTTTGTATCAGCATGGAAAAGACGGGATATAATTTTAAAAATACTTTTAAAACCACATTGGCCTAAAAACATCAGATTAAATTATGAAGGCATTGGGCATAGAACAGACAAAAAAAGTTCAGCAGACCCCCCCCCCCAATATGCTCAACAGTCAAAACATGCCCCCTCTACCCACCGCCAAAAGCTATTTAAAATTAAAAAGAGTTATCAAGCCCCCTCAAAAGTGTCCAGAGAGGGCTGATCACAATTCACATGGGAGGGAATTCCACAATTGGGGAGCCACCACCAAGAAGGCTCTTCCTCTCACCACTGCCCCCACCCTGCATTGAGCCAAGGAAGTGGGTAACGGGCTCTTAGCAGTCCGTGCCATCACTCTAAGCAGCAGTCATATCTAAATCAGTGGCCTTCAAATTGTGGGTCACGGCTCCATTTTGGATGGGTTGCAAAACTGACAAAGATTAGGCTATGATGTGCATCGAGGGTTAAATAATCTGCTACTTGTTGGGGGGGGAGAGCTCTGGTGCCCAATCACCATTATAGCCACAGAGGCTTCAGCAGCTGTTAAAGTGATACTTCTTGTTAGGTGGGTCTCAATGCTACGAAGTTTTGAAATGACTGACTTAAATTATTTTATTATTACAGGGTTCCCTAACATAGTGGTTCTCAAACTTTTAGCACTGGGACCCACTTTTCAGAATGACAATCTATTGCATGGGTGGGCAAACTTTAGGGATTCTGGACCTTTAACAATTGCATAAAAGAGGGAATTTCTCACAGATGACAAGCTGCACCTGCTGAAATTCTCTCATCTACACAATTATTAAAGGTCCAGGATCCCTAAAGTTGAAAGTTTGCTCACCCCTGATCTACTGGGACCCACTGGAACTGATGTCATGGCTGGAAGTGAAATCAAGCAGGAAAATTTTTTATGCGCCCCCCCCCCCCCAACAACAACAAGTCTAAATAGGGCACAATCCTAACCCCTTATGTCAGTGCTTTCCAGCACTGGCATAGTGGTGCCAATGGGACATGTGCTGCATCCTGCAGTTAGGTGTCACTCTTGGAGGCCTCCTCAAAGTGAGGGAATGTTTGTTCCCTTCCCTCAGAGCTGCACTGTCCTTATGTCAGTGCTGTCAGTGCACTGTCCTTATGTCAGTGTGGCTAGGATTGCAGCTTTTGGGATGTGCGGGGAATGCTTTTTAAATAGATCAGCAACTGCTTGGGAGGTTTTGGAGGGTTCTTTATTTGAAACATTTTTAAATGTCTTGTAAACTTTTAATTTACTTAGGGCGCAATCCTAACCCCTTATGTCAGTGCTGGAAAGCACTGCATTTACATTAGCCCATTGCAACGTGTTGCCTTCTAAAGACCTACTTGGTAGGTTTAGAAATGCCCCAAAGCAAGAACGATTTTGCAATTGTGGCCTCAGAGAGGCAGACTTTCTTCCACACATTGTTCTGCACTATGCTTTCAGTCAAGTGCTCAGAGACCAGTATCTCCCTTCATTGTCAAGAATCAAAAAAGGTCTCTCTGAGAACACCTTTTTACAACTTCTGCTGGCGGGTGAATCTGAATTAGTGACCCTTCCAGTTGCTAAATTTTTATATTTGAACAACTTGAAGCGGGCTAAGCTGCTGGTCTGAAGCAACTTGGAGCAACTCTGTAGGTAAATTGTTGTGTTTTAACCCTTATTTTTATCTCTCTTTTAACATATACTTTCATACATGACTGTCTGGAGATATTAGTTGTAAAACTATATGCCTAATAAAGGTCTGTTTGTTGTTATATGCATAGCAGCCTGTTCAAAGTACAGATCTGTGCCATGTCCCCAGGCAGTCATCTACCAGAGTAGCATCAAGTCTAATATATTAAAAATAAAAGATTGAAATGAATGGGGACCCACCTGAAATGCACTCATGGCCTACAGTTTGAGAAACACTGCCTAGTGGCCAGAGCAGAGCCTGCTGCGCTCTGCAAGCGAGCCTCATTTGAAGTAATTTACGTTTCTTTTCATTTATGTTCACCTCCACCCACCTAGTGGGTCCCGACCCACAATTCACCGCCCTAAGGCAATGCTTACAAGTTGCAGGAGGAAGAAGTGGGTTTGGAGTAGGGCTCAGGCGCTGCCCTCCAAAGTCCCACTCCTGAAGCCCTTTCTGCCCAACGTTGCGTATACGCAACAGGGACCAAAGGTGGGTCGAGCTGAGGCTGGAAAGAAAGAGTCGAACTCGCCGGGACTGGCATCCAGCGCAGCGCGAGAGAGACCAGCCTCCTCCGCACGTGCTCCGACAGGGGCGGGGTCTGCGGCGCCCGGGGCTGCGCTCCACTTGTTGCACGATGGTGGGCTGGCGGCAGCAGGCGAAGGAGGCTCCAGCACAGCGCTCTCCCGGGTAGGGCACCGCCGAGCCAGGGGCTGGAGGGGAAGGGGGCAAGCCCGTTGCCAGCCGCCGCTTTGTTGTTTCGTATCCAGGCGGCGGCGGCAGCTGCTGCTGCTCAGCTCAGCTGTTCCCTCGCGCCAGCCTTCCCCGGTGCAGTGGCTTTCCTTCTCCGGGAGGCTGCTCGCTGGGAGCTCACGGCTGCCCCGGTCCTCTGGGGAGCGGAGAGTGACCGTGCAATGAGAAGTGGGCAAGCCTGGGAGGCTTAGAGTCCAATTCTAGGCATGTCTACCCATTATAGTCAATGGGACTTACTCCCAGGTAATTGTGGATAGGATTGCCGCCTAAGAGCACAATCCGAGCCATGTCTACTCGAAAGTAAGCCCTATTATAGCCAACGGGCTTACTCCTGGGTAAGTGTGGATAGGATTGCAACCTGAGAGCCCAGTCCGAGCCATGTCTTCTCGAAAGAAAGCCCCGTTATAGTCAATGGGACTTACTCCCAGGTAAGTGTGGATAGGATTGCAGCCTAAGAGCCCAAGCCATTCCATGTCTACTCAGCAGTAAACCCCATTATAGTCAATGGGATTACTCCCAGGTAAGTGTGTGGTTAGGATTGCAGCCTAAGAGTGCCTAAGTGCAAGCTGATCCATGTCTACTCAGAAGTAGTCTTATTATAGTCAGTGGGACTTACTTCCAGGTAAGTGAGTTCTTATATTCTTAAGTGTGGATAGGATTGAAGCCTAAGAGCCCAAGTTGATGACTTAGAAGTAAGCCACATTGTAGTCAAGGGGCTTCCTCCCAGGTTAATGGGGATAGGATTGCAGCCTTAGTCCTCCGGTTTGAGGTCTCTGGATCAGTGGCAGTGAACAGTGACGTAGCTAGAGGGGGTGCAAAGCACTGAGTTTTGCAGGGATGCCTCAACGCAGCATGCAAGGGGCCCTTCTCCTTCGGCGCCATTCCAGGCATTCGCCTCTGTTTTGTTCCCCCTTGCTTGAACCCCCTCTGGCTATGCCACTGATAGTGAATGGGTGAACTTGATGGGGCTGAGCACTGCTCTTTGCATTGCCTTGGAATGTAGAGCCTGAACCTGTGTCAGATTACTCAGAAGGAAGCCCAGTCACAGAGGGACTTACTGGCAAAGTGAAATGGGCAAAGGATTGCAACCTGCAACTAAAAATGCAACATAACAGACTTTTTATTGATTACTCCATAATCCGCAAGGTTCTTTAAAGCCTGCAAGATCTGCAATAAGAGTCATCTAGTTCTCTTTATTTCTTTCATGCCTGCCCTTCCGCCCCATCCCATTTCAGGTTTTGATTTATATGTGCTGCAAAGTGAATTTGCTATATTAGTTCCATTGTGGAATGAGATGCCTATGGGGGTCATGCAACGAAGCCTTTGTAATATCTAACCTGTGGGCATAAAATCATGTATAGAGAGGTTACTATGGTAGCTTGTACTTATTCATCCCATCTCCCAGGGGTATTTGAGAAATGTGACCTTTTGACTTGTGTTTCACTTGATCTAGTGCTTCCCTGCTCCAGGCTGGCTTAGAACAGCAACAGTTTTGTAGCCAACGAAGAGAGGAAGCAGGAGTTGGAATGGGAGTAGATGAGGATCTTAACAAGTGGCTTTGGCATTATGCACGTTTAGAGATAAAAAGCTAGACTGGAAGACTTTGAAATGTGAATTATCTAGAAGTAAAAGCAACAGAAGTAAAAGACAGGTTTCTGTCTCATGCAACTTACAGAGACAAGAGATGAAGACAAACATGTACTTTGCCTTCATTAGGAATGACTAAGCAGTTAAGTCAAGGGCTTGACAAAAGACAGATTTTTGAGTTGGACAGGTTGCAACTCTGCATATTACTGTTAAACTTGCAAATTGGCTCAGAGGGTCTATGTAACCATTAAACCTCACTGTTTAAATCGGGAGTGGGCTAACATCACTCTTGCATGGTCATTATTTTATTAAAACCACCTATAGAATGCCCTTGGTTCAGCAGTCAAGTCTTTCTGGAGCCAGAGTAATTATTTGGGATCTCTACAACTGAGGCACAACTAATGTGTAGCCACTCTTGTTTAAGATTAAGAATGAGAGACCTAGAGCTGCCAAAGACAATGTTGTTTGCAAGAAGTAATCTGCTAGCAGGCTGGCCCTAGGTAACTGAGGGCTTCCCTGTGGATTACAGTTTACCCTCTGCACATCCATATATATAAACAACCATCTCTTACTACAGTCACATAGGAATATGGGGAAAAGAACACCCTTACTAGTACAAAACTGTACTGCATTGCAGCTGTGCTATACTTTGTTACAATTGGCATTCATATTGGGACACGTACAGGTAACATCGTGTGATGTGTAACATCATGTGTGGTGCTCACCATGATCTATGCTATCTTGGAACAGTGCAGTGAGCATTTTAAAAACAGAATGACTAAAGCAGCTGCAAATAAGGGTGCAGACTTTTGTCATCTTTTGTTTAGCAAGGTCTTGAAACTTGGAACTGTGGCAGATGGAGGGGGAAGAGAGAGAGAGTGGGAGGGAGGCCCTTTATTATGGGGTAAGTACTGAGAATGAACCTCCAGCATTATAGAGGCGATATTATTAAGAAGGCATTGCTCAGAACTCTTATTGTGAGAGGTGGCATATGTAAAGTTGATAGGCTCTTGGGAATGTTGATGAAGTCTGTCTAGTGTATGTATATGGAACTAAATATTACCTTTATTAGGTTATGTGCTATTGGGAATTCTCCAAAGTTGATTTGGCTCTTGTCTTATGCCTTTATAAATATATTTTTTTAAAATCAGAAGTAAGGTCAAAGGCATGGTGAAGCAACATTTTCATGTTGAAAGCACCCCTATGCCATTCCTGGGGCAGGCTGTTCTAAAGGGTGAGTGCTGCCATTGTGACTTTGCGAGATGATTCTAGGCTGAACTTCCTGGAGAAAGACTTTCCTTAATGGCACCTCCTCTTGCATGGATATGAATATGATCATACTGTATTCCTTTCCCATATCAGAAAGTTCAGGTGGCAATTCTCTCTAGCTTTCTTGGGGCAGTTGTATGTTTTAACCACCCTAAGGGAATAATGCCATTGGAAGCACCCTGAATGGGATGCTACAGCTTAGCCAAAACAGATTGTTAAGAATATCATATACAGCTATTAATTTTGTTTTTCAGGTCACCTTGCTGTGGATTAAAAGCATTTGCCATGAGTAAGTACTCCTTTTTTTCTTTCCCCTGTAATATACATTTCTTTTAACTAGAAGGAGGTTAGATGATAATAGTCCTTTTGCAAACTAGTTCTAAAATGCTGTCTGGCAGAATTCTTCACATTCTTGCTTGAGACTGCAGAGTATGAAACCTTTATCTAGACATGGCTGTGATTTTAGTATCTGCCTGAATGCCAATTAGAGTTTCTCTTCTATGGGAATTATTACTGTGCATCTTTTTGTCTTTCACTGCACACGTTTCTTATTGAAAATGCTGGAAGCTTGATTGACTCAATCCTGCGGGAATGTGTTCATTTCCTCACTAGATGTTGGTGTGTGATTTGTCACTTGGAAGCTAAAAAAGCCAGTGAATGCAGTGCTTGAGGAATCAGCCAGATATGAAATAGATGGTGATGAGAAGAATCTTTTGAAATATTTTCTTTTCAAAAGTATCTATTTGAGACATCCAGTTCTTTAATTCAGTACCATATGCTGCTAGATCATGGTGACACATGATGTCATCTGCACTTGTTTGTTATAAATGCAGATGGTTTTAAAAAAATAGACTGAAATGCTATTATCCTTTATTTGATGTTCAAAGAAGTTAAAAACTTATACTCTAACAACACAATTCTATATAGGTTTCCTCAGACTTATGTGCCATTGTGTTGAGTGAGATTACTCCCAGGAAAGAGTGCACAGGATTGTAGCCTAAGCTTCTTGATAATGAGAAATTGACTAGGCCAAGTTTTTTGCATGACTGCAGCTATTATAGCCAAGCTTTTGAAAAATTAATTGCTTGTTTACTTCTGCTATAGATGCCTTCTCCATCATATATAACTTATGAATCCTCTCTTATCAATACATGAATGGGTTATGCTGAAGCTCATTCAACGTTCTAAATGATTAGTTGCTGTTCCCTAACATAATGTCTATTTAGTACAAATTGACTCTTTTGCAAGCAATGAATGAAATCTCTACCTAGGAGAAGTTAGCAAGGCCTTGCTTTCAAATACATGTCTTTGAAATGAGAATGCCTTTTTCCTGTTTAAAGGGATGCCCCTGAAATTCCAGCCTGGACAATATTCTGCTCAGTACCATGTACGCAAACAGTCGGAGTCATGCTTCAGTCTTTGGGTACCCTGCTCTCGCCTGTTATATTGGCCATCCCAAAGGAGTTTGTGTGTGTGGTTTTTATTAGACTGTGAAGCGAGGCCAACTTTTTTAACGCTTGCTGAATCACCAAAGCAGAGCCAAGAAGGACAGAAGGAATAGCACAATGCCGGCTGCAATATAAATTACTGATTAGAAAAGCTGCCAAGGCCGGTTTCACATTGGGATAAAATGTGGACTAGTCAAAAGGCTTTCTTATGGCTTGGAGACTCCTGCTGCTCACAGAGATGTAGCTTCAGCTTCTTTTCTGAAGTGGACAGTAGCTCTCTATGTTAAAAAAAAGAAAAAAGAAAGCAAAAACTTTTGTTTTTGAATACAAAATTAATGCAATGTGAAAGAGCAGAGGAAAAAGTTGGTCTAATCAAACATAACCTCTATCAATACACATCTGTTGCAACTGTATAAAATGGAAAGATTTTTTGCAAACCAAATATTGGATTATTGGATCGGATTGTTCCTAAGGGTTTTTTTGTTCCTACAGTTTTGTTGTAGAGCTGACTTCTTGTTTTACGGAGGAGCTTTGGACAGTGAAATGACTTGGCAGACTCCTGAAGGAGAAGGAAAACTTGTGACAAATCCACCCAAACTTGAGTTAGAACTCGCATTAGAGGCTACTCTGTGGCAGTGGAGAAGGTGTTTTTCTCTTTCACCATTGCACCTGCAAAGAGCCATCCAGTTTTCCTTTTGGTCCAGGGCCTGCTCCATTTGGCCCCTTTGGGGCTGCAAGAGAAGTCTAAGTAAATTAGTTGTAATCGTAAGTTTTTGTTTTAAAGTTTTGCTCTCACCTGGATTTGGACCAAGGAGAAGCCCAAGAGTGATTGAAGGTGTTAAGCCACCTTAAATGGCACCCACATCAGTGGAGAACATGAGGGATAGAAACATTGTAAACTATCAAAGGAAGTTTCAATTATGTGGTGGCTGTTGAATTGGATTACCTACCAAGTATTGTCATCCTATTTTGTGTTGAAAGTTGTGTGATCAGTATGGGAAGACACCTTAATTTTCAAAGCCAGTAGTAGCATTGGGGGCGCCCCCCCCCCCAAAGCACTAAGTTATACAGGTGTATTGGAATTGCGGAAGATATTACCGAGGAGATAGGGTGTGGTGTCCACAGTGCCTCTTGCTCTGAGTAAATGCAGGATTAAAGCCCAGATGGTAGCTGGAGGTGTGCTGCACAGCTGCAGCCACTAGAGCATAAGGAGATCCCTCAGGTATATAGGGAGCACCTGAGGCAGAAAGGGTTTGTTGGGTTTTGAAGGAGTGCAGGTTGGAGGTAGGAGAGGAGACTGACTGACTTGGTTTATGGAATTGGGAATCAGACTGTGGATTGTGACTGGACTTTGGCTTTGGACTTTGATTTGGATACCCTGATGGATTGGACTGACCTACCTGGAACCTGACTTTGGATTGTAACTTGGCTTATTGGCAACTCTGATTGGACTGGTTTACAAGACCCAGTGGATTGGGATTTGGCAAAACAGCAGGTACCTCAGTGTGCAATGTAAGTGGCCCTCCCCCTCGCCTTTGGAGTCATTCTGGGTGGCAAGAGCAAAGAGAAGGAGCTGCCTCTGCTTTGCTCTTGTCACCTGGAATGGCTCTGAAGGCGAGATGCCACTTACACAGTGCACTGAGGTGCCTGCATAATTTAGCGCTTTACCCCTCCCTCTGGGAATGCTACTGAAAGCCAGTGAAGTAATCAGGTAAGAGAGACAAACATGCAGGTATGGAATTGGTAAGAGCAACGTATTGTCCTCTTCTCCAAAATAGCTCATTTTTTATATATACAAACATTCCAAAATCTAAGTATTTCAGAGAAGGGATACTCAATCTGTAGTCATCCCCTGTTTCAAGCTCACTATGGCTTTAGAAATATCTTTACACGGAGCACAAAGCAAAAGTAGTAAATGTGAGGCTGGAGTAGGGCGGGGGAGCTGAAAGAAGAGCTGCGTGTGCACCAAAGCATGGCGTGGTGTTGGTGAGATCCATTTGACTAATAGCTGAGAAGATAGCACAAACTGCTGTGCTCTGTTCACAGTTAGGAAAAATTAGAGTTTTCAATACAATGGCATATTATTGTACTGCCACAAGGGAAGGTTATGCAGGAAAATGGGAAGCAGGTGGCAATTACTGATAATAGGATAATTACTGTATTGTGTGATTTTCTTTTTCTTTTTTTCTCACTTGCTCTAGGCACTCCCCTGAGAGATGTTTTAAACACATGCTGTCCAAGCAAAAGTGGGAGAGAATTGATCTTTTGTTCACTTTTTTTGCAGTGGCTTGAAAAAGGGGTTTGCTACAATCTAGAGTCTGCCTTATATCCATTGAAGAAACTAAAAAAATTGCAAGTGATGATCATTTCTCTTGTACTCTTGCCTTGTTTAAATGGCATTCATGGTATTGCAAAGTTGGCAACCTTCAGTCTCGAGAGACTATGGTATCGCGCTCTGAAAGGTGGTTCTGGAACAGCGTCTAGTGTGGCTGAAAAGGCCAATCCGGGAGTGACAGTCCCTTCCACACTGGGAGCAAGTGCAGTCTGTCCCTGGTCTGACTCCCTGGCTATGGGCCTTCCTTCTTTGCCTCTTAGCCTCAGACTGTTGGCCAAGTGTCTCAGTATTGCAATAGAGTAAACAAAATATTATAATATTTTATAATTATAATAAACAACTTTTAAGTTGCATAGGAATTGTGCAATACATTTTAGCTCTCACTTCCCAGCAATCCTATTAATTGTCATATCCACTTTACAGATGAAAGCCAAAATGTTGAGATATAACCACAGTGAGGCCAGAGTGAACCTGGACTTGAACCTAGATTGAAGCTGAATTCTCTTTCCACTAGCTCTGGAAGCACTTGAAATAATCAGCCATGTAACCCATTGAATGATCTGGGGCTAGTGATACTTTCTTAGCCTACCTTACCTACTAGGATGGTTGTGATGACGAAATGGGAGAGAACCATGTGCAAACTGGAGAAAGTTTGATTAAAAAACTGATTAGTAAATCAGGCCTGTACAATATTGGAACAGGAGAGAATGGTACTTCCAGAAGTACTATAGCGAAGACAGGGTAAGTCTCTAGCTCTGTCTCATCAGCATTGCTAAGGACCAACGATGGATTCATTGTGACTAGGCTTGCTGCTTTTGTGGCTAGTGCCATGAACTATTTGCAAGCATTAATTGGCTTAACTTTTAGCTAGTTTATCCCTGTAAAGCAAGCTTTTTTTAAAACAAGTTAGGTTCTCAGTCCTTCTTCTCATGTTGACCTTCTGACCCTGCGATGAATCTACATCAGTCTTGGTTGGTCTTGGAAGAAATAGGAAGCATATGAATTGTTTGTACGCTGCTGTAACTATAAGATGATGGTTTGGAAAAAGAGCAAAATGTTCCATTTTCTTTCCATATCAGCTGATGGGGAAAAATGTGCATGGGGGAGAGTTTGTCCTTAAGCCATTTCTCCCCAACATTGTATATACGCAACAGGGACAAAATATGTACACCTGTGGGCTGGGCAAAAATGGGTTAAGGGCATTGCCTGCTTCTAAAGCACTGGTGGTGTTAATTTTGACTTTACAAATTACAGGAACTCTTTAACACAGCCCTGTGTGTGTGTGTGTGAGAGAGAGAGAGCGCGTGCATGAGTGAGCTGCTTTTCACTTAATCCGCTCCTATGTTGGAGAGTTAACATTGACATGACAACCGCATGAGCAGAGGCCATTCACACAGATTTATCCATGAGCCAGTTCTTGCAGATGGACCCATGCAGTTTGTCCTGTCTGTATGATTGGATTACTTAAAAGTTACCCTACCTTTGTAGGAGCATCTCATGGGAAAACGGGTCCCATACAACTAGATAATGTAGAGGCCTTTAATACTTAAAACTGGGGGCTCCAAACTTCTCAGTCCAAGGACCACATCGTATATTTTATACATTTTCACAGGGTGAAAAAGAATCCGTTTTATTTAATTTAGGAATGAAATTTTTATATATAATGAATAAAAATGTCAGCATTAGCAAATATTCTTTGGGGGGGGGAGTTGTTGCAGGCCACATAAAATCTTGTGGCAGGCCAGATGTGACCCCTGGGCCAAAGTTTTAGAGGTCCCTGACGTAAAGGATGCTTTGAAGGATGAAATAAAAGTGCCTGGGACTCCCAGAAATGATCCTAAATGCATGAAATTGGTGGCTGGGCATCAAATAAATAGTAAATGTTTCTAGAAAAAACAAAACACCCTCACTTGAAACACTTGCTTTTGAAATTGCTGTGAGGAAATGAAACTTCTAGAAGAACTGGATTAGGGCCAAATGGGAGCCTCCATTCCTCAGTGTACAAAATAGTAATATGTAATGCTGGCGTTCAAAATCCATTTTCCTGAAGTCTTGTCTTTCCTAAATTGCTTCTTGGAGATAGACATCTGTTATCTGCAGCGCTCACATTCTCTTTAGTTGTCCCATTTCCTTTCTGCTATTAAAAGAATGGTTTATCAACCCAGCCAGAAGGGTGTTGCCTTTCAGGAAGATCGCAAGCATTGTACAGCAAAATCCCTTGGCATAGGTACTGGGGGGAAGAAAACAAAGGCATCACCTTCCGTCTGCATGGGGGTGGCTGTGATGTCCATCGAGAGGTGCGGCTTAGCAGAGTGCTGCTAATTTTTCAACCGGCAATTCTATGTAGAATTGGGAAAGAGAGAGGTTTTATATAATATTCTTGACTGTTTTTCCTGACTCCCTTCCAGGTCTTGTCAATTTTCTGGAAGAAAATTTGGAGCTGGGGCAGGGGTTAGGAAATACGAGAGAGCTGGAGCTCAGGCTGGGGAATCGGGAGATGGGAGCCTTTCCCCTCTGCCTTGTGACTGAGTCTCCATGTGCAGCGTTGAACCCGGTTGGCAGGTAATAAAAACCAATCTCTGTTCCTGTCAAATTGAAGTTTGTAAAGTATATAAAAGGACTTAAAATGGAAATTGGTTGGGAAGTGCAAGCTGTAATCTGTCTCTCTCCCCTTGTTTAAACTGGCATTGCATGTCTGTCCCTTTTTAATCTGTAGGCACTGAAGCAGCACTGTGATCCTTACTTGTGTTTTCAAGGTCACATTACAATGGATGGAAAGGCAGACTCTTTGGTGATGACTGTGCATCTGCTTGCCAAAGCAGGGCATGCTTTAGTCTTGCAGCAAGCCCTCGATCAGCTTCAGGCATGGATCTGCCTAGACGTGCGCCTCTTCCTTGTATCAGAACGCACTTCTCCAATTAAGTATTATGAGACATCGCACCAAAAGAGGCCCCGGTTCCCAGGAATGTCTGTCCTGCTCTTCTTACATGAGGACTTGGGAGAAGAACGGATTTTCCAAGTCCATGACTTTTTTCAGTGCCCACCCTGGCAGCATGTCCACGTAGAGAATGTCAGTGGGAAACGGTTGCCCCATGCCCTTGATCATCAGGACTTCTATGGGCTGGATGAACATATGCCTGTGTGGGGAGTGAGACAAGTTCATTACGGCACTGAGATTCTGCGCATCACTGTCTACTGTAGCTTTGATAACTACTGTGACGCAGTGAGGCTCTATGAGATGATCCTGCAGAAAGAAGCCACACTGCAGAAAAGCAGCTTCTGTGCATTCGTCCTGTACACGACAAACAGCACTGCAGTTCAACTGTGCTTGAAGCAGCTGCCTCTGGGGATGTCGATTGACTTGAAGGAATCTTCAGTGTTGCAGTTCAAGGTGCATGAAATTGGCCAGCTGGTTCCACTTCTGCCTAATCCCTGTGTTCCTATAAGCAGCACTAGGTGGCAAACTGAAGACTATGATGGAAACAGGATCCTGCTCCAGGTAGTATTTTCTTTGTAAATGACAAGTTTGCTCCTTTCTGTTCAATATCTGTTGATTACAATGGGTGTTACATAGTTAGATTCCAGTAAGTACAGTAGTTTTCTTATTTTCTTTGGAATAGACACTGTGTAAATTTTGTGTGTAGATTTGATAGGTATTGCTGGGGTCTCAATTCAAATCTTATTATTAAAGTATTACTTTTATTTAAGTAATAAGGAACTGAGAGTGTTTAGTTGTCGTTTACCTTCTTGGAATCAGTTTATTTTGTGTTTACCTGTTCCCATACCCTCTCCACGCCCATCCTGAGTTAGCAACACTTAAAGGACAACTTGACTCAAGTTCATTTTCTACTTGAATCAATACTAACAGCCCTAATACTTTCTTTAATCTCCAGTCATAAAAACAGACCCAAATCTTACTGTTTCTAGAAAATAGTTGGAATTCTGCGTGCTTGTGTGGGCAAATGCAAATGGTCTCCAGGCAAGGGTGCAGTCCTAATCTTAAAAAGTTAAGATCAGTTTTTAGATCACATCATATGTGAACAAGCATGCTAATTAAATATTTGTGGGCTAGTAGTGTCCTGTGAATGTACCGAGTGGACAAGTGAAGTTTAAAAGAAAAATGAATTTCTCAGTTCTAGTATAGCAACTGAGACTCGCTGTACTTGCTCTTGCTTGCTGATTGGTGCATGGTTGTTATAGACTGGTTTGAACCCCCTCAAAATGGCCCCAACCACACACACTTTGGCTCCTCCCCTTGCTTTTTCTAATGGGGGTCATGGTGCATCCAAATTGTCCTACCATGAAGGAACCAACCAGGAGGTGAGGGGAGAAGCCAGAGTGTGCCTGTAATTGTCTGGGACTGGTTTGGGGAGGATCAAATAGCTTCCAGATTAGCCCACTATCACTTTTGCAATTTAAAAGATATCAATATGTAATGCAATATATATTCACAAGTTGTGTGCGATTTCTGAGTGTTTTCATAACACAAAGCCGTCCAATTTACAACCATGTTCAGAGTGATTTTACGTGCCAGACCACAGTGTTGCTCACCTCTTGCCTCAACCTCCTGGCAGTGTACCATGTTCCATAGGTCAGCAAAGGTATCTTAGATGAAAATTAAAAGTATAAGATGCTTCCACTTTGTTAAAGACTATTCAAGCAACTTTGGGCAGTGGACTAAGGATGCAGATCTTAGGGATGAGAGCTGTAAAAACTGAAGATGCTCAAATTGGCTGGTCAGATGAAGCTCTAGCTTGGCTCTAAGGTTTCTATATACTTCTGTTTTGCATGCAAAATCCATAGCTCATGAGCCTCTCATACAGATTCATCTTGGGTTGTATTGAATATGGACCTGGGCTCACAGCTCGGCTCTGGACTTGGGTGGTTTTGGAATAAAGTGTTCAGTTTAGTTCAGTGCCTGTTTATTCATATAGAATGATGGAATTAATGCGTGATGATTCTTAATCAGTGGATGAACATTGCCATAAGAGCAAAAAATGCTTTCGATGGTAGTGTTAAAGGGAATAGCCCTTTTATCTCTAAATGCTAATTGTGAAGCCCTATTTTATATCAATATTTGTCTTTTTTTGTTTGCTCAAATTAAGTCACATTAAAATTCACATTAAGATTAGGAGAAAGTAACCTTTGAATTTAAAAAAAAAACTCTGACCACCCTCATTGGTCTCTTTACACGTCCCTTCAGTTTTGGGGTAGTTTGATTATCAAGATTCCAGGGCTATAAACCATTCTTAACAGAAGCTTTTAATTCATAATTAAAACAGAAGCCTTTAATTGATGGTAAGGCCACACCTGGAGTTCGGTTCTGGTCGACACATCTCAAAAAGGATATAGTGGAGATGGAAAAGGTGCAAAAGAGAGCAATCAAAATGATTACAGGACTGGGGCACCTTCCCTATGAGGAAAGGCCACAGCGTTTGGGCCTCTTCAGTCTAGAAAAGAGACGCTTGGGGGGGGGACATGATTGAGACTTACAAAATCATACGGGGGATGGACAGAGTAGATAGAGAGACACTCTTTTCCCTCTCACATAACACCAGAACCAGGGAACATCCACGGAAGTTGGGAGAGTTAGGACAGACAGAAGAAAATATTTCTTTACCCAGCGTGTAATTAGTTTGTGGAACTCTTTGCCACAGGAAGTAGTGATGGCATCTTGCCTGGATGCCTTTAAGAGGGGATTGGACAAATTTCTGGCGGGAAAGTTCATTATGGGTTACAAGTCATAGTAGGTATGTGCAAGCTCTTGGTTTTAGAGGCAAACTGCCTCTGATTGCCAGATGCAGGGGAGTGCACCAGGACACAGATTGTGCCTGTTGTCCTGTGTGCTCCGTGGGGCATTTGGTGGACCACTGTGAGATACAGGAAGCTGGACTAGATGGGCCTTTGGCCCGATCCAGCAGGGCTCTTCTTATGTTCTTAATTATCTATTTGTAGATAACACCTTTTCAGGATCAGGTGGAGTCCTAATCACATTCCTGCCGCCAGGGCACAGCTAACTCTCTTGTTCTTTCATAGGTTCAAGGCAGCTCAAAGCACAGTGGAACCAATGGTTCACTTTCCAGTTGGCCCAACAGTGCAAGTGAGGAAGGACTCCCCTGCTATGCCAGTCCATCCCCACTGGCCTCTAGAAGAACTGCTGTGCAGCAGAAGACCCGGACACTTCGAGCCATGAAGAATAAAAGTAAATCACTGCGGGCTGGAGCAACTGGTCCAGGAAGCCCCTGTAGCCCCTTGCAAAGCTGCTTTTGCTCTTCATCGCCATCCTGTCCCCTAGCAGCCTCTTCTCTGCCGGATCTAGGTGCCTCCCTTAAGACCTTGAGTGCTAAACTGAGACATTCCAGCCACGAACTCTGGTTTTCCAGAGGGGAAGACGAGGAGGAGACTAATGTTGACACAGGCTCCAGGGTGGTATCTTCTGACTGTGACTACTCCCTACTAAACAGGTTTTCAAGGGACTTGCAAAGTGACCTTCCTCAGTCTCCAGCATCATGCTCTTCACTTACCACCACTGGCTCCAAAATCTGCTTGCATTCTGAGGACAGAAACCATCGGTCATTGCATATTGCCAAAATATACAAAGGATCAGAATCAAGAGGGTCAAGTTCTCCCTTAGGACTATCAACAGCCAACCCTGCAAAGGATGAGGAGGAAGAATTCTTTATATGACTCTTACCCATTCCTGTCTTGGCTGACCTCTCAGTGCCTTATTTCTGGAATAACAGAGAGAACAATCTGTATGCTACGCATGGACTTCGTCCTTGTGTAGATACCCCAGCTGCCTATACTACCTTATTGAATTAGTGTGAGATGAAAGTTTCATTTCAGTAGTTTCATTTTCGTGGATGAAAGACTGCTAATAACTAAGGCCCAAACCAAATGTGCAGGTATTCTGTGGGAAAAAGAGATCCATCAGTTGCATCTGTGAGTTTCAACGCATGTGGGCATTCCAATCACACTCTACTGCAGTCCAGGGCTTTCTTTATGGCAAAAGCTGTACCAGTCCCTCCTTTAGCAGTACCAGTCATCCCGCAGCAGACTTCCTAGGTATTCCAGCAGAACCTGCCAGCCAAAAGGGCTGGGAGCTTCCCCCCTCCCCGGGTTTGCCTTTTGCAGGGCTGTAAATGTCCGCCTCTTGCCAGTGACAACTGGATTCATGTGTTATTGTTTTCTGTGTCAGTGTGCACATGGCTGACCTGTTCACATGGGAGCAAGTTGCTGGCTACTCCTTGGGGCTTCTGAGTAAACAAGCATAGGGTTGTGTCCCAAAGCAGGCACACACACACACACACACACACACACACACACACCCCACAAGCGTTCATATCCACAGTCCGGCAAGCAAAGAGATTTTGATTTCACCCTCCCCTGCCTCGCTTTCATTCATTCCCCACCACTATGGGACATGTGCAATCATATATATACTTTCCTGGGAGTAAGACTTGCTTCTGAACAGGCAAACCTAAAAGAATATAGGCAGAGGGCACCTCTCCCCCCTTTTCCATTAAGATTGAAGTTGTTGGGCTCCTTCCTGCTCCCTCCCCCACTCCTAAACAGAGAGCAAAAGATCAAGGAAAAGCCATGTTCACTGCTGTCCTACTCACCATAAGCAAGGGAGAGAGACAGTTGCACTTGAAAGCCAAACACAAGTGAGTTTTGCATCCGAATGTGCACTTATTCTGTGGAAAATGCCCATTACCACATGAATTTCTGCATGTGTGGTTTGGGCCTTAGAGTGGTTGTGGTGTTGTTAAAAAAAGGATTGGATGAGAGAAATGTCATGTGCTGGAAAGTTATTGTGCAATAGATTGAAACAAGCCATTCATTTAATGCCCTGCAAGTGTCCTAAAGTGCGTTAGGAATGTAAGAGGGGCAAACCAGTTGCTTTTAATTGCTATGCATGTCCACCAGTTGGCAATGCAAATTCATGTGCTCTGCTGTGCAGGAGAACTATATTTTGAGATGAACCCATTGTCGGACAGCAGGTGACTTAGAGACATGTTGAGATGGACTTCTCTGTATTGCAGTGATTTGTAGTTAGTCCTTGTGTGAGGGGCCACCACACTTTGTGGGTGCCAGATTGTAACATGACTCTGACCTAGGGGTCTCGCAATTTATAGCGTTGCTTTAACTTGCTTACTTACGCATGAAGTCTTTGATAGGTTGTGTAGTGTGTAGACATTTCAGTCTCCAATGTCAGGTTGCTGGAGTCTCTAAGGCAAAGCTCTACTCTAGAACCACCACCATCCTGACACTGGCAGCAGGCAATGGATTTTTCCCACTCTTCCTGTTGCTGCCACACATTCTCTCTGCTCAAATGTATGAGCATACACACATGCATCCAAAGCAGGCATGTCTAGGGATCTATGGCCAGAATTTCAGAGATGGAATTTCCTTTGCATGGAGCCTAGTCGTAGAATACACAAGGATGTTGTCATCAAGGTGAATTTGAGGATGTTCTTGAGGTACAGGTGTCTTCCACCTGCTCACTCAATTCTCATATGCATTGCTGCTGCATGTCTGCTGGAACATGCATCTTTGTCATTTTCCCCACATGTACTCTAGAAGCACAATGCTTCACATGCTCAAAGGGAACCTAGGTCTGTGTTGCTCTGTGCTAAGTTCCTGCTACTGACTTAATGTGGACTGAGCCATTGGGGTATTTCTGAGTATTGTGGCTTATCTGAGGAAACCTGATATGCCAGAACTGAAGCACATTGGGGTATTTCTGAGTGTTGTGGCTTATCTGAGGATACTTGATATGCCAGAACTGAAGCACAGAGAAATATACACCAGGGCTCTGGAAAGTGACATTACCCTATCACTTTACCAGATTGTGTGCCAGAGGTAGAGTGGAATGGATATGCTCTCAGAAGGTAGAGCTACACTCAGGAATTTCAGTGTTCGCAGGTATACAAGGATGACATGAATGACTGCATGTATGAGAACGGATGTTTTTATCGGTCTGAAGTTAGGGTTTGTGCACCCATCCCTTTGGGTAGTTCCAGTGCTGGCTGCTTCATCTCTGCTTTGAAGAATTTCAAGTGGCAGTGATGGGAAGGATAGCCTGAGATTGTGGAGAGATTTAGAGAGCCAGGATGGTTTAGTGGTTCTGGTGTTGAACTTGGCCCTGGAAGATCCAGGTTCAAATCCCTGCATAACCACAAAGCTTTTCTGGGTGCACCTGAGCCAGTCACAATCTCTCAATTAGCATCACCACAGGGCTGTTGTGAGGTCAGAAAGAAGGAACGAACCATGTGTGCCACACTAAGCTCCTGGAGAAAGGGTGGTATAAAAAAGTGAAAAATAAAATAAATTTAGCCTGTCAGAGAAGGCAATATGTTGGCCTAGAAGGAACAGTGGGCTAACTTGGTATAAGGAGTGGCTTCATAGACAGTGAAGATCTTAGCAAAATGAGTGAATATCTTTTCATCAGTATTCCTGGACTTGCCATTCTATTTCGCAAGCTGGGCCAAGCCATACAGGTAATACATGGGTGCCTCTTCAAAGGATATGTATGGTTTTGTCATCCAGCACTCCTGCAGATTGAAGAGAGAAGGCCTGCTTCCAGAAATAAACCACCATTCATATTTACAAAATGAGACTTGTACTCTCAAATGTTTTATCTTCTGTTCTTCAGTTGATGTGTCTGTCTTTCCAGTAGAACTTTATTCAAACTAGCATAAAATAAGAAGTTTTAGGGGGGAGGGAGGATAAACCAATGAGACCATGTACTGTGGCTTCAATCTGGCAGTTTCCCTTGTGTGCTGTAAGACCTTGCTTGGTTTCCTTCAGTGGGTAATAGTTGTGAGCAGAAGTAAAATTGGGGTGATATAAGGGTAGACTGAGAGCAATGTGGGTGTGATGTCCAGCAGTTAGTGACTGGCATGCACCTCTCTGCACCTCACTTCACTCTTTTAAACTGGGTAAACTAAGACTACAAACTGGGAAAAGGTGGTAGTTGCCAGAGAGCCCACACAGGAGATGGCTGCTTTGGGGAAAAACTTCCCAGGTTAACAGGGAGCCCCAAAGTTCAAGCAGGCAGAGGGGCCCTGTGAAGCATCAGATGTTCCTCATTCAGTCCATGGGTGAATATGAAAAGAGGAGTGCATGAACTTGTTTAATATAATTGGTGGGCATGAAACAAGTTTCACCTGTGGAAGGTGTCACCTGAGCCCCTGAATTTCCCTAGAAACTGGGTATTTGTCACAGTCCAATGAACTGGCTTAAAGCCCATTTACCACCCAGTTGTAGAACAAGAAGATACTCAGCAATAAAGCATGCAGGAGGGCAAACACGGCTACTAAATTGTTCATCTGCACCTCCAGCGTGTTGAGGTGTTACAAAAGCTTCTGGTTACAGGGGGAGGCTAGAAAGGTCCAAAATGGGAGTAAATCAGGGCTGTTTGCTGTGGGTAGGGAAAGTGAGATGGCCCTCGGTTCAGCTCAGGAGGGCTGAGAGAATGTCCTGAAGGGAGGCCCTAAGTGAAGTTTCCCAGTTGATTTCACCAGCAAGAGGTCTCTGCAAGGGAGTTCCAAGGTGTCCCAGAAGGTGGTTGCCATGGGTGGGTAGGTGAGAGATTTTTGCTTTTCCCTCAACCCCTGCTTTTTACACCATATCTTGATTTTTTCCCTCTCAGGATCCCTGTATATATAGTTGCTATCAGTGGCATAGTTACAGGAGTAGTCACGGTAAGTACTGCAGGTGCTGCAGTGGGCTGTGTAAGCAGTCACTCCCAATCGCTGTTGGAGCCAATCCAGACAGCAGCGACAATATGCAGGAGATGCCGTTTGGTTCATCGAGTACCTGCACATTGGCGTTGCTGCCCAGAATGGCTCCAACTGCAAGGGAGGGGGCCGCTTACATGGCGCGTTGCGGCGCATGCAGTACTTATTGTGCTGCCCCCCTCCTGTAGGTACACCACTGGTTAAAAAGTAAAAACCACCACCACAGTAAATGCCTATTAAAATGAACTGCATTGCTTGCAAATTAATCTTGAACATCACCAGGGACAGGCCTTGAAACCTTGCTATGACTGTTGCCCCACTTCCTGCTGAGAAGCGTTGATGCCACCACTGCCTTGGACTCTGCAAAACCTCTGTCTGAGGAAGGATGTGGATGTGGGAGGAGACGCAGAACGCTCTACGTAGCAACACCCTCTCCCTTCCCAGTCTTCCTCTGCCTTATGACTCTTACTATGTTCCCCATTCTGGCCCCCAATGCTCACAAGTGGCCTTTTAAGACCCTAGTTTATTTTGTAGAGAGGACAATTTGCTCCTAGGGACTAATAGTGATTTGTGTTTGCACTCACTTACTGGCAATACTGGGTCCCCAGGAGGGCCTTTCCAGTTAATGGCACCATATTTCCCTGGCTGAATACCCTTTGCATTGTTAAGTGGCTGAAGCTTATTTAACTGGAGGACACTAAATGCAATACAGATGAAAGAGTGTGATTAAATGCTGTATCCTGCGCAGTCCCTCGGCTGGTGTTGTCCAGTGCCTCAGGAGAACAGAATGGCGTTTAAACTTGCATGAATTCACAAAGGCGTGTGCGTTTTTCACTCAGGGCGCAATCCTAACCCCTTATGTCAGTGCATTCCAGCACTGACATAAGGGCAATGCCGCTCTGAGATAAGGGAACAAACATTCCCTTACTTTGCGGAGACGTCCGTGAGTGATACCCAACTGCAGGATGCAGACATGTCCCATTGGCACCGCTGTGCCAGTGCTGGAAAGTACTGACATAAGGGGTTAGGAATGCACCCTAAATGTATCGCAGTAGGATTTGTTGTGGGCCTAGTTCTCTGAGGTTATACATGTGTCAACTGTATCATTGCAGACTACAGGTGGCAGTTTTCATGATTGAGTGTTCCTCCATACCCTCTCCCCTACAACCCTACATATAGAAAACTAGATGTCAAAGAGGGTTTGTGTACTTTCTTCTTCACTTGCTAGTTGTCTCTAGCTTGAGGGAATGTGGTATGGAGTTGCAAGCATCTCCACCTCAAGTGGTACAGCCTGGACATCAGTTGCCACATCAGGCAGAACTAGGCCTTAACTAGACCTTTTGATATATTGATGTATATAGAAAATCCCTGTTGGGTCTTGTCAATGGCTCAGGTGTCACACAAACCATGGTTTAATCATAATTTTGCATGATTTTTATAGTACAAGCATTGAGCTCTCCTCTTCCTTTTGTATGTTAGGAGAGAAGGTTTCCTAATAACTTTTGTTTAGCAGGATGGAATTTGTCCAAACACGCAGAGATCAGAAGTGGAAAATATCACTGTGCATGAGTTCAAAGCTCATGAACACTGAATGAAACCGTGGTGCAGCCTGACATGTGGACTGAGCTTTCCTGTTGCAGCTCCTGATAAGCCATTTTTTCTAATCTGACAGTTTGCTAATAATAATAATAATAATAATAATAATAATAATAATAATAATAATAAAACTTTATTTCTATCCCGCCCTTCTCCCCAAAGGGACCCAGAGATTAAATTGCTGAAATTCCCTCAGTAGGTGCTAATGATTAGGGAATTGTTTTCTGAGCAGACTCCTGGCACCTCCTGGCAAGTCACCATGCCAATGCTGCCCTCCCCATACCTGGGGATGACTAGATGCTCTAGCTCAGGGGTGCCCAAACCCCAGCCCGGGGGCCACTTGCGGCCCTCAAGGCCTCTCTATGTGGCCCTCAGGGAACCCCTAGCCTCCAATGAGCCTCTGGCCCTCCAGAGATTTGTTGGAGCCCACACTGGCCCGATGCAACTGCTCTCAGCGTGAGGGCAACTGTTTGGCCTCTCGAGTGAGCTGTGGGATGAGGGCTCCCTCCATTGCTTGTTGTTTCACGTCTGTGATGCAGTAGCAGCAGGAAAGGAAGGGCCAGCCTTGCTTTGTGCAAGGCCTTTTATAGGCCTTGAACTACTGCAAGACCTTAATTCATTCATATAAGTTCATCTTTAATATATTCATTTATGTAAATTTATTCAAATTTGAAATGTAAATTAATTTGGCCCCCAACACGGTGTCAGAGAGATGATGTGGCCCTCCTGCCAAAAACTTTGGACACCCCTGCTCTAGCTCACCACTCTCCTCATACCATTCTGCATACCAGGGTCTTTCCTTGTTCACTTCCTTCCCACTCTCTCTCCCCCCAAAAAACATTTCAGGGCCCATTCAGCTAAAATACAGTGGTCTGTTTGAACTTGTCACCTCCATTGGAGGCAGTGTCTCTTGCTCTCATACATTCCTACTCACTCTTCAACCTAATTATTCTTGAGCAGATTTCTGGAGTTTTTATGCTTCCGCTAAGGTTAAGTCTGACCAGGAGCTATTCTGTGCTCCAGGCTCTGTATACTATAAAGTGCAAATAAGGGTTCATATGTATGCACACCCTGTGTTGATGACCAATTGAACACCAATAGATGACCTCCATGCACGAAAAATACATTGCAGATCAAACACTGTCACCAGATTTCATATGGTGTCATTTGACACCATGATATTTATTCAAATAGAAACCATTCACATGTTCAGTTGTGAGTTGCCCGGGCCATTAGGTGATATATATTAGATCCCCCCTCTCCTAAAATAGCAGGGAAAAATAACAAAGGTCAAGAATGATTCTTAGTGCTCTGCCAGAAAATTGAACCAGCTTGTATGTTTTGTGTGGTCTTGTATCCTGTGAGCAATGAATGTGTCTGGAAATAAGGTTCCCCAATAACAGTGGGCGAGTTTGTCAATAGATTCACAAAGAGGAGATCGCTGGCAATGGAGTAGAGGTGCATGGGAAATCTAAAAACATGAACCATCTACATAAGGTCTGTGGACTCTGTGCAAGTCAAAAATAAGTATTGCTAATAGGAATTCCAGCAGCCAGCAAAACAGTGATGTTAATTAAAATGTGCATTTCGAAAACCACTTGAGCCACCAACAACATGTCTCTCCCAGTGATGAGTGCTACATTTAAGGGCCGGCCTACTCTCACACACAGGGTTTGTCTATGACTGATTTAATTACTCCCAGGGAAAATAGCAGGAAATGAAAGGAGATCTTCAGGCTAATTTCCAAAGTGAAGCCATGCAGTCTGTGTAGCCTATTAGTATGCAGAGCACCCTCTGTACCTCTGCTACCTATTGAGCAAACAAGTCATTGAACATCTTTAAAAGGCTATTCTAATTTTTTATTTGCTTCTGTAATTTCCATCACTGAGGTCTCCTTTCTGAGCCGCTTTGGATCCGGCTGCAAAGAACAAGTACAGACATTTGTCAGCCATTATGAATGCAAAAATGCTGCAGTGATTTAAATGAACAGAAGCCTGCGCTACAGACTAGCAGAATATATAGACCATTTGGATGGGCCAGAAGGACGGAAGAGGTAACAGGCGATTTTGGGTCAGAAGAAAGGTCTTTCTAAAGGTTGCTGGCTGTGTGTGTGTGTGTGTGAGAGAGAGAGAAGTCCCAGGCTACAAAAACATCTTTTGTCTAGTCTGAAAGTAGCAGGTTTTTGTTTCTGTATTTTTTTTTTAAAGCTTCAGGCAAGTAGTTGCCAAGGAGCAGGCATAGAATTCTATAGCATCTTGGAGACAAAAAAGAGCTTTGGGATTTCTTCGGAGTTGATCTTCACCCCAGACTAAAGAACAAGACTTTGGACTGAGTACAGTAAATCTCTGCAGAGGCTCTATTAAAGTGGAGAGATGGTTGGGATAGATTCGACTCATAGTATCAAAAAGAGGCACTTATACAGATTCTTGAAACAAATATTGTTGCAGCTGCAACATTTAATAGATTTATTAAATAAAACAATTAAAAATATTTTGATGGACTAAAAATTGGTCCTGACTGGCAGATTTTTTTTCAAAATTGTAATTATTTATCAGATTACTTATAAGAGCCAGGAAGGTGTTAGTGGTTGGACTTAGACCTGGAAGATCCAGCTTCAAGTCCCCATTCAGCCATGAAGCTTCTAGGGCCAGTCACTCTAAGCCTCACCTACCTCACAGGCTTCTTGCGAGGACAAAAGGAGGGAAAGAACCATGTATACCTGAGCTCCTTGGAGGAAGGTGGTATAAAAATGTGAAAAATAAATAAAATAAATGCTGCAGGTGGCAAAAACCATCTTTTAAAAAGAGGCATGCTGTTTCACTTATGAAAACCTCACTTGAAATACACAATAAAAACTGAGTATCATTTTAAACCAAGAATGCTTTATGCTTAAAAACTTTTATTTTTACTTATTCACTTGACTAGCAGCCCAATCCTATGCAGGGGGGCTGCACCAGCAGACCACATGCTGCTCCGGAATCCTGAGAAGTTTGGGAACTGCTGCCTTATAGGAATATATCCCTTGATATTGTACAGGTGTCTGTCAGTAACTTAACAGTGGGGATATGTTCTCTGATTTCTGTTGTTATACAGCCCAATCTACTGCCTTTGTTGTGTAAACAGACATTCCCTGCCAGGCACTCACTAAGGCTACTGATTTCCTCTTCTTTGCATTAAGAGCCTCTTTGTTTTGTAAACAGACCTTCAGCTGCAGGCTATGGGGGACCTGACTGCCTCATTAAGAGCCTCTTGGGTGTCCTTTGACCACCATCAAATATGTGGTATATATGCATATGCGATCCATCTTTAGACAGAAGCTTGTTAAGCCAGAAGATTGGAGGATAGCAAATGTCACGCCTATTTTTAAAAAGGGAAAGAGGGGGGACCCGGGAAACTATAGGCCGGTCAGCCTAACATCCATACCGGATAAGATGGTGGAATGCCTCATCAAAGATA
This sequence comes from Tiliqua scincoides, assembly GCF_035046505.1. NCBI lineage: Eukaryota > Metazoa > Chordata > Lepidosauria > Squamata > Scincidae > Tiliqua > Tiliqua scincoides. The sequence continues at coordinate 206,782,017 of NC_089823.1, read as the reverse complement.
GGATCTCAAAACACATAGACGAACAGGCCTTGCTGAGGGAGAGTCAGCATGGCTTCTGTAAGGGTAAGTCTTGCCTCACAAACCTTATAGAATTCTTTGAAAAGGTCAACAGGCATGTGGATGCGGGAGAACCAGTGGACATTATATATCTGGACTTTCAGAAGGCGTTTGACATGGTCCCTCACCAAAGGCTACTGAAAAAACTCCACAGTCAGGGAATTAGAGGACAGGTCCTCTCGTGGATTGAGAACTGGTTGGAGGCCAGGAAGCAGAGAGTGGGTGTCAATGGGCAATTTTCACAATGGAGAGAGGTGAAAAGCGGTGTGCCCCAAGGATCTGTCCTGGGACCGGTGCTTTTCAACCTCTTCATAAATGACCTGGAGACAGGGTTGAGCAGTGAAGTGGCTAAGTTTGCAGACGACACCAAACTTTTCCGAGTGGTAAAGACCAGAAGTGATTGTGAGGAGCTCCAGAAGGATCTCTCCAGACTGGCAGAATGGGCAGCAAAATGGCAGATGCGCTTCAATGTCAGTAAGTGTAAAGTCATGCACATTGGGGCAAAAAATCAAAACTTTAGATATAGGCTGATGGGTTCTGAGCTGTCTGTGACAGATCAGGAGAGAGATCTTGGGGTGGTGGTGGACAGGTCGATGAAAGTGTCGACCCAATGTGCGGTGGCAGTGAAGAAGGCCAATTCTATGCTTGGGATCATTAGGAAAGGTATTGAGAACAAAACGGTTAGTATTATAATGCCGTTGTACAAATCGATGGTAAGGCCACACCTGGAGTATTGTGTCCAGTTCTGGTCGCCGCATCTCAAAAAGGACATAGTGGAAATGGAAAAGGTGCAAAAGAGAGCGACTAAGATGATTACAGGGCTGGGGCACCTTCCTTATGAGGAAAGGCTACGGCGTTTGGGCCTCTTCAGCCTAGAAAAGAGACGCTTGAGGGGGGACATGATTGAGACATACAAAATTATGCAGGGGATGGACAGAGTGGATAGGGAGATGCTCTTTACACTCTCACATAATACCAGAACCAGGGGACATCCACTAAAATTGAGTGTTGGGCGGGTTAGGACAGACAAAAGAAAATATTTCTTTACTCAGCGCGTGGTCGGTCTGTGGAACTCCTTGCCACAGGATGTGGTGCTGGCGTCTAGCCTAGACGCCTTTAAAAGGGGATTGGACGAGTTTCTGGAGGAAAAATCCATTATGGGGTACAAGCCATGATGTGTATGCGCAACCTCCTGATTTTAGGAATGGGTTAAGTCAGAATGCCAGATGTAGGGGAGAGCACCAGGATGAGGTCTCTTGTTATCTGGTGTGCTCCCTGGGGCATTTGGTGGGCCGCTGTGAGATACAGGAAGCTGGACTAGATGGGCCTATGGCCTGATCCAGTGGGGCTGTTCTTATGTTCTTATGTTCTTATGTTCTTAAGCACACCTATATTGTACAAAGCAATGTATTAGGCAGGGATGAGAACTTGAGTAAGGTGACTCAAGTATGAGTCGCAAAAAAGTGTTTTTTGTTGACTTGTGTACTCTTGAGTCACCTGTGTTCTTGACTCTAGCACTGACTCAAGTCTGAGGCCACTGCCTCAGAAATGAGTCCCCATGTGTGCAGACTCGAGTCTGTCTGTGACTGTATGTGCCTGCTTACTTTTTTCTGCAGTGAAGCACCTTATGGGGCCATAATTCAGACCGGGTGAGTAGCAGCAGGAAAGCTCCATCCAGGAGGCAGGGAAGGTTTAATGTTTTGCATCGAGCAGGAGGAAGGAAAGCGGGAGCAGGTACTGTTATGTGAAAATCCCCTTTTTCCTTAGTTGTGATTTTATATCTGGTTGTTGCTAAAACATCATGCAGGCCAAACTTCTCACACAGGCCAAACTTCCAAAACTCTGGTCAAGCCACAAGCTCATGGATTACACAACCTCCACTTCCACGTGGTCACTGTATTCATTGTATTGTTTTAAGAGCTGTATGCAAAAGTGTCTCCTAATCCAATCACTGTTTATGCAAACACATTATAGGAAGAAGTCTGGCATAGTAAATCATTGTTTAAGTGTCTCCTATTCATTGTATTGTTTTAACTCAATCACTGTTTAAGTACTCTATGCAAATTTGAACTGCCTTCCTGGGTTACTGTTTTTACTGTATTGTGTAAATTCCCCCAGCTAGGAAGACAGTCATTCGACCCTATTGAATTTTGCTGATAATCCTTTCAATGTTTACATATTCCAAGTACCCCACTGTGTGGTAGTAAGCAAGCACATCCAGGTCAGCTCTATCGCAAAAACCCTTTTAAAGAGAGGGCTGCCCCACATGCTCTCTCTCTTGCCCCCCCTCCAAGGACACAACACATCTGTGTTGTGTCAGAAGGTCCTCCACACAGGACTCTTTCCCCCATCCAACTGTTCTACCAGACAGGTAACTATCTCGCGTCTGGAACTCTTTCCCTTCTTTCACCCCCTTTTTTTCTCCCCTTCTCTCCCCATCTTTAGTCAGCAACTGGGTTTGGCAGACCAGGGACCTCTAAAATCCTTCCCTACAACCTTCCATTTTTCTAATTTCCTTGGATGCACCAAATACTCTCCACACACAACCACCATGAAAGCTAGGTACACTGGATTCAAGTACTAGAACCAAGGAACATATACTTACCATTTTTCTATGTGCATTATGTTTACCTTTGTGCTATAATAATAAAACTATAATCTTTTATTAAAAGTTATCTTTTTCCCAGTCTCCTCTTTAAGCTAAAGGGAATTTCTCTGCATTATGCCGTCTTGTTATCCAGCCTGCGATCCTGAGGTTCCAAAAAGGGTAGTGTAATATTCCCCCTAAACAAAACAGCCCTTTTGGTAACAGTACTATTGTCCATCTCTGAAGGAACTGGTGATCAATGGATGAAGAATGGGGGTATTTTCTTTTCTCTGGGTGAGGGAGGGCAGGAGGAGGATCTTAAGCGAGTTCTTGCCTTAGGACTGGCTGGAGGAGGGAAAAGGAGGCAGGGAAGCCAGGAAGTGGTTCCTCATGGCTCTGGCCATTGTTACCTGGAAGGAAGAAGCTTCCTCATTTAATAATGGGCAATAAAACTACTTTTGAGTAGAGCTGCAAAGTACTGAGTTGTACTTTTAATGTAAGCCTCCCAGCTGTTGCCACACAACCCTTCTCCCATTTGCCCTTTCGGTCCCCTCCCGCTGTCTGTCCCACCCCTTCCCGTCTTGTCAAGCTCAGATGCCTCCCAGTCCCTTTGGGTCTGTGCCCTTGTGTGCCTGACCCAAAAGACACTGACTTGTCAGACTTGGGAATTTTGGGGGGAGGGGGGGAAGGGGAGTCAGCAAAGGGCGCCCATTAATAATAATAATAATAATAATAATAGTTCAGTTGGCAACCTTCAGTCTCGAAAGACTATGGTATCGCGCTCTGAATGGTGGTTCTGGAACAGCGTCTAGTGTGGCTGAAAAGGCCAATTCGAGAGTGACAATCCCTTCCACACCGGGAGCAAGTGCAGTCTGTCCCTGGTCTGCCTCCTGGCTATGGGCCTTCCTTCTTTGCCTCTTTGCCTCAGTCTGTTGGCCAAGTGTCTCTTCAAACTGGGAAAGGCCATGCTGCACAGCCTGCCTGTGATGTACCCCTAATCTTTTCGCTTTTTGTACCGCAGCAGGAGTGACCAGTTACCAGTTGGCAACCTTCAGTCTCGAAAGACTATGGTATCGCGCTCTGAAAGGTGGTTCTGGAACAGCATCTAGTGTGGCTGAAAAGGCCAATTCGGGAGTGACAATCCCTTCCACGCTGGGAGCAAGTGCAGTCTGTCCCTGGTCTGTCTCCCTGGCTATGGGCCTTCCTTCTTTGCCTCTTTGCCTCAGCCTGTTGGCCAAGTGTCTCTTCAAACTGGGAAAGGCCATGCTGCACAGCCTGCCTCCAAGCGGGCCACTCTTTATTGCCGATGATGCAATAATAATAATAATAATAATACATGTATTTCTATACTGCCTTTCTTGGTCCTCAGATTTCTTAGACTTTATTCAAGGCAGTTTACGTAGGCAGGCAATTTTTAAATCCCCATAGGGATTTTTACAATTTGAAAGAAGGTTTCTATCTTTCAAGAAACCACAACATTCAGGTGTTTCTTCCTTGATCTGGCCGCACATTCTGGCCTCCATCCTCCCATGCTCAGAGCAGATGGAATAGCTCGACTCAGCTTGTCAGCTGCTTCAAGGTCGCACGGTGCTGGTGGCCTCGAACTGGCGACCTTCGGATGTTATCTTCAGGCAAATGGAGGCTCAACCCTCTAGACCAGACCTCCTGCCCATTAAGACATGTGCATGAGTCAAGTTGCAGTGGATGGAGTCTCAGGACTCAACTTGAGTCTCACCATGGTGCCAAGTTCCTTTCCCTCTTCTTTTGATCGTACTGGCCAGTAGTTAAGAAAATTAGAGATCAGAGAGAAAGGTTTGTGCACTTCCTCCTTCACTTGCCAGTATAGTCACATAGAGAAACCAGCAATATGGAAATATTCAGGCACACTACAAAGGGCCCCTTTTATAAGTCTTTTCATTATACACTTCCCTGCATTTAAGTCCTCACATTTTTGTGGAACTAAACTTCAGCAAACCAGCATATAGAATTATTGTTAGCAAGATTGTTTAGAGTTATTTTATGTGGAAATGTTTAAAAAAAATGTTCCTATCAACATAAAATTCTGCATGAGGGTAATTCAGTAAATCATTACTGGTTCAAAATGGGTGTCAGTACTGTATTCTGGTTGATATAGAAATGGGGAGACAGTGTACTGGTTTATACATGTTCAGGACGGCATGCCACTTTCCATAGTCCCTGTTCCTACCTTATTCCATTGTTACCTAAGCAAGAAAATTCCCCTCTTCCAATTCAAGGCGTAGGCAGACATGCAGTCCTCATTATCCCCTGGCCTATGTACATTATTTCTTATGGGATAAAATTCTCTTATATATATCATTTTGCTATAAGGCCACATAGAAACTCATTAAGTACAAATGACAGAACAGAAAATGTGCAAATCTTGTTCATAATTTCAGTATATGAGAGAGCCCACTGGATAAATTAGGAATAAATAGGAACTGGATAAATTGCTTCTGGCAGCCACATCCAGTCCACAGGCCTTTTGTTTGACACTCTGTCCTAGTGAAAAGACTTAAAATATACAAGCAGTGTACCATGAAGTCTTGGGGCCAGTTTTGCAGTAATGCTCAGAGCAAACAGATATCCATGCTCACACAACCATGTGCCTTTTCACAAACGTTATCCATGTATGAGACATGACAGAAGTAAAATATCCTGTATTATTATTGTATTACTACCCACATTTCCTCTTAGGACTTGGGGTTGTGTACATGGTTTACCCCCCCCCCCCAATTCTTCAGAACAACCCTGTAAAATGGATTTAGCTAAGAGACAACCAACAGCCCAGTGTCAGCAAGCAAGCATCATGGCTGAGTTAGGTATTTAAATCCAGATCTTCTTGGTCTGCCCCAAAGTCTGCCATATTTTCTAAAAGGGGGCAACAATCATGATTGCTTTATCCCAAAAGCTCAGAGTGCATCCTGAAATCAGTGTGTACCACCAGGCTATTTGAATTAAATCTGCTGTAATTTCTCTTACATTCCATCTTCTTAAGAGTGTTAAAACTGCCATTTGGCCTTCTACCATAGAAAGCCCAGCCCCCTCCCTTCCTTTGCTTAACACCCAGGCTGATGAAGGAGCAAACATCAAAGCTTGTTGCTCACACTTTTGTGTTATTGTGGTTGGTTCTAATAGAGACATTAGGTTGCACTCCAGTTTATCTCGTCTAACTACATCAACTGGCACCTTTTAAGTGGTGCTCCCTTACATTTAGCAGGGGAAGATCAACTATCTCAATTCATCACTATCTGTTTCAAAGATAATGAGCCGCTTTGGGATAAGGACCTTTCCCCCCTTTTTATTTATTTTGCCGTGTAAATCCCTTTGGGAACATTTGTTTTGGTTGAAAAGTTGTACACAAGTATTCTTAGTAATGACCAGATTACCTTACTTTTGTGCTTAGTACTACAACTACATAGTACCTCCACCTTGTGGCCGGCAGTAGCAATTCATTTGCAGCATGATTGTTGACTTGCATCTGACACAGAAGTCTAAACCTAGCAGTCACAGAGAGAGACATGAAGCCATCCAGCTTTTGAAAGCGTAGTTTGGGGAACCAGCTGCAGGCTCCAGTTTATCATTCATGTTTACTCTTCCCGTGACTTCGCACTTAAACCATAAAATGAAACAGAAACGGATTGTTTCTGTTGTCTGGACAGAAGGTTGTAGTAAAGAGTCAAAGCAGAGGAAGACTTGCATTGCTTAAGCACCTCACCATTCTTGCAAAAACAGGAAGTGCCTTTCTGAGGCCTCCAGGAGACCTTCTAAGGCAGTGGTTCTCAAACATTTAGCACTGAGACCCACTTTTTAGAATGAGACTCTGTCAGGACCAACCGAAAGTGATGACATGACCAGAAGTGACATCATCAAGCAGGAAATTTTTTAACAATCCTAGGCTGAAATCCTAGCCACACTTACCCAGGAGTAAGTCCCATTTACCATCATTATTAAACGCATATACATAATAGTGTGTTCAAAGTACAGATTTGTAACATTTCCTCAAATGCAGTCAAATACCATGGTAGCATCAAGTCTAATATATTAAAAATAAAATATGGAAATGAATGGGGACCCACCTGAAATTGGCTTACAACCCACCTAGTGGGTCCTGACCCACAGTTTGAGAAACACTCAAGTGTTTAAGTGACCTACAGACAGAATCTAAGGCATTCTGAGGTGCAGGGAGGCCACATATGGCCTTGCTGTACCTCAGACTACCTCCTGGATACTCCAGGGGGTTTTCTGGGCATCTGACCCCCAGGGGGGTGTTAAAAATCTTTGTGCCCTCAGGAGCCAGATCCCTTAGTTATGCCACTGCTCAGCTATATTTAAAAACGTATTGGAAGCAGTCTGTGATGTACCCCTAATCTTTTCGCTTTTTGTACCGCAGCAGGAGTGACCAGTTACCAGTTGGCAACCTTCAGTCTCGAAAGACTATGGTATCGCGCTCTGAAAGGTGGTTCTGGAACAGCATCTAGTGTGGCTGAAAAGGCCAATTCGGGAGTGACAATCCCTTCCACGCCGGGAGCAAGTGCAGTCTGTCCCTGGTCTGTCTCCCTGGCTATGGGCCTTCCTTCTTTGCCTCAGCCTGTTGGCCAAGTGTCTCTTCAAACTGGGAAAGGCCATGCCGCACAGCCTGCCTTCAAGCGGGCCGCTCAGAGGCCAGAGTTTCCCACCTGTTGAGGTCCACTCCTAAGGCCTTCAGATCCCTCTTGCAGATGTCCTTGTATCGCAGCTGTGGTCTACCTGTAGGACGCTTTCCTTGCACGAGTTCTCCATAGAGGAGATCCTTTGGGATCTGGCCATCGGCAGGAGTGAGGGACTTTTATAATAATAATAAATAATAATAAACTTTATTTATACCCCACCCTTCTCCCCAAAGGGACCCAGGGCGGCTTACAACAGGTTAAAAGCAGATTAAAACATAATATTAAAAAACAGATAAAAACATTAACATATTAACAAGTATCATAAAAACAGTAATCAGATAAAAAATCAGGTAAAAGGAGCATAGAGCAGCAGATCATAGGAATCAGGCCTGTAAAAAACACTAAGAGTACCCTTTTCCGGTCTCTTACTTCTCCTACAGGCACAGTAAGGTGCATGTGTGTGTGAGAGGATCTCTCCCCCCCCTCCACACACCCTGAAGGAGGAAAGAGCAATCCATGAGTGCAAGGAAAGGTTAGTATAAATTTGTCATTGAAACATTCAAAATGCACCCATTTTGAGCTGCATTCTTCAGGGATACTTGTATTAATTAAGCAATATTTGAATTTTAAGAAGAAAAGACTACCTAGTTTGCACAGCAGAACTTCACTTTTCTGTTTTTAAAATAGAAACACTGGATAAAGAGAGCGTCTTCTCTGTCAGGTCAGGAACTCCCTTCTGAAAGAGACACATCTGGTCCCATCATTGCTGGTACTCCACTGGTGTCTAACAGCCCAATCCTAACATTCCTGTGTTGACACAGCTGTGCCAATAGGTCTTGTGCTGCATCCTGCGGGGGTCATGGAGGCCTCCTCAAGGTTTGTTCCCTTACCTCGGGGCTGTATTGTGGCTTCATCGGCACTGGAAAGTTGGTTAGGATTGGGCTGCCGTGCTGTAATCCTATAATACTTTCATGGGAGTAGGCTCCTTTGAACATAATGATAGTTACTTCTGAGTAGACTTGCATAGGATTGCACCATAGTCATTTTTCCCCCAGCAGGCTTCTAAATTTGTACTTGTGGTTGTTTTCTACCTGGTTGTTATGCTGCCTTCCATTTCATGGGCTCCCTTCTACACTCTTAGGCTGCAATCCTAGCCTATTTTCCAGCACTGAGGTAAGGGCAATGCAACTCCGAGGTAAGGGAACAAACATTGCCTTACCTTGAGGAGGCCTCTATGACTGCCCCCCAACTGCAGGAATCAGCACATGCCCCATGGGCACAGCTATGCCAGTGCTGGAAAGTTGGTTAGGATTGTGCCCTTAGCCTATTAATGCCAAGTTTGTCTTCTGCTTTTATTGTTGTGGTTTTACTGGGAGTGTGTTTGTTGTTTTATTCTTTTGTACATTTTGACATGGTGCAAAGATGGAACGCGAGTGCTTTTATAATAAATTAAATATCCACCTAGCTGCGTTGGTCACACACACACACACACACACACACACACACACACACACACAAAGAATGCTTCAGTAGTTTGTATTTCTGGGAATGGATAACACAATTTGTTTGCAAATGGCATGAAGCTCCATGTATATTTCCTCCTTTATAGTTAATAGCATCAGGGGGTTGGGGTTGCCAAATATTTATTTATCTATTTTATTTCTGTATTTGTATACCTCCTTTCTCATCATCAGATTTCTCATTAGATTTATTTAGGTTAGTTTACATAGGCAGGCTATCCTAGAACCGATAAGTGTTTCGGGGTGGGGGAGGGAGGGCTGGTGGGCGGACTCAGGAGGGAAGTGGGATCAGACTCCAACACTTAGGTCAGATCGTAACTCTGCTTCAGAGCAGCCTGGCATTACACTGGGCTGCTCAGATCTGCACCAGCGATTTAGCTGGCGCAGAGCTGAGTAGCCCCATTGAGGTGGCTGCCGTGTGACACGGGGTCAGGGGAAATAAATTCCCTTACTCTGAGTTGCATGGGATCCACCTCCTATTCTGTACTGGGTATAGCACAGGCCAGGTGGCCTGCATATTCCAGGATAGGACTGCTTGTCTATACAGGCCGCTTTCATCACACTAGGCAACTGCCAACCCTTCCATTGTATTGAATACTGAATGTGTAACTACATAGTTTCACAAAGCAAAATGTCTGGCAGCACCGTTTGCATAGCTTTAAAATACATCTTACAATTATTTTGTTCAGGCTTTTTAAAAAATTGGTGAATGTCACTAGAATGAGTCTAGAAGTACTGGAAATTGTTGCGCACAAAAGATGTAAAATTACATTCAAGCACCATTTCAAAATGTAAAAAGTCCTCACACTGTTTTTCCTGCACTTTGAGAAGCAATCCAAGTCTGTATATTATACTCAAGCTGAAAAAGCATATCAGTGCAATACTTTGCAATTAAATACGACGTTTGCAATTAAATACAAGAGCATTTGCTACTCTGGGTGGAAAAGAGCATAAACATGCTCAGAAATTACCAAAACAGCTGAAAGAGCAGCATAAGGAAGGAGGGCTTAAACTCCTCTACCCTGTGCTTACCAGATACTTTAATCCAGTTCCAAAGCCAATCTATAGTCATTCCTTTCAGAGAACGGCCAATACTGGTGCCAGAGTGCTGGGGGCTCAAGGCAAAGTGCTGACCTAGGTTCCACCATAGCACACACACACCCCCCCCCCCCCCAAAACTGACCAGGACCCGGATGGCACATTGGCCTCGACTAGTGCCTCTGGTACTGCGGGTTCCTCCTCTCAGTTACCAAAGCTTTATATGCCAATAAAGGTTGAATGAATGAATGAATGAATTGAATGAATGAATGAATGAATGAATGAATGAATGAGTTGCCAAAGAGCCACTCATTGCACCAGTAGCCCAGGCTTGGTTGGGCCTACAGTTTGTTGTCCAGCAGCAACCCTTTGTCACCAACCCCATTTAATTGCACTGCTCCACCACATCTCAGGTGTGAATTCTCTGGCCCTTCTTTTTCCCTTACATTGCAGGAAACACCCAAGGGAGGATTCTGACAACTTTGACACCCCAGTTTTAGGGTTGCACCCATAAGCTACAGAGGATTGGGGTTAAAAGCAAGGCATAGCACAACTGTGTGGTGACTACATTGTACATGAGCACAAAATGTCATAGTACTGAGGGCCCAATCCCATCCAACTTTCCAGCACTGGTGTAGCCACAATGCAGCCCCAAGGTAAGGGAAAAAAAATGTTCCTATACCTTAAGAACATAATAAGAGCCCCACTGGATCAGGCTAAAGGCCCATCTAGTCCAGCTTTCACAGTGGCCCACCAAATGCCCCAGGGAGCACACAGGACAACAGGCACAACCTGCGTCCCAGTGCCCTCCCCTGCATCTGGCAATCAGAGGCAGCCTGCCTCTAAAACCAAGAGCTTGCACATACCTACTATGACTTGTAACCTGTAATGAACTTTTCCTCCAGAAATTTGTCCAATCCCCTATTAAAGGCATCCAGGCAAGATGCCATCACTACTTCCTGTGGCAAAGAGTTCCACAAACTAATTACACGCTGGGTAAAGAAATATTTCCTTCTGTCTGTCCTAACTCTCCCAACACTCAACTTTCGTGGATGTTCCCTAGTTCTGGTGTTACGTGAGAGGGAAAAGAGTGTCTCCCCATCTACGCTGTACATCCCCGGCATGATTTTGTATATCTCAATCATGTCCCCCCTCAGGCATCTCTTTTCTAGACTGAAGAGGCCCAAACACTGTGGCCTTTCCTCATAAGGGGGTTGAGGAGGCCTCCCTTGAGGAGGCCTCTGTGACTATCTCCCCACCACAGAATGCAGTTCACACCCCACTGGTACTGCTACACCAGCACTGGAATATTGGATAGGATTGGGCCCTCAATGTTTAAATGGGTCAAGCAGTGTGGAAATTTAGGTGGGAGCCTTATTTTACAATCTCCACAATTTGGGGGCATGAGTGAATTTCTAAGAGCCTTAATTCTTCTCTTAAGTTGATGATTCTCTAAAACTAAAATTAATATGGTCTAATTAGAAGAGCAGCTCATGGATCCAGGACGTGGTATGGCTGATGGAGGTCTATCCTTGCCACAATCCTTCAATAGACAAAGGACATCTTTTCTCAAGGGCTGTTTCTGGCAAGCAGGACACCAGGAACAGAATTTTTTTCAGACAGGGAGCTCAGAAAGCTGACCACAAAGGAAACTGCCTCATACTGACTCAGACCATTGCTCCATCTAGCTCAGTATCGTGGACACTGAGCAGGGCAACTCTCCAGAATTTCAGATAGCATTTGGTTGCTGCCTTACTTGGTGATGCCAGGAATTGCGTCTGAGACCTCCTGGATGCAAAGCAGATGCACTTTTTTACTACAGTAAAACCCCTTCCCTCAAAGCCCCTTTATACTATGTCTTTGGAGAAGAATGGTCCAGAGTGATCCAGTAGGACATAAAGTCAAGTGGGTCTCAAAGAAGAAATAACAAAAGTTCAGTGATGTTCAACAATCGTTTAATCCACTAGTCGCCAAACTCGCGACCACTGCACAATGAAAATGTGTTCCCTGTTCATACCACAGCTTACGCCTGTCTTCTTGTTCAGGGGGCAGGGATTCTGGGCAGTTGTGTCTGTTGCCTGGTGTCCCAGCAGGTTGCACAATATGACATTAGGCAGTCACAACTGCTCCGAGCATTCCTGTCCCCCGCCGAATGAGGAGAAAGACATGTGGAACCTGGTGGAATGGTAAAGTCCGCTCAAGGGGTGGATAGGTTAGTTCAAACCCCAGATCTGGGCCAGGGTTTAAAAGGCCCTGGTTTAATCATAAGAACATAAGAACATAATAACATAAGAACATAATAACCCCTGCTAATTGGGTAAGAGGCACTTTTTCAAGTGGGTGCTCCTTTTTTTAGCAGGGGGAGAGTAACTGGCCCACCTCACCCCAGCACTGTCTGTTCTAGTGGCTGTCTGCTGGTATTCATTTGCATCTTTTTAGATTGTGAGCCCTTTTGGGACAGGGAGCCATTTAGTTATTTGATTTTTCTCTGTAAACCGCTTTGTGAACTTTTAGTTGAAAAGCGGTATATAAATACTGTTAATAATAATAAGAACAGCCCCACTGGATCAGGCCATCTAGTCCAGCTTCCATGCTGTCACCACATCCTGCGGCAAGGAGTTCCACAGACCAACCACATGCTGAGTAAAGAAATATTTTCTTTTGTCTGTCCTAACTCTCCCAACACTCAATTTTAGTGGATGTCCCCTGGTTCTGGTGTTATGTGAGAGTGTAAAGAGCATCTCTCTATCCACTTTATCCTTCCCGTGCATAATTTTGTATGTCTCAATCATGTCCCTCCTCAGGCGCCTCTTTTCTAGGCTGAAGAGGCCCAAACGCTGTAGCCTTTCCTCATAAGGAACGTGCCCCAGCCCTGTAATCATCTTAGTCACTCTCTTTTGCACCTTTTCCATTTCCACTATGTCCTTTTTGAGATGCGGCGACCAGAACTGGACACAATATTCCAGGTGTAGCCTTACCATCGATTTGTACAACGGCATTATAATATTAACCGTTTTGTTCTCAATACCCTTCCTAATGATCCCAAGCATAGAATTGGCCTTCTTTACTGCCACCACACATTGAGTCGACACTTTCATCGACCTGTCCACCACCATCCCAAGATCTCTCTCCTGATCTGTCACAGACAGCTCAGAACCCATTAGCCTATATGTGAAGTTTTGCTTTTTTGCCCCAATGTGGATGACTTTACACTTATTCACATTGAAACGCATCTGCCATTTTGCTGCCCTTTCTGCCAGTCTGGAGAGATCCTTCTGGAGCTCTTCACAGTCACTTCTGGTCTTCACCACTCAGAAAAGTTTGGTGTCGTCTGCAAACTTAGCCACCTCACTGCTCAACCCTGTCTCCAGGTCATTTATGAAGAGGTTGAAAAGCACCGGTCCCAGGACAGATCCTTGGGGCACACCGCTTTTCACCTCTCTCCATTGTGAAAATTGCCCATTGACATCCACTCTTTGTTTCATGGTCTTCATCCAGGTCTCAGTCCAGGAGAGGACCTGCCCTCTAATTCCCTGACTGTGGAGTTTTTTCAGCAGCCTTTGGTGAGGGACCGTGTCAAACGCCTTCTGAAAGTCCAGATATATAATGTCCACGGGTTCTCCCGCATCCACATGCCTATTGACCTTTTCAAAGAATTCTAAAAGATTCGTGAGGCAAGACTTACCCTTACAGAAGCCATGCTGATTCTCCCTCAGCAAGGCCTGTTCATCTATGTGTTCAATCAAAGGCACCCAATCCCTACATGCTTTAAACTGTTGTGCTCCTTATCAGGGGATCCCTTTAAAAATGATCGCATTAAATGAACTCATGGCCCAGTCCTAGCTGGCTGTTACACCACTAGAACATGCATTGCTGGTGGTGTTAACATGCTTTCCAGCTGTCGCAATCATGACAAAGCTGGAGAGTATGACCTCACTGCCACTGGCAAGTGGCTGTGTCTGCACAGTGATGGAATAGGGGTGCCAGTTACCTCAGGTAAGGCTGTGCAGGGGGCTGGAGAGTGGTGGGGAGGGGTGGAACAGGGCGGGGAAGGGCAGAACAGGGAGGCCACGGGGGAGGGGAGGATGGTGAACTGGGACCAGGAAGGAGGCAGATTTGGCAGCAGCAGTGTCTGCCAAACCTTAGCCCCTTTCCTGGGTCTGATCTGTATTTGTAGGTCCACGTGGACTTGCACTAGCAATATAATTGATTCAAGTTTGAGCTGACCCATGGGACAGTGGGCTTTCTGTTACCAAAAAGGGCTGTTATGTTTTAAGGGGAATTATTTATTTACCCTTTTGGAAACCTCAGGATCGCAGGCTGGATAACAAAACAGCGTAAAGCAGAGAAAATCCCTTGTTTAGCTTAAAGAGGAGACTGGGAGAAAGATAACGTTCAATCAAAGATTATATTTTTATTACAAAACACACAAAGGTAAACATAATACATTTCTTGGTTCTAGTACTTGAAAAATGTACCTAGCTTTTATGGTGGTTGCACGTGCTATGTATTTGGTGCATCCGAGAAGGAATCAGAAACAGATAGGTTGTAGGGAAGGATTTTAGGGGTCCCTTAATCTGCTAAGAAAAAATGAGAAATTTCTCTCCTTGACAGATCCGGAATCTGGCAGCCTAGTCTCTTGAAGGGCGACGATGTCCATCCACCAGTCATTGAGGAAAAGAGGAGAGCTCAAGCAGCATACAAGGCCTGTCCCAGTGAGCGCAACCTGCAGGTCCTCCGAACTGCTCGCAGCAAAGTCCAACAGACTGCCAGGAGATGTGCTAACGACTACTGGCTCCAGCTCTGTTCCGAGATACAGATAGCAGCTGACACGGGCAACATCAAGGGGATGTATGATGGTATCAAGCAGGCCCTAGGTCCAACACAGAAGAAAATTGCCCCTCTGAAGTCTGCCACAGGCGAGGTCATCCAGGATCGGGCGCAGCAGATGGAACGCTGGGTGCAGCACTACTCTGAGCTATATTCCAGAGAAAATGTAGTCACCGAAGAAGCACTGAACAACATTGAGTGCCTGCCTGTGCTGGAAGAGCTTGACAGTGAACCAACCCTAGAAGAACTTCACGTGGCCCTGGACTCCCTTGCCTTTGGCAAGGCACCTGGAAAAGACAGCATCCCTGCTGAAGTCCTAAAATGCTGCAAAGAGATCATAGTCACTGAGCTGCATGAAATCCTCTGTCTCTGCTGGAGAGAAGGTGGAGTACCTCAAGACATGAGGGATGCAGACATCATCACGCTGTACAAGAACAAAGGTGACAGGGGTGACTGCAACAACTACCGCGGCATCTCTCTCCTTAGCGTTGTAGGAAAGCTGTTTGCCCGAGTTGTACTAAAGAGGCTCCAGGTACTTGCAGAGAGCGTCTATCCAGAATCGCAGTGTGGATTCCGAGCCAACAGGTCCACCACTGATATGGTATTCTCCCTTAGACAACTGCAGGAGAAATGCAGGGAACAACGACAGCCACTCTTTATAGCCTTCATAGATCTCACAAAGGCTTTCGACCTGGTCAGCAGAGACGGCCTCTTCAAGAGTCTCCCCAAGATTGGATGTCCACCCAGGCTCCTCAGCATCATCAGATCTTTCCACAAGGACATGAAGGGCACTGTTGTCTTCGATGGCTCCACATCAGACCCTTTTGACATCCGAAGCGGAGTGAAGCAGGGCTGTGTTCTTGCACCAACCTTGTTTGGAATTTTCTTCGCTGTCCTGCTGAAGCAGGCCTTTGGAACTGCAACAGAAGGCATCTATCTCCGGACCAGATCAGACGGAAAGCTCTTCAACCTCTCCAGACTGAGAGCAAAATCCAAAGTCCAGCTGAAATGTCTGCGCGACTTCCTCTTTGCCGACGATGCAGCTGTCACTACCCACTCTGCCAAAGATCTCCAGCAGCTCATGGATCGTTTTAGCAAGGCCTGCCAAGATTTTGGACTGACAATCAGCCTGAAGAAAACACAGGTCATGGTTCAGGATGTGGACTCACCTCCCTGCATTACAATCTCTGAGCATGAACTGGAGGTTGTCCATGAATTTGTGTACCTTGGCTCAACGATCTCCGACACACATTCTCTCGATACCGAGCTAAACAAGCGCATCGGTAAAGCAGCTACCACGTTTTCCAGACTCACATAGAGAGTCTGGTCCAACAAGAAGCTGACGGAACATACCAAGATCCAGGTCTACAGAGCTTGCGTCCTGAGTACACTTCTGTACTGCAGCGAGTCATGGACTCTTCGCTCACAACAGGAGAGGAAACTGAGCGCTTTCCACATGCGCTGCCTCCGACGCATCCTCGGCATCACCTGGCAGGACAAAGTTCCAAACAACACAGTCCTGGAACGTGCTGGAATCCCTAGCATGTATGCACTGCTGAAACAGAGACGCCTGCGTTGGCTTGGTCATGTCGTGAGAATGGATGATGGCCGGATCCCAAAGGATCTCCTCTATGGAGAACTCGTGCAAGGAAAGCGCCCTACAGGTAGACCACAGCTGCGATACAAGGACATCTGCAAGAGGGATCTGAAGGCCTTAGGGATGGACCTCAACAAGTGGGAAACCCTGGCCTCTGAGCGGCCCGCTTGGAGGCAGGCTGTGCAGCATGGCCTTTCCCAGTTTGAAGAGACACTTTGCCAACAGTCTGAGGCTAAGAGGCAAAGAAGGAAGGCACATAGCCAGGGAGACAGACCGGGGACAGACTGCACTTGCTCCCGGTGTGGAAGGGATTGTCACTCCCGGATTGGCCTTTTCAGCCACACTAGACGCTGTGCCAGAACCACCTTTCAGAGCGCGATACCATAGTCTTTCGAGACTGAAGGTTGCCAATACCTAATCTGCTAAACCCAGTTTGCTAACTAAAGATAGGGGAAGAAGGGAGGAATAGATGGGGAAGAAGGGAAAGAGTTTCAGAAACGCAGGATAGTTACCTGTCCTGGGGAGCAGTTGGGGAAGGGAGGACCTTTGCCTTGGAGGGGGGCAGCCAGAGAGAGAGCCATGTGCTCGGAGCTTTCTCTTAAAGGGTTGTGGCTGACCTAGAATGACCCGGATGTGTCCTAGTGCTGGTCTAGATGCGCATGCTCAGTATACACAGTGGAACACGTGGAGCAAGCAAGAGAAACTGGAGGCTCAGCTATCAGCCATGGCTGACCCTGGGGGAGGGGAGGGAAGCTTGCTTCCTGTTGCTACTGGACTTTGGAGTCTGGATGTAGCTTAATGGCTGTGATTTAGTTAACGAGATATTTAAGCAACGATTTAGGTGGAGGCTAGGTAAGGTGTTTGCATATGCAGTGATTGGATCAGGAGGCACAGTGATTAGGTTAAAACAATACACATTTTTAGGGGACATTTAGGAGAATATAGAGACATTTGCTTGTCCCTAGAGAAAGGAGCTTGATACCATAGTCTTTGGAGACTGAAAGGTTGCCAACTACATGAGAAATTAGCGAGCTTATGATTTGACTCTTTTGTGGCCTGTAAGAGAAGTTTTAGGCCTGCATTTTAGTCCAAAATACATAACCAGATATAAAACCACAACCTGGAAGGGAAAAGGGGATTTTCACGTAAAATTTCCTTTCCCCAAGGAGGTTTCCAGATGCCAAAACTCCCTCCTCCAACAAGATGCAGTGGACTCCACATTGGTGCTACTGCATTGCTATGCAGGGAGTTAGATAGGATTGGGCTGTAATTTAGTGTTTGCAGAATGAATTAGATTAGACGCTTGAAGGCTTTGAACTGTTACACATTTTTATTTGATGTTTAGACTCTAGAAATCATAGGTGATGAAGGTGTGGCGATGATGATGATGATGATGGATTGTCAAGTGCCTGCTGCAATTCTTTGGATACATCTGTGGGCTGGTCTCTTGTGTCTCAGATGTAAAATGGAGCTGATGGGGTGGCAAGTATATCCTGATGTCAATGGAAATTTGACTGAGAGAGTTTTTATGTGAATTTAAGAGGTTTGTCTGTTGACACATTATAAAGCGTGTCTCATTCAAATTGCAGCATAAAATATTAAAAATAGCTCGTTAGCTGCTTGCGAGAGTGAATGCTCGTCTTGTCTAGACTGAAAAAAGAAAATTAGTTTCCCTCAGAAAGCACTCGTACTATTCTGTTTCTTATGCATTTCTCCAGTCATCTTAGCCAATTTAATTTACCACCATGGTGGTGTCGATCTGTCCAGCAGAGGGTGCTGTGTCCTTATGTTCCATTGCCCATTGGACAAAACTATCCAGATAACTTCATCTTGGTACTCATACACCCTAAAAAGAGTGGAACCCAAGGACTATTTTGTTGATTTCTGGGCAAACTCGTGAAATAGGCCCTATCCCATTCCACAGGCACTCACTCTTAGGTTGCGATCCTATTCACTCTTTCCTGAGAGTAAGCCCCATTGAACATAATCAGACTTACTTCTCAGTAGATCTGCTTAGGCTTGTGCTCTTAGTCACACATACACAAAAAAAATGGAAATGTTCTTTCTGACCTTGCAGTATTGCAGAATATTAATTCAGAATTAAAAAATGTGATTCTGTGTCAAAGCACACTGAATCACCGAGACAAAGGATGTCTGTATTTATGTTGGGAGTGGTGTGAGGCATGAATTTCCGGTCTAAGGCTATTCTGAGGCATCCTATCAGCTGTGCATCAAGATGGTCTCAAGTACCTTCCTAAAATAAACAAGCCTAGGAAAAGCCAGTGGGGTGCAATGATTAGAATAAATTAGAAATCACTCGTTATTTCTATACCGCCTTTCTGGTCATCGGATTACTCCTCTGACTTTATTCAAGGCGGTTTACATAGGCAGGCATATCCAAATCCCTCAAGGGGATTTTTACAATTATAGAGGTTCTTCCTTTCAAGAACCAGCGACATTTCAGAATGGATCTTTCTGGTTTGGTCTCACTTCTGGCCTCCAGTTCTCCCACGCAGGCTGACAGCAGCTCCATCTCTCACTTGGAGGCAGCCAAGATGCTTCTTGCTCACTCCAAGAGCAGGTGGAATCATTCAGCTGGGCTTGTCAGCTGCTTCAAGGTCTCACCATTCTCAGCCGTTCCGGGAGCTGCCGGTGTCCTCGAACTGGTGACCTTCTGTTGTTTATCTTCGGGCTAACGGAGGCTCTACCCTCTAGACCAGACCTCCTGCCTGAGGAGAATGCTTGACTGGGACTAGGGACATGGGTTTGGGTCCCCATGAAGCTATTTGGGTGACCTGGGGTCAGTCACTTGCTCTCAATGTAACCTGCCTCTTCTGTGAGGATAAAATGGGAGGGGAGAATTATGCACATTGCTCTGTAGTTTGTGTAAGAGGGGCGCAGTAAAAAACAAAACATTATAAAGGAGAACAATACATTGCCATAGTTCTACAAGACCTGTGACTGGAGGCAGGGTGGGTCTGAAATGAAAGGCTCCTTGGTAGCCCTTGGAGAGGCTGTAACAAGCTTTACCCTCATACTCCTTCCCTTGTATACATCTCCTGCCTCTTCCTCTCTCCTGATTACATGCTGCCTCCCTCCCTGTCTCTGCTTAAGGTCTGTTTCTCAAGACAAATGCCTTTACTATACTTTTGTTGGCAGGCCAATGCAGGCAGCAAAGGGCAAAGTTTGCTGGCTGTGGTTACACGTAGCTCTGAATCAGCATCTTGCATCATGTAATTTCACAATGTGAAAAACTAGGCTGAGATGTCTTGCCACAATTATGGACCAATCCAGCACAACAGCCTCACAGCATTATCTACCCAACAGCAACAGCATCACAATAGATTAGGCAGAGAATGGCTTTCTGCCTGGTAGGAGCGCTGGGAACAATGTATTATTTGTATGACATGTCAAACAACTTGCTTCCTTTTCCAGCATTCCCTTCCCTCCCATTTCATATCCTCCTTGGCACTCTTAACTCTCCTCCCCATTTCCAAGAAATGCACTTTCTTTGGGTGGGATTTTGCTTGGCATTCCGTACACGGAGGAAAGCAGATTAAAACAGTTACATTTCTTTGACATTATTACAGTTCATTGCCTACATTTTGCCAAATGTCAGTTTTTTTGAAAATGGCCCCATCCCTAAATGTAAGACGTCGCTCTTTCTTCTCATCTTTCAGTTTTATTTCAGGAAGTATATCATGAACACATTCCCCAAATCTGACTAGCCACAAATACCTTATACCAGAGAGGCCAAACTGCAACTTGGGAGCCACATGTGGATCTGTGTCACAAAATGTGCAGCTTTATGAAATATGTTAACTAAACTTCTTTTTTGCATCATAATTAATATAAAAGGTAAATAAAAAAAACTTTCAAGCTTTACAGTTACAATACAAACTCAGAGTCCACTGGATTGAGTTTAATGTGAGTTTAAAGTTCATGACGAGTAAATATGTTCAAGAATTTCAATGCTTTTTAAATATCGAGGCTCTCAAACATCTCCTGCAGCTCTCTAACATCTGAAGTTTTATTGTATGTGGCTCTTACATTAAGCATATCTGACAACTCCTGCCTTATACTGTTATCAGTACCTTTGTGCAAATGGCCTTCCTTAATAATGATTTCTCCCTAGGGCTGCTAAAGCATTTTGGGGTGACAGGAGCACTGCCATCTTCCTGCACAGCAATCGCTCAGCTTTTTAATAGCATTGGGAAGATAATGAGGTGCTGGCAAACATGAAGGCATATTAACCGGTGCATATAATCAAGCCTATTGCACATATGGGACAATCCCCTTCATGAACTTAAATGGAGCGCCTGCTCATATGACAGTGAGCTGATGTGGTGTGGTTGCTAAGAGAAGAGATCTGGCTGTGAACCAGGACTGTCCAGCTTGAAATCTCACCAAGACTGTGAACTCTCACCTTGGGTAAACCACTTCCTCCACTGCAATCGGGGAATAACAGGGCTGTTCAAAGGATTACATTCAAGTAATATATAAAGGGCCTTGCACTTCTGAAAATGGCACCAGAATCCTGTAAGACCTGATAAATGTGCTTTTTTGATTCTTGCACTGATTCTGCTCCACTTCCCCAAGATTTCATGTGCCATGAGGGGGTGCAAGCTTGTTTGCCCTGCTGCTAAAGTGGCTTTCTAGGAGCAGTCAGTTGTCCTCAGTCAACAGTGCTCAGCTGAGGAACTCTGTAACCCAGGCACAGTTGCTTCTAGTGGTGAGTAACTCCTGGATTCAAGAAGAGGAGAAAGCAAGATTATCTTAACCAGGGCCCAGTATCTTGATTTCCTGACCCTAACTTGGCTATAAGGACTTTCAGAAGAAGCCTGGTCAACAGCAAACTTGGCATTGCCCATTTGATTCCCTCTCTTTCTGCTGCATTTAATCACAGTCAGTTGTGTAGCCTGGATGTATCTGGATTTGTTGGAGTCATTCCTTCATTTTTACTCTGGCAATTAAACTGGGCCCAGTTTGCATGTAAGATGCAGAACACAAATCAAGCACAGCCTTAGAGCTGGAACCTACTGTAATCATGCATGACACCTCCTCCACCCCAGTTTACCCACATCTCCTGCAGTGCAGGAGATTAACCCTCAAGTCCCCACACCAGTGAAACCTTGCTTTGTGCGATCCTTGCTGTGTGACAAATTCTCCCACTAGCAAATTGCTCCTGGAGCTTGCTGACCCATGTGTGCTTAGGTCAAATATGCTTCAGTCTCCTGTGGCTCAGTGTTAAAAACAATGTGATTTTTGAAGGGACAATTTAAGGCATACAGTTCTAGGGTTTAAAAAAAATCCTTTGCTGTATTACACAGTGAATCACAGTGACACAGTGATTACCTGTGTACTCTTAGCTTAAGAATCACTTAGACTCCCTCCTCAGATGAGAAGAAACTGTACTGCAGGTCTACATTAGGAGCCCTGTCAGGGAGCTGCATAAAACCTTGTAAATTACCATCACCTCCACAAAGCTTGAATTCAATGGACAAATAAAGACAAAATCAAGGCAATGCGGCCACATTCTGTGATAGTACCAGTAAAAGCTCCTCCTTTCACTTTTCCAGGGCAGAAAATCCGGCATCGCCTGTCGAAATTGCTTCCGGATGTATCACACATCAACAGTAAACAGAGTCAGTCAAAGTGAACTTTATACTAAGAGGCCGGGTTTGGTAGCTGGGAATAAGTAACAACTCTGTGAGATCATATTTGGGAGTGGGAAGTGAAAAGAGCACAGCTCACTGCCAGCACCTCACTGACTCAGAGGAGCATGGAGGAATTCCAGCTTAGAGGTCTCACTAAAAAGCCACAACTTTCAAAGTAATGTCTAGACAAGACGAATGCATGCTCTCTCTCTCTCTCTCTCTCTCTCTCTCTCTCTCTCATATGGGTGAGGTGTGTTGAAGCCTTCCATTGCAGTTGTGGCATATTGTGATTTTAAAGCCTTGTAACTCATAAAGATTTTTTGCTGCCATAGTAACCATTTTCTTCCCTTTTCATAGGGAATCTTTAAATCTTTTTCCAATCTTTAAACACACCAGCAATATTACCAGAGATGTTTGGGTCTAATTATTAAACTTTTCTGTGTATTTTAACTGAAGTCTTCCTGGAGGTCTTCTGCCATCTGGAGACTCTTCAAAATTAGATGGCTGTAGCAAGGTAAAGAGGGTGTCTTGAGTTGTACAGAAGGGCGTGTAGCCAGGGCTGGGCCATTGATTACATGGCCATTGATCTGAAGGCCTTGTGTTGAGCAGTAAGTTCGGGGAGAGGAGTGAAAAGATAAGTACCCCCACCACTGTGAATTTCCCCACCTGCCCCTAAGAACATAAGAACAGCCCCGCTGGATCAGGCCATAGGCCCATCTAGTCCAGCTTCCTGTATCTCACAGTGGCCCACCAAATACCCCAGAAGGACACAAGACAAGAGACCTGCATCCTGGTGCTCTCTGGTCCACCCACTGACAATCTGCACTTCAATCCCCTTCCCACTTATTCAAAGCGAATAACAAGAGGGCACGGGCAACAGCAGCTCCCTTCTTCCTCCATAAGGAAGAAGCCATGCCATGGCTGCCTCCACCTCTCCATTTCCCCACCCCCCAGTAGGCTGGGATATGAAGCATCAGAGCCACCCACCCCTTTCCCTTACCTCCAGCTTTGGTTGCCTGGGCACAGCATCCTCGTTCTGCCTGGGTTCCACTGAAAATGACCTGGATGAGTCGAGTGTGCTGGGCTCTGCTGTTCTTGGTCATTTCAAATAGAACCCAAGCCAGGCAAGGACACTGTACCCAGGCAAACAAAGCTGGAGATGAGTCAGAGGGGTGGGGGTGGGTGGGTTCCATTGCTTGGCTTGGCAATATCCTCCCACTCAGCCACCCCAGGTGGACAGGCATGTGCTAAAACACATTTATGATTTTGAATGTCTATTTTTATTTAGCGGTGGAGGGGAGAAGGCAGCATTTTGCAACTCTCCCAAGCAGCATGCAACTGCCAGCCAGGCCTGAATGCAGCTTAGGGGTGAAGCTACCTTTGCATACTGGGAGTCTCCACTATCTCTGGGTGAGGCTGAAAAAGACCCCTGCCTGGCACCCTGAAGAGTCTGTGCTGGTACACCGACTCAAATAAAGGTAGCTTCGTATATTGAGACATTCCTGTCCTACAAGAAGTGCAGTCCTTTTGAGCTGCAATGTAAAAATATGCCCTGTGCAAAGATGTATGCTGTATATCAGGGATGGCCAACTGGCGTGGCTGTATTTTGGTCCTGCTGCCATTTTGATTTGCCTTCTCAATCCCCTCTGTGCCATGAAAGCTGTTGCTTCTTGTATGGCAGGAGCTCTACCTGGCTTAAAATGAGAGGCAATCTCACATTTTCCTGGCAGGAGAGTTACCATTTTCCTTAGTGAGCTGAGAAGCAGTATCTCACAGGTTACTTTTGGAGCAGCCATCTTGCTTCCCTGAACAAGACCAAAGCAAGGTGCTGCTCTTGATCCTGGACAAGACCAAAGCAAAGTGCTGCTCTTGATCCAGGCGGCAGAGAATCTTCCTGTCAGCAAACATAAGATTACCTATAAGATTTTGCAGTTAGGAAGACACCTGTGAGATAATACCCTGTTTTCAGAAGATATTGGATGGTGGACTCTCCCCAGTCAAGCTTTGTTGTGGCGTGGAAGGGAAGAAATGATATTTCTTAGGGGAGTTCTCTCCAGGTTATGCCAGTTTGATTCCTGACCACTTCCAGACCTGTGGGTCTGAGAATTTGGTCATTGCTCGTGTATAAAGCAGCAGGTCACCCCAAAGCCTCCTGGCAACTGAAGCAACATGCTAAATGCGGCCTTTCTTACCTGATGATGTGTCAGCCTCTGGTCCTCCCACTTCCTGGGTTGGAAAGGGAAGAGGAGGATGGAGTAGAAGAGGAATTGTGGAGGAGAGCAGTGTTGTGAGCTAGAACATTGGAGACATTCCTCCATCTTCCCTGTCCAATCCAGGGAATGGGAGGAGGAAGAGGAACAGTGAAACCAACTAGGTGGATGGAGATGTTCTTATATTACGTATGTTCTTATGAGATGGGTGCCCTCTGTCAGTCTGCTGTCTGAAGCAACATGGACTGGCAGACCTGAATTCACAAATATGAATGAAATGTCAAAGAAACTATAGAATTGGATCTCTACAAATCCTAGCACACAACAAGAAGTAATTGGCCCTCTTGAATTGTTTATCTGTACTATTGATTGTGCTGCGCTTATTCATCAACAGTGGCCACTCATCATGAATGGGTCACAACCACACCAAGAGTAGCTTCTTATTCATTTTGATTGGAATCTGTACTGGTTTCTGCTTTTATGTAGTATTGTGAGACACCTACAGCAGTCTCTTGGGTTGTTTAACCTTTGACCCTATCTAGATTTAAAAAAATACACTGTTTTCTCCCTTTCATCATTTTCTGAACTCAGAGGTTATGTGTGTGTGTGTAAAGTGTACCTACCTACTTATGTAGGTGACCATTCTGTGCAACTAATCAAATGCATTCTGGCCTGTGAAAGCTAATGCCACAATAAATGTTATCAGCCTTCAGTGATGCAAGATTCTTTGTTCAAGAGGGTACGTGACAGATTCCTACCATGCAACATTTTCTTTTCTGTCAAATTCTTTCATTTGGAATTATTTTTCTAAGTCTGAGGCATGTACAAAAAAAGCCCAAACAAAGAAACCCAACTGTGTCTGAAGAGTTTGAACAAATGCCGCTTTATATAACTGTTGCTGAAGGTAAGAAAATGTTGAGGTGATCAAGAGGGAGGCTTCACGGAAAAGAGAGGGGGTTTGAAGAGCTTTGAAGAGAAAGCTGGAGCATTCTGGAAGGCAGAGGCATAACACACTGCCCCATGGTGGAGCAGTGACATTAAAACGTCACAATGTCAGATGCATCATGACGTCACTTCTGGGTTTTCCCCAGAGAAGAGGGCACTCGCAGTGGCGGCTTCATCTCCCTTGAAGGGGAGGCTCCACGGGATAAGGAATGGAGAGCACAAAACCTCCTCAGTAACTTGGGCAAAGCCTGAGGGGCAATCATGTGCCCCCTCTTTGGCTTAGCCCCTGGGGCAGGTGCCCCTCAGGCTCCACCTTAATCACAGCTCTGCTGAAAGGGAATGCCACATATAAGAAAACCAGCAGCCCCAGCGCTATGGCTCAGCACCACTGTTGGCCTGGTTTCGGATTGGGCCCTGAGATAGCAGGCAAAGATATGCAGACAGGTGAGGGGAGGGCACCTGTGGCAGTGGAGAGTGAGAAGGAATGCCTGCAATTATCTGCCCCCGTTGCTGGAGGGAGGCACCTCACCACACCTCACGGAGGGCTGGTTGTGTGAAGAGGAAGGAGATCTTAATTATGGCAAGGGAAAAGTCAGGGTTGTTCTTCAAAAGAGGCAACAAAAGATGGGGGAAGGCTGCTAATATTTATTATGTATTTTATAGTTTTTTCATTTTTTTAAATTTCAAAAGTATTTTATTGTTTCCATATTGCATGTACTTTAACATTATTGTAAACCACCTTGGGAGCCATTTGGGGACAAAAGTGGGATATAAATAAGTTCAATAATTAAAAGTCTCGCACAACACATCTTGTGTTGGATGTGAAAAGTGAAGGGAGGGCACTGGAGTGAACTATGGTTTGATGGCATGTTCGGAGATGCATTAAACATTTGATGTTTGTATCATTCAACATGCCACAGATAAAAATAGAGACACTTATGTGTACTTATTATGCATGTACCCTAATCCCTAATCATAGTACATCCAAACTCTTACCCTTTACTTTCCTCCTTCTGCTATGCACTGTAATTATTTACACTTACATAGCCTGTCTTGCCCTGACTTCGGAGTGCACTAATCTAGTGAACTGATCACAACACTTCTCTGGAAAAAAGAAACAAAAATCTCAAGTATTTAAATGTAGTATTTAATTTCATCATGGAAATGGTTGAACTTACTATAGCATAGTTGTGACTCACATTATGCATTGTTTGTAATCCAATTCAGCTAAAGCAAAAAGAATCAACTTAGAAATAGCCATGGATCTGGTAATACAATTTAAAATTTTTTTAAGGGCACGCACATTCTTGTGCCAACCTCCCACCAACAACGCACATTCTTGTGCCAACCTCCCGGACTCGCAAGTTGGCGCGAATGTGCCTTATGGTACATTTGTGACAGTGCCGGGCTGGTGCAAGGGACTTGCGCCGGCCAAGGACACTTAGGATTGCGCCCTTCGACTCACAAGCAACAGTATATAAAATGGCTGCATTTAGTATTCTTGTACTATATTTCCATTTATATGGATATCCCCACTCAGAGGTTTAACTCTTAAACACTTGGCTGCAATCTCCCAGTAGAAACTGTTGTGGGTATGCATATATATATTTTAGTCCTTCCCAAAACTTTCCTCAAAGATAAAAATTAGGATAAGATTAGGCCAGTGTATTATAGGGGACAAGAATGGACAAATAAGAACCATCCTTGGAAACTACGGACAATTAACTAAAGAAATTCAGAGCAAAAAGAGAAGTGTATCATAATGAAAGGGAGAGAAGACAGGTAGTCAAATTCTGGCTAAATTCTCCCCCCTCCCACTGTTGCAGCCACACCATCAGACTGAGCACTGCATCCTGTGAGAGAGTTTCAGGTCCTGGAGGTCTCTTGTGTGTGTCAGGGAACATTTGTTCCCTTGCCCAGGAGTAAGCCTTCACTGCCTGGATGGGTCTATTTCAACTTACACCAGATATTTTGTGGGCACAAGTCTGAGTGAACCTGGGAAGGTGGATTGAGGTCAGGAAGGGGGATAGGATATCAGTGGAACCACTGCCACCAAAATCCTCTCTCTGCCCTGATCTTCAGCCTATTTCTCCCCCCTCAGTGCCTTGTTCTACCTACCCCCCACCCCCCCCACCAGTGTTGGAGCTTTTTCTTTGGCTGTGGCAGCTTGTGATGCAAGCCCAGCCATGCTGAATGGACCGCTGAGTTTTGCAACAGTTTTGCAATAGGATTGGTCTGTAAAACAGGAGCAAGATGTTCATATTATAGTCGCAAAAATGAAAAAAAAAATACTGTCAAGGTTTGCCAGCAGAGTAGAATTTCAGAGAAGGAAAGAGAACAAGTTGTAGACAACTTTAATTTTATATGACCGAAAGAATGAGAGTGTATATGAAATGATGAAGCAGGAGTGAGGCCTAAGCAAGCCAATATGCTGAACATGAGGCAGATATCAATGTTCGACAGATGAAAAGCACATGGTCTCTGTGTTTGCATAGAGAGACAATGTTCTAAGTCTTTATGAGCTGGAACTTGATGTGCCTCAACTGATTCATGCATTTAAGCATTCTCTGGCTGGTCAACTGTTAGGCTGCATTCTTGAAAATCATTAGCAAGGACATTCTTTGAATTGTGGTTGAAACTCTAACTTTGATCTGCCCAGTTGCATCAGGCTAGTAAGTCTGCCAAGCAGAACTCTTATTAGCCCAGATTTGATGGATTTTCAGCTTGTATGTGCTTCACTTCCACAGCAGTCCAGTTGCCACAACCTAGGGTTGCAACTAAAGGGTAAAGCCTCACGTGTGTACCATCACTATGCATTATGCTTGGATAGTTATTCATACTAGGAAACTGAACTAATGTGTTAATGTAGTTCTGATTGCTCTTCATTGTAGAATCTGAGTTACTCATGAGAACAGCTGACTAAAGGTTGAGTCACATGTTACTGTACTTTCTGAACTTGTTTCTGAACAAACTGACTTTAAATGGCATAATATAAAGACAGCTGGAGTTGTAATGGTGCAAATGTGCTTAGCTTAACCTCTCCTTTGCAAAAAGAAACTGCAACTGGATTTGGGGTGTTTTTTATAACCTCAGAAATGTTTTTATATATAAAATGGGATAGGAAACTAAAAATTAAGAGTGGGGATTTTTATTAAGGGATTGACCCAGAGAAGATCTGTGTATGGAAAACAGGTGGAAAATAAAATTTCACTTCTTCCTTATACAAATTAGGCAGATTTCATATCACTCACACACATGAGCAGGAGGTCTGGTCTAGAGGGTAGTGCCTCCATTTGCCTGAAGATAACATCCACAAGGTCACCAGTTCGAGGCCACCGGCACCGTGCGACCTTGAAGCAGTTGACAAGCTGAGCCGAGGGAGGATGGAGGCCAGGATGGAGGCCAGATCAGAACGAAACATCTGAATTGTTGTGGCTCTTGAAAGATAGAGCCTTCTTTCAATTGTAAAAATCCCTCCGGGGATTTAAATTAGCCTGCCTATGTAAACCACCTTGAATAAAGTCTTGAATAAAGACCAAGAAAGGCGGTATATAAATACCTGTATTATTATTATTATTATTATTATTATTATTATTATTATTATTATTATTATTATTATTATTATTATTATTATTATTTCATGAGGTAACAGGATTTTATTTAGGTTTCTGTGTACTATCATCACTCAGTAAACAAGGCAACATACATTTTATGCAATGACAGCCTGCTATAGTGCTACTTCTGAAATAAATATCAAAAACTCACCTTTTTTAATACTAGTCCCATGCAAAAAAAACTCTTCCCCCCTACTGTGAAATTGACTAGCTTTGGTCCCATAGGACTGCACAGAGCAAGCCAATGTTTGCCTGGGGCAATGGCTTTGTTAGAGGTACTCTGTGCCCTGCCTTTACTTAAAATGTAGATTGTATCTATATGCAAGACTGTCTGCCAGCTGGCAGAGTTGAGAAAAAAACTAAACAAGAAAGCATTTGGCCCCTTCAAAGGTTCTTAGAGCACTTTATGTCCTTTCAAAGGCCTGAGGCTTTGAAATGCAGATTAGCTCTCCTGAAATACTAATTAAGGGCCTCATGTGATCAATCATTTATAGTAGAATGGTTAAACAACAATTAGCACATCTCAGGATCACTTTGAGTTTAATCCCCATCCCTTCCCCAAACTAAACAAATAAAAAACCCAGTTGCATTGAAAATGTAGCCTGGATATGTTTTTCCCCCAACTCCATGGGAAATTGCTGG
This sequence comes from Tiliqua scincoides, assembly GCF_035046505.1. Taxonomy (NCBI): domain Eukaryota; kingdom Metazoa; phylum Chordata; class Lepidosauria; order Squamata; family Scincidae; genus Tiliqua; species Tiliqua scincoides. The sequence continues at coordinate 206,752,650 of NC_089823.1, read as the reverse complement.
TGTCACTGCGGTATAAATTCTACCTGGGTATATTTTTATTCACTGTAAATAAACCAGACTTGGTATTTGGCTAAATCCTGTAGTGTTGTGGACTAACAGGTTGGAAATCTAGTTGAGCAAATCTAGTTGTCCTAGTTGGGCAAAGCTGCAGCACAACCAACTTACATGTTTTAATGATAATTATACCACTGGGTTAGTAAAAACTCCCAAAGGAACAATTGTGAGTGGTCAGGGCTCATCCTGTCTATGAGACCAACTTCAGTCATCTCACCCTAAAATCCTATTCACACTTATCTGCAAGTAAGTCCCATTCAATTTAGTGGGGTTTACTTTTGAGTAGACATGCTAGGATTGTGCTGTTGGACATGCTAGGATTGTGCTGTTGGACAGGGATACCCATCTCCATCTGCCTGTTCGTTTCCACTTCTTTTCCTATTTCAAGGGGACAAGAGCAGTAAAGGAAATTAGAGGAGGAGAGGAGAGTGGGTGAAACTTGTTTTGCCAAAGGAAGCCATATCCATGTGCACAGTTCTTTTCCCTTGTTTTACTGCCAATTCTAGTCCTGAGAAGTAAAAGGAATTCTAAAAGGAAGTAAAAGGAAAAGCCAATTCTATGCTTGGGATCATTAGGAAGGGTATTGAGAACAAAACGGCTAGTATTATAATGCCGTTGTACAAATCTATGGTAAGGCCACACCTGGAGTATTGTGTCCAGTTCTGGTCGCCGCATCTCAAAAAAGACATAGTGGAAATGGGAAAGGTGCAAAAGAGAGCGACTAAGATGATTACGGGGCTGGGGCACCTTCCTTATGAGGAAAGGCTACAGCATTTGGGCCTCTTCAGCCTAGAAAAGAGACGCCTGAGGGGGGACATGATTGAGACATACAAAATTATGCAGGGAATGGACAGAGTGGATAGGGAGATGCTCTTTACACTCTCACATAATACCAGAACCAGGGGACATCCACTAAAATTGAGTGTTGGGCGGGTTAGGACAGACAAAAGAAAATATTTCTTTACTCAGCATGTAGTCGGTCTGTGGAACTCCTTGCCACAGGATGTGTTGCTGGCGTCTAGCCTAGACGCCTTTAAAAGGGGATTGGACAAGTTTCTGGAGGAAAAATCCATTACGGGGTACAAGCCATGATGTGTATGCACAACCTCTCGATTTTAGAAATGGGTTATGTCAGAATGCCAGATGCAAGGGAGGGCACCAGGATGAGGTCTCTTGTTATCTGGTGTGCTCCCTGGGGCATTTGGTGGGCCGCTGTGAGATACAGGAAGCTGGACTAGATGGGCCTATGGCCTGATCCAGTGGGGCTGTTCTTATGTTCTTATGTTCTTATGAATGTAAGAAGAGCACTGCTGGTTCAGGTCCAAGGGCCCATCTAGTCCAGCTGCCTGTATCTCACAGTAAGTGGCCTACCATATACCTCTGAGAGCACACAAGACAACAAGGTACCTGTATCCTGTTGCCACTCCCTCATATTCAGAGATGGACTACCTCTAAAATCAGAGGTTGAACTAATCAGGGGTCTCCAAACATTTTGGCCAGAGGGCTGCATGAAATATCTGGTGCAGTGCTGAAGGCCGGAAAAAAATTTAAATATAAAATTTAAATAAATAAATTAGAGATGGAACTTAGATGAATGAATAAATGAATGAGTGGGCTCATTCACTCAGCCTCTCCATCCCTCAGAACACCCTCCAGATGCAATCAGAGCACAGCTCTGGTCATGTTCAGTCGAGTGGGCCAGAGGCTTTCAGAAGACAAGAGGCTGACCACGGGCCGGATAGAGGCTTGCTGCGGGCCTTATCTGGCCCCCGGGCCGGGGTTTGAAGACCCCTGCACTAAGTCATCATGACTGTGATGGTCTTTTCCTCCATAAATCTGTCCAATTCTCTTTTAAAGGTTGTAGGCCAGATGTCATCACCACATCCTGTGGTAAGGAGTTCCACAGATTAATTATATACTAGGTAAAGAAATATTTCCTTTTGTCTATTCTGACTCTCCCACCAGTTAATTTTAGTGGTTGTCCCTTGATTTAGTGGATGTCCCTTGATTCTGGTGTTGTGTGAGAGGGAAAAGAATGTTGTCAACTCCATCTCATGCATAATTTTATATTTCTCAGGCCCCAATCCTATCCTTTACCAGCTTATATGATGCAACATTGCCAACGGACCATGTGCTATGTCCTATGGTGGAAGTATGACCAGATGGCCAAGGCGAGGCAAGTAAAAATATTTTTTACTTATGTACTGGAAGGATGCTTGGCTGCCAATGGATCTCCTTGGATGTATGCCAGCTATTAAGCTGCCCTGTCCAAGAAGCCTCGGGGTGGGGGGTGGGTCTGGACTGGGAAAGCTTAAGGAGGTGGGTCTGAACTGGGATAGGATCCCAGGTTGCGCTGCTGCCCTTAAGACCCACCCCTCCACCCATGAACTGCTCCCTGCCCAGATCTTCCCCTGATCCTCACACAAAACACCCATAACATGTCCACTGCCACCTTACCTGCTCTGGCATGGCCTGGATGGACTGTTGGTATGTGTGCAAGACCTCCAGCGATTTGCGCAGGCAGTCCTGTAGCACATGACAGCAGAGAAGGGGTGACCCAAATTAGACACCACATGTAGCCTTACCAGTGGCATAGCTAATGATCATGTAGCCCGTTGCCAAGCTCAAAATGTTGCCCCGGAAGTGATATCACAACTGGAAGTGACATCACACCCAGGCTTTTTAAACAGTGAAAATTGGGAGGAACCCACCTCCTTCCCCCAGCAGCTTACCACCCACTTGCTCTGCTCCCTCCCCCCAGTCAGTGGCATAGCTAAGGCATCTATCTGCTACCTGTGGTCAAAAAAGACCATGTAGCCCCCCCCCGCATGATAAAATCAAATTTAATTAAGAAAATAAATAAAAAGTTATTGGTTCCATGCTGTATCATAATAACATCTCATTGGCACTCACTGTTCTCAGTCTCATAGGTCAGTTTGGAGTTAAGCAAATCCACTTTTTGTTCCATAAGGCAGTTGTATTCTCATTTTTTGGTTAATTGACCATAACGTTTGATAGAATACAGATACAGTGGTGCCTCGCAAGACAAAATTAATTCGTTCCGCAAGTCGTTTCGTATTGCGAAAATTTCGTCTTGCGAAGCGCGGTTTCCCATAGGAATGCATTGAAATTTAATTAATTCCTATGGGCAAAAAAAGTCAGAACAAAGTCAAATTTGGTTTACAAAGTGTGTATTAAGTGCTTTTTAAAGGCATACATACTGTACAGAGGATTTCAAAAATTTCAAGCACAAAACTTCAACTTTTTAATTTTAAAAATTCATCTTGCGAAGCACAACAGCATAGAAAAATTCATCTTGCGAGTCACCAGAAAAAAATCGCAAAAACGCTTTCATCTTGCGAATTTTTCAGTGTGCGAGGCATTCGTCTTGCGAGGCACCACTGTATTCCAGTTTCATTCCAGTTTGTTTCATTGCACTCTGCATCAAATTACCTTTCCAATGATATATAACTTGATGGTACTATTCATACATACCAAGGTTTTACAATTTTGGTCACTAGTGTCAAGCTCAGCTTGTTGCCCCCCTAAAGCTTGGTGCCCGGTGCAACTGCTACCCCCTGCACCCCCTTAGCTACGCCACTGAGGCTTACCATTGATTTGTACAATGGCATAATAATAATGTCCATTGAAGTTGCCAAGTCCTTGGCAAGGTGACCTCTGATGGACCCTCTCCTACCTTGTTGCCCTCTTTACCTTGGTACTGAGTGTGCTTTGAGATGTGGTTCTATTTTTCTGTTGTATTCACCACCACACCCACCAGCAAGGCAAGGGGAGAGAGACTGATAGCCATCAATTGCTGGTTGGGCAGTCTTCCCTTTGTGGCAGGATAGGTATGAGTTGTGCCCCCCCAGCAGCTGCCCAAGGGTGGCATGGGCTGATGTCAGCCATAACCCCATGGGATAGTGTGGCAAAGTGGAACAGCGTAGGGAAAATGCAATGCATTTGTTGCTATGGAAGTGAAGTGGCTGTGGTAGGGTTCTAACTTCGGGCTCTGTAGCATTTTGTGGCTCTTGCTTTAGGGCAAACATGTGCACCCAGTAGTGAGTCTCAAGGGCAGAGCAGGCTCTTATGATCTGGGATCTACTCCTGTACTCTGCAGTAATTGCTGGCTCTCAAAATAATGCAGTAGCAGTCACCTTGTACCAGTGATTGCCAGCTTCCTAACCTTCAGAGGAGACAGCTGCACTATGCTCCCTGGGGCCTGTTCTTGAACACTCCATTGGCGGCGGCAGCAAAGAAAGGAGCATGCGTCAAGTCTCTGAAGGGTGTCAGACTTACATCAGCAGCCACCTGTGCTCTCTCTAGCCAAGGTGTCTATTTGTGGCCTCAGACTGACAAGGGGCCTATGGAACAATAACCATTCTGGAGGCCTGTCATTCGACATCAGCTCTTGTCTCCCATGTGACATCAAAATACATTACTGTCCAAAGAGTTGCTTTTCCTAGTGGCTTCATACACATACCTCTTCACTGTCAGGCTTCTTCAGAGGGCAATGTGCCTATCTAATTATTTCAGGTCTGTCGAGAGCAATGCAGGACTAGTATTGCTCATGTACTGTACTCTGTCCCAGTGCATGTAATACTGTATATGTTCCATTCCTTTACATGGCCACACTGAAAACTCTTTCTCCTTCTGAAACATTTTTTTCCAGCCCTCTCTGGAGTGTTGGAAACATTGAAGACCATGGCTCCCTTGGGCACATAGAACTAGCTGCACAGTCAGATCCCAGCCTCGCCGTCATTGTGAAGACCTTTCTTTTCTGACAGGCTTTTGCTCTGTTGGTTCAGTGGTTTTAAATTTCTGACTCCTTGGGCCAAAATTTTACTGTGGAACATCTGCTGCCTCTTAGTCTGTTTTAAATAGTTTTTTTTTCTTCAAAACTGTGTTTCTTGCTTGGATGGCATTCTTTTGAAAATGTGTTGTAAGTTGCCTTTGGCATTTTTTTTTAAGCATTAAAGGCAGGGTATAATTTATTCTAACTATTTGAAAAAATTATCCCACTATTTTGCAATCTGCAACCCCAAATGGCCACAATAAGCCCAAAGTGGCTTAAAACAACAGAAAGAAAATTAAAACAAAAAGAATCAAAAATGTAATAGCAACAATGAAAATTAACTTTCCAAAACAAAACTGTCAGAGCCAGTAAAATCGCTTTTAACAGATCAGACTTTTCTAAAAGTCTTAGAAAAGAACCAAGGTGCATGGAAGGGTATAGGACAAGAATATACGTATTCTGATAAATGCAGTAAATAAATTCATTTGCATTTACAATTTGATGCGACCATTTCAGCATGTTGTAAAATTCAAATCTTAGTTGGCCAAACCTGACAGCAAAACAAGAGAGCTGGAAAATGAGTTTGGTGCATGAATTCTGAGGTCTGTTAATATCAGCAGCAACCGTCATATTTCATCATAGGAATTTATTTATTTATTTATTTATTTATTTATTTTATACATACGTACATCTCTGTAGGCAACCTTCAGTCTCGAAAGACTATGTTATCACGCTCTGAAAGGTGGTTCTGGAACAGCGTCTAGTGTGGCTGAAAAGGCCAATTCGGGAGTGACAATCTCTTCCACACTGGGAGCAAGTGCAATCTACATACATACATACCCTGCTTTATCTGCCTCCAGGGCATTCAAAGCAGCTTTTCAGCAGGTTATCAACATATTCTGAAAGTTTTAATTCATATTTGAATTCTATTTTATATATATTTTAAATTCGTATAAATGCTAATTATTAAGCTCCACACTTTATGCTTCCTTTTCAATACTGTATGATTAGTGTATTTATTTCAAGGCTACATTTCATTTGGTCCATTAGGCTTTGGGTTAAAATGTACATGATGGGGTAGCCATGCTTGCTATTTGCTGCTTATGTGTCTTCCCCTTTCACATATTCCATATCTACCAATGGAAAGCACCTCAAAGAGAAGGGCTCTTTGATTTTTCCTGCTTTGGCTCTTGACGCATTATGGGGTTTCTAGTGGACTCCTGGAGGAATAGAACAAAGAGCCCACCAGCCAGACAACTACCATTCCATGGTTACTAACAGAAAGCACCTTAACCCATTTCTGCCCAGCCCACAGGTATACACATTTGATCCCTGTTGCAACATTGGACAGAACTGACTTTTTCTGGTATTGGCTTCTGTTCGGCTGAAAGAGGTGGCATCGTTCAAGCACCAGTGTGCATCTTGTGAAAATTAGGCCCCATCTCACCATTTTATGCAGAGAAGACATATAAATAAACTAGGGGGGCTACCCTATCCCATCAGTGATTGTGTGGTCAGTGTAAGGCAGTGGTTCTCAAACTCTCTGGGAGAGTTTGAGAGCCACTAAGTTCTTGCATGGGCGGGAGGGGGAGGCAGCAGGGGCGGGGGAAGGCAGCGGCGCGATCCCCAGGATCCCCAGGATCACGCCGCTCAGGGGGGCTGCAGGGGCTTGGGTACACATACCCAAGCCCCTGCAGCCTCCCAGGGGTGCGGGGAGCCTGGCGCAACCTGCAGCAGGGCTCTCCGCAGCAGTGAAAGTAGATGTGGAGTGATTGCGCCCCACCTCTGCTAAAGCAGAAGTGGATCCTGGGGATCGCGCCGCTGCCTCCTCCCTGCCTCCAGGCTGCCCCCGCCCCTTAAGGGGGCAGGGGCCAGGGCCCGCAGGCTGGGGCTTCGTGACGCCCCAGTTTGAAAAGCCCTGGTGTAAGGCACAATTACACATAAAATATGTTTATAGCCTGTATATAAAGAAATGTCTGTATATAAACTTTCAGTCCTCGCCAACTGGATGTCTCTGCTATGCCTTTAGTCCTGCTTGAGAAACTGACTTGCTTATTCTTTCTCCTGCTCTTGAATTCAGAAGTCTTCTCATCTTGCCGTTCAGAGAATGCCACACAGTCTCTTAACCCAAAGCAAGAATAGGTTCAACCTTGATTACCAATGTGGGAAAAAAGATTTCAGTTGTGCATGAGAAATGCAATACCCTCAAACATAGACTATGTATGGGTCAGAAATTCAAAGAGAGAACATCTGATCTTGTGGTGTTGCATAGCAATATACCAGGGCAGCAAAGGTTTTTGGCATGCAATGTATGCTATGCAAACTGATTACGGCACCAGAGTAACAGTGCTATAGTTATGGTTGAGAAAACACTTTCATTCTTGGCTCTGAACGTTGGAAGCCTCCAATCTCTTGAGAGCACTTCCCCCCATGGGTTGAAATTTCTCATGCTCTTACTGCTAGTTGATATTATGTTCTTTAAAAAAAAATTTAATCTTTATTTTACTGCATGTTCTAATTGAAAAAATCCAGCCAGTTCTTAATTGTTGGGTGCTTTCTTCACCCATAAGTAGACTGCAGACCTAAAGGGTGGTTCAGATCTCATATAAAAGATATTAAAGTAGTCACTAATTGTGAGTCCAAGATTGGTATGTTCCAAATCAACGGGAGTTTTGCCACTGAATAGGGCAGGATTTCTCTTTAAATCTGTACAGCCTTACATTTAACTGTGCCTAAGATGGCTGTATCTTTTCTCTGAAAAGGAGAAAAGCAAATAGAAGAAGGCAACTTTTTAGTGACAAAGCTTCTAGAAGTACTTAAGAGGAGCCCCCACACAGGTCTTCTCTTTCATAATTCCCCCCCCCCAAATATCAGAGAACTGCTGCACATGACAGTGTCAACAATCTTAAACATACTTACTTCAGAGTAAGACTCTTTTTAGATTGTGAGCCCTTTTGGAACAGGGAGCCAACAGTTTGTTTGATTTTCTCTGTAATCTGCTTTGTGAACTTCCCATTGAAAAGCAGTATATAAATACTGTTATTAATAATAATAATAAACCTATTGAACTGAATGGGGGCCCTACTTCTGAGTAGACATGAATAGAATTGCCCTGTAGGGCAGCAATCCTATGCACACTTACCTGGGAATAAGTCCTACTGAACACAAGAAGAATTTCCTCTGAATAAATACGCACAGGATTGTCTTGTAAATGTAGTTTCCCTTAGTGGGGGGGGGGCATAAATAAGAGGCATTTTATAAGCAGGTACAAACAGAATCTACGACTGTTTGGGGGTTAGACTGGCTGTTCCTACTACAAGAGGCAATTGAAAGAGTGTCATATGAAGCTATCTTATACTGAGTCAGACCATTAATCACCAAGCTATGACTGATGATTAATTTTTATATATAGGCATTGATTTTGTTGCCCTTGGATCAGTGATAATGGTTACCCTTTGTGTGTAGGATGGTTGCCCTAAAGTTATAGGGACTTGCTCCAGACTTATGTCTTTGTTGGTTTCTGAAATCTAAAAGCAGCAGAGCTGGGTTCCCAAATATATTTCAGAGCCTTCCGTTTAAGCAGTATGGTCCTTTACTCAAGTTGCTTGAAAACCACAAGCTCTCAGTGACCTGTCCCACAAGGCTTGTTCACAGCTTGTGTAGTTGGAAAAATGCCATCTACCTCATTTGGAATTGAAAACATATGCTAGCAATGTCAGTTACCCATATGAAGCCACAAGGAGGCTGAAGTACTTGAACATGGGAAGTACATCTCATATTTATTCAGTAGTCAGCAATTTCAAGAGAAAGGTTGTATCTGAAGTGACAGTGATGCAAAGTTATATATTCCCCATTCTTGCTAGCAGAAAGCATTGATTTACACTTGGGGCGTGATGGAGGCAATGCACAATGTCATGACATCACAAATAGGATAAGTGATATTATTATTATTATTATTATTATTATTATTATTATTATTATTATTATTATTATTATTATCAAAATGACAACACAACTGATAATGATTGTATGATAGTTGGCAACCTTCAGTCTCGAAAGACTCTGGTATCGAGCTCTGAAAGGTGGTTCTGGAACAGCGTCTAGTGTGGCTGAAAAGGCCAATTCGGGAGTGACAATCCCTTCCACACCGGGAGCAAGTGCAGTCTGTCCCTGGTCTGTCTCCCTGGCTATGGGCCTTCCTTCTTTGCCTCTTTGCCTCAGTCTGTTGGCCAAGTGTCTCTTCAAACTGGGAAAGACCATGCTGCACAGCCTGCCTCCAAGCGGGCCGCTCAGAGGCCAGGGTTTCCCATTTGTTGAGGTCCACTCCTAAGGCCTTCAGATCCCTCTGGCAGATGTCCTTGTATTGCAGCTGTGGTCTAACTGTAGGGCGCTTTCTCCATAGAGTTCTCCATAGAGAACGAGTTCTCCATAGAGGAGATCCTTTGGGATCTGGCCATTATCCATTCTCACGACATGACCAAGCCAACGCAGGTGTCTATGTACACACAAAAGCCACAACATTTATCTGCTGGTAAATTCTCAACCATACGGACATCTGCCTGATGTCTAGGTGTAGATGAGGTACCGACGAAGGATGGACACTGTGCCAATTATGGTGGTCTTCTGTAATTCAGCTGGTGTTATTGCCGGGGTGTCCAGTTGTGCAAAGTACTCATTAAATTCTGTTGATATTGCTTCTAGTGCACCAATCAGCAGCACTTTTACATGCTTCATCCAGATTCGTGTCAATTCTATGCACAGGTTGCGGGATTTGAATACTTTCTCCTGTTCTTTCTCAAAAATTTGCAAGTCAGAAGGAATGGTGACATCTATGATTAACATGCCCCTGGCTTCTAAGATAATATCTGGAGTATTGGTCTCCACACATCTGTCAGTCTGTATCCGAAAGTCCCACGGGATTTTGACCTCTTCATTTTCTACTGCTCTTTCTACCTGGTGTTGCCATGACTTTTTGACATGGGTATGTTGTACCTTTAACATAAGGCCCAGTGAACTAATTTGGCCACATTATTGTACCATTATTTGTAATCAGTGTTGGCTATTTTGGGACATTTGCAGATGAGATGATAGATTGTTTTGTCCTATTTTTTGCATAAACGACATTTACTTATTATTATTATTATTATTATTATTATTATTATTATTATTATTATTATTATTATTATTATAAGAAGAAGATCTGAAAGGGAGGGCCAGAAAATGTGACATAGGAGTGAAGTTTATAGCAGTAACTGTGCTGCATGGGGTGATCCTAGATTGGATTTCAAGTTGGTGAGGACCAAGAACATTGAGTGCATTAGCATAGCTAGAGGAGGTACAACACACTAAAGTTTGCATGGTGCCTCACCGTGGCGTGCAAGTTGTCCCTCCCCATCCCCTTCAGAGCCATTTGGGCCATTTGCTCTAGCCATGTGCACACTGCATGCACACCGGGCTGTTTGCTCTAGCCCAGGGGTGTCCAAACTTTTTGGCAGGTGGGCCACATCATCTCTCTGACACTGTGTCAGGGGCCAGGGAAAAAAAGAATTAATTTACATTTAAAATTTGAATAAATTTTCATAAATGAATATATTAAGATGAACTTCTATGATTGAATGAAGGTCTTGCAATAGCTCAAGGCCTATAAAAGGCCTTGCACAAAGCAAGCCCGGCCTTTCTTTTGCTTCCGCTACTGCATCACAGACCTGAAACAGGAAGCAGTGGAGGGAGCCCTCATCCCACAGCTCATGTGAGAGGTCAAACAGTCGCCCCAATGCTGAGAGCAGTTGCGTTGGGCCAGTGCGGTCTCCAGCAATTCTCCAGAGGGCCAGAGACTCATTGGAGATTGGGGGCTCCCTGAGGGCCACATTGGGAGTCCTCAAGGGCTGCAAATGGCCCCAGGGCCAGGGTTTGGGCACCCCTGCTTTAGCCACTTGTATAACACATGCAGCAGAGGGGCCCCTTGCATGTGTGGCACAAAACTTAGTGTTTTGCTGCTGATCTAGTAAAGTCTTATTTCAGAAATGTTGAACTAGGAATGGGCACACCTTTGCCTAACATGACAATCCAAATAAATGATGATTGGGTGAGTGGGATTACCTACCACTGAACCAGCATAATGGCTCAAAACCTGGCCTTATCGAAGAGGTGAAAGGCTGTTACACCTCCAACCCTGCAGGGAAAAATGCTGGAGCAAATTCTTGGGCTGTCAATTGGATATGTTCTGACTGCAGAATTGTTTCCATAGGAAACATAGGAAACAAAGACCTGTTGCATGTTATTTGCAGTCTTTCTAGAGAGGCACAAAGGATCAATATGAAGTCTATGAAGAGATTTGGATGAAATGAACTATAAGTTACCCTGTTGCACAAGAAGCAACATTTGCAACAGATCAGTATCATAGAAGCTCATCAGAGCAGGCTGCTGTTGACATTGGCAATGGCCAGATGCTGAGCTAAAACAATACATTTTCCCTTCAAGTTAACCTTTGCTCCGCAGCTCAGCTACTTCCTGTTTCAAATCTGCTTCCAAAACATGCTGTATTCTCTTGGCAGTGTAATTGGACCCTTAGACACAATCAGAAGCACTAATGTTCCCATAGAGTAGAAGAAAAGGCATGCCTGTCAATGAGGCCTTTGTGATCACTGTACATAAGAGGGTTTCCTTGATTCACTGATAGCACTATCCTATGTATGTCTAATTAAAAGTAAGTCCCATTGTGTTCAATAGGGCTTACTTCTAGGAAAGTGTGCATAGGATTGCAGCCTGACAAACTTAACTGCATCTTCCAGATGATACCCAGGTGTGGTCACTTTGGGAAGATCTGGGCAGGCAAAATGACAAAGAACAACAGAGAGGGCTTAATTTACCCATCTTGAATATTTCCATCTGCTTGAGTGAGAACTTAATGGGCACTGCAGCGAAGGACTGACAAAGTAATGGAGGCCAGTCCAGATCACTTTCGACTCAGTTCTGTGACTCTGCATCTGCTTCCTCTGTGATGACAGGCTCCAGGACATAATGATGCCTTTAAGTGCCTGTTCAGCTGTTGGTTAGTGGAGCTGCTAAGGGCTGGCATTAGCACGCAGCTGCTGAGTCCCCAGCCTGGACCACCACTGATGCCTACTTTGGACTGGGCCTGACTGACCCTTGGATGGTGGGTGCAATTTTTCTCCCAGTTCTCAGGAATGACAAGAGCATTGTGGAGCAATCAGCTGATGGTCACCGAAAGGACCAAAAAAAAAAAGACCAATTGACACCATTACTGCCAAGGTCACCCTCCTAGAAGACAAGGCCCATCAGGGCACTATGCCTGGAGCCCCTCAAATCGATCCAGCTTCAGTAGACTTTTTTTGGACCCAGCAGGAGCATGTCAATGGCTGGAAACAGATTATCTGTGGAATGTGGGATTTCTTTCTTTTCAGACAACACACAGAAACAATGTGAAACCTTCCCAGAAGTGAAAGTGGGATGAGTGACTGTATGCCCCACAAACAGAAGGGCCTCTTTCCAACTCCATCCAATAATCTGTAATGATTGACTATTTCCAGTTAGCAGAACAATAGCCTAGTTATGTAAACTGTAGCCTTGTACCTTGTTAGGTTTAGCACATGGAAGAATGAGTGAGGGGACAGTGAGAGTGTGCCAAAGCCCCTCACCTCCACACACAGGCAGCGTTTACCTAAAGTAAAAAGCATTGGGCCCATGGATGATGCAGAGTTATTTGGCATCCTGAATCATGGGATGGATCTCTCCTTGCATATACAGTTTGCCAGATCAGACAAATGCTGTATGTGTGGAGGAACGAGATGGAACATTGGCAGTGCTTGGGGAAGCGTGCCTTGGTACAGGGTTGGGCCTGCATGATAAGCTCTCGCTGCCCCCCCCCCATGCATTGCCCTGCAGGCTAAAGATAACTTCTGAATCAGCACAGGGCTTCTGAATCTTCTGCTTTTTCTATGAAAGCATAGAGTCTAATTTTAAATGAACCGTTGTGGCTTCCATGATTTCCACAAGGATTTTCTGCTGGGAGACTCTGACCAGCTCTGAGAATCCTGAGCACCTTACATTTCTCTACCGGGTGCGGTATAAATTCAGTGTGTTCACCATCCTCATGCAACATCAAAGTGAAGCAGCCCAACCAGTAATAGCCTGTGAATGCTTTATCCGTTTTCATTTTTGGTTCCATCTCCCTGAGAGGGGGAAAAAACTGGCCATTGTCCATTTGCATTACTTATCAGGGATTTAAGCATTGCACTGAGTTCTTTCATGAAAGGGATCATTGAACTTTAAATCCCTGTTCACATTTAAAAAATAATTAGAAAACAGACATGGACAATGCATGTTTCATGCAACAGTGAACTATTGGTACAGACTGTTAGGTTTGGTGCAATAATGTTAACCGAGCCTTTGGTGAAAGCCAGTAAAATGGCTTCAAGGACAAATAAATAGTTGTCTGTGTGTCAGGAAAAAATGAGGGATTAAATGAATCATGCCATTGTCTAAACAAAAAAGCAATGAAGAGGCCAATCTGGACAAACCTCTTAGACTCTTTACTTGTTTGGAATGGATCAGATTTAAAGCCCTCGATGAGGCATGTCTAGGACTAAACTCTTAAAAAGACTTACACTTCCAGATCAGTCTTTCAACCCACCCTTCCACACCACTAAGCATTTTAAAGCGTTTACTCATCTTCTGAGGAAAAAAAGAATCATGGGAAAATGTTGTATTACATTTTGATATTTGTGAAACTTGAGCCCAATGAGATAGCATTGGTTAGGCTCTTAAAGGGACAGTGTTAAGGAGCCTGAAAACAGGATGCTGTTTGCGATGCCTGTTGTAAGCAGAGAGCTGTACAAGCCTGTCAAATTATAGCCCTAATCCAGGACTGATTTGTGCCTGACACACCCTGGCATTGGTATAGCCGGCCCCTCTGGTGCCCAGGGCTGTGAAGTTCAATGTCAAACCCCCCCACTGCCTGACCTGGAAGTAATTGCAGTGACGTAATGACATCACCACAAATTACTTCTGGGTTGTGGGCAGGGGTCTGTGTGATGAGAAGAAGAAAGGAGAAGTACCTTGACACCACTCAAAGCATGATACCCGGGGCAGTGTACCCTCCCAGCCCCCCTTAGCTATACCTCTGTATCCTGGGGCTTTATAGGAGAGGTGCAGAATCTGAAGTGGCCCATAAAGAAAATTAAAACACTAAGAAACAGGATCCAAAATGTGACTGTCTTTATTTGAAGTGCTATATATCTCTCAGTATGTGGGGCTCCTTGGCAATGCTAAACTTTCAGGAGATTAAAAAAATAACACTTCAAACTGATACAGTGCTTTCTGGGAGTGCAAAGTTCTTCATATATGTTGGCTTTACAACAACCCTGTAATCTGAATTAGGGCTAACAATCTACAGACAATAATATGCCCAAAGGCACTTGGGCTTGGCATTATACAAGATTATACAAGTTTCTGTTGATGAAGAGGAAATCACTGTTTTTGCATTTATTTCCTTGACTCCATGCCTTGAAATGAATCGGGTCCCCCTCCTCCCACTGAGGAAGGCTGGCTACAGTCCTGATTTATTGGAATGTGCATGCTCTCATTGTTTTTTCTTTCTTTCTGAAGAAATGCAGTTTTCTAGATGTCATCACTGTACAGAGGGGACAGGTGAACAGTTTGGACATGCAAGACAACTGTAAAAGAACAGGTTAAAATGTTTGCTAGCAGTGAGAATTGCCATCTTGAAAGAAATGAATGATGCCCTCATGTTTTGTAAGCAATGTACCACCTACTGATAGACAACGCTACCAACGTGTGCCCAAGACAGTTCCAGGCATTCTGACATGCTGTTTCATCATTCTGTCACTCTTCAGTGTGACCAAGCAGCAGAATTCAGGTTAGTGCTATGCAGCTGGGTGCAGCTTGCTCAGTGACTGGAATGACCAATGTGTGTTTCAGCACCCATACTCAGTTCCCCAGGAAGGGAAGGGAGGGGGAGGATGCATTGCTTGCTTCCAGCTCTATCCCAAACACAGATTCCAGGTTGCAAAGGTGGGGAAGGTGCCCAAAACCTCCTTTTCAGGACCTGGACTATAATTTGAAACAGAGGTCAAGGTCCTACACACCATAGCCTCATCTCCATGATGGACAACAGAGGGACTGATGAGAAAGATTAGCCATAGCTTATCATTGTCCCATTCATTGTGATGGTCAGGATCTGGTCAACTTCTCTGCTTGGAGAAAGAGTACATGTGTGGGATGGAGCTATGTGAGGAGCTGGAAGAGAGCTGATGAGGTGTCATAGTTAGAGTACTGAAACAGGGATATTCAAATTCCAACTGGGTGATTCTGGGCAGTCTCTCTTAGTCTAACCTACCTCATAGGGACAAAATGGGGGGGGGGTGGAATCTTGTACACTGCTCTGAGTTTTTGTGAAGAATAGTGAGATAGAGACATACCTAATAACAATTACAACTTTCCTGTCTCACCTCAGCTCATCAAACTTGATTAGATTTGCCTTGTCAATACGATGATTACGCAGGTTGAAGTGTTTTACTGTAACTGAGCAGTTTTCCTCTAAAATAATATTTCTGTCCCTCAAGCTTGCTTAAAAATACATTGCAGAAGTAGGCAAGTGAGCAGTTCATGCTTTGAAGTCAGTGTGTAAAACCCCCTGAGCGTATTTCACATGCTCAGACTTCTTAGAGCTGTCTATGTGATATTAAGGGGTACTGCACAGCATCCTTCAGACAGATGTATTGATGATGGGGTTTGATTGCATGGGGAACTGTTGGTGTTTTATCTTTCAGAGTGATGGATTACAGCTTGCAAGAGTACAGATGGTACTCTTATGAGTTCCTAATTGTGTTGTGAATCTCCTGGGGCATCTCGCTGGGTCTTGGTTTTTGATTTGGAGAGGAAAGGAACTGGTATTTGTCCCACAGATTCTGGCAAAGGAGTTCAAGAGAAGATGGCAGGCAGGACCACACCTGAGTGGGACGTGACTCTCGGAAGTTCTCTAAGCAAACGGAATCAGCACCAGATGGGCTAGAAGCAAGGTCATTGCTTCCTGACATGCAGGTGTTTTGAAAACTATTTCTGAGCATTGAAATAAGGGCTACTTTGCAAATATTTGAACAGAAAGGAAATATAGCATACAAATCACAGTTACACACATTTGTGTGTGTGAATTTCTATTTTTGCAGGACATGTAGTGGTGTACAGTGTGTGTTGTGATATGCTCTGACCTTTAAAATCAAATATGATTACATTGTCTTGGGGTTCATTTGTAAACGACATATGTCATCCTACCAGTGCTGGAGCTGCAAGGTCGATCAGCCCACGCTGTATCCAGTGTATCCGCTGGGAAGGAGCAGACTGGAGGTCTCCTCAGGGTAAGGGAATATTTGTCCCCTTATGCCATCTAAAGTCCCAGCCTGCTCAGTGGGGCAACTTGGATCTGCACCTGCTAAATATCCAACACAAGTCCAAACTGCCCCATGTTGGGCTTTCAGGCCCGAGAAGGGGTATAGGAATAAGAATGCACCAGCACTGCTGATCCTGCCACTTCTGGGCCTGATCTGCCCCCATCTCCACCCTCCCCACCCTTTTCCATCCTCTCCCAGCTCCTGTGCTTCCTGGCAGGAACTTTCCTGCTCTGCTCTTTCTGGAGCTCCTTTTGAATCCAGTGCTGGCGAGACTGCGCATGCCTTCCCACCAGAGTTGCTTACTTAGCGGGTGTCACAGACCACTTTATGATACTTTTGCAACACAGCAGTTGCTGTGCCAGCATTAGTCTAGAACAGGGGTGTCCAAACATTTTGACAGGAAGGCCACATCATTTCTCTGACACTATGTCAGGTGCCAGGAAAGAAAGAATTAATTTACATTTCAAATTTGAATGAATTTACATAAATGAATATATTAGAGATGGAACTTATATGGATGAATGAAGGTCTTGCAATAGCTCAAGGTCTATAAACAGCCTTGCACAAAGCAAGGTCAGTCTTTCCTTCACTACCACTGCTATATCGCAGACATGAAACAGCAAGTAGTGGAGGGAGCCCTCATCCCACAGCTCAGATGAGAGGTTGAACAGTTGTCCTCATGCTGAGAGCAACTGCATTGGGCCAGCGCAGGCTTCAGCAAGTCTCTGGAGGGCCAGAGGCTCATTGGAGACTAGGGGCTCCCCAAGGGCCTGATTGGGAGCCTCCGAGGGCCGCAAGTGGCCCCCGGGCCGGGGTTTGGGCACCCCTGGTCTAGAACACTGGTTCCCAACCTATGGTCCGTGGATCACTGGTGGTCTGCGAGACCCTGAGAAGTGGTCCATGAAGTCTCAGGAAAAAAAGAGATCACCTTTAATCACCTCCTGCATTGGCTGTGGGTGGTCCATTCTCCGCCGTCTCTGATCACCAGAGAGTGTGATCAGACTGACTTCAGTCACAGTCAGCAACAAAAGCAAGTAACCCACAAATCTTCTCTATAAATAAAAAATTGTTTCTAAAATTGCAAATTTAATTGAATTTTTTTGTGTGCAGGCTCATGGGGGTTGCATGTGTTCCACAAGAATTCCAATTTTTGCTTCAGTGGTCCACAGGTTCCTAAAGTGGTCCACTGGTCTAGAGTAAGATTGTTCTGAAAATCTATCTGGGATAAACAGTTACCTCTCCAAACTAAAAAATGTGGGGGTTTTCTTGTTGTTTTTTTTTGTTTGTTTTTTTGTCTTTCTGAATGTGGATTAAAGCTGTGGTTGTTTTGCTGAAATGAGTTTCCTTCCCAGTGACTTTGGCTTAAGCTAGATAAGTTTAATAAGAGCACAGATTTTAGGAATGATAAACTTTCTCGTTAAATGTGGTGTCTTCACACGGACTAACAGTGTCTGCAGCATTAACATCTGTTGCTTTTCAACCATGAAAATTAGTCTTTCCCTTTAGGACATGAAAATGATTTGGTGGCAGTTAGAAATTCCATGCTAAGGGTCATTAGGAAAGGGTTCCAAAAGAAGACTGCCAATATTAGAATGTCCCTATGAGAATCTAGGATGCAGCCACATTTGACATACTGCATAAGGTGTACAGTTCTGGTTTCCAGGCCTCAAGAAGGATATTGCAGAGATGGAAAAGGTGCACAGCAAGACAACCAAAATGATCATAGGGCTATAGCACCCTCCTTACAAGGTGAGGCTACAGCATTTAGGGCAGGTGCAAGATGGCCCTCAAGTTCCTTTATGTCTGTACTGAAAGGCCTGCTTGTAGCACTGTATGCAACTTTTGCAACATTCTGACACGACTGTGTGATCAAAAAAAGGACTGTATAAATGTGGTCTTGAACCTTAATGGCTGTGCGCACTAAGGACAAAGAGTGGATTTAGTACCTACTCCAGTGATGTTCCACAACAAACCCTTTTACTTTCTGCCACATAAGTGAATGGCTGCCATTTATTCCTAAAGGGAAAGCAGCACACTTTGGGATATTGTTGAGGTGGGCACAGAATATGTCCATTTCAGATGCCTGGTCAAGGGTCATGGCGTGATGCAAGCCCTCTTCCTCCACCCAGCCCAGCCATCATAATGACTTATATTTTTGCAAGTGTTTTGATAAATCCCAGAGTGTGGGAGAAAGATTTCTCAAGGACTTTTTTTGTTCTTTTTAGTATACTGTGCATGCACTGTAGGCGTTTGCTAACTTTTCAGATGAAGCGTCTGTGCTTTTTTGGAATGATGTATGGCTTTAGTTCATGCCAGTTGGCATCTTTGTCTCTTTGAAAAAGTCCATGCTGTGTCACTATTCCACAAAATACAGTCTTACTCTGTCAAAATATCATCCCCGCTCTTCTCTGAAACTGACTCCCTGCCTCCTGCAATTAGTTAAAAGCAGGAGTGGATTGAAAATGTTGCTACTTTTGACAGCATCCAAAACCCCTGAAGGCAAAGGTGACTGTTTATTGTTACTGCCCTGTCTAACCGCAGTGTGTGTGTGCACCCCCCCCTCACATGCACAGAGTTGTGTGATCATATTTGCAACAGTGCGGATATTCATGAAAGATGGGCGTCAGCTGCTCGGAAGGCTATAATAAGTGTGACTGAAAAGTGCTCTGTTAGTTACCATTTCTCTAGAAATGCTCCTTTTCAGAAACACTCATTTAAAGGCACTTTGAGAGTGATTTGTCCTGCTGATGGCATCACTCAGATGGAGAACTGTTTTAATATGGGAAAATGGAAACAAACAAACAACAGGTAACAATAGTCCACGACTCTATTTCCATTTTTCTGGGTGTGTCCTACACAGTGCAACCAATTTCATTGTTCCACTGTCACAAAACAACATCCACTAAAACTGAGTGTTGGTAGAGTTAGAACAGACAAAAGAAAATATTTCTTTACCAGCATGTCATTAGTCTGTGAAAATCCTTGCCACAGGATGTGGTGATGGCATCTGGTCTAGATGCCTTTAAAAGGGGATTGGACAGCTTTCTAGAAGAAAGGTTCATCACAGGTTACAAATTGTGATGCTATATGCAGTCTCCTGGTTTTGGAAGCAGGCTACCTCAGAATGCCAGTGTAAGGGAGAGGCACCAGGATGCAGGTGCTTTGTTGTTTTGTGTACTCCCTGAGGCATCTGGTAGGCCACTGTGCGATGCAGGAAGCTGGATTAGATGGGCCTATGGCCTGATCCAGTGGGGCTGTTCTTATGTTCTTTAAAGTGCTATGGCCAGCAGTTTAATCCTGCAGTGGATTGGGTTGGGACTTGTGGTTAAGAACTTTTTTTAAAAATTCTTCTCTGAGTGAAGAGGGATAGAAATGGGTGCAATTCCTAATGGTTAGCAATGACCCTTACTCACTTTGTCTTATCATCACTTTTCTTACTGATCAGAATGGAATTTTGTGGATTTGGATTGGCAATTTGCTACTTCCACTCAGTGCCCAATCCAGACATGTGCGCATTGACTCATCGCAAGCATGCACTGTCACAAACATGCCATTAGGCACATTTGTGAGCCCTTAGCATGGGCCCAGTGCCAGAGCTAGCCCAGTGTGAGCCCGCACTGGGCCAGCTCTGGTGCTGGGCCTGGGTTCTGCCACCCAGCTGTTGCCTAGACTGCGTGGCAGCAGAGAGATGAGTGAGGGTGTGGGGGGAGATGGGGAAGAGGCATCCTGGGGCAGGAGGAGGCAGGGCAAAGGTGGGTGGAAGGTGGGGAGGAGGTATGGCAGGGGAGAGAGTTGAGCTGGAAGAGGGTGGGACCAGTGGAGCTCAGCTCCACCGGATCCCGAACCCCATGTCAGGCCATGTGGCCCAACACTGGAGTCTCTGATTCTGTGCTAGTTCCATAACCGCCACAGAACTGAGTAGCCCCATTGCATCCCCTTCCCCCGAGGAGCCACCACAGGTTGTCCTGTTGTGCTCAGGATGCCATGGTAGCCATTCTGGCACCATGGCAGCTCCTTGTGTTGCAAGGTTGAAGAAAGCAAGACTCAGTACTCAAGGGTGATTGTTTGCAGGCTTTATTTCATTGCTAGCAATGGGCATCTCATGGGACTAATGTCCAAAGCACCGAGAGCAATTGTCAATGTTGACTGGACCCTTTATACCATTCTGGGTCCTTTGTTTGAAAATCTGAACTTCCCATTGGCTAAAGTTTGACATCATAGATGGGGCAAACTCCAAATAGGTTGTAGATAACCTTAGAGACACCTGATAGGTGAGTTTCAAGTTACAGGTTTCCAAAAAAGGTGAAATTAAACAATTAAACATTTTAAATTACAAAGTTTTCAAAAGCCAGCAGGGAGTGCTATAATATCATTTTATCCAGTATTGACCCAGTGTTGACCCTTATTCACATCCATCAATTCAATTAGGACTTCCTTGACAGGTCTCTGTACCATCCTCATTAAAAGAGATGACACAAGAGATGACTGGTACTGTTATCTTTATCTGCAAACCTTTCCCTTATGCTAATGTCAACATTGAACACCTGTGAAGCCTTCCTGCAATGTTAAAACTTTTGTCGGTTCTTAAGACTTTTCTAAAATCAAGCAAACCTTTGGTTCTTTAAGAACTACTTCTATGGCTAATATGTCCCCATATGTGAATTACAATATAGGGCAAAGACTAGCACTGGCAGGCAGGCATAGTGATGTCCTTGGCAAGATGTGTACTTCTGCCAAGTTGAAGCCTATCTCTTCGTTGCCTAGTTGCACTATCTTTTCTAAATTCCAGAGTGCTTGCACTTTGAGGCCTAAACAGCTTCTGTGAGCAGCTTTCTGTGAGACTAACAATTTGCTTTTAAATAAAGTCAAACAGCTTTTACTATTCTCTGAGTTTCCATGCTTTAGCAATGTGGCTTTTAAGCTTTTGCACAAATGGTATGTTACCCAGGTTGCTCCAGTGGCTTTTACATGTGGGTTACAATCTGGGGTCACTGTGCCTCACTTGCTCCAGGCAGTTCAGGATTGGGCTGCCCTTGTTAGCAGTGGATCTGAAATAGGTAGAGCAGTGTTTCTCAAACTGTGGGTTGGGACCCATTAGGTGGATCGTGAGCCAATTTTAAGTTGATCCCCATTCATTTCAATATTTTATTTTTAATATATCAAACTTGATGCTACCATGGTATGTGATGGCATTTGGGGAAATGTTACAGACCTGTACTTTTAACAAGCTACTATGTATATTCCTTCAACAATGATAGTAAATGGAACTTACTCCTGGGTAAGTGTGGATAGGATTGCAGCCTAGGATTGATAAAAAATTTTCCTGCTTGATGATATCACTTCCGGTCATGACATCACTTTCAGTGGGTCATGACAGATTCTTATTCTAAAAAGTTCGTCCTGTGCTAAATGTGTGAGAACCACTGAAGTACAGGAAAACCAGGGATTTCTACCACACTCCCTGATTCCAAATTAGAGTGTGTAATGAAAATCCCTAATTTTCCTCTACTTTTTGTGTACAACTTTCATGTCTTTTGCATATTTCCAGAAAAGTTTCAGGGAAGAAGGATGTGTGGTGAGCATCTACAGACATATAGTTCTCCATGGAAAGGGCTCAGACAGGAGGAAAAGCAAGCAGTTACCGTACATTCCCAGGTGTGGCCCAGTTACCTCACAATAAAGGAGTATATACAATCTATACTGTAGTGCTACCAGAAGTAGAAAACCAGACATACACCTGTGGCGAGTACACCACACAAGAAATGAACTCACCTTTCCAGAAGGCATGGCCTGAGGCACAGAGAATTGTCCTGCATCACACAAGAAAGTCCCTGACAGATTTAGAATGACATTCCTGACCTTTTGCTTCCCAGACCTTAGCCGCAAGCCTGTTTGTCTTGCTACTATGTCTGTTCGAATGGTTAGTCCAGTTACGCAATCACTTTTCTCATGCCTTATTTTTCATCCCACCCATGTTTATTTACTCTCTATTCTTTTCCGGTGATTACCATGAGCCACATACCACAGAATGTGCTACTGTGCAGTCTTTCTTAACAACATTCCTGATGCACATCTACAAGTTGACTTGCCCAGTCGTTAAGCAAAAAAAAAAAAAAAAGCCTTGTATCTGCTGTGCATAGATTTCAGTGCTGTTCTTTTTTAAATATAAACTAGGTTAACCAATGCCATGACTTCTCTTGTCTAATAGCTGTATTAAGAAAGACAGAATGCTATTACAGATTCACTTGCTCTTGTCCCCAAAAGCAGGGAAACCGCAAGCGAACGCTCTCCATTTATCTTATGTGCATTATGTTTAATGAAGATGGATTACAGTCTCATGCCATTGGGATCACTTACAATTTGAGACTGAAGGCCCAATCCTATCCAACTTTCCAGTTCTGATGCAGCCATGCCAATGGGGCACTCACTTTAGGTAAGGGAACAATTGTTCCTTTATGTTGGGGCTGCATCAGTGCTAGAAAGTTGGGTAGGATTGGGTCCTGAGATACTTGTGTGCTTAATCACACTACTTGCCCTGATTAGGTTTAATTATAAAATTTAATTATAAGCTTAATTATAAGGGCTTAGGTTTAATTATAAGTAGCAAGTTGGGGGTGTGTGTGAAATGCGATTAAACTGTGCAGAGGGACTTTAATAGTTTGCCCTCACCATTGTTTTGATCTGCATCCCCTGCATAATTTTAAAATGAAGGTGGAAAAAAATCTTCCACTGGCTTTCGATATAACGTTCTTTAAATTAAAAAATGTCACGGGGGGGGGTGATGAGGATTAAAACTGCAGCTGGGGTAAACTACTGAAGTCCTCCTACTCCCCTGCTATTGTGTTGCCCCATTTTGCAGCCCCCACTTGCTATTTATTATTAAACCTAAATCCAGCAAGTTGCACAAATGCCCTGGATACAGTACTTTGGTTCCATACCTTCATAGTCCCTTGGTGATTCAATTCCATCCTAAAGCAGCAGTCATTTTTCATACCATAGTATGAATTGCACATTAAGTGAGGTTTGCTTATTTCAGACTATCTATCTATCTATCTATCTATCTATCTATCTATCTATCTATCTATCTATCTATCTATCTATCTATCTATCTATCTATCTATCTATCTATCTATCTATCTATCTATCCAGGAGGTCTGGTCTAGAGGGTAGAGCCTCCGTCTGCCTGAAGATAACATCCACAAGGTCGCCAGTTCGAGGCCACCAGCACCGTGCGACCTTGAAGCAGCTGACAAGCAGAAGCCGAGCTATTCCATCTGCTCTGAGCGTGGGAGGATGGAGGCCAGAATGTGAAGCCAGATCGGAACGAAACACCTGAATGTAGTGGTTCTTGAAAGAAAAAACCTTCTTTCAAATTGTAAAAATCCCTATTTAATAAGGGATTTAAATAAAAGCCTGCCTATGTAAACCGCCTTGAATAAAGACCAAGAAAGGCGGTATATAAATACCTATTATCTATCTATCTATCTATCTATCTATCTATCTATCTATCTATCTATCTATCTATCTATCTATCTATCCTAACCTAACCTAACCTAACCTAACCCTAAAAAGTACTTCTAAATCAATAGGACAGTGCTCAGTCTCTGTCTCTGTAATCTCAGTCTCTGTAATCTCTGTCAAGAAAGGCCTTTAAGGGCACAATCCTAACCAATTTTCCAGCACTGGCAGAACTGTGCCAGTGGAGCATGTGCTGCATCCTGCTGTTGGATGGCAGTCATGGAGGCCTCCTCAAGGTAAGGAAATGTTTGTTCCCTTTCCTTGGAGTTGCAGTGCCTTGACCTCAGTGCTGAAAAGTCAGTTAGGATTGCGCCCTAAAGCTCTTTGCCAGTTTGGGGCCCGATCCTGAACAGCTCACTATCGCAAATGTGCTGTAAAGCATGTTTGCGGTCCCTACCACTGAGTGAGCACCGGTGGCAGCCCAGCGCTGGGCAACCACCGGGTGGCCACCAGAGCTCCGCTGCTCAGCGGTTGCATGGACCACCAAGCAGCGGAGAGGTAAGTGGGGGCGTGGGGAGAGGCAGGGAGGAGGCATTCTGGAGAGGGGGGAGGCAGGCGGGGAGCAGGCGTTATGGGGAGGGGGGAAGGGGGGAGATGGCAGGGAGGGAGAGAGGCAGGACCAGTGAAGCAGAACTCCACTGGATGCAGAACCTCCTCATCGGGCTCAGTGCCCGACATGGAGGTTCTTGATTCACCGTTGACCTTCGGGTTCTTGTGAATCGAGTAGCCCCGTTGCAGGGCTACTTGCTTTACCTGGGGGAAGGGGACGAGGAGCTGGTGGCGGCTGCCCGGAGCATCCAGATATCCTCCTGGTGAACTACATGCCTACAATCCTCATGACCTTAAAGGGCATCATTACTCTCCCGATCATATTCCAGGTTCAGTACCCACTGCCACAAATAGCTTCCAAGCTGGGACAACTTCAAATACTAACTTGCAAGAATCATTAAGATCCACAGAAATCCACAGATTTCCCTTTCCCAGAACTCCTCTCCCAAAACCCATTTCTTCTTATTCCTAAGTACCAACTTTAAAGTTTTAATGTGTGCTTTGGTTTTTGTGTCTGATTTTTGTTTTCTGAATAGCAGCTGTGCACTACATGGTGGAGGAGGAATTAGCTTTTTGCTCTGATGCAATTCCAGTCCAGATCACTCAGATACACCCACCATGGCTGCTGTTGACCCTTGAAGGGAAGCTCTCATTGACACCAGTGGGAGCATCCATTCTGAGGCACACAGTAGCTACAAGCAGTCTCCCATCCAGATTGAGACTCAAATTCCCAGGAGTTCAAGTTCTCCACTCCGAATGCAGTCACACTGTGATCCAGCTGGGATTTCTGCCATTCTATTTAGAAAATTGAAAGGAGATAGTGAGACATGCAGGGTCAACACTTTTTTAAAATAACATGTAGTTTTATCCTTTTTCTTCCAGCAATCTCTGATAAACTCAGGTTGCAAACCTAGAATAGAATAATATATAATATAATATTATTTATAGAAACTATTCCCCCTTCCCCCTTCAACAAAAAATGGCAAGAAAAGAAAAAAGCATTTCTGCCTAACGGCACAGTGCTCTACTCAGAAGTAAGTCCCATGGTGTTCAATAAGGATTACTCCCAGGAAAGTGTGCATAGGAATGTAGCCTTTATGTGTTAAACTGGTAGAGCTTAGACATTCCATCCAGTTTTCTGAAATCAGGAAAGCTTATACCCCTTGCTGAAGAAATCTACTGTACCAAATCTCATTCTGATATAGGACAAATGATCTCATTCATATAAGGAATGGAATTGCTATGGCTCCAAAAGAGAAAGCCTCACGTCTTAACTATAGAACCACTATCATGACTCTGTAATGAGGGACTTTCTGAAAAGGTCATTCTATGAGAACTGCTATGAACTTAAAAGACAAGCAATTCCCTCATGCCACAGTGAATGCATTCACGATTCTCCAATCTAGTTGTTAGGCTTCTTTTAATGAATGCCAAGCCTAGCTGTAGACTCAATTTATTTTTTGAAAGCGAACACGTGTTGCTCTCTTTTGCTGGTGCTGGAGTTCAGGAGGAGGATGGGGGGAGTCTGGAAAGCAGAACCGAGTTCAGTTAACTGGATGACCCGTTCTTGGTCCTGCAGAATGTCAAAGATTGCTGTGGGCTCAAGTGTTTGCCAAGGCTGTCGGATGTCCTGATTTATTACTTATTACTTAGCTCCATGGAGAGCTTACTGTCTGTAATTAGAACCTCATGGGCTTCTTCTTTGACAATAAAATACCCAAGCAGGGAAGAAATCTTGCAACAGGGCCAGACAGATTATACATGTTGCAACTGATTTTACATTGTTCCCAATAGGCAGGCTCTTCTGCAAGCAGGAGAACGTGAACCAAAATTAATTAAAATGAAGCACTTCTCAAATTCTCCTATGCCCACTGGCTTTCTCATGAAACAATGCTGTGGATTTGAAAGATGCCTCCCCCCCACCAATGGAAATGCTTTAGATTTCAAGTGGACTTAATAAATGGAAATAAATGGCTTTTGATTGTTTTGGAATGTAATGATTGGGTGGATGTAAGCAATGATTTGATGTTTTCCTTTTACGAGACTGTACCGACAGAGTTTTCATGCTGGAATGGATCAGGACCTGTCAGTGTTCAGACCCCATGCCCTCCTCTGAAGAGGAGGACCAGGAGCCTTTAGCAACCCCTAGCACAGGCAAGGGAAAGTTAAATCCTGAGGCACAGCTCCTGCTCCCAACATAAAAAGGCCATAATAGCAAGGCTCTAATTCTACTGCATTGGGACCACCATCCCTACTCCAAACCCTCCTCCTTATCCCCAAGTCTCCAAAGCAGCTGAGACAGGGGGATCATGTTGAAACCCAGGTATAGGGATGCACTGCATATTTGGCAGCCCAAGGCCTTTTCTTCCAACAGGCCTACATAAGATGACAAGGCAGGCATATTAGTCTGTATTCTAGACCAAGACCAGGATAAGATCCATAAAAAAACAGAACCACCAGAAGCCCTATTAAGGCACATCTGGCTGCTCAGATTCTGCTGGATTGCTTGTCTGCTACTCCAGGCCTCTCAGTCAAAGCTCTGCTCTCAACAGAGAGATTCTGCTGAATAGCAATTCAGCTGGTCCATGCTTTTGGCTGAGTCCCACTGCTCACATCTGCTGCATTGCACAAACAGTGGAAGTGTTGCCCTTTGAAACATCACAGCTATGTACTGATGGTGACTTATGATGCTGTCTGTGGTAGCTGTAATGCACAAAACTCCTAGTTCAAACTTTACCTTAGCTAGGTGACCTTAGACTATTCGCTTAGCCTTGGCTCCCCAGCAGCAATATAGGAACAATAATACGGATAAGACATACATGTTGGTATCCTTTAGTCTCGGAAGACTATGGTATCGCACTCTGAATGGTGGCTCTGGAACAGTGTCCTCTCCAGTACACGAAGCCTGGGTAAAGTAGGTATGGAGGATAGGCTGTTACCCATGCAGCAAATCCCCCCTCTCCACATCACTGAAATGGTCCAATGGAAAGGCAGAAGCCAATACGGTTGGTTCCAGTGGCGTCGCAGGAGTTGCCAGAACGTGACTGTGTTCAGCCATGAACTGCCTCAGGGACTCCGGCTCCGGATTTTGCCTCGAGGTTGACTCCTGAAGCCTTTTCCTTAACTGGATGTAGCCACAAGGCAGTGGAGGTTTGGGATCAGAGTTTTCCTTCTCTCAGATGAGCTGCCTTTCCAGGCTGACGAGCCCCATCTACCCGGTGGCTGTTTAGTCGCCTCTTACGACAAGTACAGCCAAACTGAGGGCCTATTCTTATCCCCAGCCCCCAGGATAAGAATTACTGAGATAATGTTTGTGAAGCATCCAAAAAGTGATGTATAAATTAAGATACACATGTCATATAGGAAAAAGATTGTAGTTCAATCTCCTTTCTAATGTGAGGGATCTATGTGAGGTCACACACAGAGAAGAAGGATATTGCCAGGACAATGGCATCAATAGCCCTTAAGGATCTAATGTCATTCCCAGTTCAGACGACTCATGCATGAATAGTTGTTCAGTACTGTGCCAGTTGTACTTCAGAAATTCTCAGGATGTAGTGCTTTGGGAAATGCCAGCAGTAGTGTCAACATTGGGAATGACACATTCTTCAAAAAAAAAAAAAGAGATTGCTATTGCTTTTCACATGGCAAATTTCTGTGCTAGTTTGCCTGGCTAGCTGACCACTGCATGGCATTGCACCGTATTGATTTTAAAATCAATCAGCTCTCACTCTTGCTTTCACTGTATGGGGTGATATTTATGATAGGGCTCAAGAATCTTTGAGTACAGAAGAAAATGAAATTATGTCGTCCCCAGCATATGAGTAAACACGAGAAGTGCCAGCTGGTAAGGAATTAGCCACATACGCACTTCCAGGCGGACAAATTAAGGGACATACTCCAACCAAAATAAAGAAAATGACCACTTGTACACATTCCATCTGTATTAGTCAGCATGCAGGGAATGAGAGAAGTGATCATTAGTTGTGTGTATGTGGTCATGGATACAAGCACTTTCACCAGACTTGTAACTCTTGCTAACTGCTATTCTTGTCATATGCAGTTGTCTTATTTTGAGTCATTGGTTCATCTAGCTCCATATTGTCTGCACTGACTAGAAGCAGTTCTCCAAGATGTTGGTTATTCCCAGCCTTATGTAGAGATACCAGACACTGAAGCTGGAGACCCTCTGCATGCAGCATATGTACTCTCTTGCTGAGCAATGCTCCTCTCCTCCCCAGTTACCCTCTGTAGTAGTATTCTTATCCTCTGTATGAAATGCCTTCTCCCTCTATAAAACATTGAGGGATTTTACCAAAGCAGCCATGTAACTTCACGACAGTTCTTAAGCCATTTCTGCCCAACGTTGCATATGCACAACAGGGATCAAATGTGTACACCAGTGGGCTGGGCAGAAATGGGTTAAATAGGCAGCCCAATTCTAGCTAATTCCCTACTTGCTGGCGCAGTTGTGCCAGTGAGGTGTATGCTGCATCCCACATGGGTTTTGAGCTACCAAGGTTTCCTCGAGGTAAGGGTACATTTTTTTCCTGTGCCCTGGGATAAGCCCTTGCTACCCTGCAGGGTCTATTTAGTCCAAGTGTATCCAGGAAGGTGAATTGAGGCAGTGAAGGGGGATAGGATATTGGTGGCGCTGCAGCCTGATACCACTCCTTTCCTGGCCTCTCCACCCCATTCTGCCCACCTCCCTGCTTCCTGTCTGCCTCCTGTACTAACTTACATAAGAACATAAGAACATAAGAACAGCCCCACTGGATCAGGCCATAGGCCCATCTAGTCCAGCTTCCTGTATCTCACAGCGGCCCACCAAATGCCCCAGGGAGCACACCAGATAACAAGAGACCTCATCCTGGTGCCCTCCCCTACATCTGGCATTCTGACTTAACCCATTCCTAAAATCAGGAGGTTGCGCATACACATCATGGCTTGTACCCCATAATGGATTTTTCCTCCAGAAACTCGTCCAATCCCCTTTTAAAGGCGTCTAGGCTAGACGCCAGCACCACATCCTGTGGCAAGGAGTTCCACAGACCGACCACGCGCTGAGTAAAGAAATATTTTCTTTTGTCTGTCCTAACCCGCCCAACACTCAATTTTAGTGGATGTCCCCTGGTTCTGGAATTATGTGAGAGTGTAAAGAGCATCTCCCTATCCACTCTGTCCATTCCCTGCATAATTTTGTATGTCTCAATCATGTCCCCCCTCAAGCGTCTCTTTTCTAGGCTGAAGAGGCCCAAACGCCGTAGCCTTTCCTCATAAGGAAGGTGCCCCAGCCCCGTAATCATCTTAGTTGCTCTCTTTTGCACCTTTTCCATTTCCACTATGTCTTTTTTGAGATGCGGCGACCAGAACTGGACACAATACTCCAGGTGTGGCCTTACCATCGATTTGTACAACGGCATTATAATACTAACCGTTTTGTTCTCAATACCCTTCCTAATGATCCCAAGCATAGAATTGGCCTTCTTCACTGCCGCCGCACATTGGGTCGACACTTTCATCGACCTATCCACCACCACCCCAAGATCTCTCTCCTGATCTGTCACAGACAGCTCAGAACCCATCAGCCTATATCTAAAGTTTTGGTTTTTTGCCCCAATGTGCATGACTTTACACTTACTGACATTGAAGCGCATCTGCCATTTTGCTGCCCATTCTGCCAGTCTGGAGAGATCCTTCTGGAGCTCCTCACAATCACTTCTGGTCTTTACCACTCGGAAAAGTTTGGTGTCGTCTGCAAACTTAGCCACTTCACTGCTCAACCCTGTCTCCAGGTCATTTATGAAGAGGTTGAAAAGCACCGGTCCCAGGACAGATCCTTGGGGCACACCGCTTTTCACCTCTCTCCATTGTGAAAATTGCCCATTGACACCCACTCTCTGCTTCCTGGCCTCCAACCAGTTCTCAATCCACGAGAGGACCTGTCCTCTAATTCCCTGACTGTGGAGTTTTTTCAGTAGCCTTTGGTGAGGGACCGTGTCAAATGCCTTCTGAAAGTCCAGATATATAATGTCCACGGGTTCTCCCGCATCCACATGCCTGTTGACCTTTTCAAAGAATTCTATAAGGTTTGTGAGGCAAGACTTACCCTTACAGAAGCCATGCTGACTCTCCCTCAGCAAGGCCTGTTCGTCTATGTGTTTTGAGATCCTATCTTTGATGAGGCATTCCACCATCTTACCCGGTATGGATGTTAGGCTGACCGGCCTATAGTTTCCCGGGTCCCCCCTCTTTCCCTTTTTAAAAATAGGCGTGACATTTGCTATCCTCCAATCTTCTGGCACTGTGGCCGTTTTGAGGGACAAGTTGCATACCTTAGTCAAGAGATCTGCAACTTCATTCTTCAATTCCTTAATAACCCTTGGGTGTATGCCATCAGGGCCCGGTGACTTATTGATCTTTAATTTATCAATGAGGTCTGAAACATCTTCTCTTTTAACCTCTATCTGACTTAACTCCTCGGTTAGGAGGGGCCGTTCGGGCAGCGGTATCTGCCCGAGGTCTTCTGCCGTGAAGACAGATGCAAAGAACTCATTTAATTTCTCTGCCATCTCTAAGTCTCCTTTTATCTCCCCTTTCCCTCCCTCACCATCCAGAGGGCCAACCGCTTCTCTGGCGGGTTTCCTGCTTCTAACATATTTGAAGAAGCTTTTATTATTCCCCTTAATGTTGCTGGCCATGCGTTCCTCATAGACTCGCTTGGCCTCCCCTATCACCTTCTTACATTTCTTTTGCCACAGTTTATGTTCCTTTTTATTCTCTTCATTAGGGCAAGACTTCCATTTACGGAAGGAAGCTTCCTTGCCCTTCACAGCCTCTCTAACTTGGCTGGTTAGCCATGCGGGCACCCTCCTGGATTTAGTGGAACCCTTCTTTCTTTGCGGTATACACCTCTGCTGGGCCTCTATTACTGTTGTTTTAAGCAGCCTCCATGCATTCTGGAGAGACTGGACTCTTTTTACCCTCCCTTTCAACCTCCTTCTAACCAGCCTCCTCATTTGAGGGAAGTCCGCCTGTCGGAAGTCAAGGGTTTTTGTTAGAGATTTGCCTGGTATTCTTCCCCCAACGTGCACGTCAAAACGGATCGCAGCATGATCACTGTTCCCCAATGGCTCAGTAATGTTTACATCTCTAACCAGGTCCTGCGTACCGCACAAAATTAAATCCAGAGTCACCTGTCCTCTGGTGGGCTCCGTGACTAGCTGATCTAAGCCACAGTCATTCAGCACGTCAAGAAATCCGGTTTCCTTATCGTGACCAGAACACAAATTGACCCAGTCAATATGAGGATAATTGAAGTCCCCCATGATTACAACCCTGTCCTTCCTTGTCACCTCCCTGATCTGTTTCCTCATTTCAAGGTCCCCATCAGATTTCTGGTCTGGAGGACGATAGCACGCCCCCAGTATTACATCGCTGCACAAGCCTGGTAATTTAACCCACAGAGATTCTACGGTGGAGTCGGACCCACCTTCAATCTCTACTTTGCTGGATTCTATCCCTTCCTTAACATAAAGGGCCACCCCACCTCCAACACGCCCCTGCCTGTCCCTCCTGTAGAGTTTATAGCCCGGGATTGCGGTATCCCACTGATTCTCCGCATTCCACCAGGTTTCCGTTATGCCCACTATGTCAATATTTTCCCTTGTCACCAGACATTCCAGTTCTCCCACCTTTGCTCGTAGACTTCGGGCATTCGCATAAAAGCATTTATACACGGAATGCCCCAGGATGGGCTGCTTATTCACTCCTTTGTCCCCGCATCCTCTCATTGTGCCAAACCGTCTATCACATCCCATCTCCCTACCTTTCCCAATTTCTTCTCCTACCCTGCCTTTGTCTTGTTGTTCTCTAACCTCCCCATCCTCATCCCATAGGGCCTCCAGGACCTTACTGACCCCAGGGCTTATTGGGGGGATGCTGGTGTGTGGATCTGGCTGCTTGCTCTTGTGACAGCGGCCAGGCTGTGTCGTATGGTGTCTCACATTTTGCAACAGCAACATAGGACCTTATGGAACACTAGTTCCTGCAATGGAAGGCCCTGTTCGAATTGGTCTGTTAGTGAGTGAGCTAGATTTCAAGCAACTGATGAAGTGGATGTCCATGAACATTTTGTCACAAGGCACCAGGATGTTTCTAAGGTGCCACAAGACACTTTTGTTAGTTTTGCTGCAAGAGTCTTCCCAGAGCTACTCCCCTTTTGGAGGTGATTTTCTTTCTGTTTTCAATTACCCTTGATTTGTTTTCAGCTCCTGAAAACATTGCACTCAGAGAGAGAGAGAGAGAGAGAGAGAGAGAGAGAGTCTGTCAGCTTTTTGTCTAAATCAAAAGACTGAGCATTGGAAAGCAGCCCTATTAATAGCATTCTAGACTGGCAATTAAAACAAAAAATCTAGGCTGACAACACTTCTTTCTCACTTCAGTGGGATCTTGGGGTGGTGACTTGGCTTGATTTGTTGACCCAAATTGTGATATTTTATTTTTCTGCAGGGGTGAAGTCAAGGGGGAACAACACTCTGGACATCTTCTACAGCTGGAGTAGTGATGTCATCCACAGGAGCACTTGGGCGCTCCCTTTGAAACTTTGAAAGGACCATAGCTGAGAAGACACATCAGGTTCTGCAGGAGGCAACTTGAGAAATTTGCCTTCGTGTCAAGGTCACCATCTTTCCCATCAGCTACCTAAGAGACAGTTGCATTAGGATAACAACCCTATGAACATTTACCTGGGCGTAAACTTTTTCTCCTGACTAAGCATGATAGGCTACCACCTAAC
This sequence comes from Tiliqua scincoides, assembly GCF_035046505.1. Taxonomy (NCBI): domain Eukaryota; kingdom Metazoa; phylum Chordata; class Lepidosauria; order Squamata; family Scincidae; genus Tiliqua; species Tiliqua scincoides. The sequence continues at coordinate 206,719,508 of NC_089823.1, read as the reverse complement.
TACCTTTTACCTTTATCTGGCATATTTTTAAATCCCATTTTTCAATGTTTCTGCATTTGTTTTGAACTACTGTATTGCAATTTGTTTTGAACTATTGCAAAAACTATTGCAAGAGTTTGGGATGATATGAGCTAGATCTTTAATTGAAGATTCGTATATTTCAAAGTAGGAATAAGTGGCAATAAGAGAAGAAAGCATTTGAGTGAAGAAATTTAAAGTTGATCTTGTTGTATTGTTTTAGGCATTACTATGGGTGGTTGTGTCATGATGAGCTCCTGTACAAAATTTACCTTTGAGAGTGAGTGTAGTATAGTGTAATAGCTCAGAGACTGAATCAGAACTTCTCTGGTTCAAGTTTGCCGTGAATTATCCCTCGGTGACCTTAGACAAGCCGCCTCTCCTCAGCTGTAATATGGGGATAATGCTTATCTTATGAGGGTGTTGTAAAGACAATGTAATGATTACACATGCAGAGCACTTTGCATGTTCAAAAAGTGCAGAATCAATGTGCAGTATTATTACCACTCTAAAAGTAAAAGAACAAGTTGAAGCAGGTATTTTGTATCTTGCACTGGGAACACTTAGCCTTTTTGAAACAGACTCTGTAATACCTAGTCTTCTAGGAAATCAGTCAGCCACAACATTGGAAAGTGACATATAGAGAAAGGAATTAATAGCTGTGGACATATCAAAGTATCCCAGTGTGCAAAGATTTCCCAGAAGTTCAAAGCCACATGTGTGAAAATGAAAGACATCTATCCAGCTTTATGTGAAATGAAGCTTCCGGGTGATTGAAATAGAACTGCTGTGTTGTGGAAGACTAATATGAGCTGAAGAATGCGTGATGCAGCTCCACTCACTGGATCTTAAAATGCTTTTGATGTGCTATATAGGGTGTGTGTGTGAGAGAGAGAGAGGGAGAGGGAGAGAGAGAGAGAGAGAGAGAGAGTGCACATTTAGATTAGATTGTTCCAAATCAACTAGCTTGCACTAACATTTCTTAGTGCAACCTTTTAAATGAGGATTAGTGGCGCTGAAATTGACAAATCGCCTTTTGACCACATTAAATGCTCAGCACTCCTCAGAAAAAAACCAAATCTTCAGCTTATGTTAATATGGTATTTTGAAAAAGTCATCACCATGGTTTCAAAGCCCCAAACCCTCTAAATCCCTGACACTTAAAAAAGAAAAGTCACTACAAAGTCAGATGCCTAAACATGCAGCAGTTTTCCCATGTATTTCTCCTCTCTTTCCTTAAACAGCTGGAATAGAAGATGCTGCAGGAAATTTCATTTTGACAGCAGCTTAACCATTTAGAAAACTGTTAGTAGTGACAGTTAAAAATGTATATAGCACTATTCAAGTGTCCAGATATCCGTAAACAGCCTTCTCAGTTAGGCCAGGGTTTTTATCCCCTTATCACTGCTAGTCACAGGGTGGGGGGGGGGGGGAAGAGACTGCCTTCTCTAAACCACCCAGTGATATTTGAACTTCCTGCTTTTATAGGTGACTACAACGTCACACCAGCTTTCAGCAACTCCTGCAAACATTTACCTGCTCCAAATAAATGATGAGAGTTTGATTTCTGGAATAAGCATTCCCAAACAGCTTACTAATTAAACAGGGAAAATGTTACTCAGATATATATTGGGAAGGTGAGATGGTTCTGTACATATAGTCTTCATTAACATATTCCATAGATTAATAGCATTAAGAACATAAGAACATAAGAACATAAGAACAGCCCCACTGGATCAGGCCATAGGCCCATCTAGTCCAGCTTCCTGTATCTCACAGCGGCCCACCAAATGCCCCAGGGAGCACACCAGATAACAAGAGACCTCATCCTGGTGCCCTCCCCTACATCTGGCATTCTGACTTAACCCATTCCTAAAATCAGGAGGTTGCGCATACACATCATGGCTTGTACCCCATAATGGATTTTTCCTCCAGAAACTCGTCCAATCCCCTTTTAAAGGCGTCTAGGTTAGACGCCAGCACCACATCCTGTGGCAAGGAGTTCCACAGACCGACCACACGCTGAGTAAAGAAATATTTTCTTTTGTCTGTCCTAACCCGCCCAACACTCAATTTTAGTGGATGTCCCCTGGTTCTGGTATTATGTGAGAGTGTAAAGAGCATCTCCCTATCCACTCTGTCCATCCCCTGCATAATTTTGTATGTCTCAATCATGTCCCCCCTCAAGCGTCTCTTTTCTAGGCTGAAGAGGCCCAAACGCCGTAGCCTTTCCTCATAAGGAAGGTGCCCCAGCCCCGTAATCATCTTAGTCGCTCTCTTTTGCACCTTTTCCATTTCCACTATGTCTTTTTTGAGATGCGGTGACCAGAACTGGACACAATACTCCAGGTGTGGCCTTACCATAGATTTGTACAACGGCATTATAATACTAACCGTTTTGTTCTCAATACCCTTCCTAATGATCCCAAGCATAGAATTGGCCTTCTTTACTGCTGCCGCACATTGGGTCGACACTTTCATCGACCTGTCCACCACCACCCCAAGATCTCTCTCCTGATCTGTCACAGACAGCTCAGAACCCATCAGCCTATATCTAAAGTTTTGATTTTTTGCCCCAATGTGCATGACTTTACACTTACTGACATTGAAGCGCATCTGCCATTTTGCTGCCCATTCTGCCAGTCTGGAGAGATCCTTCTGGAGCTCCTCACAATCACTTCTGGTCTTTACCACTCGGAAAAGTTTGGTGTCATCTGCAAACTTAGCCACTTCACTGCTCAACCCTGTCTCCAGGTCATTTATGAAGAGGTTGAAAAGCACCGGTCCCAGGACAGATCCCTGGGGCACACCGCTTTTCACCTCTCTCCATTGTGAAAATTGCCCATTGACACCCACTCTCTGCTTCCTGGCCTCCAACCAGTTCTCAATCCACGAGAGGACCTGTCCTCTAATTCCCTGACTGTGGAGTTTTTTCAGTAGCCTTTGGTGAGGGACCGTGTCAAACGCCTTCTGAAAGTCCAGATATATAATGTCCACGGGTTCTCCCGCATCCACATGCGGGATTACCACATTACAGGTTGATTACCGTTTATCCAGAATTCTGAAATATGGAATATTCTGAAATACGGAACAAAGAAATTACACATTTCTACATTTAAATTTTTGTGGTGGGAGAGACAACAAAGGAAGGCAAGGGAATGGAGGGGCAATGGAGGGAGTGAGCAAGGGTACTACATGACTCAGTGGATGCTAGCTAATACCTGTGTTTTGGTTATTAGCGTTGATGTTAAGTGAGCTGGATTAAAAGTACTTTCAGGTATCACAATGCATCTCTTTTTATGTGGAGCCTGAACAAATCTGATCTGCAAATTGCTGAGAGACACTCATGAAACTCCTTGCTGCCACTTCAAATCCCTTTTCAAAACAGAAGCATGCTTTAGAATTTTTGGAAGATTTTTTTTCATCTGTCAGATTCGATTACGTCCTCTCCACCCCCATCCTTCCATTGCTTCTTGCAGCTGAACCATGGTGTGTGCCTTCCCTTCTAAGGCTGTGTAAGCCCTTAATCAAGAAAAGCTGTTTGTATGTTTCCATGACTAAATTCTCTTCCTTGGAAAGGTCAGCCTGTGATGTTTTGGGGAAAATGTGCCTAGTTCAAAGAGAAGAAAAATATAGGGAAGCTTCCAAAAGCAACTATCTAAGGTGGCAAGCACAAATTATTTCCCTCCAATTGGAAGGAGGCAAAATTGCATGCTTCTGGACTTCTCGGCAACTCAGGAACCACAGGCTTAAATTTAGCTGGTCAACATAAGTTCTACAGCCACATCTGATGCAGAGATACAAGTTCAGATATTTCTGATACATGATCAAAAGCACTTTTCCTTTTAATCCCAACATTGATCTATCTTTTGAGACCTGGAGGGGAAGCATTAGGGTATTTGCATCCTGGACAATTGTATCTTGGTCAAATTTATCCCAGTCATTGGCATCACTAGACATTTGTATCTGGGTTTTTTTCATTTCATTTTGTTCGTTTCTTTAATCCCAGTTACTTGCATCCCAAGATAATTGGGCAACAAACAAGCCATAATTGGGTATCAAACCCATACTATATATACTTAGGTTCTTATCCCAGCTCTAACCCTAACCCTACCTTTGCATTTTTAAAATAAAAAATTAAATCAAATATAAATATACATATATTGGAACACAAATGTCCAAGACGCAAAAAGGAGGGATGTACATGTCCAATACTGGGACACATTTGACAGGGATACAGTCAAATTCCAAAGATAGGGAGCTGCAAGTGAGAAAGTTCAGCCCCCAGCCCAAAATTTGAGGTAAGAGAAACTTGGAGTCCTACCCCTTGGTGGCTGCAGCCCTGGTGGAAGGACAAAAGAGGATTTTAGTGCTACAGGGGACAAGGTGTCCAGAAGTGTACAGAGTGAATGAAGGGGTGTGGAGAGAAAGAAGAGTCAGAAAAAAGATTATAGGCAGTGTTTCTCAAACTATGGGTTGGGACCAACTAGGTGGGTCGCAATCCAATTTCAGGTGGGTTCCCATTCATTTCAATATTTTATTTTTAATATGTTAGACTTGATGCTACCATGGTTTGGGGAAATGTTTCAGTTCTATACTTGTAACAGGCTCCTATAGATATGCTTTTAACAATGATAGTCAATGGAACTTACTCCTGGGTGAGTGTAGGTAGGATTGTTAAAATTTTTCCTGCTTGATGATGTCACTTCCAGTCATGACATCACTTCTGATGGGTCCCAACAGATTCACATTCTAAAAAGTGGATCCCTATGCTAAAAGTGTGAGAACCACTGGTATAGGTATGTGGGAGCAAGAGAATGAGTGTTGCCTTTTTGACAGCACGTACACAGTTGGTTCAGGACCTAGTTGTGCATTTCCTGCAGTTCTGTTTGCTGAAGGTATTTTCCTATTAGAGAGAAGAGAGAAACAAGCCCTGTGTAAAGAATTACAACCAAGACATTCCACAGAAGTAAGAAATTCTGCCCACCTCACCCCAGCACTGTTTGTTCTAGTGGCTGTCTGCTGGTATTCATCTGTATCTGTTTAGATTCTGAGCCCTTTTGGGACAGGGAGGCATTTAGTTATTTGATTTTTCTCTGTAAACCGCTTTGTGAACTTTTAGTTGAAAAGCAGTATATAAATACTGTTAATACTACTACTACTACTACTACTACTACTACTACTACTACTACTACTAAAAATAATAATAATACTGGCTGGGGACTGCCCAGCTTAAGGCGGGCGGTAGCTGCCCAATGAGATGCAATGATCTCTCCCACCGTCGGAAGCAGCCCCTGGCGTCATGCTCTACGCCAATCGAGCAAAGACTTATAACCGGTAAACTGCTGCTTCCCGTGTTGTGCCGACGCCGTATGGCGAATTGGAGTGTCCTCTCCAGTGCGCGAAGCCTGGGTAAAGAAGGTATGGAGGATAGGCTGTTACCCATGCAGCAAATCCCCCCTCTCCACGTCGCTGGAATGGTCCAATGGAAAGGCAGAAGCCAATACGGTTGGTTCCAGCGGCGTTGCAGGAGTTGCCAGAACGTGACTGTGTTCAGCCATGAACTGCCTCAGGGACTCCGGCTCCTGATTTTGCCTCGAGGTTGACTCCTGAAGCCTTTTCCACAACTGGATGTAGCCACAAGGCAGTGGAGGTTTGAGGTCAGAGTTTCCTTCTCTTAGATGAGCTGCCTTCCTAGGCTGACGAGTCCCATCTACCCGGTATTGCAAGGGAGAGCAATACTTCCGTTTGCCTCCTCCCTGCTCGCCCTCTGCAATCCCTCCCTCTCCCTCTCCCCCTCTGCAAACTTCCCTTTGCCTCCTTCCTGCTCATCAAACAACTATGCATTAATTTATCTTTAGATTAGTTTTGCAGCTGAATTATTTGATTGAAGATTTCAAAACATTAAAGGACACTAACTACAGGAGTATGCTGGACGCAGGAACTATCAAGATTATACAGGTTGCATCTGATCAACTGCGGATTTTTCATCCACAGATTTGGCTCAACGCGGGTCCATCAACCCATTCTCCATTTTTTTTTTTACAGGAGAAAAATACTGATTGATGGTTTGAGAAACTATATTTGCGCCTATCTTGATAGAGTCATTCTTTCACAGCCGACGATGCGGCTGTCACTACCCACTCTGCCAAAGATCTCCAGCAGCTCATGGATCGTTTTAGCAAGGCCTGCCAAGATTTTGGACTGACAATCAGCCTGAAGAAAACACAGGTCATGGTTCAGGATGTGGACTCACCTCCCTGCATTACAATCTCTGCGCATGAACTGGAGGTTGTCCATGACTTTGTGTACCTTGGCTCAACAATCTCCGATACACTTTCTCTCGATACCGAGCTAAACAAGCGCATTGGTAAAGCAGCTACCACATTTTCCAGACTCACAAAGAGAGTCCGGTCCAACAAGAAGCTGATGGAACATACCAAGATCCAGGTCTACAGAGCTTGCGTCCTGAGTACACTTCTGTACTGCAGCGAGTCATGGACTCTTCGCTCACAACAGGAGATGAAACTGAGCGCTTTCCACATGCGCTGCCTCCGACACATCCTCGGCATCACCTGGCAGGACAAAGTTCCAAACAACACAGTCCTGGAACGTGCTGGAATCCCTAGCATGTATTCACTGCTGAAACAGAGACGCCTGCGTTGGCTCGGTCATGTCGTGAGAATGGATGATGGCTGGATCCCAAAGGATCTCCTCTATGGAGAACTCGTGCAAGGAAAGCGCCCTACAGGTAGACCACAGCTGCGATACAAGGACATCTGCAAGAGGGATCTGAAGGCCTTAGGGATGGACCTCAACAAGTGGGAAACCCTGGCCTCTGAGCGGCCCGCTTGGAGGCAGGCTGTGCAGCATGGCCTTTCCCAGTTTGAAGAGACACTTTGCCAACAGTCTGAGGCTAAGAGGCAAAGAAGGAAGGCCCATAGCCAGGGAGACAGACCAGGGACAGACTGCACTTGCTCCCGGTGTGGAAGGGATTGTCACTCCCGGATTGGCCTTTTCAGCCACACTAGACGCTGTGCCAGAACCACCTTTCAGAGCGCGATACCATAGTCTTTCGAGACTGAAGGTTGCCAATACAATACAATATTAATAATAATAATAATAATAATAATAATAATAATAATAATAATAATAATAATAATAATAATAATAACAATAATAATAATAATAATAAATTGTGTTTCTGCTAAGTAATGAGGGAGATCTGCCTACACTAATTCTTACGTGTGTTCTGGGCAGCAACATTGACAGTCCCATCAAAAATGACCTTTTAATTTTGGTGTGTTCCTCATGTATGCCTCTCTTTAATGCTACATCCGATTTGGAGAATAAACAAGGTGACATAATCTCCTAAACAAAACCTTTGGCAACGGAAAGTGTTCCCACTGCGGTCAAGACATTTTGTTAACAAGGAGTTCTGCAGAAAGAGGCTCTCACAAAAACGTCAGAAGGGCAAGGCCAGAAAGAACTACCCTGTATTTTTTTCTTTCTTTCTGAAATTGCATCACAGACTGTTTTGCACAGACTGTTTTGCAAATCATTTTTCTGTTTCCTTAATAAGTTCTCTATGTAACCACCGGCCAATATGGAAGTGAAATCACTGACTTGAGGTGCCACATCAGTTTTCGCACCCATTATGTTATTTTGTGGTTATGATGTCATTATGGACATAAGTAGGCTCTGGGAAATGAATCATTCTACATGATTACATGACAGTGATGGGATTCATCCTGATGATTACTATTTCTGTATTTTGTCCTCCTATACATTGTCCTGTTCACATCCTACTAAGCCCAGGACCAGTTGAGGAAGCACAGGACTTTCCTCACAGCAGACTCTCTTTCTCTCTCTTGTCCACATGGTATCTTGTGCTTTCTCCTTTTGCTATTTATCAACCTTGCTGAATTTAAGCAGGTCTCAGTAGGTGAGGATCTGGATGGGAGACTACCTGGAAATCCTATGTATCCTTAAAAAAAAGTGGGGGGGAAGGTGGGATATAAATTTAATCATTAAAAAAAAAAACACAGTGTGAACATATACGAAGCTGCCACATATCAAGTTTATCTAATCCAGTACTGTCTACTCTATTGGTCTTTAGTGGATCAGGACCTAAAAATGAGTTACAGGACAATCTGTCTTTCCTTTTTTTAAAATGATACTTGTTAATAAGGAAAAGAGAGAAGTCAGTGGAAGGATGAGGGCAGCAAGGAAAGAGATGGGGAGAAATCTGAGAGAGGGGGCAAGCAGAAAAACTATATGGCAAAAAATAAAATGAAATTACAGTAAAGTTTCATGTAGCAGGTTGGAGTTAAAGTTCCCACCTTTAATCCCATGGCTGAAAAGACTGAAAATTTTCTGCCTTGACTAACTGAGGTTCCTCAATTCTTTCTTCGGTGTTTTTTTTCCTGCTAAAAGTAACTCTGGCTTCTTTTCTTTATGGGTCAAAAATATGGGGACTCCAGTGTTGGGGATGGCCACTTACAGGATCCATTTCCTTGTGATGAATGAACTGAGGTTAAATGCCTTTGTCATATCTGTTTATTTACAACTACTTGTATACCATTACATTGTCTTGGAATTAGCAGATTTCTAAAGAAAGTAGCACAATTTCTAATCCTGAATCAAATTCTCAAAAGCAAGAAGTTTCTTGGGTCTCCATCCCCCCCCCCCCAAAGTTCTTTCTAGTTTTGCTAGCTCCAGTAACTCCAGGGACTCCTTAGCCTGGGAAGGCAGCTCATCTGAAAGAAGGAAAACTCGGATCCCAAACATCCACTGCCTTGTGGCTACATCCAGTTATGGAAAAGGCTTCAGGGGTCAACCTCGAGGCAAAATCCGGAGCCGGAGTTCCTGAGGCAGTTCATGGCTGAACACAGTCATGTTCTGGCAACTCCTGCGACGTCGCTGGAACCAACCGTATTGGCTTCTGCCTTTCCATTGGACCATTTCAGCGATGTGGAGAGGGGGGATTTGCTGCATTGGAAACAGTCTATCCTCCATACCTACTTTACCCAGGCTTTGCGCACTGGAGAGGACACTCTGTTCCAGAACACTATTCAGAACGCGATACCATAGTCTTCCGAGACTGAAGGATGCCAACAAGAAGTAACTCCCAGGTCTTTGTAAAATGTTACGTCTCCCTGTTTCTGTCTATATTAAAAATGGTTTCAAGCTGCCTCTCTGATCCTCCCCTAAGCTCTGTTCAGTGTGGCATTCCAAAATCCAAGGTGGCTGCATAGGTGGAACCTGGTGGGATATGAGCACACAGCAATGCCTGACCAACACCTTAGCCAAGAGGAGTTCATTGCTTCCCATCACTGCCTACCTGTGGGGCTACCTACTGGTGGGGAAGCAGCAGGAGCAACCAATCGTCTTATTCCTTCCCTAGAGCCAGCCACTTTACAGTTCCTGGCTGTCCTGCCCTCTGATACAGCAACTGGGAATTTTAAAATGATGAAAGCAGAAGAAAAAGGATTGTTGGCTGCAGCAGCCAACACTCAAACACATGAAAGCCAGCCTTAACTTCTGCAGCTGCTGGTAGCAGCATGAAGGGAGAATGTGTGCCATCTGCCACTCTATTCCTGTGCACATGGGGTAGAGGGTAGCTGTCGCATTCTTTTCAAAACACTAAGGGCACAATCCTAACCCCTCATGTCAGTGCTTTCCAGCACTGACTTAAGGGCAATGCAGCTCTGAGGTAAGGGAACAAACATTCCCTTACTTTGAGGAGGCCTCCATGAGTGACACCCAACTGCAGGATACACCACACGTCCCATTGGCATCGCTATGCCAGTGCTGGAATGTACTGACATAAGGGGTTAGGATTGCACCCAAAGTGACACATCTTTTGGGGGGGAGGGGGAGGACACCCTCAGGGCTTTTAAATCAGCCCCCCTGCCCACCCCCCAAAAACCCCAGACCAACCACTGCTGAAAGCTGGAAAAAGATTTCCAGCCATTAAGCATTACTGAGCATTTTTAGCTATGTGATGCAAAACCATCATTTGGCTTGGAGCCATGGAAGCTTATGCCAAACCATAACTGTATGTTTTGTTTTGTTTTCAAGACAGCTGAACTTGATAGGCTCTCTTGTAGCAATTGAAGGAATGAATTAACTGTTTTAACACTGAAAGCTGCCTGGCACCAAGTCAGACCATTGTTCCATCCAGGCCAGTACCATCTACCCTGTCTGGTCATGGGTCTCTGCAATCTCCGACAGGAGTCTTTCCCATCTACTATAGAAGATGCTTTTAACAGGGAATGCTGGGGATTGAGTGAACTTCTGCATACTTGGCACGCACTCTGTCACTGAATGTGTTTAGAGGGGATGGTTTCCACTAGCCAATTATTCATGAACTTCTCTGCTTTTCCCTGTTGTTCAGATTTTAGCTCTTACTCTGTTGATTTATACTGTTCTTTTAAGGGCTTGAGGTTTTAAACTGTACTTGGCTGTTTTCAATTTCTTCTGTGCCCTTGGGAGCCTTGGGGAACCTTTGGATCCAAAAGGCAGGACACAAATTACGGAATTCTTCAAGCTGTGACCAGATGTATGCTGTCAAATAATGTGTGTGCAAATGAGCCAAGAGACTGAAGTGAAATCACACTGGTCCTAAAAGTGCAATGTTGTTGCCCCTCCTCTGCCGCCCCCATAGAATTATGCTGTAAACAGGTCCAGCCCACCTGTGATGCAAATTTGCATCAGGCAGCAGATTTGGGCCCAAGCAGAGGGGCAGTGAACACCCGCTAGATCCCCCCACTCCACCACCACAGACAGAGCCTGTGTCCCTACAGGCCTCTTCTTTTGGATTGTTCTTTAAGCAAAGCAGGCAATGCAGGGTGTGCTCCCAGCATTGTCTGCTTTGTGTAAAGAGCCTGTGAGAAGGAAGGAGTGTTCCTGATGGGGGAAGAAGCAAGATCAGTTTTTTCTCGGCACAGGCTCTTTAAACAAATGCAGAACACACTAGGAAGGATCCTAGCATGCTTCACATATCCTGCTTTGATTCAAGAGTCCACATGGAAGAAAGAGCCAGGTAAGGGGGGCAGGCAGTGGAGTTATGCATGGACTGAGGCAACCTAATCGCTTCTGCTGGCCCTGGTTGTAAACAGAAGTTGTGCTGCTGATAGAGGATCATTGTTGTTGTTTTAGTAAAGAAAGGATAGACCAGGGGTGTCAAACATGAGGCCCGGGGACCGGATGTGGCCCGCGGAAGCTTTTTATCCAGCCCACAGGCTCTCAGCTGCTGAGCAGTGCTGAAGTGTTACTGCTAAAGGGACAGCCCCACAAAAATTGGGCTCTCCCATATCTTGAAATATGATATAAAGATTTGCATGTTTTCTCTTCTGTCATTTGTAGGTATTGAATTCCTAAGTGAGAAAAAGTGCTTATTTTTGGTCATGACCTGTTTAATGACATCACTTCCTGCCTAACGACATAACTTCTGGCCCTCAGCAGGCATCATGAATGCCATTTGGCCCTTGGTATGAAACGAGTTTGACACCCCTGGGATAGACTGTTAATGGATTGTTAATGTTTTTAGAGCTTGTACTGTGGTTAACAGCTCTGGTTAACAACCTTTGCTAAGACAGAACAAGAAAATGAATGAAAGAGAACATGGCAATGGTTTAAGAGATGTTAGCCAAAGGAACTTCTTCCAGAAGCCAGAATAAAGTAGAATCAGGGTTTACGCTGGGAGGACACGACCCATGATAGCTTTGTTTGCTTTGGCCTTGGTTTTCATTTTCTCCTCCTTTTTGGAACAGTGGGGCAGAATCAACCAAATAAGGATCTTGTAGCTCCACTGGAAAAACTTGAATGCAAGCAGACTAGAGTATGATAGAGATTGCATTTATTCATTGTGGACAGCTGTTGCTTTCTCGTAATTTAGCCAAATCTATTGCTGGATGTGCACCATTATTCATCAAACAATTACTGTTGCCATAAACTCAATTGATAGGAAAGAATATGGCAGTGATTTAAGAAGCTAAGAGTTTGAATGTACGCGACATAATTTGCCCATAGTAAATATGATGACATACTAAAAATTCATTTAGAATCCCATAAACAAATATTTATGGCTTCCAATCCAACAGTACTGATTTCCTATCTGAAGGTTGTGTCCTTTCATTGAAAGGAACATAATTTTTTTTTCATTTTAGCTACATGCAGCGTATTTAAAGGTTTGCTACGTGAAGGCTGCAACTTCTAACTCATCAAAGTTTCCAACTTTTATCAATCAAAATTAAGGATGTATGGATAGCAGTGAGCAATCTTCCCACTAAAAGGTCTGTGCCAGTGTGCAGACCCCTTCTTCTGGCATGCAGTGTCATGACTGTATCAGGATGTCATCCTCAGAAGCTTGGCAATGACATCAAGTGTCATCAGACTTCCGGGTTGCTTAGCAACATGTGCCTAGCTCCATGTACAGATCAGGTTCAGATGCCTCCATGTACAGATCAGGTTCAGAACTGTGCAGTCTTCTCTCCTGCAGCAGTTTTCCATTTGGTCCTCCAGCTCTCAAGGGCTTGTTACAAGGTACTCAGTTCACTTTCCTCAACAGTGAGCCCATTGGCTCAAACTTTAAAATGATTGGCTCAGACAAACTCAGACTGACGGTCTATTGGCTCATGAAAGGCACAGGCTATGATCCCCTCAGGCCAATTTACAGCAGTCAACTGAGCCCAAGTTCTGCACATATCACCATCAAACTGTTTCTTTCAACTGCTGTGATATTTCCTTTTAAAAAATTTTTTATTATGTGGATTTGTGACAGTAAAATGCATTTTCATTTTCATTTGAACCAGGGTAAATAAATCAATAAAAAGCATGTGTTGATCTTTAAACATGTGACGTCAAGGGAAAGGGCCAGACATTGTCATCCCAAGTATAGAAGACTGGATTGCAGCCCCATTTTCCAGTCCACTCATAGTAATGTTAAATATTTATTTTAGCAAATAAGATTATAATTGCTGATGTTTTCCATTAAGTGCAAGTTAATTGCAGCAAGAACCATGTGTGTGAAGAATTCACACAAAACCTCAGTAAAAATTATTCCAAGATGAAGAAATAAAGCATCTGTAGGGACTAATTTGCATCATTAAAAAAATTAACTTTGAGATAAATACAGATCTCTATGTTTTATCTGCATTATTAGAAGTGTCATTGGCATGGACCATACAATGATTACTACAGTTGTCTGCTGCAAACTTCTAGAACAGAGGTTCTCAAACTGTGGGTCGCGACCCACTTGGTGGGTCACGAGTCAATTTCTGGTGGGTCATGAGAAGGTGGCAGCCACCATCTTGAAAAAGGGCAAAATGAAGTGGGCGGTGCCATTTTGAAAAAGGACAAACAGACCCTGGAGGTGCCATTATAGGCTTCCAGGCACACAGAGTAAATAAACAGAAAGAACGGCTCGCACATGCGCAGGGCAGGCAGCGTGCCTCTTTTCCTTTGTGAGCATGCTGCTGCCCAGCCCCATTTGAAGCAGAGGAGAGGAGAGTGTGCTTGGAGACTTTCAGGTGTGTGTTCCCTCATCATTGGGGGGTGCAGGCCCCTCTGGTTGGCTCCCTTTTAACCTTAGGCAGGCGAGAGGGAGTGTGGAGAGGAGCCCATGGGTGGATGGCGGTGGAGGCTGCAGCGCCCACCTCTGCTGGCAAACACTCAGCCAGGTGGGAGGGAGTGTGGAGAGGCACTCTGGGGTGGAGGCTGTGGGTGGCGGCGGAGGCTGCAGCGCCCACACCTCTCCTGGCTGAGCCTCTCCCCTCGCCTGGCTGAGCGTGTGCCAGTAGAGGAGTGGGCGCTGCAGCTTCTGCCGCCACCGAAGGGCTCCACCTCTCCACACTCCCTCTTGCCTGGCTGAGGGCGTGCCAGGGGACGTGTGGATACTGCCGCCGCTGCCTCCCAAGGGCTCTATGGGCGGTGGCAGCATCTGCACGTCTGCCTGACCTAGGCTACTCATATTTGCACCACCAAAATCGCTGGTGCAAATCCGAGCAACTGACTGTGTTGCTGACTGGGACGGGTTCAGGGGTTAGGATCTGCACTAAGTCCCGGATCCTGGTCCCATTCCCCTCGCCAGGCTGGTCTGCCCACCCGACTGCTCTCCCTCTGCCCTCTCCCCACCCCAGAACATCCCCATTCCTCCCCTCCACCCTCACCAAACCTCCACACCAGCCTAGTGAGGCTGGCATGAACTTACTTGGCTGTATCCGCACAGAGGCTGGATCTGGCTGCCATGAGCTAGTCCGCATCCTTGCTCTGGCCCAGCTGATTCATAAGGGTGCGCAAATGTGCCTTACAGTCGTGCTGGCCCAATGAGCAACTAGAATTGAGCTCTTACTGGTCAGGATATCTTCTGACCAAATAAACCCATTTACGCAACTATGCAGGACTGTAGGGCTGCCAACCTTCTAGATTGGCGTGGAATCTCCTGGGATCAGTGTTAATCTTCAGGCAGACCATTGAAAGCAATCCTGGAGATTTTTAACAAGGCTCATCCCTTGACTCTTGGTTAATAGCATTACATTATGTTGGGTGGAAAAACAAGATCTATGAAAGGATCCTGCTTTTCTGAGAAGGTGTATTTTCTCCATCTTCATAACATGCAAGGTGTATGGTCATTGGATCAATGAGGGAGGATTTTGCCAACTCCAGTATGTAAGAAAGACATCTCAATGTCCTTTCCTGTGATCTCTCATCAGCTGAAATACTTACTAGGTTATTTATTTTGCATTCTCTTCTGAGTGGTATTTTAAAGAGTATTGATGAATACGATAAATTCACATTGAAATGCTTGTTTTGGAATGTCTGTTTGCCCAATTCTAATTCATAGCAGCTGTGGGAGAGGACCAAGACCACAGTAAACCAAAATCTGGAGTTTCTCCAGCTACAAATTTGTTTTTGAGAGGAAAACAAGTCGGGTGAGAAGTCTTAAATCATCAGTCAACTTTCACCAAATATATTTCACTCCCCAACACCTCCCCCCCCCCAGCCCGGAAAGACTTTGCTGTGTGTTCTGATGGAAGAATCCTACTACAGCTGTTTTATTCATGTGTTTATCCTCCCTCCTTGTCTCTAACTCTCCTTTTTTGGTGTGCTCTTATTCCTCCCTGAAAGCTTCTCCCCCCCTTCTTCCAATTCTGACTCCCTTACTGATTGCTGCATCTAGAAACTCAACCAATTAAAATATAAGAAATCTGTTGTTGACACCAAGCCAGGCAATCTGATTGAATCCCCAGCTGTAGCTGCTGTGCTGAAAAGGGAGGCTTTCCACTACAAGTTCACTTGGGACAGCAACTGATGGGCCCCAGCAACAGTGTGGTCTTTTCAAATCAGAAGAAAAGAGGTGTATGGGGAAAATGGCAGCTGGCCAAAGTATGGGGTGAAGTCTCTGTAGCCCCTCTTCAGAGAGGTGCTCTGGCAAAACTATCTTGCAGATTGTGGGCAATAAGAGACTTGTCCCAGCTTCAGTCTCAAGGAATCAGAAAGCAAGGAGCTTCAGAACATTAGAACATAAGAGCAGCCCCACTGGATCAGGCCATAGGCCCATCTAGTCCAGCTTCCTGTATCTCACAGCAGCCCACCAAATGCCCCAGGGAGCACACCAGATAACAAGAGACCTCATCCTGGTGCCCTCCCTTTCATCTGACATAGCTCATTTCTAAAATCAAGAGGTTGCACATACACATCATGGCTTGTACCCTGTAATGGATTTTTCCTCCAGAAACTTGTCCAATCCCCTTTTAAATGCATCTAGGCCAGATGCCATCAGCACATCCTGTGGCAAGGAGTTCCGCAGACCAACCATATGCTGAGTAAAGAAATTTTTCTTTTGTCTGTCCTAACTCTCCCAACACTCAATTTTAGTGGATGTTCTGGTATTATGTGAGAGTGTAAAGAGAAAAGGGGCGGCTGCAAGAAATAGGGCCTTCTCAGTAGTGGCACCAATGCTATGGAACTCCCTTCCCCTTGACTTAAGAATGGCTCCCTCTCTTGAGAGTTTCCGGTGAGGCCTGAAGACCTTAAACAGGTCTTCTGAGTTCTCGGCCTTTTAACATCTTTTTAACATCTTTTAATATTTTTTACAGGCCTGATTCTTTTATGACTTGCTGCTGCTCTATGCTCTTTTTACCTATTTTTTTTACTCTGACTGCTGTTTTTTATGATGTGTTAATATGTTTTTATTTGTTTTTAAATTGTTTTTAATATGTTGTAAGCCGCCTTGAGTCCCTTCAGGGAGAAAGGCGGGGTAAAAATAAAGTTATTATTATTATTATTATCTCTCTATCCACTCTATCCTTCCCATGCATAATTTTGTATGTCTCAATCATGTCCCCCCTCAGGTGCCTCTTTTCTAGGCTGAAGAGGACCAAACGCTGTAGCCTTTTCTCATAAGGAATGTGCCCCAGCCCAATAATCATTTTAGGGCGCAATCCCAACCCCTTATGTCAGTACTTTCCAGCATGGACATACGGGCAATGCAGCTCTGATGTAAGAGAACAAACATTCCCTTACTTTGAGGAGGCCTATGTGAGTGCCACACATGTCCCATTGGCACCGCTATGCCAGTGCTGGAAAGCACTGACATAAGGGGTTAGGATTGCACCCTTAGTCACTCTCTTTTGCACCTTTTCCATTTCCACTATGTCCTTTCTGAGATGTGGCAACCAGAACTGGATGCAGTACTCCAGGTGTGGCCTTACCATTGATTTTTACAATGGCATTATGATATTAGCTGTTTTGTTTTCAATACCTTTTCTAATGATGCCAAGGATAGAGTTGGCCTTCTTCACTGCCGCCGCACGTTGGGTCGACACTTTCAACGAGCTGTTCACCACCACCCCAAGATCTGTCACAGACAGGTCAGAACCCATTAGCCTATATGTGAAGTTTTGATTTTGCCCCAATGTGCATGACTTTACACTTACTTACATTGAAACGCATCTGCCATTTTGCTGCCCATTCTGCCAGTTTGGAGAGATCCTTCTGGAGCTCCTCACAATCGCTTCTGTTCACCCCATTTTATGCAGTCCTCACTGCTGTTGTAACATGACATAGCCTGAAGTGCTTCATGCCTCTTCTTGGGTGGTCATAGAGCAAGTTCACATACACTTCATGATTGTATCATCAAGTATGGTAGCATCAAGACAATGACTTAAATGTACAGGACAGTCATCACAAATCAAGTTAGCCCAGCTAGAGCTTTAATATCACTTCATGTCTCCCTTAAATATACCTTTGAATAAACAGTCAGGTTGCATATTATGCAAGAATTAGGTTCTGAAGTCAACTCATCAGGCGAAACACTGAAATGTATACTGACTTTTTAAAAACTAAATTCTCACTCTGAGAGACACATGGGATCTGAGATGTCTGAGGGAACAGCAGATTCCTTCTCCAATGTCATGCTCACTCTGGGCCATATACTCCGTGAGTAGAATGGTGAGTGGAATCGCCCAAACTTTTAAAAATGTTTTAAAAGTCAGTGTATGTGTAGTCAGTATGTATGCGTCAGTGCAAATGAGAAGGAATGTGCTGATCCCTGGAGAAGGGGAAAAATGCATCCCTTTAAAAGCACAGTTTGAAAAACTGCTTTGCTTACTGTTGTAGAGAGAGTCATGCAAGCGATCTTTCTATTCTTCAGCTGAGCCAGGCAAAGTCAGGGGGTCCTTGCATTTCTAATTGCTGACTGCCTCTCTACAACAGTAAGAAAAACTGTTTTTAAACCACAATTGTAGAGGGACACACTTTTTATTGTTTTTAAACTGCTTTTATTTAACACATTTTACAGTATCAGCAGGGAGTCCCGGAATCAAACCCTTGTGGATGTTGAGTTTATTTGATTAGGAGCAATGGAGGAGCAAGAAACCTGGAAGTGGGTCTTTAAAATCTATTTTTTCACTGTTTCCTTATCTACTGATTATTTTTTTTACCCACTAGGAGTTCTGGAACAGAACCCCAGTGAATAACGAGGGACAACCTGTACTCCTTAAATACGTTTACAGTTGAGGAAAAAATGTTGCTCTTTCTCAAATAAACAAGTGTAAAAACATAGATACCTCACAAAATACATAAGTACATAAGCAATTGCCAAATGATGGAAGTTTATCAGGACAATCAAATATACAGAAATATTTGAAATTCAGCCAATTCACATTTTGGATGAGGACATTTGGAGTAAAATTCAAATTCACATCCTGAATGTGATTTTCATAGACCCTTTGAAATTTTATAGTTTTTATTATTCAGTGTTATTTGATGGTTGTGATATTGGTAGGCTTCAAATGTGAAATTCATTAATGTGAAACTCCCTACCTAAGGGAGGCTTCCTATCTCATTACTTTTAGTGCGTTCTCCAAACTCACTTGTCTGGCTGAGCTTCTGGCTTATGAGCTGTTCCTGGGTCTGCTGCTGCTGGAGAACTTTATTTTTTGATTATTTTTAATTATTGTTTTAAATTGCTGAATTTGATTTTACTGTAAATTGTTGTTTTGTACTTTTGTTACATTGATACATTGATGGTCCATCCTCATTGGCAATCTTTCCAATGTGGCCGACACTCACACCATGTTTTTTGGTCTAGTGCGACTGTTGTCCAGTGCAGCAGTCCCTGTTGTTTAAATGACCTGGAAAAGGTATCTGACCAGCGAGTAGCCAGTCTTTTTTGGTGGTCTTTTCTGGTCTTTTTGATGTGGTATGGGATCCAGTGCGTGATTCTGGTCTGGTGATTGTCTGTGAACTGTAGGTTTCTTTCCATTTTATTAGACTAGTACTAGTACTTTTGTTAGACTAGTAAAAGATAGATATGAATGAATGAATAAAGGTTGGTGTGACAGGTGGGCCTGTCAATAATCTGAACTCTGAATTGGGTCACAGATGCATGTGCATCATTCCATGTTTTCTTCCCTTGACAGCTGAACATGTACATACAGTCAGGTTGCATCTTATGTGCATTTTACTTGTGCGAATTCAAGTATATGCACTAAGCAACATTTTTGCTTATGTTATTCCTGCCAAAATGGTATTTTTCAGGGCAGGAGGTCTGGTCTAGAGGGTAGAGCCTCCATTTGCCTGAAGATAACATCCACAAGGTCGCCAGTTCGAGGCCACCGGCACCGTTCGACCTTGAAGGAGCTGACAAGCTGAAGCCCAGCTATTCCATCTGCTCTGAGAGTGGGAGGATGGAGGCCAGAATGTGAAACCAGATCAGAGTGAAACATCTGGACTGTTGTGGTTCTTGAAAGATAGAACCTTCTTTCAATTGTAAAAATCCCTATGGGGATTTAATCAGCCTGCCTATGTAAACCGCCTTGAATAAAGTCTTGAATAAAGACCAAGAAAGGCGGTATATAAATACCTGTATTATTATTATTATTATTATTATTATTATTATTATTATTATTATTATTATTATTATTATTATTATTATTATTATTTTCCCTGCCAGCTACTGTATACAGGTCCAACCTTGTTACACACAGATTTTTTATACACTGACTTGACTCAACATTTATGGCCACTGCAAATGAGAAGGAATGTGCTTTACACTGTAAAGCTTTAGCGGGGGCGGGGTGCGATTGCTCCGCATCCACTTTCCCTGCTGCGGGGAGTCCTGCCAGAAGTCGTGCCGGGCTCCCTGCACCCCAGGGAGGCTTCAGGAGGCTTGGGTAAGTGCACCCAAGCCCCTGCAACCCCCTGAGTGGCGAAATCCTGGGGATCGTGCCACTGCCTTCCCCCCGCCTCTAGGCTGCCCCCGCCCCTTAAGGGGGCAGAGACCAGGGCCCTCAAGCCGGGGCGTCGCAACTCCCCAGTTTGAATAGCACTGCCATAACTTGAGGAGGCCTCTGTGACTACCCTCCCACCACAGGATGCAGTGCATGCCCCATTGGCACAGTTGCACCGGCACTGGAAAATTGGATAGGATTGGCCCTATTATAAAATACATTTTCCACACAAATAGAAAAATTAAAAAAAGCATAAAAATTAATCTATCTACTGATCAGATCCGTAGATCACTTGGCCCACTTTCCCCTCCAAGCGCAGGAAGTCCATGAATGGTTTCCAATTGTCCATAAAAGATTTTACTCACTTGTCTTTAAGAAAAATTGTAAGTTTGTCCATTTCTGCCAAATCCAATACCTTTAACGATCACTCTTCCAATATGGGTATCCCTGGAACCTTCAAGTATTTGGCATACCATATTCTTGCAGCGGTTGTCATATATATAAAAACATAGTTTTTCTGAATCGAGTCATCCAGTATTCCCAACAAAAAAGCTTCCGGCTCCATGGTTTCATTGAATTTCGCTTCACGTAAGTCCTCTTGAGGTGGAAATTGTACGTGATGTTACCATCTGCCCTTCGGTCCGTGCCATTCTCGATAGGATCCATCTGCAGAAAGAGCCAGTAACATGGTTACAGCACTGGGCTTACATTAGAACATAAGAAGAACCCTGCTGGATCAGGCCCAGGGCCCATCTAGTTCAGCTTCCTGTATCTCACAGTGGCCCAACTGGTGGGGGGGGGCACTCAGAAATGGGCCCTCAGCTGAAAACTTACAAGAGTAGGCAGAGTTGCAGTGCTCCCTTTTCCCTTTTCCCATTACATACGTTGTAATGAAAATGCTCCCGACAACTGTTATGATGCTGACCAGGATTGCTACCAAAGGTGTAAGGCATACAACAATCTCCATCTTGCCATGATGGTGTGTGCCAATTCCTGCTGCTCCAAGTCTTTTGTGGTTTGCTTCAGACCACTCTGTGCTCCAGACCACTTTGTGACACGTTAGTTACCTCACCTCCTCTGTCCTCCCCCTTTGCTTTACCTGGACCTGTGATTTGCATTGAAACAGAGGTAGTTTCTGAAAATCATGGACATCTCGGCTGGGGAAAGAGATGACCCAGAATGGAGGCAGGGAGTTCCACATCTGGGTGACTATCACAGAGAAGGCTCTGCCATGTGGATGTCAATTGAGTCTAGTTGTTGCCAACACTGCTTCTTCACATGTACGCGTGTGACCTATACGTGTTATGCACACATAACTAAAATTGGGGACATTAGCAAGCAAGAGATCAAATCTAGCAGTGTGACAAGGTTTGGGCTCGTTGACATGGATGAGCAGTGCAACCAATCTCAAAGTGCCTGGCTAACAGTAACCACAAGACAGAGCTTTTCAAAGAAGATAAAGAGTTTATTAAAGTAATAATCTTTTGGGGGAAGGGGTGGGAATCACATATCCAAGTCTACTGCTTTGCTTGAGTGTGAAGTCCTTCTTGAACAGCAAGCCTGACCTGCCAAGTTCCCAGGTTCTTCCAAAGTGAAATGCCAGGCTGTATTCCCCCACTGCCTCTGGAGTGAACAGACTCACTCTTCTCCTATCTGCTTCTAGAGCAGGAAAGTTATAGGACTTTTTACAAAGGAAAGGAAGGAATATCTGCAGGACAAAGGAGTTTGGAGAGCTTCTTCCTAAGCTTCTTGGCCTTGATTGAGTTTTCCAGGAGGACACAAAAGAGCTTGATGGCCCATCCAGGAAGTTCCTGCTGAACAACAGTGTAGCAGGGTGTGTTAGGTGGAAGGACTTCTTGGCCTAGAGTCTGAAAAGGAACTGTCCAGTTGGGCAATTGTAATTCAATTTAACATTCAGGCAGGATTTGTTCTTGCTAGCTATCCTCAAGCACCCAGATTTAATCCACCATAGAGGGGCCTTTCCTTGGGAGCCAGCAAAATCTCATCCCTTTTCACTTCAGGGAGACCTGCTGGACTCTGAAACCAAGATGGAGTCTGCTTAAACTGCACACGTGTTTGGGGAAAGAGGGTGTTTGTAACATAGTGGCCTGTTGTTAAAAATCGAAAGGATATAAAAATATTACAAGCACTTTGAAGCATTTGAAGCTCGTTTATCTATGCTGCAGATTCTTAAATCCATATTTTGCATACAGATGTTTAATATTCAAAGACTTCTATGGTTGTACAAAGTAGTTTCCTTAGCATGGGGGCAGCATGCATTACAGATCCTATGTACCAACAGTAGCAGTATCAATGTCCTTTCAAAGCAAATTCTTTAATGACTGTGCATGGTCCTTTTTGACCCCATCTGTTTCAGGTTGGGCTGTTGAGAAATTTGGGGACAAATGTCAGCACCAGTGTGAGTGTGAAGGATCCGCTCATTGCGATCCAGTTCCTAGAAAGTGCCTTTGTCCACCTGGTAGAACTACAGTAGTTGGCAACCTTCAGTCTCGAAAGACTATGGTAGAACTACAGTACCATCCCACTATAGCTTAGGCGGTCTTAAGTGGTCTTGTCTTTGGGTTTTTTTTTTCCTGTGAAAAGTTTTTCTATTTTTGGTGGGTGGTAGTTTTTGTGACACTTTCTTAGCATGTTTACAAACTGCATTCTGATTTGCATATATAAATGAGAATTCAACATGTGGAATGAAGATAATGCAAGTCCAAGGGAAAAAATGAGCCTTTGCCGATACGCCCATGATTTCCATGGTTCAGGCAAGCACCTCCCTTTGAATTACTTATGGTTTTGATAAGCTCCACAATTATTTTGAATTCAGTGTTTAATATAGTAAATGTTTTTAACAGTTGGTTGAAATTACTATTAGCACTGATTTTTTAGATAAAAAAACCCAACTCTTTTTTCCCTTTACTTTCTGTATAACAGAAAAGGAACTAAATTGAATCCAGGAGGTCATTAAAAGGGATGGATTAAAGTCCCGGGAGAGTCCCAAATTGTATCATAGGAGGGGGCCTCTTATTTTTCTGGCCTCTAAAAACCATATTCTCCTCTATCAGCTGTCACAGAGACATGAGTTTAATTTATACGTAACATCTGCAGTGCAGAAATTATAGTCATTTTCCCTGATATCCTGATTTCAAATTCCCTACAACAGTGATAGTGGCCACTGCTTTCCTCAACAATAGACAGCTAATGGCAATTCAAATGTGGAATGAACAAAACTGCATTTTACTACTGGTCTGTCCAGTTTTGTCTACACTGAGGTATGGCTCCTTGCTGAAACCAAGTTTGCTCCTGAAGCTTGTTGGGCAAAATCACTGTGGGATGATGCAACATTAACCTTATTTATTTATTTATTTATTTATTTATTTATTTATTACCCCATACCAGAGGTGTCCAAAATTCTTTTTTCTTTTTTTAATTTTGGTGGTTTGAAAAAAATCTAAGCCTCCTTCAGTATGCCGATTGCTATTCTCAAGTTGACTTCCACCTCCCTCTCTCCCTCTCTATGGATGCTCAGCTAGACAGACAGGCTCTCTGTCTCTTTCATGCTCCTATCCAATTATGGTCCATAGTTCCTTCAATAAAATTTTCCCTTTCTTTATAACCACAGGCCTGGCAATGATCTTCTTAACAGAGGGCTCCCAAAACACACTGTGTTAAGCCAACTGTGCCAACAATTCCAAGGCATTGTTGGGGGAGAAAAAAATGACTGATAGCTGGAGATGTTTGCTTCCGGTGAGTAAGATAGCATTATAGCCTTAGGGTCCAGTCCTATCCAACTGTCCAGTGCCAACGCAGTTGCCATGCAACCCTGAGGCAAGCAAATAAATGTTCCCTTACCTTGACTGCCCCCCCCCCACCGCAGAATGCAGTGCATACCCCATTGGCATGGCTACATCAGCACTGGAAAGTTGGATAGAATTTGACCCTAAGTTTTACTGAACATAATGGGCTTACTTCTAAGTACAATAAATAACACCATTTTCACACAGCTCTACTGATAACCACTGAGGGCCATTAACCTTTTCTGTTGCAGCTGCCACTTTTAAGTTAAGAGATATCTAAATTGCAAGCTACTTTGCTTGGGATGTTGACTCTCTGCTTTTGCCTCTCCTTGCTTGTCATCACCCATGATCAGCCATCACTCCTGGAAGATTCAAGCTCAGCCCCCACCGCTCCCAGCTGTTTCACAAGTGAGTGGCACTCTCTCTGGCAGTTCTTATCAAACCTGAAAAGAAGGAAGGCTTCAAGAGTGCGTTAAAGGTGCACAGCCTTCTGTGATGTTTACAGCTCCCTACATCAGGTGTGCATAATAGTGTGCTATTTTTATGTTCTGGAATCAGTGATCATGTTTGAGCTGACTGTAGATGTTTTGCAGTAAGTTAATGAATAGATTAACATCCCATTAGAAAAAAAAATTGAATATATTACTGTGATGGAGTTAAATGTAGGTCATTTGCAGTGCAATCTTATGTATGTCTACTCAGAAGTAAGCTCCATTGAGTTCAATGGGGCTTGCTTTGGGTTAGTATGGATGGATATGCAGCTTATCGCCTACTGAATTCAATAGAGCTTACTTCTGAGAAAATACATCTAGGCCTGTTGTTACGTGAAAATCTCCTTTTCCCTTCCAAGTTGTGATTTTGTATGTATTATGGACTAAAACTCATGCAGGTCAAACCTCAGAATACAGGACACCCTTCCCCCAGTACACTTTTCCAAGGCCCTGGTAGAAGTCACAAGTTTGCACAACCTCTAGCAATGCAGGGATGCCTCCTGATCCAATCAGTGTTATGCAAAACAAGCATGCACCTCCAGAGGAAGAAGTCTATTGTTCTATTGTTGTAGCTTTATCACTCTTAAACACCTTATGCAAACTTGCCTCCCTCCCCCAGGAGGCCAGTCATGGCTGATACCCAGTCATCCTTTTCTTGCATGCTCCACGTGTCCTACTGTGTGTAGTGAGCATGCGCATCCAGGAGGCCACATCCGGGTCATTCACATCCAGCTTCCAAGTCAGCAAAAAGCCTTTTAAGAGAGACCTTCGCCACATGTGTTCTCTCTCTCTCTGGCTGCCCCCCCAAGGCACAGGTCCTCCATAGGACTCTTCCACCCCCACCCCCGCCAACTGCTTCCCAGGACAGGTAACTATATCTTGCGTATGGAATCTTTTCCCTTCTCCCCCACCTATTTCTCCCATTCTCTCCCCATCTTAGCTAGCAACTGGGTTATGCAGACCAGGGACTCCTAAAATCCTTCCCTACAACCTATCCTTTTCTGATTCCTTCTTGGATGCACCAAATATACGGCACATGCAACCACCATAAAGCTAGGTACACTAGACACAAGTACTAGAAACCTATACTTATCAATTCTCCATGTGCATTATGTTTACCTATGTGTTTTTGTAATAAAAATATAATCGTTGATTGAAAGTTATCTTTCTCCCAGTCTCCTCTTTAAGTTAAACAAGGGATATTTTCTGCATTACGCTGTTTTGTTATCCAGCCTGCGATCCTGAGGTTTCCAAAAAGGGTAATATACTAATTCCCCTTAAAACATAACAGCCCTTTTTGGTAACACTGTGGCTATATTTATTATTTTCTTCTACATGGCATTCTTTTGTCTTCTCATGGGTTGCTGGCAGTAAAAGTATGTTCATGGTTACTTATCTTTCGGCAGAAGACATTCGTTCGTGATGCACATTTGTTTTTTCCCTTCGGTTCAGCAGCATTATCAATATTGATTCTCAAGTAGATGTTTTCTGGGGAGACACAGCTGAAGCTGTTTTTCATTTCCAACTGATGGAACCTTGCTGAAACATAGTCACCCACATACCAAACAAGAGTCCATCTGCTCCTTTCTTAATTATTTCAATGTGTTTTGTACATCGTGAACACTATGACAAATAACTTTCCTGGAACTGGAGTGAACAAAACCAATCCTTTCAAATATTTAATAATATATGATTGAAATCCATTCTTACCCCTGCCTTTACTGGCACCTGTACCCAGCCTTGGCGCATGTAAAAACATTGATCCCCATGCTTTGGTTTCCTTGCATATTCAGAAACCACATAAAGGCCTCCTAACCCCTTGGAGAGGGGTCTTTAACTCATGTGGTTCATAAACATGCCAAGAAAATGAGGTGGGTGGCAGTTTGGGATATTCCTCTCCCAGCAGTAGTACTCCTTCTGTAGAATTATCTTGTCTAGGAAGCCTGCAGAGAGTAACTCCTTTGGTGTCCTTTCAGCACCAGACCAAGACAAAGCTATTCAGATTGCTGAATTCTGTACTGCATGGTTTTAATGTTGCTCTTACCTCTTGTTCATTCTAACATTGTTCTATTATGATCTCGCACTCTATTTTATTGTTTTAGCTGGTAAGAAATGTTTTTATTGAAGAGTAGCATATTAACAATCAGAACACAAAAAAATTAAAAAGAAAAAAACCAAGGACCCCCCCCCCCTCTCAGAACATTTTAGAAAACATTAACCTTGTTTAGGATAAAACAAGAAGTCTGTATGAAGTCTCTTAGTGCACAATGGAGCAGAATACTTCAGCAGTGGTTCCCAGACTTACCCTGGTCACAGCACCTTAGCTCTGCAGGAGGGCAGGGATGGCCACCAGCACTCCTTCAATCTTGCAAGATTTCATGAGATCTTGACCCTGCCAAAATGGTAGCACCCAGGAGTGATGGCACCCTCCATGAGGCGCACATTTTAGGAACTGCTGGACTACCGAATGCATATGCAACACCTAAGATGTTGATTTTGGCTTCTTGATGGTGAAGGGCAGGAAGGGTGGGATTTTAGTTTTATAAATAAATTGACAAGCCATATGACACCAGAGAAAGAGACCAGAATGCTCTACTGCTTTGTTCAAAAGTCTATTGGCTAACCCACATGATAGTATACAATAGTGGTTCTCATACATTTAGCACCGGGACCCATTTTTTAGAATGAATCTTTCAGGACCCACCTGAAGTGATGTCATGACCAGAAGTGACATCATTAAGCAGGAAAATTTTTAACAATCCTAGCCTGAAATCCTAGCCACACTTACCCAGGAGTAAATCCCATTGACTATCATTATTCAAAGAATATACGTAGTAGCTTGTTTAAAGTACAGGTCTGTAACATTTGCCCAAATGCAGTCACATGCCATGGGAGCATCAAGTCTAATCTATTAAAAATAAAATATTGAAATGAATGTGTACCCACCTGAAATTGGCTCATGACCCACCTAGTGGGTCCTGACCTACAGTTTGAGAAACACTATTATACAAGTAAACATATATAATCCAAGTACAGTGTATCACACAGCTAATGAAAAGTATAACACGCATAATATTTCAATCTTTTGTTTCACTGTCCATATGAGAAAAGGTTTCTTAGCTTGGCAAAAAAAAAAAAAATTAAGGGGAAACATGATTATGGGCACAATTCTAACCGGGTCTACTCAGAAATAAGTCCTATTTTGTCCAATGGGGCTTACTCTCAGGAAAGTGTGGTTAGGATTGCAACCTAAGACTTAGAACAGGGGCCTCCAAACCCCGGTCCGGGGGCCAGATGCGGCCTGCAGCAAGCCTCTATCCAGCCCACAGCCAGCCTCTTGTCCCCTGAAAGCCTCTGACCCACTCGACTGAACATGACCAGAGCTGTGCTCTGGCTGCATCTGGAGGGTGTTCTGAGGGCCGGAGAGGCTGAGTGAATGAGCCCACTCATTCATTTATTCATGCATTCATCTAAGTTCCATCTTTAAGTTATTTATTTAAATTTTATATTTAAATTTTTTCCAGCCCTCAGCACTGCGCCAGATATTTCATGCGACCCTCTGGCCAAAAAGTTTGGGGACCCCTGACTTAGAACATTATGAATAATTGGACAGTGGAGAGGAAAAGCTTTTCTCCCTTTCTTCTAATACACGTTGCCTGACATATTTATACACACATGAACCTGGTGCTGGGTATATGCCAAGCAAGCATGACTCAGGGCCCAATCCTATCCAACTTTCCCATGTTGGTGCAGCCACAATGCAGCCCTGAGGAAAGGGAACAAACACTTCCTTACACAGAGAAGGTCTCTGTGACTTCCCCTCTACTGCACTGGCTGCACCAGTGCTGGAAAATTGAATAGGATTTGGCCCTTTCTCTCCTACCAAAAAACTAAGTCTCACCCCTAGCAACTGCTGGTAGACAAACTTACAAACTAAAAATTTTGTTTGGCACTTTAAAAGTGAAAGCAAGATCTCCAGTTTGCTTACATCTCTGTGGTTCTCTTGGCTAGCAATATGCAGAACCCAGGTCTCCCAAGAGAGAATGTCTAATCCTTAATCTTTTGCTTAAAACCAGTTAAGATGCTTGTAATTTGCAAAACAAGGCAGCTTTGCCAAAGTAGACTACATTTATTGCTGTGACTTCGTCCTCCCTTCCTTCCACCACCCCAATATGAGTCAGACTACTTTTAACAACTTCTCCTAAGAGCCCAGTACTGCAGCTTCATCCCTGCAGGCATGTTAGTATACCCGAATAATCCCCTATTCATTGCAACTGGGCTCTATCCAGCAATAACAGACCCCTTATGCAAGTCGTGTTGCACATAAGTAAATCATATGCTTTGCTGTAATTGTACTTCTATGCTTTGAAAACTGTCCTCTTTTTTGCTATTCTTGCTTGACAGTGCTATTGAAAACATGGATACAGTCCAGGCTGGACCATGCTTCAGGTGATTCAGGAAGCACTTAGAACTTGCTGGCTCTTGCTCCAGCCATCTCTAATCCTCGAGAGGCAGTGAAAACCCTGGTCAGGAGGGCTAATAATGTAAGCAGGGTGTAGCTTGCGTGTGGAATAATGCGCACAAACCAAACACAGCCTTCTAGCAGGCTTATACTTTAATAAAGAATAAATCCTGTCCCCAACAGCTTACCCCATCTCCTGCAGGGCAGGAGATAAAATGGCCCAATTCTATCCTTACAGTACACTGGCACATGCCAAGGCTCGCCAACATATCGCATGGTCCACCATCGCAGCCCCATCCCTGTCTACAGAGTGTGTCTGCTGGCGCAAAGGCTGGCACACTGGCAGCTTTGCCATGTAGACTGGTCATCAATTCAGGTATATTGGTGCGGGGGCAGATTGGGAGCAGGCAAGGGGCAGATCTCTGCAGCAACAGCATCCATGGTACCTGGAGTCCCTGGCCCAGTATGGACACATTCCCACCCTAATAGATCTATGCCAGCAAAAGAGTTGGTATGGATATGAATTGGCCCATAGGGGACCTCAGAGTAGCTGGAGTGGTAATAAATATTTTCTTTACCTACCTCACCTGGTCAAACTGGTCCCCATCTGGCCCAGGGGATGCAGTAGATGATTTGTCAGTGGCTCTGCACCTACACCTTGCAAACTGGCCAAGGATATAATTGAACCTTAAGTAACCACATCCCCCCCCCCACATTTATCAAGAAATTTATTGAATATTCCTGCTCAACAATGAAGCTTTCTTGGGTGACCTTTAGCTACTCCTAGGTCTACTTGATGTCACTGGGTAGTGTGAGGATACAGGGGCTGGGAAGAGAGAATCATATACAGTACATTGTCCCTTCCTTGGAGAAAGGATGGAATAAAAACTTAATACATTGATCATCAACGAAACACCTAAAGTGAAGCAGACTAAAGGAAAGGGCAAAATACCTGGGCATTTAAGGACACACTTCTCAAAGTGCTGGAATGGAAGCATCACAGATGGTAAGTTTTTTGCGATGAAAAACAATTTTTTTATTCCTATAATCTGCATTTTTCCCCCCAGTCTATTTCCTTTTAATTCTATAGCTTCACAAGTACATTTGGGGCTAATTTTCATTCTTTGTAATGTGTAGTTGCATTTGTGAAAAGGTATACTGAATTTAAAAAAAATACTGTATTACTTCAGGTCAAAACTAGACTTGCTTGTGTTTGACCCTTGATTATTTTATATTTTTACAAATCACGTGGGAGTGGAGAATTGTGTTAAACACTGGTTGGAGGGTTAGGATGTAGCCCTAATTGCAGTTTGTAGCCCAGATACATTCCCACACACATATTTATAGTAAAAAAATAAAAATAAATTAAAAAAAAGAATAGCTTCGCTGGACAGCTAATAGAAACTTGTTACAAAATTCTAAAGAGTTTGTGGGGGGTAGGTGATTGATCAAGCTAAGAACTCTAGTGAGGGCTAAGTGCTAAAGTCCCCACCCCTACCCCACACTGTGGATTCAGGCTGTTTCATATCCCCCTCATGCTATTTGTTAAAAATAAAAATAAACGGTCAAGCACACATACTCGTTTGTATGACTAGCTTGACCTCTAATGAACCAATAAACCATATTACATTACTGCAAATCACACAAGAAAAAAGAACAGAGCTGAGCAGTCCAGATCTTTCTGAAGCAACAAGATACTAAAACATTGTGTACTACTTCTGAACCGTAAGGATATCATGCAGCACTATCCTAATGACTGGGAAGTGCAAATGGTTCTCACATAACACCAGAACCAGAGGACATCCACTCAAATTGAGTGTTGGGAGGGTTAGGATAGACAAAAGAAAATGTTTCTTTACTCAGCACGTGGTCAGTCTGTGGAACTCCTTGCTGCAGGATGTGGTGATGGCATCTGGCCTAGATGCACTTAAAAGGGGATTGGACAAGTTTCTGGAGGAAAAATTCATTATGGGTTACAAGCCATGATGTGTATGTGCAACCTCCTGATTTTAGAAATGGGCTATGTCAGATGCAAGGGAGGGCACCAGGATGAGGTCTCTTGTTATACCAAATACCATGGGGCATTTGGTGGGCTGCTGTGAGATACAGGAAGCTGGACTAGATGGGCCTATGGCCTGATCCAGTGGGGCTGTTCTTATGTTCTTATGTTATGGTTATAAACTATGCTAGGAAAATGTAACTTAATAATTAATTAATTAATACAGGTATTTATATACCGCCTTTCTTGGTCGTCGGATTTTTCCTCAGACTTTATTCAAGGTGGTTTACATAGGCAGGCTGTTTAAATCCCCGTAGGGATTTTTACAACTGAAAGAAGGTTCCATCTTTCAAGAACCACAACATTTCAGATGTTTCTTTCTGATCTGGTTTCACATTCTGGCCTCCATCCTCCCACGCTCAGAGCAGATGGAATAACTCGGCTCAGCTTGTCAGCTCCTTCAAGGTTGCACGGTGCCGGTGGCCTTGAACTGGCGACCTGCGGATGTTATCTTCAGGCAAACGGAGGCTCTACCCTCTAGACCAGACCTCCTGCCCTTGTGACTGATTTTCACTGGCAAAATGAAGAGAGGTGTGTTACCAAAAATTCCTGCTCACATATTTGTCTCTGTGCACCACAAAGGAAAAACGAGTCTTTTACACATTTGTGAACCCATGTTCTATGAATGTGGTAGAGTTACTCCAGGTCTATCAATTGTTATTACATATGTTAACTGACAGTTGTTGAGCACAACTGGAGAAGAAGGGCCATAGCCTTCACACCCTGCTTGGAAGGCATAGCTGGAGGCATCCCAAGGATGTGTAGTCGGGGAAGACAGGGGACAGGAGGCCTGTCCTATGCTGCTGCAATGAAAATAGTCTAGAGCAGGGGTCTCCAAACCCCGGCCCGGGGGCCAGATGCGGCCCGCAGCAAGCCTCTATCTGGCCCACAGCCAGGCTCTTGTCCCCTAAAAGCCTCTGGCCCACTCAACTGAACACGACCAGAGCTGTGCCCTGGTTGTGTCTGGAGGATGTTCTGAGGGCCAGAGAGGTTGAATGAATGAGCCCATTCATTCATTTATTCACTCATCTAAGTTCCATCTCTAATTTATTTATTTAAATTTTATATTTAAATTTTTTTTCCGGCCCTCAACACCATGCCAGATATTTGATGCGGCCCTCTGGCTAAAAAGTTTGGACCCCTGGCCTAGAGTCTCACATGCCTCCAATGAAAATAGCATCACATTCAGGAAGAGATGAGAGTTTGCGGCAGTGACAGCTCAACCATCCCTGTGATTGTCCACCCAGTTTCTGAGTGGTTGCAGGATCCTAGGGGTAGGCAGAACTGTGTTGTCACAAGCTCTAGACCAGCCATTTTCAACCACTGTGACATGGCACACTGGTGTGCCGCGAATGGTCCCCAGGTGTGCTGCGGGAATTTGGGAGAGGGTCATTTATCAATAGGACCATTGGTGGATGTGAGCCCCCATTGACAGCACAGTGTGCCTTGTCAATTGTCAAAAAGCTGATGGTGTGCCTTGACCGTTTTAGTGCCTTGCCAGTGTGCCGCAAGATGAAAAAGGTTGAAAATCACTGCTCTAGACTCTCCGAGACTCTCCAATGGCAATGACAGTTCAGTCTCCACTGTGATTGTGCAGATGCTGGTGTCATTGGCATCCCTGGCATTAGAGCCAGGGTGCCACATGGTATGGGTGGCAAGGTCCTGGAGTACTTGGTATGCAGTTATGCATACCTGGTATGCAGTGTCCTGGAGCACTTGGAAAACAGCCTCTGGTGGGCTCTTTAAGGGCCTTTTAAAGGCAATCCTGTGCATCCTTACTTGGAAGCGAGAGCCTCTGAGTTCAGTGAGACTTACTTCTGAGTAAACATACACGTGATTAGGTTGCAAATGCACATAACTACTTTCCATGTTGATAACTTGAAATGAGGATTGATTCCTGCCTTCGCTGGCCACATATCCAGCTAAGGCTTCAATCCTATACATGCTTACCTGGAAGTAAGTCTAACTGAACTAGCTAAGTAGGCATATGTTTGGGTAGGGTGCTTGTGCTGTTAGTTCTCCTTTGCCATGGCATATGGTAATGAGCAGCAGTTAACATCTAAATACCAAGCCTCATTTAAAAAGTCAACCCTCTGCAGTCAAAGCATTTATTTGGCTTTCTCTCAGGATTACCATGGAAACCACTCATAGTTTCTAGCCCCCAACTAGCAGCATACTCTGTACTCAATACATAGATAAACTGAACAACAGTCAGCTGTCATTAAAGAACTGCATAATTCTGCAGACTTCATATAAGTCATTAGGGTATGAATCAGCAGAGCAACTTGAAAGGAAGGATTACATGGTCTGGATGCCACAGTCACCAGTGCTATTTCATAGCCACAGAATATGGCAACGTTTGCCTGGGGTTTTGGAAAGCAACTTCATAGCTAGAGTGAAGACATCCAGCTCTGTGTTTTCTTATCTGTCATTCCAGAAACAGCAATTGCATCACTGAATCAGTGTCATGCAACAGTAATCAACTGGACTAAACAGATTGAAACTAACCCTAGGCAAGATGAAAATTAAGAACATGTTGGGAGGGGATCTAAAAACCATACAGTTGCCAATGATTGATAAGAGTTTCATGTCCCCTAAGATCAGGTCACTGATCACTGATTGGAGCCCAGGTCCTCCCAGTGTGTCTATTAGATACCACACCAGCTCATCACTCTTGGCTTCCTATTTGATCCTATCTTTTCTATCCCATATATCTTTCCGACTACTCCCAGTAGAAGGGAAAGCTCCCAGTAACATATATGATCCCTTGTACCTGTATCCCTAAAACTACCCTGTGAAATAGCTTAGGTTGAGAAATAATGACTGTCCCAGGATCATCTAATAAGCTTTATGACTGAGTAGGAATCGGTAGCCAGGTTTCCCAGTCCTAATTCAGCACTACTGTATACCATACTGACCTACCAAATATACTGACCAAATATACCATACTGACCTTCCCAAGTTTTTAGTCTGGGAAGCACCCCTTGCTCCCACAATGTTCTTGGGAAGTCAAGTGACAGCCATTGCAAGAAATGTCTCTTACCAGTTACATCTGATGCACTTGTTTTACCCTTTCCTGGTGATCATTATTCTTGTCTGAAGTTAAAAGCATCCACTGTTGCAATGCTCTTTAAATGGAGCTCCACTTGGAGACTGTTTGGAAATTGCAGGTGATGTGGAATGATGCAGTACGCCTCTTTGGGAGAGAGGTGGGATCAGCAGCGGCAGCACACTCTGAATCCCAAGCCCCTTCCTGGGCCTGATCCACCAGCATGAATCCACCAGACTTGTGGAAATTGATCCTTAGTGGCTGATCCTGAGGCAAGGGGATAAATGACTCCCTGCCGCGGGGAGATCTCCAGCAGCCAAAACTCCCCTGCGGGATGCCAGTGCAGTTACATCACCATGCAGGGAGTTAGGTAGGATTGGGCTGTCAGAGAGCTACCTAACCCCAAGCCAAAAAATAAGAAACCTAACGTTTGCCTCTTTTTTTAATGACCATTATAGACTTTTGAAACTCTGAGCCTTGTCTCTGAGCATCTCTACTTTTAACCTTTGGTCAGGCACACATTGGAGAATGCTTATTCCCATGAGTTTCCCCAGCCAATTAGGAATGGTGGTAAAAAAAACCCCTCTTTTTATGTTCCATCTTTGAAAGGTGCAAAACCTGTGGCTCCTTGGAGTAGGGCTTTTTAGCAGTTGCCTTCTGCTCTGGGGTGAACTCCTTAGCCATATTCGCCGGTGATCAATCCAATAGGCATCTAGGAAGGCTTGTAAATCCTTCCTGTTTCCGCAGGACTTTGTGAATGGACCTTAGCATCATAGGCCTGACCTCAAACTGTTATAATGAAAGGCTGTGGACAGCAATCTCATAGCAACCACATGCCCGTGTTCCTTTTCCTTTGGCTGCTGTGAGCAGTTTTTCTTTCTTATTCTCTCTCGCTTTCGTTCTGACCTCGTTTTCTTTGACATTCTATTTCTAGTGCTGTAGATTTTAAAGCAGCAATCCGTTTCCTACCCCCCAAACACTTTCAAGCTATGCAGTGTGGGAGGGGCCCCCAAGGCTTATCAGGATCTTGGAGAGGTCAGCTCCAAGTGTTTCAGAGCCACATTTGCCAGAGGAATTGAAGCTAATGATCTTTACAGGAAGGATAATGGCGTACTGAGTACCAAGATTGTGAAGTGTGTTTAACATTTTTGTTTGTTCCAATCGTGACATCAAAGAATGCTATTAGAGGAGGGAACTTCAAAGTTTCCCCAGAATAATTAGGTCTCTTATAAATTCATTTTGCTGCCTAGATTTCTTTTTGCTACTCAGGGTATAGCTACTGCTGGAAGCAAGCCACAGCCTTGACTAAACCTGGAAGTGAGGATTTTCTTTCGGGCAAAATCTAATTGCCATGATGAAGTGTAAAATTAAGAAGGAAGGACTTTTAATGGATCGGGAAACTTTGGTATCCAGTAGCCTGTGGTCTCATTTGTCCCTCACACGTTCCCTGAATGCACAACATCACACTTACATGCAAGTGAATAGCTGTCTACAGCCCAATGTACCTCACAAGTGTCAGATACAGTGGGGCCATGTGCTGATCCCCTGAATTACACCCAGCCATCTGACACCTTTAACAAACTCCCTTTTTCTGAAAAGTTAGGAAGGGAAGCTAACTAGAGAGCTGAGGCAAAGGGCAGTTGAAGCACAAAGCCACAGCCAGCCAGGAAGATCAGGACATGAAGACAGATCAGGACAACACCTTCGGGCTGAAACTGAAGACAACCTCCTAGGACAACAGTCTCACGTTTGGGTCCTGACCCCCTTCCAAGGTCATACCTCACAGGTATCATGGCCGTCATGGCTTGTCCAACTCCTCCTCCTTACCACCCCTAGTTCACTTCAGGGGATAGCATCCAAACTAGCTTGCCTTGGAGGAAGAAACGACAGCACAGCCCTTGGTAGGACTGGACCGATAATGAGAGAATGCCAATAAATGTGTGTCCATAGTTTGTGATCTATGAAACTTGATCTATGTAGCTATGAACACTTTGATGAAAGGTTTGACATTTCAAGGACTGCACTGAAGAGAAGGCAAGGCAGGGGGAACTAAATAGCGACAAGAAACAAACATACAACTAGTTGGTATTATCGGTTGGCAAATTGGTATTATTGGATGGCAAAAATGTATTAGAACTAAAGGCAAAGGCAAAACAAACAAGTTCATGAACACTTAAATTTTTAAATGAAGCAAGGAAGAGACCATTGATGTATTTACAAATTCATACTTATTCCAAAAGAAGTATAATTGGCTTATAGTGTGTCCTCACTGGCCTCTGTGGAAGAATTATATTGAGGAAAGGAAATGTAAGAAACTGTGAGGGAGCTAGTCCATGCTCACTTTAGTCACATCCATTAGTCACACACGAAAAGCCTTGTTCATGTCTGTTCATTGGTCATTTGTTCATTTGTCAGGATCACATTCGTACACAAAAGGTTTGCCCCAATTCATTGGCTCATTCGTCCATTCATTTCCCATTGGTTCCAATGTGTGAACCACTTCATTTCTCTTTCAGTTCATAGTTTTTCAGCCAATCCCCATGAAATTTGCAGATATTCCAAGAACATGCAAAAGATCATTCCTGCCATATCTTAGAGCCCAATCTTATCTAACTACCCAGAACAGAACCCCCATGGATACGGGGACATGCCTGTGCAATTTCATTGAGCATAAGCCTTCAAGGAAAAAAATGCAATCTCACAGACCAATCCAAAGGATCCAATCCTATCCAATTTACCAGTGTAAACACAGCTGTGCCAATGGGGCATGCGCTGCATCCTGCAGTGGGGCAGCATTCACAGAGGCCTCCTCAAGGTAAGGGAATGTTTGTTCCCTTACTTTGGGGCTGCATTGTGGCTGCATCAGTGCTTGAGGATGACATAGTTAGAAGGAACTAAATCAAAATGCTCTGGGTATAGGCAAAGGTAACCTCAAACAAACAGAGAGAAAAACAGTGCTGGAATTAGCCCACTTGTGCCCAGCCCACAGGTGTACACATTTTATCCCTGTTGCGTATATGCAACATTGGGCAGAAATGGCTTAAAATGCCTAGACAGAACTGAAAATATTATTTTTGGTAAAAACAGGAAAGACTTATTGGCAACCTGTCCCTCCCCTCTCTCATGATCAAGTAACCAACAGCTGGATGAAGAAAATATGTCTGGCCCTGTGCTTGGGGTCAGCCCATCCATGGAGTCAACTGAAGCACTTTTATCAGCAGCAGATTATTTTACAGATGGGCAGGAAAGTCAACTTTCCCAACTTTCCAGTGCAGATGCAGCCATGCCAGTTGGGCATGTGCTGCATCCTGTGGTGGTGAGCAGTCACAGAAGCCTCCTCAAGGTAAGGGAAGGCCTCAGGGCTGCATTGGTGCTGGAAAGTTGGCTAGAATTGGATCCTGATTGGCTGACTATATTTTTAGTTGGTCTTTCAACCACTAACATGGGTACCCAAGGTGGCTTACATAAAATTCAGAATATCCAGTGTGTGTTGTGTGGACCACATACTTCCATCTGCCCCTTTGCCTTTAGTGCTCTCCATTATTTCCCACTCCCAGGATTAGCAAAAGGAAGAGGGGGAAAGAGCATAAGAGGAAGTGGGGAGGAGAGAGTTGTGGGCTGGAGCACCTCCAATGCTCAAGTCCACCACTCCCTTCTCTTCCACTCTTCCTCTTCTTCCCTGTCCTCCACTTCCTTTTCCAATTCAGGGCATGGAAGGAGCAGAGCCTGGCACATTCCCAGGTAAGGGCTTCCTCAAGTGCCAGGAGCCCTTTACTTGACCCTGGATGTGCTTTATATTCCTGCACATGTCTCATCTTCCCAGTCTGGATCAAAGGTTTCTGTAGATCAAGTAGTCCTATCATATTCTTGGATACTTTGGCAAAAATGTGCCTGGGTTCAAGATTGGAGAGTACTGTCAAGTTTGCCTTTACCCACACTCTCTCTTTCTTGGACAAACCTGGCTGTGGGAATCAAAACTGAAAGGAACAAGTGAGGTCTGAATGGGTAAATGAATCTCTTTCTCTCTGAACTCATTTGTGAGCATTACTCTAGGTTCAGGATGTATGCCAAGTTGAATGAAAGGAGTGCTGTTTGATCTGTTTTCTCATCCTGAAATGGGTGCACTTCTCAACTGCCTTTTTCAACAATTCCCTCCCACCCACACTCCAGGAAACAAAAGGTGACTAAATAATTTGCTTATTAAGCCAATTCAGAACTAACCTTCCAAGCTGAGCTTACCTAGGAAGCAAGAAACTGGGCAGAACCTGCAAACAGGAAGCTTTCAAGTAGCATTAGAAAGTATCTTTGCTAAATTGAGTTTCCTTGTGAGTGATCATTATAGAAGGATTGTGGCTATGCATTGCGAGGAGATGCTGGTTGATGTTGGAAATAATTCCAGCTAAACAGTCAAGGTAAAGAACTCAAGTTAAATAATATTTACTAAAGGTAAATTAAATCCCAGGTGGAGGAATTAAAAA
The DNA here is from genome assembly GCF_035046505.1 of Tiliqua scincoides. NCBI lineage: Eukaryota > Metazoa > Chordata > Lepidosauria > Squamata > Scincidae > Tiliqua > Tiliqua scincoides. Next base: position 206,681,406 of record NC_089823.1, on the reverse strand, counting down.
AAAAATTAATTAACTCTGGGTCATTATGAACAGCAAGAAAAGCTGCCTAGTAGTACTCTCTGGAAAAATAACTGCATTTGAGAAGGGAAAAAAGCACCTGGCTATATAAAATGTGATAAGTTTGTGTTAGACATTTTCAAATGAGAACAGATCTTGTGGGGGGGTAAAGTGGTAGCCTGCTGTGTTTTTAATGGCTCATTATGGGAAGTTTAAGAAAACCATTGGAGTAGAATCAAAAATCCATTATTGGTTTGTTGGAAGATAAGAGAAGAAGGTTTCCTCATCTCTGGGACTAAAATGAGTATGAACTTTTGAAATTTTTGAAATAGCATATCCTTTCATAACAATTCATTCTACTATCATGAAATCCAAGATATAGATATTATTTTCCTTTGCAGATTATACAGCAGTATGATCCTCTGTAGATATTTCTGATAGCACCATTGGAATTATGACAGATATCTAGAATATTGCTAGAAACAAAAGTCCCTTGTCTTCTTTTCTGTCAAACTTGAATTTTATTTTAAAAAATAGTTAGTAGGTACAAACAATAGCATAGAAAATGGTCAGGAATCCAAAACAACCTTGGCTTGCAAGGCCTTGTGTAAGAGTCATAATTGTTTAGGACTTTATTGGAAGATACAATGTCATTTAGAACCCAAACCTATGCCTTGCTTCTCAGGAGTAAGTCTCATTATAGTCAATGGAGCTTACTCCCAGGAAAGTGTGGATAGGATTGCAGCCTTAGTTGTACAGAAATGAGACTGGTTTTGATTAATAGACAGGATTTGTAATAAATGTCTTTACGTATTTATGTTTTGGGTATAGCACTTGGATATAGTGCTATAGAGGATATAGTTCCTTGTGTAGAAGATAAATGGTGTCCAGGTAATTGCCAGTGGAACACCTGTCATGTCGTACACCCATTCTGGCAACGCTATGCCAGAGCAGCCCTCCCAGTAATGCTGGCACAGCCTTGCCCACCAAGCCCAATAGCATCCATGGAAACGCCAGCACAGCACATCACCCATAGAGCAGTGTCCTGACATCAGGACTTCATCAGCACAACAGAGCACCATCAGTTATATTTTGCAATACAAAATGACTTGAATTTCATGTCTGTATATGAACTATGGAAAAAATGAGTTACTGTATATTCTGCCATTTGTAATGTTTTACTTTATGTTGTTTGGGGGGAGGGGGGAAAAACCCTTTACAGTGCAGCAAAACCCTTCCTAGGGTTGAAGCGTAGCAGGCGGGGGGGCAGTCCATCCTAGGTTACACCAGGGGGGGGTGATGGGTGCATCACACAAGCCCACACCAAGTGGAGTCCCATGCTGTGTATTTCAGTGGATGAGTTGTTCCGCTTCCCCCAAGGCTCTGGATGGCTAGAAATGGTAAGCCGGCGCGCACTGTTCAGGATTGGGCCCAGAGTCCTCTATGCTATGTTAAAAAAAGCACTGCTGCAAAAAAAAAAAAAAGTATAATTTTCAGAATTGATTACATTTGAGAACTACTGAGAAATTGGCTGTCCAGAAGAGATGCTGCAAAAACCGATTAGTCAATGACAGCAGTAATCTGATATGCAGTGAAATAGTGACATCTGAGTGACAGATGTTGAAAATATCTGGACTTTCCACTCAAGATGCTCTTAAAATTGTTACAACCCCATCATCAGTTTGTCTTCTCCAAGCCTTGTCGGATGACTTTCAACCCCAGCATATTAGGATTTCTAGCAACATGTGCTAAATTCACTTGTAAACTCATAATCTTGTCCTGTGGATAGACTATATCGACCTTGAGAAATACTAAACTGATTTTGCTTCTGGCTGGCTGGGAGGCTCACGAGAAGAACAGTGATGCTATGTGGGATTTAATTGCCATTCAGGATGCATTTCTGCAGTTGCTTGATAACAGGCAATTTGCCAACAAGAGCTTCTTCTTGTGCTCCAGGACAGCATTCCTAGTGTAATAGTAAAATCATGAGTCTAATGCGTCATTTGAATTGCTTCGCACATCACCTGCAACTTTCCATCCTGAATTTGTACTTAGAGCAATGTTCGGGGGACGGGGACGGGACAGGAGACAGACTTGCAGCCCAATCCTACCAAAATTCTGTGCAGTGATGGCAGTGTGGCTTCTGCTGTATCTTGAGGGGGATTTTTGACTGCTGGAGGTCTCCTTGGGGTAAGTGGACATAAGCCCCAGAAGCCACAAGGGGTCAACTTGGACCTGCACTTGCAAGATTGCTGGCCCAAGTCAGCATTGATCTGTGCAAGCGCATCAGGCCTAGAAAGGCGGTTTTGATATGGTTTGCACCTGTGCCACCAATCCCACTCTCTCCTGGGTTCAATCTGCCCACCCCTCCAACCCATTACCCCTGCCTCATTCAAACACTCCCAAAGAGCTCCTGTGATGCTTACCTGCTCCAGCAGACCTCCCAACGATCAGTGAAAAGGTTCTGGTTTTCCATCCAGTGCACCTGTGCCTTTCACTTGTCACAAAGCACTTTGTAATGCTTTTGCAGCAGCATCAGTGGTGGAACACATGTTCTACCAGCGTAGGCCCTCAATAGGATTGAGAGCGCAATCTACCTATTCAGAATTAAGTTCCACTGTCTTCAATGGGGCTTATTCCCAGGGAAGTGTGTATAGGATTGCAGCCCAAGCCATTAGCTGCAGTCACTTGGAAGCTGACCAAATATTTTGAACATCCTTCTGTGATGCTCTGAATAAGCTTTCATGCAGAATGAATAATGTATCTGGCTTTTTCCAGATGTTGCAATTTGGGAGGTTATCACTGACATGTGTTGTGGTTTCCACTAGAAAAATAATTGCTCTGCATAATTTGCTGCCAATCTTTTTTTTATTCCAAACTGCCTTCCGGGTATAATCTCAACAGACTAGAGGTAAATCATAGTTGTCAAGCCATCTCAAACGAACATGAAGAGTGCAAGGGGCTGCTCAATCATGACCTGCCTCTCTGCCAACCAAAAGTTTCACCAGTGTGCCATAAAGCATGTTTGTGGCACCCAGAGAGTAAGTAGTGCTGGTGGGGAGGTCTGTACCACCCTGCTAATGCTGCATCCACAAGGCAGAAGAGGAGCAGCAGGAAGGTGGATTAGAGGCAGGAAGGGGTGTTTCTGGGAGGGGAGGGTGGAATGGAGCATATTGGCCTGGGATTGAGCCTGCAGGGTGGGACAGGAATGGTAAAAGAGGTCTCCACCATAGCCTATCCTCCCTCCTTAGCACCCAACACAGGGCTGTTTGGACTTGTGCCTGCTATTTAGTAGGCACAGATCTGAGTAGCCCCATAAGGCAGGCTGGGGTGTTACTTGATGTAAGGGGAAAGATATCCTCTTACCCCAAGGAGGTCTCCTGTCTGTTCCTGATGAGCACTGGATACAGCGGAGGTTGTGGGACCCCACTGCACAAGTGATAGGATTGGACTGTGTGTTGCAGTATTTTGGTGGCATATTTGCTATTTCAACATGGGTTCTATGATGTTGCTCAAAATAATGTGTCCTAGCCATGGATGCTGGCTACAAACCATAATTGTTAAGAGAGTGGAAAATGATGGCATGTCAAAGGCTGAGGGCGCAGTCCTAACCAACTTTCCAGCACTGGCATAGCTATGCCAGTGGGGCATGTGCTGCATCCTGCAGTTGGGGGGGGGGGGGCAGTCATGGAGGTCTCCTCAAGGTAGGGTGATGTTTGTTCCCTTACCTCTGAGTTGCATTGCCCTTACATCAGTGCTGGAAAATTGGTTAGGATTGCAGCCATAGTTTCTCATGATGCACCCATGTACAGTATTCCTTTTGTTCTGCTGTCAACTTTGGTTAAACAGGTTATGAAGATTTTTGAAACACCACCTAAGAAAAGTCATTTACCAGAGGCTGTGAAAGAGTGAGAGGACATGCTATGGGCACTTATTTTTCTTACAAACCACCATCAGTTTTCTGAAATAAATAATAATTACAATCACCATCCATATTGGTATCGTGTTTTTGAATCTTTAACATAGTCACATGTATTATTATGGTCTGATCCTTACCATAGCCCTGTAAAACGAAATATTATTATCCACATTTTGCAGATGGGGAGCTGAAGCTTGTGACACAGCTAGAAAATGAACCAGGGACTTTCTGAATCATCACGCAGCATAATAGGGTTTTTGTTTTTAGAAGAGGGACAGGAGCCCCGATTTGTTTGCAAGAAGCTTCCTCATGAATTGGGTATAGAAATTTTGAAGACAAAGAAAAGAGATTCCACTGTGTGAAATTTTTTTTCTTCAAGGAGCAGTTTCTGAATTTTCCATTGCTTACCTACCCAGTCTCCATGGTTCTCATCTGATTACTTAGCCCCTCTCTCAGCATTTATTTATTTATTTATTTATCTCCTGCCTTTCCTATGCTGAAACAAATGACCAAGGCAGCTAATAAAGCTTCACAGTAAAGTACAAAGTATCACAACAGCTAAGAAACATTAAAAATGCTTAAAATTAAAAGCATTAATTTTAACACTAAACAGCAAAACATAAAAGCAAGAACAAAGCAAGATCAAATGCATATTGTTGAGCCAATTGGGGGAACAAATAAGGCCAGGGAGGCAGTCAAGTCACAGCAGTATTTCAGAGGCGCAGAGGGCAAATATCCACTCAGCAACCAAATGCCAGACAAAAACAGGTATGTTTTGAGCCCTCGCTGAAAAGCCATGAGGGACAGAATAGTTCCAGAGGAATTCCCCTGGAAGGGGATTCCATAGTTGTGGCTCCACTACAGAGAAGGCTTGCCCATGAGCTGCCACCCCCTCATAAGAAGATAAGAAGAGCCCCGCCGGATCTAGACAAACACCCATCTAGTCCAGCTTCCTGTATCTCACAATGGCCCACCAAATGCCCCAGGGAACACACTAGACAACAGACACAACCTGCGTCCTGGTGCCCTCCCCTGCATCTGGCAATCAGAGGCAGCCTACCTCTACCTTGCACATACCTACCATAACTTGTAACCCGTGAGGAACTTTTCCTCCAGAAATTTGTCCAATCCCCTCTTAAAGGTATCTAGGCAAGATGCCATCACTACTTCCTGTGGCAAGGAGTTCTACAGACTAATTACATGCTGGGTAAAGAAATATTTTCTTTTGTCTCACTTGGGACAAAGGTGGTACTTGTAGAAGAGCTCCCTCAGATGATCTAAGAGGGAAGATGGGAATGTATGGCAGAAGGCAGTCTTTCAGGTAGCCTGGACCCAAATTACGGAGGACCTTAAAGGTTAGAACTAGCACCTTGAATTGGAACCTGAAGTGAATTGGCAACTAGCGTAGCTGCTGAAGCAATGGTCCATTTCATACCATCATATTTCCCAGGAGATGCAAAGGCAGAACACAAAGCGTTTGTTGTGTTTCTGTTGTATTTGTGTTCTGTTCATGTCATCCACATAATTAAAAACAAACAACCCAATCCTAATGAAAATCCCACACTGCAATTCAGCAAGGCCAGTGCAGCCAGTGCTGCATCCAGCAAGGGACTAGAGCAGAGATTTTCAATCTTTTTTGTCTCATGGCACACCGACAAGGTACTAAAATTGTCAAGGCACACCATTAGCTTTTGGACAATTGTCAAGGCACATCTTTCTGTTGGTGGGGGGCTCATATCCCCAATGGTCCTATTAATAAATGACCCTCCACCAAACCCCCCACAGCACACCTGGGGACCATTCACGGCACACCAGTGTGCCATAGCACAGTGGTTGAAAATGGCTGGACTAGAGGCTGCTGGAGGTCTCCAGGTAAAGCTGCTGGATGTAAGACCTCAATTGGTACTCTATGGTACTACTATTGGTACTACTAAGTACTACTTAGTACTACTAAGACCTCTATGGTACTACTTGGGTTCACCCCAGAGATATTGCTAGTGCAAATCTGGGCCCCCACATGTCTGTAGGGGGAAGGCTTGGGAGGGGGAGTAGGATACAGCAGAGACCTAATCTGCCATCCCCCATATGTTAGGGGAGATCCAGGCCCCAATGTGTCGGTGGGAGAGTAGGATACAGTGGCGAGCTCATCTGCCATCCCCAACCCCCTCCCCCACCCTATAACGCCTCCCCCGCCCCCCAGCGGGGGACCTACCTACTTTGGTGGACACTAGCCTCCGACTAGCATCAGGGTTCTCTGCACTGCCCCAAACATGTCTGATGGCGCATTTCTGACAGTGTGCATGCCCTTCCTGTCGGCAGAGGCATAGATTGGACTGTTAGAGTCCTGAATTTTCAAAGAATGTTTTGAGAAATAAGGAAGTCATGCAAATCACCTTGTGTAACTGTTTGGAATGACAACACTCTGAGGAAGTGTGTTAAGACAGAAAGGATAAAATAAAACAAAGTGGGGGAAAATAACAACAAAGGGCTTTGAAAAAGATGCAAAGTTTGAAAGACAAAGCAATTTAAAAAGTAGGACACTGTCTACAGAGAAGAGGATAAATAGAAGATCTGAGATAAAATTCAAAGAGGGTACGTGGTTTGTGCATAAAGCATTCATGTTCTTCATGACATATATTTTCGGGCAAAAACATTGTCTGCAAGTTAGCTCATAGTTATACCCTAGTACAGATGGATTGTTCCTATGGTCCAGCGACACTAAATGCCTGCAGTGCCAGCATAACCTAGTCATGATCTGGTGATCTGCAAGCAGCAAAATTAAAATGCAATCATTGCAATAGAAATGAGAGTTTGGCATATCGACATTCACAGTTACTCCAACTGAGTCCCTGGCAACTCTGCCAACGCCCACCAATCCTGATGATACTTGCTGACAAACACCTGCATGAAGCCACTGATCAGCATGCATCGATGTGCATGCCCTTCATTTATTCATGGTTAATTTTGCTTGTGTATTGTTTTTTCTGAATGCTCTCTTGCTGCAAGGTGCCTTTCCACCAAGCTCCCCATCATCTGAGATCCTACTTCTGTGCTGATAGTTCTAGAGTTAGGCCTTCACAATATGTGTCTATCATTAAACTCACAAACAATGAACCAACCAACCACTGGCAGTTCACCAAGCCCACAATAAACCTCTTGTTTTGGCTGCTTGTCTAAGGTAGCAAAGCAACAGAGGTGTTGCTGAATCACTTGGCAAGACACAGGTAGATGGCCAGGGGGCTATATTCAGCTTTATGGGTCACTAATAATACAGGCCTGTTCTGTGCAGGGCTATGTTGCCAGGTGGAGCTCATATATGGTGCTTATGCAGGGACTTGCTCATACATGGGTTAGTTGGCATCCTATCCTCTGATGATATTGGAAGGCCAGAATCAGAAGATCTGCTTGCCTGAGGTTCTCCATTAATTCCAGTGGAAGCATTTATGCCATTTCAGGCACAATCCTAACCCCTTATGTCAGTACTTTCCAGCACTGGCATAGCGGTGCCAATGGGGTGTGTGCTGCATCCTGCAGTTGGGTGTCACTCAAAGTAAGGCCTCCTCAAAGTAAGGGAATGTTTGTTCCCTTACTTCAGAGCTGCATTGCCCTTATGTCAGTGCTGGAAAGCACTGACATAAGGGGTTAGGATTGTGCCCTACATTTACTATTTATTAATATAGCACAATCAGTGTACTTGGCACTTTTCTTAGAGTAAAAAGTCAGGTCCTTGCCTTGAGGGGCTTACAATCTAGAAATTGTCACAAGGGAAACAACAGAGGGAGGGAAAGTGAGGGCAGGTGAAACGGGAGGTATATGCAATGCACTAGACTCTGCCTCTAGTTGGCCCTAGAAGCCAGGCAGCATTTACATAACATAAGAACATAAGAACATAAGAACAGCCCCACTGGATCAGGCCATAGGCCCATCTAGTCCAGCTTCCTGTATCTCACAGCGGCCCACCAAATGCCCCAGGGAGCACACCAGATAACAAGAGACCTCATCCTGGTGCTCTCCCCTACATCTGGCATTCTGACTTAACCCATTCCTAAAATCAGGAGGTTGCGCATACACATCATGGCTTGTACCCCATAATGGATTTTTCCTACAGAAACTCGTCCAATCCCCTTTTAAAGGCGTCTAGGCTAGACGCCAGCACCACATCCTGTGGCAAGGAGTTCCACAGACCGACCACGCGCTGAATAAAGAAATATTTTCTTTTGTATGTCCTAACCCGCCCAACACTCAATTTTAGTGGATGTCCCCTGGTTCTGGTATTATGTGAGAGTGTAAAGAGCATCTCCCTATCCACTCAGTCCATCCCCTGCATAATTTTGTATGTCTCAATCATGTCCCCCCTCAAGCGTCTCTTTTCTAGGCTGAAGAGGCCCAAACGCCGTAGCCTTTCCTCATAAGGAAGGTGCCCCAGCCCCGTAATCATCTTAGTCGCTCTCTTTTGCACCTTTTCCATTTCCACTATGTCTTTTTTGAGATGCGGCGACCAGAACTGGACACAATACTCCAGGTGTGGCCTTACCATCGATTTGTACAACGGCATTATAATACTAACCGTTTTGTTCTCAATACCCTTCCTAATGATCCCAAGCATAGAATTGGCCTTCTTCACTGCCACCGCACATTGGGTCGACACTTTCATCGACCTGTCCACCACCACCCCAAGATCTCTCTCCTGATCTGTCACAGACAGCTCAGAACCCATCAGCCTATATCTAAAGTTTTGATTTTTTGCCCCAATGTGCATGACTTTACACTTACTGACATTGAAGCGCATCTGCCATTTTGCTGCCCATTCTGCCAGTCTGGAGAGATCCTTCTGGAGCTCCTCACAATCACTTCTGGTCTTTACCACTCGGAAAAGTTTGGTGTCGTCTGCAAACTTAGCCACTTCACTGCTCAACCCTGTCTCCAGGTCATTTATGAAGAGGTTGAAAAGCACCGGTCCCAGGACAGATCCTTGGGGCACACCGCTTTTCACCTCTCTCCATTGTGAAAATTGCCCATTGACACCCACTCTCTGCTTCCTGGCCTCCAACCAGTTCCCAATCCACGAGAGGACCTGTCCTCTAATTCCCTGACTGTGGAGTTTTTTCAGTAGCTTTTGGTGAGGGACCGTGTCAAACACCTTCTGAAAGTCCAGAAACGCCTTCTGAAAGTCCATTTGGAAGAGTGGGTGGCATGGCAGCAGTGGCGTTGCTGGAGTGTGTGTGGATCATACTGGGTGACATGCACAGGATGTGATATCACTACTGGGCAAAATTTTTAAAATCTTGGTGTTTTTGAATAATACCATCATGTTATATATTTGATGCATAATTTCATGATGAATGCAATGAAACAAACAGCGTTAAAATATCTCTGTTATCTCTCTCTCTCTCTCTCTCTCTCTCTCTCTCTCTCTCTCTTTATATATATATATATATATATATATATATATATAGAGAGAGAGAGAGAGAGAGAGAGAGAGAGAGAGAGAGAGAGAGTCAAAAAACCAGAGCGAAGGAGTGATGGTACATCACCACACCCACCATCTTGGGCACTGCCCCGCCCACTGTATGGGAGGAGGTCCATCATGGGGGTGACATGCTAGCCTCCCACACTAGGTCACCTATGCTGACCAATGCATGCTTCCACCACTGCCTCAGCCAGCCATCTCTGCTTCCACCACTAAAAAAAAAAAAAAAGATGCAGGAGGAGAAGAGGGCTTTCCACTCCTCCCCTGCCTCATCCTGACAGTCTTCTCAAATGGCAGGCACTGGAGTAGCCAGCTAGGGCAGGAAGCAGCAGTGGAAGTTTGTGTCGGGTGGCAACAGATGAAGCACTGCAGCTACCACTGTGAAGATGATGGGGGGGGGGGAGTGAGTGTGGCATTCTTTATGCACCCTCCCAAATATTAAAAATCGAGACAGCGCAGTACCAGACCTGGTTGGTTCTAGGCACCAGAGGGCCTACCCTGGCCTGGAGATGCAAGCATAGGATTCTCTGTGCATGCTACTCCACTCAGTGCACCAACTCTGACCAGTTCCCCCTTATGTTGGTGGTGTCCCATCACCACAGGAACTATACTTCCAATCAGTTGTCCAGCTGGTGCAACAGTATGACTATGGCCCAAATCCTAACCAACTTTCCAGTACCAGCATAACAGTGCCAATGGGATGTGCGCTGCATCCTGCAGTTGGGTGGGACTCACGGAGGTCTCCTCAAAGTAAGGGAATGTTTGTTCCCTTATCTTGGAGCTGCATTGCCCTTATGTCAGTGCTGAAAAGTGGGTTAGGATTGTGCCCTATGTTGGTGTAAATCTGCCATGCAAGGATGACACAGGACACTGCAATGGGAAGGGAGAGACAGGAAAGCCTAATTCTATCAGCAGAATTCTACTCAGAGTAGTCAGGACCCAATCCTGGAAGTGGATCAATTGTACTTGGCAGCTTGTATCAGTTCTTAATTTTGCATTCTGAAATATAATTCATTTAAAGAATGTTAAGGCACTGCAAAAACTATGGCAACCATGAGGCCACAAATGCTTCCTTGACATTTTATTTTCATTTGCTTTCTGGTACAGATCAGTGGCAGTCCTGGCAGTCTTCAATCATTGCCTTACCTTACCTTAGGTGTGCTGCCTCCTCCCTTCCCTCTTTGAAAAAAGAGGGGAGGGAGGATGCAGCCCAGGCTCCAAAGGAGCCATTCACATTGCTCCTAGTGGTGCGGAAGTCTCCAATGGAGTTTTTTGCACCACTGGAAGGCACAAAGGAGGCTAACACCACCCGCCTCCTGGGTGGTGCCTCCTCGGTACCTTCCAGTGGTGTGAAAAAGCTCTGAAGGAGCCATCCACACCACTAGGAGCAGCACAAATGGCTCTTCACAAACTAGGAGCTTGAAGTGGTGCACGCTTCCTCCAAAATCAGAGGAAATGTGCGCCACTTCTGGCCAGGGTGGCTGCCTGGCTGCTCTGAGGGTCACCCTCCTATCTTCCTCTTTCTTTAAATGGGAGGAGAGGAGGGTGGCCCTTAGATGCAATCAGGAACTGTGCCTAGAGTGGCTGCAAGATAGCCACTCTTGGTTCTGATCCCTCCCCCCAAAAAGAAACCAATGGCAGACGGAGAGGGTTGTGGTGCCGCCCCCGGGGCACCTAAATTCCTGGCAGGGAATTTGCGCCCCCTGCCCCTCCCAGGTATGCCACTGGTACGGATTTAAGGGTCTGGACTCTGGAGCTATTCATGTGCCTTCTAAACTAAGGTAAAACCCTTATTGCTTTCAGTGGTGATTTTTTTCCCCTTCCTACCCAGCACGTGCTATAACTCCTGAGTGATACATTATTGGAAAAGGTTCAGGGACATACTCTTCAAGAACAGTATTGTCTGTTTATATGAGGCTCGTGACTTGGCTGATCCTGTATCTTGTATTTCTTTAGGTCTGTGAATCATTTTAATGCTGGCTCAGTATTAAACATCTGAAGCAAATAAATAAATAAACATGCTTCACATTTGAAGTTCTTGTTGAAAAGAATACAACACACAATTGTCATCTTGCGGCTTTGGGCTACCATTAATATAATCATGTGCTGCAAATCCTTTCTTAAATTGTATTCTTTTCTTTGACTTTGTTTGATTCTTTCCTTTTGTTACTGTTCCCCCCTCCAATGGTTTTCTATAGTGAGTCGAATGATCTATTGTTAAGGCCTTCCCACTGAAAACTGTGAGGTTTGGATTTAGTTTCCTCCACAACCTTCCAGTTTATCTTGGGCAAATTATTTCATCTAGTTGTACCTTAGGGGTTGTTCCCAAGATCCACTGATACAGGATAAACTAGATGTGATGCCGGAGATCTGTGAACAAGACATCATGGAATTTTTTTCAAGCATTAACAGCAGCCACAGATGCGGTTTTAATCATGAAAATGATGGGGGGGGGGGGATTTTAATGTCCCTCCCTCGGCCAGTTTCCCAGCCCAAATGGGTTTGGAAAGCACCTGTATCTGCTATTAATACTATTAACACTGCTATTAACAGCTTATAAATGATCCTATTTGCTGATCTGTCCCATAAGATCGAGATTGGCTCTCACTCTTCCCATCTTTTAGTGACAGTTTTGACTGTCACTTGACTGTCACTTGTCAAGTTACTGAGATGACATGCAGTTCAATTCTATCCCCCACCAGCCCATATCACACAGCGCTGCTGACAGAACACATGCTATAGTGGCAGGGTGTGTGTGTGTGTGTGTGTGTGTGTGTGTGTGGACCAGTGGCCCAGGAGAGGTAAGTAAAAATCAGACCTATGAAAGCATGGAGCCCAGGCCAGACATGTTCCTTTTGACTGAGGTGGGTGGTAGCAGGCTTCAAACCACATTCAAAAGGACAATTATTTTTTCCTCTCCTAACCCGCTCCTCCTGTTTATATGGAGGAGGTTCGTGGAAAATTCCTGAGAGGTCACACCTTACCCAAATCTATCTTATATGCCTTGTAAGATACTGGCACAATCTTGGAGTTTCCTGCCCTCTGGGGAAAAATAAGCTATTCAGACTGTACTATTTAGGTTTCTAGCCATTGGCACATTGACCAAGCTGCTGACTCTGTTTTTACTTTATTTTGGAACTTTGCCTTTTAATCTCTCTAATATAGAATTTGATTGTCTTTTTTTTCCTTGTTCCATTTTAATTCTCAATTCTGTACATCTTTTCCTTTGATCTATTAAAATAAACCTCCCTAGTGTTTCAATTGAGAGCAACTGACCTCCCATCTCTGATGCCTTGCACAGCCTTGCATGCTACGCAGAAAAGACTTGAGTGTGTATGCCATTGTCTGGGGATGTGTGGCGGAAAGAGGGATGGAAGCAAGGAGGTCAGCCAAGGCACTCCCCGTCCTTCTCCCTCCTCAGGGAACTCAGCACGTTGGTTTGCAGGAAGACATCCAAGCTGGGTGAAGGGGTGGAAATTAGACCCTTATCCTGCATTTCCAGTGGCAGTAAAATCTACCCCATATGTACAGTCTGGGCATGTTTCTACATGTGGTTTTGACATTATTTCAGGGTGAGAACCATCACTAGATTTCTCAGAGGACTTGTGGTCTTTCTTGGTGCTACCCTGGAGATTGCCATAGAAGTCCACCTTGTTGCTCTGTTTTCTTCCTCATATCTGCCTTGGAAGGAACCAGTGTGTTTTGAGATCTTATTATTAATATTATTAACAGTATTTATATACCGCTTTTCAACGGAAAGTTCACAAAGCGGTTTGCAGAGAAAATCAAACAAACAACTAATGGCTAATGGCTCCCTGTCCCAAAAGGGCTCACAATCTAAAAAGATGCAAAAGAACGCCAGCAGACAGCCACTAGAAAAGACACTGCTGGGGTGAGGAGGGCCAGTAACTCTCCCCCTGCTAAATAAAAGAACACCCACTTAAAAAGTGCCTCTTACTCAGTTAGCAGGGGTTTAGTTAGGAGTTAGTGCTAGTCACTGGAGTAGTGACAAGATTCAAGTCTTGTGTTGTCTTGAGTGCTCCTTGAGGCATTAGGTGGGCCACTGTGAGGCACAGGAAGCCGGACTACATTCTTTTGCATACTATCTACTACCATCATTGGTACTAATGAAGTCATGACCTTTCTATGGATTATGGATTTTTATTCTAAGGGCCCAATCCTATCCAACTTTCCAGCACCAGTGCAAACGCAATGCAGCTCCGAGATAAGGAAACAAATGTTCCCATACCTTGAGGAGGCCTTTGAGACTGCCTTCCCAACACAGGAAGAAGTGCATACCTCATTGGCACAGCAGCACCAGTACTGGAAAATTGGATAGGATTGGGCCCTAACATGACCACTTATTTTGTGATTTAGCCATTTAGTTATTTGATTTTTCTCTGTAAACCGCTTTGTGAACTTTTAGTTGAAAAGCGGTATATAAATACTGTTAATAATAATTAATATTTTTGAGAATTTTCCTTTTATATATCAATGGATCAAAAGGAACTTCATCAGATGCACCAGAAGAAATAGCATGCTGTGTTATGGTGCCTTAGTGCATGGATTTACATACAAACACACTGCAAATAACATGCACCTGACACCCCATTCGGAGATTTAACTTTACCTGGAGAGAGACCTGAAATCGGAAACAACTCACATGAATATTTTTAAGCATTCACAAATGTTTCCCAAATATGATGGGACAAGGCACCTGAACACTGGAACTTCCCTGATTAAATAAGAACAACCTTGTTGGGAACCTTCAGTCTTGGAAGACTCTGGTATCATGCTCTGAATGGTGGTTCTGGCACAGCATCTAGTGTGGCTGAAAAAGCCGATTTGGGAGTGACAATCCCTTCCACACTGCGAGCAAGTATAGTGTGTCCCTGGTCTGTCTCCCTGGTTATGGGCCTTCCTTCTTTGGCTCTTTGCCTCAATCTGCTGGCAAAGTGTCTCTTCGAACTGGGAAAGGCCATGCTGCACAGTCTGCCTCCAAGCAGAATGCTCAGAGGCCAAGGTTTCCCATCTGTTGAGGTTCATTCCTAAGGCTTTCAGACCCCTCTTGCAGATGTCCTTGTAGCGCAGCTGTGGTCTACCCGTAGGGCGCTTTCCCTGCACACGTTTTCCATAGAGGAGATCCTTTGGGATCTGACCATCATCCATTCTCACAACATGATCAAGCCAACGCAGGCGTCTCTATTTCAGCACTGTATACATGCTGGGGATTGAAGCTCGTTCCAGGACTGTGTTGTTTGGAACTTAGTCCTGCCAGGTGATACCGAGGATACGTTAGAGGCAGCGCATGTGAAAAGCATTCAGCTTCTTCTCCTGTTGTGAGCGAAGAGTCCATTACTCACTGCAGTACAGAAGTGTACTCAAGACGCAAGCTCTGTAGACCTGGATCTTGGTATGTTCCATCAGCTTCTTGTTGGACCAGACTCTCTTTGTGAGTCTGGAAAATGTGGTAGCCGCTTTACCGATGCGTTTGTTTAGCTCGATATCCAGAGAAAGAGTATCGGAGATTGTTGAGCCAAGGTACACAAAGTCATGGACAACCTCCAGCTCATGCACAGAGATTGCAATGTAGGGAGGTGAGTCCACATCCTGAACCATGACCTGTGTTTTCTTGAGGCTGATTGTCAGTCCAAAGTCTTGGCAGGCCTTGCTAAAACAGTTCATGAGCTGCTGGAGATCTTTGGCAGAGCGGGGGGTGACAGCTGCATCATTGGCAAAGAGGAAATCACGCAGACATTTTAGCTGGACTTTGGACTTTGCTCTCAGTCTGGAGAGGTTGAAGAGCTTTCCGTCTGATCTGGTCTGGAGATAGATGCCTTCTGTTGCAGTTCCAAAGGCATGCTTCAGCAGGACTGCGAAGAAAATCCCAAACAAGGTTGGCGCAAGAACACAGCCCTGCTTCACTCTGCTTCAGACGTCAAAGGGTTCTGATGTGGAGCCATCAAAGACAACAGTGCCCTTCATGTCCTTGTGGAAAGATCTGATGATGCTGAGGAGCCTGGGTGGACATCCGATCTTGGGGAGAATCTTGAAGAGGCTGTCCCTGCTGACCAGGTCGAAAGCCTTTGTGAGATCTATGAAGGCTATAAAGAGTGGCTGTCGTTGTTCTCTGCATTTCTCCTGCAGCTGTCTAAGGGAGAATACCATGTCGGTGGTGGACCTGTTGGCTCAGAATCTGCACTGCGATTCTGGGTAGATGCTGTCTGCAAGTACAACCTGGAGCCTCTTCAGTGCAACTCGGGCAAACAGCTTTCCTGCAACGCTAAGGAGAGAGATGCCGCGGTAGTTGTTGCAGTCACCCCTGTCGCCTTTGTTCTTGTACAACGTGACGATGTTTGCATCCCTCATGTCCTGTGGTACTCCACCTTCTCTCCAGCAGAGGCAGGGGATCTGCTTTCTCTATCCAGCACAATCCAACCTGACCTCTCCCTCCTCCATGTCCCACAACCCTCTCCTCCCTCTGCTTTCTCTATCCAGCACAATCCAGCCTGACCCCTCCCTCCTCCATGTCCCACAAGAACAACCAGCGCATGTGAAATTACAGTAGAACACAATAGTGTATATTAATACTTGCAGAGGGCTGGTGATGCAAAATTAGGAAGAGCATACAGCAAATTTAGTAGTCCTTAAATGCTATAATTGTGGGTCACAAAATATGCTGATAAATAGTGTGATGTCATCTCAAAAGAACACAAATCAGCAGACCTTTACACATCCAATTAGTGAATGTCTATCAGCAGGTAATGAAACATTCTGAAATGATGCTTTCATCATGTTCCCAACTTGGAGTTCCTTACTCCCACATTAGTACAAAGTTCCCCATGACTTTTCATTTCAGTTGCTTCTGAACAATTGAGCTTGATTGACTCAGTACAAAAGAATCAACAATTCTGTACTCAACAATTCTGTGGTATGTCACAGCAAATTACTATCCAGTCCCTATTTGTACTCAGTAAGATACAGTTTAATGCAGGAAGCTATTTACATCTTGCTGGGTATTAAATTATCTCTTGAAAATGTCTACTAAAATTCTTCTGCTGGTGACTGTAAATGAAAGCTTTGAAAGCTCACAGGCTCATTCACCAACAGATGTTTTGCCAAGTGCAAAAAGTTTTTTCCTATTAGGATGAATTCAAAGACAGGTAGTCATGACTAAGTACAACAAAAATCATTTAAATTGAGAGCCCAATCCTGTGGCTGGTGACATGGGTCCGTGCCGCCGAGTACAGTCGCAAACGTGCCGTACGGCACTTTCGCGGGGCTCACCGCCGGGCTCCTACTGATGCTAGGACCGGGTGGTTGTGCAGCTCCCGGGGCTCAGCGGTCTCCTGGACCGCTGGGCTGCGGAACGGTAGGTGGGGGCAAGGATAGGGGTGGGGAGGAAGCGTTCCGGGGAGGGGGGAGACCGGCAGGGGGTGGAGAGAGGTGTGCCAGCAGGGCAGATGGGAGGAGGATCCGAGAAGCTGCGCTCTGCAGGTTCCAGGGCGCTCGTGGAGGGCTGTGCGCCCTACATGAGTGCATTTTCCTTACCGCTGTCCTTTTGGTTGGTAGTAAAGTGAGTAGCCCCATTGCAGGGCTGCTTACCTTACTCGGGGGAAGGGGACGAATGTCCCCTTCTCCTGAGGCACCTCCTGCGGTAGTGCAGGAGGCACTGGATTCAGTGGCAGCCTTCCTCGGTGCTGCCGAGCCTGGGCGCCCCGGGCAGCTCAGGATTGGGCTGTGAGTTGTGACTAAGTTCCATTAATTTCAGTGGAACTTGGCCATGACTGACAGCCCAATCCTATTGCCCCCCCCCCCACTGATGCAGCCACATGAGAAATGGGTACACTATACCATGGGGCACACTTTTTCTTTTTAAATTTTTATTTTCATCTATTTCTAATTAGTATTTCTAATTTACTGAGCTTGTAATAAAACTATAACTTTAAAAATAAAGAAAAAGGGGCATGCTGTATCCGGGGGTGCGTGTGTGTCGATTGGGAGAATTTGGAGGTGAAAGTGGATTTAAATCCCCTTACACCTCCATAAGCCTCCTGCTCCGCAATGGGTCTCCTTGAACTTGTGCCAGCTGCAGAAGAGAGAGATAGGATCTGGTGCATTCTATCACCACTGGATCCACCCCAGTGGCCTCCCCACCCGTTTTGCCCCTCCCTGCCTCCTCCCTGACTCTCCCACCACCTTACTTTCGTCAGGAGGTGGCTGGGGATCTACTGACATGTAAGGGAAGGTTCCAGCTGTTCCACCAGCATCCCATTGGCATGCTCCTCGGGGCACTGCAGGAGCACCTTTCTTGGCTGATGCCGACCGTTTTACAGCAGTCGTAACCAGTGGAATGCGAGTTCCACTGCCACTCAGGCCACTAGGACTGAGCTATAACACTCTTTGGATACAACATCTGGGATATTATGCAAAACTGGCAAGCTTATCCAATAACATATAATTCAGTGGTTCCCAAACTTTTTAGCATTGGGACCCACCTAAAAAAAGTTTCACTTTACCAGCCGCTCAAGTCTCTGTGGCTATAACGGTGATTGGACAGCAGTGCTCATGCAACAGAAGTATGATCTTGTGTATGTGGCAATCAGTGAATTGACTATATATATTATATATTATATATTATATAGTAAGCTGGTGATATTGACCGACTGTATTTAGCTCGCAGAATTGGAGGTTGTGGCTTGTTACAAGTAAGCAGACAGTGGAGGAGGAAAAGTGTGGTCTCCATGACTACGTATGCAACAGTATATAGAAACTTCTAACTTCTAAAAGCGGTGAAAAGGAGGGGGGTCGGGGGCTTCTTGTAGTGGGGGATTCAATTATTAGAAACAAAGAGAGGGGGGTTTGCGATGGATATGAGGACCGCATGGCGACTTACCTGCCTGGTGCGAAGGTTGCGGACATCACTTCTCGTCTAGGCAGGCTGGTAGACAGTACTGGGGAGGAGGTAGCAGTTGTGGTGCATGTCGGCACCAACGACGTGAGCAAGTGTAGCCGGGAGGTCCTGAAGGCCAAATTTAGGCTATTAGGTAGGAAGCTAAAAGCCAGGACCTCAAAGGTAGCATTCTTGAAAGTGCTACCTGTTCCACGCCCAGGGCCAGCTAGGCAGGTGGAGATCAGGGGTCTCAATGCGTGGATGAGATGGTGGTGTAGGGATGAGGGGTTTAGATTCGTTAGGCACTGGGAAATGTTTTGGGACAAGCAGGGCCTGTATAAGAGGGATGCGCTTCACTTGAACCAAAATGGAACCAGACTACTGGTACATAACATTAAAAAGGTTGCAGAGCAGCTTTTAAACTGACCCCTAGGGGAAAGCCGACAGGAACTGAGGGGCATCCGGTTTGGGACTCCGCATCCCTATGGGATGAGGATGGGAACAAGGTAAAGGCAGAGTAGGAGAAGAAATTGGGAATGGTAGCGTGATGGGATGTGATAGATGGTTTGGCACAATGAGAGGATGCAGGGACAAAGAAGCTAATAAGCAGCCCATCCTGGGGCATTCCATGTACAAATGCTTTTATGCGAATGCTCGAAATCTCTGAGCAAAGATGGGAGAACTGGAATGTCTGGTGACAAGGGAAAACATTGACATAGTGGACATAATAGAAACCTGGTGGAATGCAGAAAATCAGTGGGATACTGCAATCCTGGGCTATAAAATCTACAGGAGGGACAGTAGGGGCGTGTTGGAGGTGGGGTGGCCATTTACGTTAAGGAAGGAATAGAATCCAGCAAAGTAGAGATTGAAGGCGGGTCCGACTCCACCATAGAATCTCTGTGGGTTAAATTACCAGGCCTGAGGAGCGATGTAATACTGGGAGTGTACTATTGTCCTCCAGACCAGAAACCGGAAGGGGACCTTGAAATGAGGAAACAGATCAGGGAGGTGACAAGGAGGGACAGGGTTATAATCATAGGGGATTTCAATTATCCTCACATCGACTGGCTCAATTTGTGTTCTGGTCACGAAAAGGAGACTGGATTTCTTGACATGCTAATGACAGTGCCTTAGAGCAGCAAGCCATGGAGCCCACCAGAGGACAGGTGACTCTGGATTTAATATTGTGCGGTACGCAGGACCTGGTTAGAGATGTAAATGTTACTGAACCATTGGGAAACAGTGATCATGCTGCAATCCGTTTTGAATGCATGTCAGGGGAAGAATACCGGGAAAATCTCTCACAAAAACCCTTGACTTCCAGCAAGTGAACTTCCCTCAAATGAGGAGGCTGGTTAGAAGGAGGTTGAAAGGGAAGGTAAAAAGAGTCCAGTCTCTCCAGAGTACATGGAGGTTGTTTAAAACAACAGTAATAGAGGCTCAGCAGAAGTGTATACCGCAAAGGAAGAAGGGCTCGACTAAGTCCAGGAGGGTGCCAGCATGGCTAACCAGCCAAGTTAGAGAGGCTGTAAAGGGCAAGGAAGCTTCCTTCCATAAATGAAAGTCTTTCCCTAATGAGGAGAATAAAAAGGAACATAAACTGTGGCAAAAGAAATGTAAGAAGGTGATATGGGAGGCCAAGTGAGACTATGAGGAACGCATGGCCAGCAACATTAAGGGGAATAATAAAAGCTTCTTCAAATATGTTAGAAGCAGGAAACCCAGCAGAGAAGCGCTTGGCCCTCTGGATGGTGAGGGAGGGAAAGGAGAGATAAAAGGAGACTTAGAGATGGCAGAGAAATTAAACGAGTTCTTTGCATCTGTCTTCACGACAGAGGACCTCGGGTAGATACCGCTGCCTGAACAGCCCCTCCTGACCAAGGAATTAAGTCAGATAGAGGTTAAAAGAGAAGATGTTTCAGACCTAATCGACAAATTAAAGATCAGTAAGTCACCGGGCCCTGATGACATCCACCCAAGAGTTATTAAGGAATTGAAGAATGCTGATCTCTTGACTAAAATATGCAACTTGTCCCTCAAAACGGCCATGGTGCCAGAGGATTGGAGGATAGCAAATGTCATTCTGATCTTTAAAAAGGGAAAGAGGGGGAACCTGGGAAACTATAGGCCGGTCAGCCTAACATCTATACTGGGTAAGATGGTGGAATGCCTCATCAAAGATAGAATCTCAAATCACATAGATGAACAAGCCTTGATGAGGGAGAATCAGCATGGCTTCTGTAAGGGTAAGTCTTGCCTCACAAACCTTTTAGAATTCTTTGAAAAGGTCAACAGGCATGTGGATGCGGGAGAACCCATGGACATTATATATCTGAACTTTCAGAAGGTGTTCGACATGGTCCCTCACCAAAGGCTACTGAAAAAACTCCACAGTCAGGGAATTAGAGGGCAGATTCTCTCCTGGATTGAGAACTGGTTGAAGACCAGGAAACAGAGAGTGGGTCTCAATGGGCAATTTTCACAATAGAGAGAGGTGAAAAGCGGTGTGCCCCAAGGATCTGTTCTAGGACCAGTGCTTTTCAACCTCTTCATAAATGACCTAGAGACAGGGTTGAGCAGTGAGGTGGTTAAGTTTGCAGACGACACCAAACTTTTCCGAGTGGTGAAGACCAGAAGTGATTGTGAGGCGCTCCAGAAGGATCTCTCCAAACTGGCAGAATGGGCAGCAAAATGGCAGATGCATTTCAATGTAAGTAAGTTAAAGTTATCCACATTGGGGCAAAAAAATCAAAACTTCACATATAGGCTGATGTGTTCTGAGCTGTCTGTGACAGATCAGGAGAGAGATCTTGGAGGGGGGGGTGGACAGGTCGATGAACGTGTCGACCCAATGTGCGGCGGCACTAAAGAAGGTCAATTCTATACTTGGGATCATTAGAAAAGGTATTGAGAACAAAACGGCAACTATTATAATGCCGTTGTACAAATCGATAGTAAGGCCACACCTGGAGTAGTGTGTCCAGTCCTGGTCACCACATCTCAAAAAGGATATAGTGGAAATGGAAAAGGTGCAAAAGAGAGTGACTAAGATGATTACTGGGCTGGGGAACCTTCCTTATGAGGTATTTGGGCCTCTTTAGCCTAGAAAAGAGACGCCTGAGGGGGGACGATTGAGACATGCAAAATTGTGCATGGGAAGGATAAAGTGGATAGAGAGGTGCTCTTTACACTCTCACATAACACCAGAACCAGGGGACATCCACTAAAATTGAGTGTTGGGAGAGTTGACATACAAAAGAAAATACTTCTTTACTCAGCGTGTGGTTGGTCTGTGGAACTCCTTACCACAGGATGTGGTGATGGCATCTGCCCTGGATGCCTTTAAAGGGGATTGGACAAGTTTCTGGAGGAAAAATCCATTACGAGTTACAAGCCATGATGTGTATGTGCAATCTCCTGATTTTAGAAATGGGCTATGTCAGAATGCCAGATGCAAGGAAGGGCACCAGGATGCAGGTCTCTTGTTATCTGGTGTGCTCCCTGGGGCATTTGGTGGGCCGCTGTGAGATACAGGAAGCTGGACTAGATGGGCCTATGGCCTGATCCAGTGGGGCTGTTCTTATGTTATTATGTTCTCAAGTGAAAATGTTATCACTGAACCAGCGACAAAAGTGGACTACAAAAAAGAGACATTCACCCACCAGCTTAATAGCTGGATCGACAAACCTTTACATGGACAGTTTTTCAAAAACATTGACGGCATCTATGATAAACAGACCACCTGGACCTGGCTTAGGGATGGATTTTTATGCAAAGAAATGAGAGGTATCTTGTTTGCAGCCCAAGAACAAGCCCTTCAGATGAATGTGATGAAAGCTAAAATTCAGGGTACCAGTAACAACAGCCTATGCCGATTATGCAAAAAATGGGACGAGACTGTAAACCATCTGATTTGTGAATGTCCTAAAATTGCCAATACCGAATATAAATGAAGACACGATGGTGTTGCGCGACTTATACACTGGGCCTTATGCCAAAAATATGGCTTCAACACATCTGAAAAAGCTTGGCAACATCAGCTGGAGAAAGTCCTGGAAAACAAGAAGGTTTTCTTATGGGACTTCAGAATCCAAAGTCTGACACGTTGAGGCCAACACACCCGATATCACATTAATTGACCACAATTCCCGACTTGTGACATTCATTGACATTGCCATCCCTAGTGATCAGAAGGTGGTAGAAAAGGAATATGAAAAATAGACAAGTACCATGAACTGTGTCTAGAAACCACCCGATTGTGGACGAAACACACTGCCAATAATCATAGGTGCACTAGGAACCATCTCTGCAAATTTTGACAACTTTTTGCAACAACTGAATACACCAGCAATTACACTCGCTGAGTTGCAAAGAGCTGCTGCTATTGGAACTGCGTCAATTATCTGTCGAAACCTGCGATGATCCAAGGCCTCTGGTTGAAGCCCGACCTTCGCAGGCAATATAAGTGATACTGTGATTTTTATTTGTGTGTTCTTACCTCGTCTCCAGTTATCACTTTGATTTTTCTTAACTTGAATAAAAATGTTATATATATATAAATTATTTTCCCCTCTGCTTTATTGACCTGCCTTGCAACATTTTATCAACATGTAAAATTGTAGATTCAATTAAATTGACTGGTAGAATCCAAATATGATCCACACTTTTACTGCAAAACAAGAGTACGGGCACAATCCTAAGTAGGTCTGCTCAGAAGTAAGTCCTATTGTGTTCAATGGGACTTACTCCCAGGAAAGTGAGGTTAGGATTGCAGCCACTGGGAATTAACTGGGTATCATAAAGGTCTTGGGATGTGTGGAACTCCAGTCTATTCTGCTGGTTTTTAATCCCTGTCAAAAACTCACATTTACGTAAGAAAAATTCTCCTGAGGTAAACAAAAATTTCACTTGGTCAGCACAACAAAGTGATCCAAGTTATTTTCCCATAAGTCGTAATCATGTGCTTATTATGGATACCATTACAGTCTTGGAGGTTATTAAACCATTCATTTCTTTTGAGAAATAGTGTGGTTGGTCTCCAGCTTTATGGATGGCTACTTCCTACAGCTTGAAACTGTGTGGGTTAGGCAACATGAAGATTGCCAGACTGATTCTAAAGAGCTTCACCTCTTCCTGGAGTTGAGAAATTAGCTGCTTGGACTGATTTTATTTTATTACAGTAACTATGGTTTTTCAAATTTATTTTTTTTTTAGTTTTCAATGCCAATTCAGTCAAAAATCAATGCACTAAATATAGTATGCTAGAAACAAGTCATAATACTGAGATGTTTCACATGATGAGTGAATTGTGTCTTTGCCTTGTCAGCTGCAAAGGGTACCAAGCTGTTCTTTAAAGATCTAAACAGGTTGGATTAGACCAGGGGTGTCCAAAGTTTTTGGCAGTAGGGCCACATCATCTCTCTGACGCTGTGTTGGGGGCTGGGAAAAAAAAATAATTTACATTTAAAATTTGAATAAATTTACATAAGTTTCCATAAATGAATATATTAAAGATGAACTTATATGAATGAATGAAGGTCTTGCAATAGCTCAAGGTCTATAAAAGGCCTTGCACAAAGCAAGGCTGGCCTTTCCTTTGCTGCCACTACTGCATCACAGACGTGAAACAACAAGTATTAGAGGAAGCCCTCATCCTACAGCACATGAGAGGCCAAACAGTTGCCCTCATGCTGAGAGCAGTTGCATCGGGCCAGTGTGGGCTCCAACAAATCTCCGGAGGGCCAGAGGCTCATTGGAGACTGGGGGCTCCTTGAGGGCCGCATTGAGAGGCCTCGAGGGATCCAAGTGGCCCCAGGGCCAGGGTTTGGGCACCCCTGGATTAGACTACAGGGATGACTTTTTCCTCTTGTATGAAACTGCCCATCACCTAACAGAAAGGGTTTTCTTGTATGTCTCACCTTTGGCAGTGACATGTGGTTGAACCTGAGAATGCCAGATGCAGGGGAGGGTGCCAGCATGCAGGTTGTGTCATTTTGTGTGCTCCTTGCAGCATTTGGTGGGCCACTGTGAGATACAGGAAGCTGGACTAGATGGGACTTTGGCCTGATCCAGCGGGGCTCTTCTTATGGAAGGACCTTTTCAATAGAGGTACCCAGTTTATGAAACTCCTTGGCCCTGAATGTACAGCTTCTTTGCTCCACTGGTCTGACTGCAGCTGAAAATACTTTTGTTCCATTTACAGCCCAATCCAATTTCCTCTCTCCCCCCCCCCACTGACGTAACCACATTAAAATCAAATATACAGTTTCCAGCAAGCATGCTGTATCTAGCAAGCCAGATCAGGAGGCTTCAGAGGTGAAAGGAAGATTACCCTTACCCCTTCGTATGCCTCCTGCTCCTCAGTGGGTCTCAGATCTGTGCCAGCTGTGTAGCAGATGCAAGTCTGAGCAGACAAAGGAGGCAGGGAGGCTTGCAAAACAGGGGATACGATCCTGTGATCCGCCCCACAACATGCTCTGCAGTACAGGCCAATGTTTATTGTCTTTTACTTTGGTGCCATCACACTTTAAGAACAGTGCCTAGGCCAACCATTGCTGTGGATCACAGCCACCCAGCATTACACGCAGCGATTGGTTCAGCTGCGGCTCACAGGGCTTGCACTTGGCAATGACATCATTGTCTAGTGATGCTGTAACTCAGGGTGTTGCTGGGCTGATGATGATCCAAGGAGGCAGGGTGGGGGAATTTAAGGTAAAGACAGGACAGGCACAAAGGGAGAGAAGCAGAGGCAAAATGCAAAGGGGGATGGAGTGAGAGAGCAAGACAGGAAGATGGCGAGAGAATGATGGAGAGAAAGGAGAGGCAGAGAGACCAGTGGAGCCTGAAAGATACGAGGAGGCAGAAAGGTAAAGAGGGAGAGAACAAGAAAGGATGCGGCAAGTAGAGAGGGGGGACAAGAGGGCAGAACCCAAGGACAAAGAGAGGAAAACACGAAAATAATACCCTTGCATTTAGAGGTCCTGAGAATGGGAGATGGGCAGCAGCTGGGATAGCTGGGACTGTCTTACTTACAACAACCTGGTATGGTACATTTTTTATTATTCCCATATTGCTTGGGCTAAGTGGCTTCCATAAGGCAGACCTAGTGAGTATATAACAGAGGCAGGATTCAAATCAGGAGAGTCTCAATTTACAGTTCTTTCCCACTGTGCTACACTGGAACACAACAGCAAAACCAATCAACCCAGATCCAGCTTTATGGTGATTGAGCCAAATGGGTCCAATCAGGCCCTGCACCTGAAGGGGCCTGTGCTAGGGCAGTGAGCAGATTGCCCACTGCCACGTCATTCTGCAGCTGGTGCAGCAAGCAGAGTGCCTCCTTTGGTAGGCCCTCCAGCCTCCCTGTGTCTGACAGGCCCAAAATCAGGTCCCTGGGAAGCAGTTGGTTGTGACATAATCACATCACTGCCACTTACTTCTGGGGGTCACACTTTGTGGCAGGTGCCATCTGACCTAGGTCTACCGCTGTTGCTTGTCCTGGTAAAGGGGGGGGGCACAAAAAAGGTTTTGCACTGAGCCCCGCAGCTCCTAAAGCCAGCCTTGAATCAACCAGTCAAGTTTCAAAGTCTACTTGAAAAAAGCAAAGTCTTGACTTGCCTCTATAAATACAGAAGGGAAAGGGGCAATGTAAGGGTATTTGTAGTGTTTATGTGGAGGCGCTAGTTTTAGCCTTAGTATGTTGGCAATAAAGCAAAGCACATTTTGCACCTGCGCAGAGCACACTCGGCGCGGCCTTGGTGACATGCTGAGTCTGAAGCTCCGTAGCCTGTCAACAAGAAGATGTTATGGAGAATCATATCTAGGAATGTGGATTGCGGTTAAACTAGAACTAGCTAGTAGGCAGCCAGTATAATCTTATTAACCTTTAATAACCCTTAATGTTGTAATAGTATTGTGTCATGTTTTTAAGATTCTGTTTTTAAGAATTGTGTCATGAATACTTAAGAATTTTAAGTATTGTGTCATGTTTTTAAGATTAAGATGTTTTTAAGTTTTAAGACACAAAGAGAGTCTGGTCCAACAAGAAGAAAATACCAAGATCCAGGTCTACAGAGCTTGCGTCCTGAGTACACTTCTGTACTGCAGTGAGTCATGGACTCTTCTCTCACAACAGGAGAGGAAACTGAACGCTTTCCACATGCACTGCCTCTGATGCATTCTTGGCATCACCTGGCAGGACAAAGTTCCTAACACAGTCCTGGAACGTGCTGGAATCCCTAGCATGTATGCACTGCTGAAACAGAGGCGCCTGCGTTGGCTCGGTCATGTCGTGAGAATGGATGATGGGCCGATCCCAAAGGATCTCCTCTATGGTGAACTCGTGCAAGGAAAGCGCCCTACAGGTAGACCACAGCTGCGATACAAGGACATCTGCAAGAGGGATCTGAAGGCCTTAGGAGTGGACCTCAACAGGTGGGAAACCCTGGCCTCTGAGTGGCCCGCTTGGAGGCAGGCTGTGCAGCATGGCCTTTCCCAGTTTGAAGAGACACTTGGCCAACAGTCTGAGGCAAAGAGGCAAAGAAGGAAGGCCCACAGCCAGGGAGACAGACCAGGGACAGACTGCACTTGCTCCCGGTGTGGAAGGGATTGTCACTCCCGGATTGGCCTTTTCAGTCACACTAGACACTGTGCCAGAACCACCTTTCAGAGCGCGATACTATAGTCTTTCGAGACTGAAGGTTGCCAATACATGTTTTTAAGATTCAATAAAGGCTGAGCGGGCTAGCTGGGAGGAGTGCATTCTCTCTCGATCTCCCAGCGTTCTGCTTCTAGCTCTCCTGCCAGCATTTTACCCTTTGAATCCATGACTGCCGTCTCATCCTTGCTCTGATTCCTTGCTTTTTTAGTTCCTACTAACCCTTCAGTGCATCTGCTTTCTGTACTCCCAGCAAGCCACAAAGCCCTAGGCATTGTGGGCTTCCCAAGCAGTGTCAAACTACAACATCTTTCAGTGCTCTGCACTCCCAGCAAGCAACAAAGGCCCCAAAAGCCTTGGTTGCTCCCCAAAGCAGCATCTTGCACTGCTACAGTATTCTTATTAATAATTTCAGTAAAAATAGCAATAATAATAGCAATAATATTCCAGAGTGTTGGGGCTGCAGTGGGAAAGACCTTGCTCCTCATGGACGCCAATCTGATCTCTGTATGAGATGGAATTAGAACAGGACCTCACTTGTAGGTCCCTGAAATTTCACCCAGAAACAAACTGGTAGCTAGCGCAGCATGACCTGAACTAGTCAGTTGGTTGAAGTGCCCAGCAGTATGTTGAGCTTGTTTCCAAACCATTTTTAAAAGCAGCTGGGAATGAAGCACATTGCAGTAATGCAGCCTGAAAGTCACCATAGCATGACTGACAACTGTCAGGCCTCTACCTGCTAGTCACAACTGGAATGGTAGCTGAAACAGGTGAAGCAGTCCTTTTAAGTGGTCCTTAATCCCCTAAGGGATTAATTAAGGTTGTTCCTGGCTACCTTGGCCTATTCTGAGCTTGCTAATTACTACTGGGTTATCCCTTGAGTGTGAGAAATTCTTAGATATTTAAGAGTTACATAAGTGTAAGTTTTTTTTTTTTTTTACTGAAAAGCTTGTACCCTCCTCTTGACCTCTGCCACAAGAAACTTCCCTAAGCAAACTAAAGAGTTGTGCAAAATCCTGTTTAACAAGACTTGTGACTTTCAAAGTCAGACCACTGGACTTGTGACTTTCAGATCAGGAACTGGGAAGGGATGAGCTGCTTGCCATCAGGCCCATAAGGTGTTAATTAGTGTTGCTAAGGATGCATGAAGTATTCACAGGGGAAAATTCTTCTGGAAGGTAATGTACAAAGCTAATAAAGTCAGAGAATGTTTAATTCCTAATCCACTAAGCTCCACATCACCTTTCTAGTCAAATTCAAACTTGAACTACCTCATTCTTCACTCCTAGCACCTGTCCCAAGATCTGTAGGGGAGCTAATGCTGACCTTGTTCCACTGTGAAATGATGACAATCCTATCCAACTTCCTAGCACCTATAAAACTGTGCCAGGGGTGTGTGCACTGCATCCTGCAGTGGGGGAGGGGTCATGGAGGCCTTCTCAAGTCAAGGAGAGGTTTATTTCCTTACCGTGGAGCTCCACTGCAGCTGCATCAACACTGGAAGGTTGGATCAGATTGGACCCTTAGGGCACAATCCTAAACAGGTCTACTCACAGGAAGTCCTATTGTGTTCAATGGGACTTACTCCTAGAAAAGTGAGGTTAGGAGTGCAGCCTTACAGCCAAATCCTATGCCTGTCTACTCAGAAGTAAGTCCCATTACAGTCAATGGGGCTTATTCCCAGGAAAGTGTGGATAGGATTGGGCTCTTAGTCACTTACAGTTGAGACTTGTCCACTTATCCCATGACTACTAACAGCCCAATCCTAACCTGCCCTGGAGCATCCAAGGCAGGGTTAGGGCCCAAAGTGGCATAGCCCATGTCAAGGGGCATTGAATTGCTTCCCCTTACCCCGGGGTAAAGTGACAGCAGCCCCAGCAGGGCTACTTGGATCTGCCCCAGGCTGTCCAGGAACAGGGACAGGATCTGGCATAAGTGCCAGATCCTGGCCCTGCCCCCCTCCAGTTACCCACCGCTCCCCCAACACCTCCCTCCCATCCTCCCCACGCCTCCCCAGACCCCTGCGCTGGCCTAGCTTGGCTGGTGTTGATTTTCCTCCTTTCCTGGTGGCATGAAAGTGCTTTATGGCACTTTCACAACACTGGTGGGCCAGCACAAGGGACTTGCATAAGCCCAGGACACTCTCAGGATTGCACCTTAAGCATACAATCCTGGGTCCCATTTAACTAAATGATATTTATTTCATACAAAGGATCAAGCTACCAATTTCCTTAGGAGGATTCATCAAGAAACATAAAAACTTGTTAAGTACACAATTACAAAAAGAAGTAGTTGGGGTGGCCAAAATAGAAAACAGTTTTTTCTAGTGTGGTATAGTGGATAATGTGTTTGCTTTGACCCAGTGAGGCTTGGGTTCAAATTCTACTCCAACAGGAAGTTCCCTGGGTGATTACCTGGCCAGCTACTATCTCTGTGGATAACAGATGAGGAGAAGGTCATGCCAGTAACACCTCAAGAAAACACCAATGGCCTTAGAAAGTTCAGCTGGGATGACAACTCCCAGGAATGTTTATCAGTAAGCAGGCCCTAAAGGGGAGACGGGAGGTAAGACACTGGGCAAAGGAAAGTATGCCATAATAATAATAATAATAATAATAATAATAATAATAATAAAGGTATTTCTATACCGCCTTTCTTGGTCCTCAGATTTTATTCAAGGCGGTTTACATAGGCAGGCAAATTTAAATCCCCGTAGGGATTTTTACAATTTGAAAGAAGGTTTCTTTCTTTCAAGAAACCACAACATTCTTTCTTGATCTGGTCGCACATTCTGGCCTCCATCCTCCCATGCTCAGAGCAGATGGAATAGCTCGGCTCAGCTTGTCAGCTGCTTCCAGGTCGCACGGTGCCGGTGGACTCGAACTGGCGACCTTCGGATGTTATCTTCAGGCAAATGGAGGCTCAACCCTCTAGACCAGACCTCCTGCCCTCCCCCAAAGAGGATATGCCATAACTCCCCCAAAGTTATGCCATAACTCCCCATAACTCCTCCTGCCCCTCCCCCAAAGAGGATATGCCATAACTACCCCTCTCCCCCAAAGAAACCAGCAACAGCTGGAGATAATTCAGATGGTATTCTCATCCCTTCCTTTAAAAACCTGGAAGAAAAGCAAGAGGAGAAACCCACCCCTGTGAGATCCTGCCATAATTCAGTGGCCAGAAAGAATTCTGCTGTTTTGTTTTCTATCACCTATCTTTTAAAGCAGTGGTCTTCAGCCTTTTTTATGCCACAACCGAAAAAAGAAATAAAGTATGAGACTGAGGACCCACTGCCAATCTTGCCCTCCTGCCAGGACACAATCTACCCACCCCATTTTCCTTTACCTCTTGTGTCTTCACAACAACCCTGTGAGGTGGCAGCCTGAGCAGGGTTGGACTTTGGAGCTGCAGGGCAAGACAGCACGAACAGGCCATGCAGGATTATAGCAAGAATTCAGTTTTGATAAGGAGTACTATTATTGGATTGGATCTAAACCCTCTCTTGTACTGGCTTTGAAAGTTTGCCTCGACCCTCCCCCCCCCATGACCTACAGGTTGAAGAACACAATTTTAACCCATTTCTGCCTAGCCCACAGTTATACACATTTGATCCATGTTGTGGATATGCAGCTTGGGCAGAAATGGCTCAAAGTACAGGTGTGTGTCACTTAACAACCTTCCACTTAAGGATGGACTGCATATATGACAGTGGTCAAAGCACAACAAAGAGGCTCTTAATGAGGCAGTCAGCTCTCCCATAGCCTGTAGCAGTGTCTGCTTACACAACAAAGAGGCTCTTAATGCAGAGAAGAGGCAATCTATCTCCAGTAGCCTGAACATCCAGCTAGTGTCTGGCAGTGTCTATTTACACAACAAAGACACTAGATTGGGCTGAATGTCTGCTTAGGGTCCAATCCTATCCAATTTTCCAGCCACAATGCATCCCTAAGGTAAGTGAACAAATGTTCCTATACCCTGAGGAGGCCTCTGTGACAACCTCCCTAACCCAGGAAGCCATGCATACTCCATGGACACAGCAGCACTGGAAAATTGGATAGGATTGGGCCCCTAATCACATAACAATGGAGATCGTATTCCTCCCCCCCATCAAAGTGACACACACCTATATTTACAAACTGTAAACTGCAGTGAGTGCAGAAAAGCAGTATACAGCCCCAGAGCACTGCTTAAGGGCACACAATACAGGAACCTTTCTGAAGTTAAGCAAGTCTGGGTCTGGTTAATGCCTGGAAGCTCTCATGTCTTCTACTTTGAGCTACAAGACAGTCCTTTAAGACAGGCCTGGTCCAAAGAAAAATGATGCCTGAAAATGATTCCCCTAATGGCTCCCACTTCCCTTATGAGGGCATGGGGTGCATGCATAACCCCATCCCAGGTTAGAAACAGACAAGAAGTAATGACAATGGTGGTGGCCACTGCCTTTGCCTGCCTGCTCCTTCATGAATAAGACAGGATGATAATGGTGGCTGCCACCCTCTTAGCCCACCTGCCTGCCTGCCTCCCTGGCAGGTGGGATATGAAGACAGTGGCTGCCAACATAATCTCTTCCTTTCTTCCCTTTGCTTGCAAAGAATGAGAAGAAAATGCTGGTGGTGGCCTTCTTTCCCATTTAGGATCTCTGCAGCTGCCTCCTACCTCCCCCACCTACTTGCTTTCTCCTCATGGTTCTGCCATGCCATTTTGAAATAGCATAGCAGAGTGGGGCAGAGTACAGAAGCTAGGAGAAGCACCACCCTATTTGCATGTTCCCAGTTCCCTTGTTCTTCCTGCTCTGGTACTTCATCTTGTAACAGAGGGTGGGGCCAGGAGGAACAGGTAAGGGGACAAATGGGTATTGGGGCTACAATCCTATCCACACTTTCCTGGGAGTAAGTCCCATTGACTCTAATGGGACTTACTTCTGAGTAGACATGCATAGGATTGGATTCTAAGTCAGGTGGCTGTAGACAAGATTGAGGGTGCAGGGTGCCAGATCCATCTGCCACCTGAGGAAGCCCACTTCACCTCATCACTGGGCCAGCCTAGAACCTAATAGGGATTTTACCCCACCCTTGAAACTACCTTGCTTGTCCTCCAGTATTACAAAATAGCATACTAGCTTCCTTGGAGGAATGTCCCAGCAATTTCAGTAATGCATATTTCCAGGCCATGTCACACATGGTTACCCTTGCAAGCTGCCCCAGGAAATATTTGGTTTTGCAAGTATTACATTAACCTACCAGATCACCCTTGTGCATGTTGACACCCTCAAGTGGAAATCCTATATACACACTTTCTTGGGAGTAAGATCCACTGAATGCAGTGGAATTTACTTCTGAGTAGGCATGCCTAGGATTGGGCTGCCAGAGACCTTCAGAGCTGATCCAAAATTGTTTTGGCATTGGAAGAACTAAGCTCTTTCAGATTAATTTATAAAGCAGTAATTGAATATAAATGAAAATCAATATGTTGTTATAAACAAGGAACTTGTCATTCTTTTTGGTCTCTATTTTTTTGGAGGGGTGGCAGACTAAACTTCCATTTCCAAATGCCATGCAGTCCAATGAATATTTCCTCCAAAGTAAGTCACACTATGGGCTTGCTTCCAGGTAAACATGCACTTCAGCTCAGCAGTACAATCCTAGGTGCATTTACTCAGAATCAAGTTCCACTGTGTGCAATGAAGATGAGCCCTAAGAACATAAGAAGAGCCCCTCTGGATCAGGCCCATCTAGTCCAGCTTCCTGTATCTCACAGTGGCCTACCAGATACCTCAGGGAGCACACAAGAGACCTGCATCCTGGTGCCCTCCCAGAGGATGGCATTCTGAGGTAGCTTACTTCTAAACCCAGGAGGCTGCACATACCCATCACGGCTTGTAATCTATGATGGACTTTTCTTCCAGAAATTTGTCCAATCCCCGTTTAAATGCATCTAGGCCGGATGCCACCACCACATCCTGTGGCAAGGAGTTCCACAGACTAATTACATGCTGGGTAAAGAAATATTTTCTTTTGTCTGTCCTAACTCTACCAACACTCAATTTCAGTGGATGTCCCCTGGTTCTGGTATTGTGTGAGAGGGAAAAGAGCATCCCTCCATCCAGTCTATCCATCTCCCCCCCTCGCATAATTTAAGTCCTGGTGCATAAGTCTTGGTGAGTGTGCTTTGGAAATGCAACCTGAGGGGGCAGGTTCCGTCTGTGACACCCCCCCCCCCATTGCCTTACAATACAGTCCTATGCATGTCTACTACTCAGAAGTAAGTTCCACTGCATTCAATGGTGCTTACTCCCATGAAAGCATGTACTGCATAGGATTGCAGCCTGACGGCCCAAGCCTATGCCTGTCTACTCAGAAGTAAGTCTCATTCGAGTCGATGTGGCTTACTCCCAAGAAAGTGTGGGCAGGACTGCACCCCGGAGACTCCTGCGCCTCTGCAGGGACAAGGCGCGTCGGCTCAGCGCGGGGCGGCGCTTCGGCCGGGCCGGGCTGGGGCGAGGCTTGGAGGCGCTGGGTGGGCTCGGCAGGAGGGGAGGAGGACCCGGAGGAGGCACCGCCTGGTGGCTTTTGCGCTCTGCAGCCGGCGGGCGGGATAAATGCCGGAGTCGGGGCGGCCGCTCTGCTTAGTAGCCGGGGAGAGCGGCGGGAGGAAGCGGAGCTACTGCGAGGAGAAGGAGGCGGAGGAGCGGAGCGGAGCGAGCGCGCGGAGGTGAGGGCGTCGGGGCTCGGCTGGGCTGGGCTGGGAGCGCGCGGCTTTCCCCTCTCCCGGGTGGGCGCCCTCCGCCCCTTTGCTGACTCAGCCCCACTTCTTTCGGTGGGATTCCCTCCCCTCGCATGCTTTGGCCTCGGGCTGCGTGGTGTGTTAACTGCGCGACCCTCCCGCCCCGGCAGGGGTGCCTGCGCTTTTCTCCATCCATCCAAGATCCCAGGCAAGCCTCCCGCGGGCTGCCTGCTTCAGGGAGAGCCTCTAGAACGGCCTGCTACTGTATATTTTGTGTCCATCTCCGCTTGGACCAACTGAGCATCACCTTCCACCTTGTGGTTCATCCCAATCCAATTTACCTGGCTGAATTGGGTGTGTGTGTGTGTCAGTCGGATCCCATACAACTTTTCACCTCCAATTGATCATCACCTTTCCCCATGTGGTTCTTCCCCATCCAACTTCCCTAGCTGAATTGTGTGTGTGATCCCAATCCTATCCAACTTTTCACCTCCTATTGATCATCACCCTTATGGGTCTTCCTCATTCAGCTTCTCTAGCTGAATTTTGTGTGTGTGTGTGAGCCCAATCCTACCCAACTTTTCAGTGCCAATGCAGCTGTGCCACCAGCAGAATGGTTGTGGCACAGGATGAGGCCATGCCATCTCATCCAATGGTGGGGAGGCTGTCATGAAGGTCTTCTCAAGGTAAGGGAGTGTTGGTTCCTTTAACATTGAGGCTGCATTGCAGCTGCATCAGCACTGTAAACTTGGATAGGATTGGGCCCTGTGTGTGTGTGTGTGTGTGTGGTGGGTGGTGAGCTTGAGTTTGCATTTGTGGGGTGGGCGGGGAGAGAAATAACTGTTAGGTTTGTTGAACTGGTGAGACTGTTTCTGATGTCTGAAGTCACTGAACTCTCAAGGACTTGGAGTAAGAATCTCTTCTTCAGTTCAAGGCTTCCTAAGGTCTATCAGCCAGTGACTAGTTGCAAGTGTCTTTTCCTTCATTTACAGATGCTCTGATAATCCCAGTCACAGCAGTCCTATGATCCCTGGCATTTGGGAAGATTATCTCTATCTGTAGCTTTCTCCTGCAATCTCACTCCCCAGACAGAGCTGGTGCTTCTATTAGTGATGGACCTAGTAGTCCCCTTCATTCTGTCCCTTGCTTCCTCACTCTTCTCCCCAGTGCTTCCCTCTGTGGATTCAGAGCAATCTTGAGAGTAGGTCCAGATAATTTACTAACCCACCAATACAAGGCTTTTATTTTTCTCTCTCCTCCCCTCCCCATTGGGCATGACTGTTATCATCTGCTTCCTTATTTGCTTTCCTGGAGACAACATTTTTGCTGACCCTGTCTGAAAAGCACTGCATAGGCTGAAGCATCTGAGGTGTGTCTGCTAATAGGGAACAGGTGACTGGGGAAAAGCGAAAGTGAGTTCAGAATCTTGTTGGCAGAGGTGGTGATTCACCTCCTCCTGTCAGGAAATCCTTCATGGGAAGTACAGCCTAGCATTTTTTTTCATCCTGCCAGTAACCTGAGCTAGTTGTGGAAATGGTGTTGCAAACTCATAGCCTGCCAGCATCTTCATTCTTTTTGTTGGGTTGTCCCAAACTGTGGATGCTCTCATTCTTTGAAAACTGTAGTCACTTGCTCTGTATCTCCTTCTGCAGCTTTGGAGATAGTGGGAACAGTTGTTCTTGGGGTTATGAAGAAAAGACCCTTAGCTTTCAGATTTTGCAGTCACCTCCCCCTATCCTTCTGCTTATTGTCTGCCTGACAAAAGATTCTGTAGGGTTTGAAAGTTTGCAGTGTTTAAAAATTATTTTGTTTCCTTTTTTTGGTTGATCCTTAATAAAACATTGCCTGAACTTGGATTGGGGGTTTCACTATACAGTTGAATGTTCTTTCCTGTTTCTATAATGATGTTTACAGCCAGAATAAAGCAATCAGTTTTTCTTCTCTTGCACAAGGCAACAAAAATAGCAGTAACCCCACTGAAGCTAATGAAGCTGCATTGGTGTAGGGCAGTGTTTCTCATACTGTGGGTCATGAGCCAATTTCAGGTGCGTCCCCATTCATTTCAATATTTTATTTTTAATCTATTAGACTTGATGCTACCATGGGATGTGACTGCATCTGAAGAAATGTTGCAGATCTGTATTTTTAACGGGCTACTATGTATATGCTTTTAACAATGATAATAAATGGGACTTACTCCTGGGTAAGTGTGGGTAGGTTTGCAGCCTAGGATTGTTAAAATTTTTCCTGCTTGATGATTTCATTCCGGTCATGACATCACTTTTGCTGGGTCCTGACAGATTCTCATTCTAAAACATGGGTCCTGGTGCTAAATGTGTAAGAACCACTGGTGTAGGGCATTCTTAAGTCATCAGCTGAGACTCTGTATGGAACTGAAAAGGGAAAGAAAGTATGCATGTGAAACTGATAACAAACTGGGAAGGAAATTATCTGTGGGGTTTAGTTTATCCTGTAGTGTCCAATGGAGACATGTTTTATCCTGCCTTTTGTGTGAGAAAGAAAGCTTTTTCTCAGCTTTATAGTTCAATGAAAAGAGATGTGTGGTTTTCTTCATTTGCGTGATAAAGATGGAACTGAATTTCTTAACATTTGACTTGGTCTCATGGTCTTAGATGAGTAGGAGCACAATTTAAAGCTATACAACCTTTAAAATGTTGGTTTAAGAATGCTGCTGAAATTTCTATCCTGTTATCTCAAAGCAAATGATAAACAGTTCTCATGCTGTTGGTGTAGCAGATGGCCCTCTGTTGATGCTCTTCAATCAGTTATTCTTGGAGTTAACATTTTGAGCTTGAAAGAAACCTGTCCTGATCAAATGTTCCCTGCAGTGTTTAATACCAATGCAGAATCAAGTGGGCTTTAAAAAAAATAAATATCTTATTTCTAACCCATTTCTGTTCACAGTTGCTTAAAATTCTCAAAGAAAAGTTGTGTGTACCATTTGGGGGGAAAATGAACAATACAGTATGATTAGTTTTAAAAGATACGTTAAATGAAATGGGAAACTTCAATACAAGACTGGACTATCTGGTAACTTCTTTTTCAAGCAGATTTATAGGCTTAACATTTAACCAGCGCTTTGAAAATACCAAGTGTTCCACAAGCATGTATTTACTGACTCATTTGAGGATGTAATGGAATGAGCAGAATACTTGGTTTACACTCCTGCTGGTCTGGGGCTATATCTGTGTTGCTTTCTGAAGTCAGAAAGACAATGTGCTTTTCCAGCTATTTCAGTTATTACCTTTATTGGTTTTTATTTCTAAAGAACTTGCCAGCCTGTTTAGGGGATTCTCCTGCAATGTTATGTTGGAGTAAAATATAAGGCAGGTATGTAGTGATTGCATAATTCTTAACTAAAGGTTTGTAGATAGCATTGCTGCCAAGAACAAGTTCTCTTGAAACATAATGCTCAGAGTACATCATGAGGGGACAACACCAGTACATACTGCCATGCTGGTTGTATTCAGTATTATTGTTGCATAATGGTTGGAATTACTGTGTGTTCAATCAACCCCTTCAGTTAGCCTACCTGTACTGACTGGAGTCCCTTCTCTGTCAGTGGGAAGCAAAACAATTAATCAGACATGGGATGAACCTTTTGTTCGCTCAGTCATGGAACTGGAATGTCTTTCCTAGTTAAAGCTTGGCAAGGCACTTGGCTGTCTAATTTTAACAAGCGGTCACTGACAACATCTTTTGAGAAACTGCTTTGAGTGAAGAACTAGGTCAGCCTCAGAATGCATGTTCTAGAAAAGCAAAATATATCCTCCTGAAACCGTTGCGTCCCCCTTTGACAAGAAAATTTGAGGATGGCAATGGCAAATAATGGGCATGAAATATAATAAAAAGTATCATTTATTTGGAAGTGCACAAGAACTTTGGGGATGAATGTGCAACTTTTGGTCTGCTCCTGAGAGGGGAGTGTTTATGCGTGGGCATTCCTCGTCTTTTGAATGGCACTAGAAGCCATCTTGAGCAAGGCTTCCTGTTTTGTGGCTCACAACTTGAATAACCATATATATGGTAAAAACACTTAGACTTGTTCCATTTGTTAGAATTGGCAACGGTTTGTGATGAGACTTGTGCTTTGTTGAATGGAAAATTGTTTACTTTAGGACTAAAAAATGTTGCTCACTCTTAGTGTTTAGAAACCTGCAGCATTTTTCTGAAAATCCAGACTGGACTAGTTCTTTTCTCACATGGCTATTTCTTGCAATACTCTGTTATTCGTAAACAATTGTGTTCCAAAACTTAAACCTTCAATTTTGGAACAGTTGTGGTGTTTGCTGCTTTGATCTTAGAAAAGGGTGTACTAGCATTTTAGTGCTTCTTCACAGGTAGTGAGCAGATAAAATCACTGCAGTATGGAGATAAGATAAAAACAAGATAAGGTGGTATGGTTAGTGTAGATAGAAGTAATTCTGAATTATTGAAGTTTAGCACACACCGTAGTTGTGCTGTAGTGCACGAAAATAAGGCATAATAGACCTTAGTGATGATGGAACCCATTTTAAGTCATTAGCATTTAGTGACCAATAGCAACAGCTAATATTGGGCTTAAGCTAGCAGTTTTCAACCTTTTTCATTGCACGTCACACTGGCAAGGTGCTAAAATTGTCAAGGCACACCCTCCATTTTTTGACAATTGACAAGGCACACCATGCTGCTGGTGGTGTGCTCAAACACCAATGACCCTTACTAATAAATGACGCTCTTCAAAGTCTCGCAGCACACCTGCAGACCATTCATGGCACACCGGTGTGCCACAGCACAGTGGTTGAAAAACGCTGGCTTAAGCTCACTTCTGAATCCAAATCTGGGTCATCAAGATAAGGGTATATTAAACTAAGGTATATAGCCTTAATTTTGAGTGCTTGGCAGATGGTGACAGATAGTGTGGGTTGCATCCAGTTAGTTGTGTACATTAGCCCAAGCCCAAGGGATCTTCTCCACTGTAGCCCCTGCCAGAAACTACTACTGAGGGATGAATGACCTCAGGATTGACATGGGATGTGGCACTGGGGCTACAGGATTCCTTCTTGCAGCCCCCAGGGCTGCATCTTATGTCATTCCTATGGTCTTCTAACCTCCAGGAGTAGCTGTGCAGGGGAATGAACAGGAGAGGGAAAGATCCCTTGCACTCATCCTATTGCACAAACTTGACTGTACAATACATCAGAGTGTGTGTTTTTCTTATAGGAGGATTTTAGAAGGTTGACTTCAAAACTTTTTATGAAGGACTTCACTGGTGGAATACTAGTTTTTTTTTCTTCTGTTGGGAGTCATCATTTTGGAAATCACCTTAGGTAATAGCCTTGTTTCTTGTGTTCCATTCATCTGTTTACCTATCTTGTTAACTGGGCAAAGAGGCATCTTTCAGAGTGGTGTCCTTTTAGATTTAGCAGTGGGAGAGCAACTGTTCTTCACCCCAGCATTTGAGCCTTTTCCAATGGCTGTGCCAAACAGTTATGGATGAAACAAGGCTATAAGCAGTAGATAGGATTTCTGTTGAAGAAGAAATAAATTACATTTTTAGGTTTGTGTAAGACAGAATATTGGAATATTCTGTTCCAGTGAAGTAAGAATAGAGTTTTGGTAGGGAAATGTTCCTTGAAATTTATTCTTGGGTTGTCTAGACACTTGTATTAAATCGCAGGTCTGTGTAACATAAGTTCTTCAGTTTCCATCAGTGACTCCTGATGATTTGTACTGAGAAATTATACCTTTTTACTGTGAAGGTTTTGGCATATCCTGGCAATAGAGATGATAAACACTTTTGCTTTCACATAGTGTCTCCCAATTTTGAAGCAAATGGGGCTTTAAACTTGACAGTCCTGACTCTCAGGGTGATATCCAGTTTAGTCATGCACAATAAATTAATGCCCCAAGCCTATTCTGGAAAAGTCATTTAAGGCCATCAAAACAGTATAGATTTTGTTGGCTTCTAGTTGAAGACACTGAAGAGAAAAAAATTAAATTATCTTGAATTGTCTCAATGTTCTGAATGTGTACTGTGAGAATTAATCTGCGTGTTTAAGGGCACCCTCTGCTGACTGCAAAATGAATAAAGGAATGAAGCTGTATCTTGTTCTCTCTTCTTGAATGCTGGCTGTATAAAGGTCATTAGAAATGTTCTAAGTGGTATAAGTAGCTATTTGCTGATGTGTAATTTGTCAATGATCTCTTTATATGCATTTTAAAGCTATACTGTTTGCCACAATAGGGTAATTCTGAATATCTGCATATGAAAAATAGTTGAAATACAGTTATGTGTGCATAAAATATTTCTTTGTTGGGGCTGAGCAAGAGTGACCTGGGCTAGCACCCTGTTGCACTGCAAGATTTATCTTCCATGATTTTGTCTGATCTCCTTTTAAAGCCACCTAAACCAGTGTCAGTGTATTTCATGATTAATTGTACACTGAGTGACACAAGTACTTCTTACTGTGTGTCTTAAATCATCTGCCAATCAATTTCATTGGTTGGCCACTGATTCTGGTGCTATGTGAGAAGGAGAAAAACATCTCTATCAATTTTTCTTCAGACAATATGGTGAATCTAGATATTTGATTATCAAATGGATAGGTTTAATTTAGAAGAATATTAAAAATATTTGCATCCTGCCTTTTCTCGCATGCAAGGGAGGTGCTCAGAGCAGCTCACAACGATTTATTTATGGATTTTATTATTCCATTTTTATCCTGCTTTTCTCCCAGATGGACCCCAAAGCAGCTTTCAAAGCACATAAAAGATATATAACAATTAAAACTAAAAATTAAGAACATAAAAACTATTTATAACATTGCTCAAAACAACAAAACAACCAGCAGGATAAGAATAAAATATACAAGAATAGTAATAAAATATACATTAAAACTACAAACTATTTCAGCACCAAAATGACTAAAATAAAATCAGTTTAATCTAAAGAGAAATGTTTTTAGGCCCTGCTAGAAGGCTTTTAAAGAAGGAGCAGTTTTTGTCAATTGAGGGAATTTAATAAAGTTGGTGCTACTGCTGAGAAGACCCTATTTCTTGCTGCTGCTTCCCTCATCTCCATAAGTGGCAGTACAGGTGCAACCTATTTATCCACAGATTTTTTATCTGAGGATTTGTCTCAACAAAAATGGGATGGGGTCACACACACCTTTGCCTCCTTTGCCCTGCGCTGATCCCTTTCCACGCAGCCCAAAACACTGCAAAAAGGCAGTGAAAACAGTGCCATTTCCCTGGCACAGGCAGGGAAATAGCCCTGGAAGAGGTTCCCCTTGCAAAGGAACAGTAACACTCTTGGAGCCCCTGAGCCAGCGAAGATGGGGGCAGAAAACCCTGTGTAATCAGAACATGTGCAGCAAGATGGAGCTCTCTCTCTCTCTCTCTCTCTCTCTCTCTCTCTCTCTCTCTCTCTCTCTCTCACACACACACACACACACACACACACACACACACACACACACACACACACACACACACACACACACACACACACACACGGGCAGTGTTTGCCAAATTCCCCTTCCTCGATGGTGCAGGCTCTCCTGCTCCAGCTGACACAAACAAAACAGCCTAGCAAGTAAGCCTTCCCAGCAAGCAAAGCTTGAGATTTAGGCTACGATCCTCTCCACACTTTCCTGGGAGTAAGCCCCATTGACTGGAATGGGACTTACTTCTGAGTAGAAACGCATGGGACTGAACTCTTAAAAGCTCAGCATTCCACCTGTGAGAGGAGGAGGAGGCAGCAGAGGAACGGAGGGGATTGATAACAGCTGCCTTAGTTTCCTTCCAGCCCCAAGTGTCAGGCTGCAGCTTATTTGCTTAACTCTGTGGAATTTAGCACAACGTGTTTTTTGTTAATCGTGCTGGGTCATGGAATGGAACTAATGCAGATAAATAGGCTCCACCTGTACATCTAAAAGGGTCCTCTCTAATGATCAGAGAGATTGAGCCGAATTTTATGGAAGAAGGCAATCCTCTGGATATGCTGGCCTGAAGTTCTATAGGACTTTAGAGGTTAAGACCTTCACTTTGAATTGGACCCAGAAATGATAGCCAGTGCAGATGCTGGAAAGGTGATCCAACAGACTCAAACTGCCAACCTCCAGCAACCACATTGTAGTGAGCCATTGTATTCTGCACTAATTGCAGTTTTCAAACAGTCTTCAAGGGTAGCCTCATGTCAAGTGCATTAAAATAGTCTAATTCCGATGTCATCATGGCATGGATCACTGTGGCCGGGTTCAGATGATCCAGGTACAGTTGCACCTGACTCACCAGTCAAAGCTGGCCAAAGACTCTTCTGGCCACAGTGGCCAGAGTACCAACCTGGGAATCCTGGAGCAGCTGCAAATCAAGGAGAACCCAGAAGCTGAGGATCTGCTCAAGCAGAAGGATCTGATGGAGAAGGAGTGCAACCCCATTCAGAGCTAGATGATGATAACCAAGAGAATCCCCCTTGTCCAGATTTAATCTCAAGTTATTTGCCCTCATGTCATCCCAACTGCTTTCACAACCTCAGCAGCCACCTTGGTATCTTGTGGAAAAGAGAAATAGAGCTGGGTGTCATCAGCAAAGTGACAGTGCTCCAAATCCCCATATGACTTTTCCCAGTGTTTTCATGTAGATGTTAAATAGCATGGGGGACAGCCTTGAACCTTGTGGCACTCTGCATCTTAAGAACCTGGATATCAAACAGGTATACCCTAGCTAGCACCATAGTCTGGAACCTGCCAAGTAAAAGTGGAACAACTGCATAATGGTGGTGCCCTCAACAGCCATTTGGCCTAGAAGAACAGCATGGTTGATTGGATCAAAAGCTGCTGCGGTCCAATAGGGATGCACTCCCCTGTCCAGTCCCCAATGTAGGTCATTCACCAAGGCGACTAAGACTGTTCCTGTCATGAAGCCTGCCCTGAAGCTGGATTGAAAGGGATCCAGATAATCTACTTCATGCAAAACTCTCTGGATCTGTGATGCCACGGCCAGCTCAATCACCTTGCCCTTTATAACCTTCCTGTCAGTCAAAGCAACACCTGCAGGATTTACAAGAAAAGTAGAGAACAACTAAGAAGTCCCTTAACCCCTCTGGCTGATGCTGCCACTCCAGCCCTCAGGCAGTTTGGTAGATGGAGCAGAGTTCTTTTGAGGAAGGAAAGGGGTGCTTCCTGCAGCTCTGGTAGATGGTGACAATCTCCTTGCTATGATGTTCATCCTGGAAGTAGAGGTGTAACCCCTCGGAATCCTTAATTTTTCTGGCTAATTACCAAGGCCAGAGGATTCCTCCATTTATTTTTCTTATTGAGCCTCTCTTCTGTGGTGCTTTGGAATCCATCCTGTGAGAAAAACCAATGTCATCTTTGCTAAGGGAAAAAAGACAGCAGTTGGCTTATCAAATCCCTGTTGCCAGGGAGGAACTAACAGTTGGAATAATGTCATCAGAAACATCTGTGCTATCAAGATAGTTTGGATGTCTAACAGGCCAAGGTGCCTGCATGCCTAATTAGAAATTGGCTTCATCTGTGCTCTTCAGGATGAGAGTGGGTTGGGGCAGGAGTACATCAGTCTCCCTGAAGTTTCAGGACTCCTTGGCCTTTGATTGGTGGGACCATTCAAAAAGGTGCACCTAAGGTATAAAAAGTCATCCTGGGGTGTGTACTAGTTGCCTCCCATTTTGCCAGACTTGGTGTGGCCATGCTAAGGAAAGGTGGTTTCTTGGAATTTTGTTTAAGCCATTTCTGCCTAACGTTGCATATACGCAACAGGGACCAAATGTGTTCACCAGTGGCAGGGCTTATGCTCTGAAGTTATACTTCTAAAGTGATATCACCTAAGTTTTAGCTAGGAGTTAACTGTGTTGTTTTCAATCTGCCTATTGTACACCTGAACTATATTCTTATACTGTATTTGTTGCTATCTTTTTCCTTTTAAAACATTTATATAATCTACCTTACTGCATTGTGCTTGTGGGTTGGGGAAATCTTGGTCCAGTCCTGACCACAAAGGCATGTTACCTTGATTTTGCTAGTGCTGGAGGTGGTGGCAGCTTGTAGGCCTGCTATCTTCCACGGTGCAGTCACTGGGGAAGCCAGCAGCTATAATTCCAGTTCTTCCACTGCCTTAGAGATTAGCCGAAGGGGTAGTGGCAACTCTGCCTGGCTGAGCAGGCATTGGCCTCGGAATGCAGTTGAGTTCAAGTTTGTACCAGGTTCAAGTTGTTATGTGACTGAACGGTACTGTGAAGCCCAGGTGGTAGGGCAAATAGCATCCCCCTTTTTATTACAGTCATTGTGCAATTTTAAAAAATCAAAAACT
This sequence comes from Tiliqua scincoides, assembly GCF_035046505.1. Taxonomy (NCBI): domain Eukaryota; kingdom Metazoa; phylum Chordata; class Lepidosauria; order Squamata; family Scincidae; genus Tiliqua; species Tiliqua scincoides. The sequence continues at coordinate 206,637,413 of NC_089823.1, read as the reverse complement.
AAAGTCTCCCCCACCAAAGAAAGGTTTAGTTGGGAACTAATTGAAAACACCAAGATTTCCTTGAAGAACAACAGAATTGCAACACCACAGCAGAATCAACAATGAACTTCTGTTATCCCACATTTTACTGAACATTTCAGAGATGCCTGGTAAATCTTGCACAATATGCCCAGTACTAGGTCTTCCAAACAGTTCCTCAGGCATCCCACTAAATGCATAATTTGCTTCATTCGAAGATAGGGTAACACAGAAACATATATTGAATCTAAAACTCTGCTTCTACCTAAGTTCTCAATGTTACTTTTGAAAAGAGACCTTGGTGGCAGTATAGAGGTTATGAAACTTCCCCAGTGAGCTAATTTTGCTCATCTTGACCACAGCAACCATAATGGCAGAGGAGGCCTGATGTGACTGCTTCAGGATTCTGGGATTTTTACAATTGAATAGTTCTAGTCTTTCATAGAACTCCTCATTCCGGCTGGATTCCTTCCCGTTCTGGCCTCTCTCTGGCTCTTCGCCTCCCACGCTCCACTTGACGGCAACTCCTCTCTGCCACCGAGGGTCAGCTCATCAGTGTATCAGCATGTTGTCAGTTCTCGGGTACTTCCGGCTATTTCGAACTGGCAGCCTCAGATCTTCAGGCATACAAGGCGGCAGCTCTACCAACTGAGCCAGACCTCCTGCCTTTGCTATTTGAACCTGAGTTCACATACCAATCTAAAACTGTACCCTATTGAAGTCTTGCGTGATCAGCTGCTGATAATCTCAAAAGTGGTGACAGCATGGACCCTGCATGATTGCCAGTCATGGTTTTCTATAGTCGTTCAGTACATAAACTTCTACTAGGAAGATGCCATCTTCACCTGTTTGTCTGAATGGAAACTTTGAGTCACTCCTTTTCTTGTCCCTGTTCCACAGGACCTGCAGCATGGGATCTGTACTTAATGTGTTTATGTTCTAAATTCAAACCATTCAACACAGACTGTAAAGTACTAATGAATAATTCCCAATTGCCCAGGAACTACTGTGGATACTCATGTATACTGCTGAAATTTTTGCCAAGTTATCAAGCTCCAATTATCACCTCACCTTATCTCCAGGTCAATCAGAGGGCAGAGCCTTTCAACTCTGAAAAGTTTGTTTCTCAGCTGAGCTGTAGCTCAGCTCAGGCAGGCACCTCCTTAGTTGCTATAATTACTTTCCAGGGACATTCCAGCCAAAGTTAACCTTTTATTCTCCTTCCTTCTGCTGCAGCCTGGTTCTGCTCTGCAAGCATTTGCAAGCAATGTAAGCAATTGCAAACAGCAAATTGCAAGCAATTTCCAAGCAAACAGGTCTGTTTTTTGAAACACCAGGATGGGATCCTCCTTCCCAGGCTACAATTCAGTGCACCATTATGTAACAATAACACCCGTGGAAAGCAGTGGGTCTACTTCTGAGTAAAAAGGGTTGCAAATATCTCATCTCTCTGCTATGCATTGAATTGCACACTCCCAGTTATGTGTTATGGGTTGTATGTAGAGCTTCTGGCTTAACATACCAGACACCTTAAAGGTGGATTTGATTCATGGTTCTCCTGCAGTGGTTCCCAATCTTTTTCACTTGCATATCTCTTGGCAGTCCATTTCCATGAATTGTACCCTTCATATTAGCAAAATGTCTGTAATAATACAAGCCCTCATCTCCTCCATATGAAAGCCCAGACTTCATATATTCATCACATATTTTCTCTTTTCATCTGTTTGAAGAACAGAAGACTCTGCCTTTGCACTGTTTTGCACCAGAAGTGTGCTGAGAAATTCTGGCTGATTAATCACTTTCCATATTATGTTTCAGCTTTTTTACTGTGCTGGTTTTCAATCACTGGTTCATAGATGAATTGATGACCAAAAACTAGCTATTGGTGCGGCTTTCACAGCCAACCAGCTACCTCCCTTCCTGCCTTGCTGGTCCTTGTAAGGCATTCCTGCTTTGCAAGGCATTCTGGAGCACGGCCTGTCTTTTTCTGCCATTATTCCATCCTTTTTCAAGTTACCCCTAAAGGTCCTGTTGAGTGTCCCTGGTAGTACAGGAATACCAGGTTGGGAACCACTGTTTTACTGGTATATAGTTTACAGTGCACTTACTCTGATAGTGTTACAAAAAGGTGGTGAAGACCAGAATTTAAAAAAGAATAAAAATATATCTTATGATCTCTTACTATGTTTTTAATAAATTAGAGACTACAGTTCTTAGGTAACAACTAGTGGTAGATTATTTTTCAGGATCTGGCCTCGGGTAAAAGCAGACAAAACTACAGTCAGACACCCCCCTAAGTTTAACCCCCGACTTATCCGAGGGTCATAGAAATGATTGTTGGCTCAAAACCTGCCCTTGACTTATCTGTGGGGTCGACTTATAGGCGTGTATCTGTGGTGATTCCTAATGGTCCAGTCACAAGAAAAGGAAAGTAGATTTACATTAGAACCCACTTGAACCCAGTTTCATTGGGAGTGTGCAGATGTAATACTAAACCATGGTTTCCAATCCTGGTTTATAGGCAAGCACAACCATTTAGCCAAAATATCTTTAGTAGCACAGAGTGCCTTCCATCAGCTGTGGCCCCTTCTGGAGAGGGAGCCTAACTGCAGTTTTTCAGACCCTGCTAACTTCTAGAATTGATGTTGTGGGGCTGCCCTTGATGATTGGTCAAAATGTAGCTGCTAGACCCCAGCCCATCTTCTCAGTCTATTCTTTTTCTCTCCATGGGATATGCAGAACTAAAACAAGACAAGACAAACCCTGAAGAATGTTGGTGAAGAGAAGAATTGGGAGCAATCTTGTAAAATGATTTGGCAGTCAAAGTTGGGATAGGCCCGGGTTTGTGGAGAAAGTTGAAGTGTATTAGCTGTTAAGCCTGCCTGAGCCTCATTCGCTCCCCACTCATGGAGGGGAGGGCACTTGCCAGAGCAAGAAGAGATGGTCACCCTGGTGACTGCTTTTGTGGACTTTTGGTTGGAGGTGAACCAGAATTGAAATAAGGGAGTTTGATTCCCTTTACACATGAAACTTGAGCATTCATTTAAAGTGCTGTTTTATAACATCCCTCTACTTCTGCTAATGTGAGATTTCTCAGTTGTCCTTAATACTAAACTCGGGTTTTTATTTTTCCTGTTTGTCTACAGCTTTTAGTAAACCATATGGTTTATTTAGTGTCACAGCAGGTGTGCTAATGAAGCTCATTGCTTAAATTTGGAACACAGTAAATAATTGGATTGTAGTGTATCTGAATTTATCCTGTTTTTCCTGTACTTTTATGTTCTCTTCAATAATAAAGACTGAATTTTTTTTTTGCCTGATGCCAGTTTGTCAAAATAGTGATGGAAAAGTTGTGCTATATTCAAGATTCATATTATGTATTCCGGAGAATGAACCCTGAAATCTTTATTGTACACATTCTCAACTTACCTCTGTTAATGGTCTAAGATGGGTATGATCATACTGTGGTTCATTACTGTTTTTCAACCACATTCACAAAGCAGTTTACATAGTAAAAGAAATGGGGGTGAGGGTTCCCTGGGTTCCCTGTCCCAGAGGGGCTGGCAAACTTTAGAAAGGAACAAGAAAGGAACATAGCAGCAAACAGCATCTGGAAAAGATGCCATGCGAAAAGGAATAAAGACTGTTGCTCCCCTGCTAAATATGAGAACTACTATAGTTAGCAGGTGTTGAATTAAGAAAATAAGAAGAGCCCAGCTGAATTTGGATGGCCTGATGCAGAATTTAGGTATTTTAGTGCAGAGTATATACACTACTGCATTATGTCTCATGCTACTATGAACTGCCCTGTTTTCCATCCATGTTGGCATCCTTCAGTCTCGGAAGACTTTGGAATCGTGCTCTGAATGGTGGTTCTGGAACAGAGTGTCCTCTCCAGTGCACAAAGCCTGGGTAAAGTAGATATGGAGGACAGACTGTTTCCCATGCAGCCTGGGGGGGGGGGGGGTTGTGAGATACAGGAAGCTGGACTAGATGGGCCTATAGCCTGATCCAGCGGGGCTGTTCTTATGTCATACAAAACAGGCCTGCACTAGTTGTGACCTATGAGGCAAATGCAGCTCACCAATCATGCACTGTGGTCTTTCCCGTTCTTTTTTTGTGGTTCAAAACACAAAATATTTGGTCATACAGGCTTTGCAATCTCTGTAACTTCTCGGAAGTTACAGTCTCGGAAGACTATGGTATCATGCTCTGAATGGTGGTTCTGGAACAGAGTGTCCTCTCCAGTGTGCGAAGCCTGGGTAAAGTAGATATGGAGAATTGTTTCCCATGCAGCAAATCCCCCCTCTGCACGTCTCTGAAATGGTCCAATGGAAAGGCAGAGGCCAATACGGTTGGTTCCAGCGGCGTCGCAGGAGTTGCCAGAGTGTGACTGTGTTCAGCCATGAACTGCCTCAGGGACTCCGACTCCGGATTTTGTCTCAAGGTTGACTCCTGAAGCCTTTTCCATAACTGGATGTAGCCACAAGGCAGTGGAGGTTTGGGATCAGAGTTTTCCTTCTCTCAGATGAGCTGCCTTCCCAGGCTGATGAGTCCCATCTACCCGGTGGCTGTTTAGTCGCCTCTTATGACAAGTACAGCCAAACTGAGGGCCTATTCTTATCCCCCAGCCCCCAGGGGATAAGTTTTCCATAGATGAACAATAAACTTTTAGCACAATGGCACTTAAGCAAGGCAGAGCCCCTTTACCATTATGAGGCTGTTTCATGTTGCACTATGATGTGAGCCGAGTTGCAGATTGGGTGCTGTGTGGTTTTGTGGCTTATGCCTTCCAGAATAAACCTAGTTCTTCAGGGCCGAAGAAGTCTGCTTTAAAAAAAAAAATGCTGGTTTCAACATGAGAGTCACTGCTTAATTTGGTGGTGGTGGAACTCTTCAGTGCAGCAGCAGCTTCAGCCTTTTTCTAGCTGTGTTCAGTAGATCTAACTTGTAGCCTTTGGGAATGAATAGGCCTTGAATACTTTTCATCCTGACACCTTTCTGTTTGCCAAATGCCCCCTTCCTCCCCCCCCAAAAAAACATCCTACAGCAAGGACTGACTTGTGAAGAGTAACAGAGGAAGAATGAGCTGCTAAGAGGAGTGATGTAGTGAACAAAAAATAATATGGGAGGATGAATGTAAAATTGCATTAAAGGTTTTTCCTTCCATTGTGAAGAAAAAATTATATAATCCTGACACAAATTACAGTACTGAAAGGGGGGGAAAAAAGCACATAACGGGATGTTTAGCATACTCTGTGATTAAGAGAAGAACAAAAGAACTTGAGATGAGAGAAGTCAAGAATCAGGTGAGTTGTGCTGGCAGGGAATGTACCGGAATGACTCTGATAGTCTTGGTATGAGTAGGACTTCAGCCTACTTCATTGCATGAATGTGATCATGAGTTTGTAGGGTTCCTCAGCATGACACTGTTGCATACATGTGAGCTGGTGGAGGTGCCAGTTGGGCCAGCCACCTTCTCAACTGTTCATTTCTGCTCCATTTCTCCTCCTGCCTAGTGCAGCAATGTGGAGAGCAGAAGAGACTGGAGGGCAAAATGTTTCCATCTCTCTTGCTCCCTCCCCTTCCTGACCAGGCCAAGTTGAGCAGGCAGTATGGGGGTAAAGGCCAATGGAGGTGGTTTACTTCAGAATAGCAGAGGTGGGAGCTGAAATTGTGGGCCTGGCTCTCGGCATCCACCTTCCCTGCTGATGTCCACGATCACCTGGCTGTTAAAGACCCCTGACCAAAGGAGATAAGTTTTGATCTAATAAGGGAAGATAGGGATGGGGCCTTAGCTCAGTGATGGGGCACATGCCAAGGGGCAACTTGAAGCAAGGCATCCTCAGGTAGAAGCCTCCTCATCAGGAATCCTGAAGCATCTCTGGCAGTTGGTGTTAGCAGTTCTGAGCTAGATGGTACAATGGCCTGGCTTGGTTCAAAGCAATTTCCTGTGCACCGCATTGCCCTTAATAGGCACTCTGTTGTTGGCATGCTACTGCTTCAAAAAGTGATAGGATGTGTTCAGAATACCCTAAGCTTTTTGCCTTCTTATGTTTGTACCTGATTTATTTTTACTGCACCACAGGTGTGCTGGGGGCAGAGGGCTGACAGTATTTTCCCTACCCCAAACAAATCTGCAAAAATAACAGAGCAAACAAAGACACAGAAGCCAGATAAAATCAGCCAAAATGAACGTCCTGCTTCTCAGTCCCAAGAGGTTAGCTGAACATTGTCACTTGGTTCCTGAGGATGTGGTGGGCTCAGATCCCTGTTCCTTTTTTTTTTCCCCCCCCCAAGTGTGGTACTTTTTCCTTTTGTTTAACTGATGCATTTTGCATTTTGATGCACTGATGCAGCTTTGTCCCCTTGTCAGCCCACTTCCGTTGCTTACTATATAAATGCATATATGAGCAGATGAAATAACCTATCCTTGAAGGTTCGTATTTTTAAGAGGTTGTGGGGGAGAACTTGTTTGTTTGTCTAGGGTGTGTCTAATGTGTTAATGATGCAAGATTATCTTTCTTTCCTGCCCCTCCCTTCTTGCTCCATAATGCTACATTGTGCCAGGAAGGAAGTACCCAGTATATATAGTGGATTCCATATTATATAGCAGGAGTGACCAAAGCATCGCTTGTGAACCACATGCAGCTCTTTCACATATAATGTATGGCTTGCAGAGATACCTTTGCTAAGCTCTGAGGACTGAGCTCCTTTTTGCATCACCATTATTATAAAAGGTAAATAAGAAATTTTCAAACTTTAATTATTTTCTGGGTATAAACTTGAGTCCATTGGATTAAAACATAAGCGGCGTCATGGTGAGTAAATAATTTTTAAGAATTTAAATGCTTCTTAAAGATTGTGGCTCTCAAACATCTCTCTTGTGGCTCTCAAGCATCTGGAATTTATCTTATGGGGCTCTAACATTTAGGAAGCTTGGCCACTCCTGCTACATACTCAAAGCTTTTAAGTGCCCTCCGTACTGCTAAATCCCTTCAGGGTGAAAAAGGGTGAAAAACCTTTAATGGAGGGATGTCTCTTCCCCCTGCAGTCCATCTCTTCATATGTTATAAGCTGACTTTGCTTTGGGGTTGAAATTGTATTGGGGTGTGGGATGGGCAATGCTTGTTACCTTCTACTGTATAGAATATGGCCCTGAGGTTTACCTGCATAGCTAAAATGAAAAGTTTAGGAAACGGACTTCATAAAGTGTGAAATGTTATGGCACTGTGGATGAATGAAAGATACACAAATGTAGCTCTGGAAAGCTTAAGGAAGAAGGAACTTAAGTCCTTGAAGAGATCTTCAGAGGTTTGATCCAAGTAGCAGAGAAGTTTTTGTAATTGGTTTAGAGGAAGAATTCTTACCTCAATTCTCTGGGTGCCCTTCACCCACACCTATCTGGAAACATTTTTTCCATAGCGTGATCCTATGCAGATGGAAGTTACATGCAAAGAATGCAGTTGTGTGAGTCTTTCCCATACAGTTAGCTAACAGATGAATAGCATTCTATGCAAAACTAGGTGGTGGCAAAGTATTTCCTACTCAACTGTGACTGGGTGTGAATGACAACTTTGGCTTGTCACTTTGTCAGCAATAATCTGTTTATCGATGCTGTGTCAACAGGGCATGAGTTCAACCAGTGTCTTAAGTACAGTGTGTGTGTGTTCTTTTACCAGAAATGTATGCCACCCTGTCATTTTTCCCCCTGCTGTTCCATGTTGTTGTGAAGAACTCACCTACTCTTGTTTAAGAGATGTTTGCATGCCCAATGAAGAAGGGGGGGGAGGGCTTTCTAGAGGGAGAAGGTGAATCTTGCATCAGGCAAATGTGACAAGGCTATATTTCATATCTTGCAAAGATAAATTGCAAGCTTAATTGTAGTGCTTCATCAGAGCTTCATGCATACCCTGCAGAAGGTGAAGACAACCTTTCTGCATCTGCAACAAATAGTAGACTGCTGCTCACTGAAATGCAAGAGAAGGATCAGGAAAAACTAGTCTTGCATTGTTGAGATTTTCAAAGTCCTTTGTGGGCAGTTTTCCTGCCTGAGGCTTTGTGGGCCTGTTAGCTGACCAGTTAGCTATTTAGAAAACTGTCAGTAAGTGGAGGGATCTTTCCCATTTCAAGCAACAGACTGAACTTCTACAAAAATAGTCTACTCTCGGATTTGGTAAAAAGAGCTGTGTTGTCTTCTTTCATTGAATGAGCTGCAGTCTCAGCTGCTTTTCCTTCTCAAATTTGTACAAGTGGAACATAGTTCCACTTATGTTATGACTTAGTTCTATTGTATTGGCAACCTTCAGTCTCGAAAGACTATGGTATCGCGCTCTGAATGGTGGTTCTGGCACAGCGTCTAGTATGGCTGAAAAGGCCAATCCGGGAGTGACAATCCCTTCCACACCGGGAGCAAGTGCAGTCTGTCCCTGGTCTGTCTCCCTGACTATGGGCCTTCCTTCTTTGCCTCTTAGCCTCAGACTGTTGGCAAAGTGTCTCTTCAAACTGGGAAAGGCCATGCTGCACAGCCTGCCTCCAAGCGGGCCGCTCAGAGGCCAGGGTTTCCCACTTGTTGAGGTCCATCCCTAAGGCCTTCAGATCCCTCTTGCAGATGTCCTTGTATCGCAGCTGTGGTCTGCCTGTAGGGCGCTTTCCTTGCACGAGTTCTCCATAGAGGAGATCCTTTGGGATCCGGCCATCATCCATTCTCACGACATGACCAAGCCAACGCAGGCGTCTCTGTTTCAGCAGTGAATACACGCTAGGGATTCCAGCACGTTCCAGGACTGTGTTGTTTGGAACTTTGTCCTGCCAGGTGATGCCGAGGATGCGTCGAAGGCAGCGCATGTGGAAAGCGCTCAGTTTCCTCTCCTGTTGTGAGTGAAGAGTCCATGACTCGCTGCAGTACAGAAGTGTACTCAGGACGCAAGCTCTGTAGACCTGGATCTTGGTATGTTCCGTCAGCTTCTTGTTGGACCAGACTCTCTTTGTGAGTCTGGAAAACGTGGTAGCTGCTTTACCGATGCGCTTGTTTAGCTCGGTATCGAGAGAATGAGTGTCGGAGATCGTTGAGCCAAGGTACACAAAGTCATGGACAACCTCCAGTTCATGCTCAGAGATTGTAATGCAGGGAGGTGAGTCCACATCCTGAACCATGACCTGTGTTTTCTTCAGGCTGATTGTCAGTCCAAAATCTTGGCAGGCCTTGCTAAAACGATCCATGAGCTGCTGGAGATCTTTGGCAGAGTGGGTAGTGACAGCTGCATCGTCGGCAAAGAGGAAGTCACGCAGACATTTCAGCTGGACTTTGGATTTTGCTCTCAGTCTGGAGAGGTTGAAGAGCTTTCCGTCTGATCTGGTCCGGAGATAGATGCCTTCTGTTGCAGTTCCAAAGGCCTGCTTCAGCTACTGTTCAGATCACACCACATGATGGCTCCTACTGCAGTTGCACATCTGCAGTTCTAGAGATCACAGAGCTGTTCAGTTGTTTGCCTGTTCACTGCAGCTTTGAAGAAATCTGGGACGAAAAGGAAATCCTACTGCTAGAGGCTTCTTTTGCTCTAACACTGGATTTGCTCTACCTCATGTCCCCGTTGTCTCCTGTTCCCATAGGACAGCTGGAATAGATGCTATGTTGGAGGGGAGAACAGGGAGGCAGTAGCTTATCTACATAGATTGTCCTGAACAGAGGAGACAGTTTAGGGCATTAGCAGAAGGGCCAAACAGATTGCCTGTGTCCGACTTGAATGCCTTCTCCTCTATATAACTGAAAATGTTTCAGTTTTGATATGGAAGGAGGGTATGAATGAAAGGAAAGAAGCCTCACTCTGCTCCAGCGGTAGGGAAAAATTATGGAACGCAAAAAGAGACCTCTCTTGCAGACTAGAGTGCACCCGCCTGCTACTGCTAGATGAGTCAGAAAAGAGGACCAAGGAATGGCTATCACTGGTGCCTATGGAAACTCCTCCTTAATCTGTATCTCTTGCTTACAAAACCAAGTATTGAATGCAGAGAAAAGCCCAGGAATGAGCACAAATTTGTTCAGGAATGCAAAGTCTCTTGCCAGAAGCTTAATGTGCTGAAGGCAATAGAAGCATATTAATGAGTGCATTCAGGCCACACAGCGCAAGGTTAGGAACCCACCGTCTTAATTATCACTTATACAGTTTAAGGAGTTGTATATCTCAGGAGTAAAATTGTTTGAGTTTTTTTCATGGAATAGCATAGAATTATAACACATGATTGGGGTTTGATTAATGCAGAAGCCCAAGCTAACAAGCGAATTAACCACATACACAACAGTGTGTGGTTTTAAACAAAAAGATCTTGTTCAAATTGGCACGCATAAGAACATATATAACTGGAGTGTATTTAGCTATGTTATAGTTTATGGCAGCATGTGTATCACATGACTGTGCAGAACCCCAAGTACCTTTTCAGGCTTCAGGTCCTACATTTGTGGAGTGAGTCTCATGTACTGAACCTACCAGTAGCGTATACCTCCGTTTTGCTTTAGTGGCCCGGAATGGCTCCAAAGGGGGGGGGGGGGATAGGGGCTGCTTGCACAGTGTGGTGAGGCTCCCTGCAAAACTTAGTGCTTTGCACCCCCTCTAGCTATACTGCTGGAACCTACTGATGCTTTCAGTCCTATTGGCATCTTGCCTGCCTGATAAAATAGCTGTATGACTCAGTTCATGTCAGCCTTTCCACTTGTGAAAGGGTGCCAGATTGAACCTTATCTAGGCAGCTGCATGAAATTTGTTCCCAGTAGGCAGTGTTTATGATTTCTCATTAGTAAACAGCATCTACAGAGAAGAGCATTGGAGAACTGAAATAGTTTTTGACAATTGTGTTAAATGTCTTTCTTTTTTTCTTTCTGGTTAGGAACCATGAACTGGCATTTCCCTCTCCTCTTTGCTGCCTTGACATCGACAAGCTTGGGTTTCCAGCCGAATCCTCTGTCTCTGGAGGAACTGGGCTCAGACATTGGAATTCAAGTTTTCAATCAGCTTGCCAAAACCAGACCCAAGGATAATATTGTGGTTTCTCCTCATGGCATCGCTTCAGTCCTCGGAATGCTTCAGCTCGGCGCCGATGGCAAGACCAAGAAGCAGCTGACAACAGTGATGAGATACAATGTCAATGGTCAGTCCTTATCTCCTGTTTCAGGGTTTGTGGAAAATTGGTGTGATGATTTGATTTAGAGACTAATCAAAGAGGGACCTGTGGGAAGAACAGTAGTGAACTGTGCTTGAGAACACGAACCAGTTATCTGGCAGTGAAGCACTATCTCTTGTACCAGAAGGCATCCTTGGCCACTGCATTCCACATTGATGCCGAACACAGTAAGCTTAACAAGGACCACCCTCTCGCTTCCAAAACAAACAGGATTGATTTTCATTGCCAGGGCTGTGTGGGAAGGATCAAATGCCCCTCTGTGCGGGACGGATGGCCCTTAATACATGCCTTCAGATGTTGTTCAATAAAATGTCCCTGTATTTAGTGACCAGTAATCCCACAGCCCACTTGTTTGGCTCTTTGTAGGTTTGGACGCTTCAGTGCTGCTGCAAGCTCAAACCTAGTAGCTTTTCCAGGGCGCTCTCTCTAACTAAGGATCTCGCTTCTGTCAGGCTATGTTTTGACACTGGCAGGGATCAGAATCTAATTCACCAGCCAGGCTCTTTCCCTTGATAGGGGTTTTGATAGAGCTGGTTGCTTTCCTTTCCTTTGCAAGTGCCACAACTTCTGAGCACATTTCAGAATGCTGGCATGATTTGGAATGCAATTCATTTGACTAAACCTTTTCCCAAAATGAGCATTTCCCCTGGTCTGCAGAAATATGACTGTAACGTCCTGCATACTGTCCACTATTGCACTTCTCTCCTGGCTTTAAGCAGTAGAATTGTAAATGCTAAGGTACCATCTTCAAACCCCAGTGACCTAAATTTTTTTTTCCAGTGGCATAACCTTATTAGAGTTCTCCTCATCCTATTGAAATGATATGTAAGCATGTTAATGCATTGAAACTTTTTTCCTTGGGCTATATTCAGATTATCTGATAACTACAAGATAATAACTCCTAGCAAGCTGTAATTTTTCTCTCTTTAAGCTGCTTTCTTCTAAACCTCTACATAGCATAGCCTATCCAGTGGGATTATCCATTGTTCTGGCAAAACGCATAGAATGTTTCTCAATTCATCATTCAATGCAGTTTGGCAACTGTGAGCAAAGTACAGTAAGTGTCATGAGCCAGCTCTACCAGTTCTACACAGGCTTGAGGATGTTTGCTTTGATCCCTTGTGGCGATGCATACATCAGAGATTGTTAAAGTGGGGTGTCTTGATGCCTCAGCCTGAGAAGCTCTGTCTTTGCCCTTTTAAGGTGGGCACAGGGGAATGCAGTGATGTGATCCCCAGGATCGCACTGCTGCCAGGGGCAACAGGGACATCATTTTATTTACCAGCAGCAGCAGCCTCCCTGGGGTGCAGGGAGCGTCGCAGAAGCCTCTGCAGGGCTCCCCAAACCTCAGAAAATGTAAAAATAAAGATTGCAAGCCCTTCCGGTTTCGCGATTGGAAGCCGGAAGTGAGTCGCAATCTTTATTTTTACATTTTCAAAGGCATGGGGAGCTCTGCAGAGACATCCACAGGGCTCCTTGCACCCCTGGGAGGTTGCTGCTGGTACGTAAAATGAAGCCCCTGTGGCAGTGCCGTGATCCTGGGAATCATGTTGTTGCGTTCGCCCTTCCCTGCAAAGACTAACTGCAGCTCCCGAACTCCCAGAGAGTTTGGGAACTTGTGGCATAAGCCTTACAGTTGATCTTGAGGCTCTATACTGCTAGGAAGGATTTGAGAGCCTGTGTGATGCTATGTCCAAAAAATGGACTCTGGAAATGTGACTTCAAGTGTAGCATTGTTTGGTATCTTGTCCAGGCTGTGTACATGTGGGAAATGGCAGCGGAGTTATCAAACAGCCTTGGGGAAGTCATCAAGTGATGCTGAACTTGGTTGTTAACTTGATTATTAATCTCCAAATTGTGCTTGTTTACTGGAAAGGAGGCTTGAGCTTGATATTGAACTTTCCTAAGTGGATAGAAGTTTTCAGTGGGTTGCAGGGTTGGTGTATTCCAGGATGTCTTTCTGTTGAGATAATGTATTTTGCTGGCTCTGGGATCACTCAAAACAAACTTTCTACCTTACTTTGGGTCACTGCTTCAGTTTTCTTTCCGCCAAATCTTTAAGTCTTTACATAATTGCCATTACGCATGTCTTAACTGTAAAGGAATCGCTGTTTTTCAAATAGGAGTTGGTAAAGTACTAAAGAAGATCAACAAGAACATTGTCGCAAGGAGGAATAAAGATGTTGTGACGATTGCAAATGCAGTCTTTGCAAAAAGTGGCTTGAAAATGGAAGTGCCTTTTGTGTCAAGAAACAATGATGTGTTTCAGTGCAGTGTGAAGAGTGTGGACTTCAAGGACCAGAATGCAGCTTCTGATACTATCAATCACTGGGTAAAAAATAAAACTAATGGTATGTGATCATCAGTTCATTTTGTTTATTCTTCTCTGTTCTCTCTGCTATGGTCAAATTTTTAGATTGTGTTTTTTAGACTTTCTGTGAAAGTTGTAAAGTGTAAGTAAAAAATAAATCCTTTTTTCAATGCAGCAACAAAAAAGAGCCGTGTGTGTGTGTGTGTGTGTGTGTGTGTGTGTGTGTGTTTAAAAACCTCATTGTTTATATATAAATAACTAGTTTTGCTATTAGATAGATGATTCAGAGCCCAGTCCTAAACAGTGCTTTCCGGCGGTTAGCTGATGCTCACCGTCGCAAATGTGCCATAAAGCACCTTTGCAAGCCCTTAGCACCAGCCCAGTACTGGAGCTAGCCCAGCAGTAGTGCCAGTGGAACACTGGTGCTCCACTGCTCAGTGGTCACCCAAACTGCGGGGTGGAGGAGAAGTAGGTGGAGGCATGGGGTGAGGCGGGGAGGAAGCATTCCGGGGGAGGGAGAGGGCGAGAAGGAGGCATGTTGGGGGAGGGAGTGGGGCGGAGAAGGGTGGAACTGTTAGAGCTTAGCTCCACCAGATTCTGAGCTCTGTGTCGGACCATGCGGCCTGACACGGAACTCTTTGATTCTGTGGCAGCTCCAGAGCTGCTGCAGAATTGAGTAGCCCCATTGAGGGGCTACTTTATTTACCCGGAGGAAAGGGGAGGAATGTCAAGATTAGGCTGCCCTACAGTTTTAACAATGCTATATTAAAACATACAGGTATGAATCCAGATAATACCTCATAAGAACCTAAGAACAGCCCCACTGGATCAGGCCATAGGCCCATCTAGTCCAGCTTCCTGTATCTCACAGCGGCCCACCAAATGCCCCAGGGAGCACACCAGATAACAAGAGAACAAGATGCGCAACCTCCTGATTTTAGAGATGGGTTATGTCAGAATGCCAGATGCAAGGGAGGGCACCAGGATTAGGTCTCTTGTTATCTGGTGTGCTCCCTGCGGCATTTGGTGGGCCGCTGTGAGATACAGGAAGCTGGACTAGATGGGCCTATGGCCTGATCCAGTGGGGCTGTTCTTAGGTTCTTATGTTCTTAAGAGACCTCATCCTGGTGCCCTCCCTTGCATCTGGCATTCTGACATAACCCATTTCTAAAATCAGGAGGTTGTACATGCACATCATGGCTTGTACCCTGTAATGGATTTTTCCTCCAGAAACTTGTCCAATCCCCTTTTACCAGGCTAGACGCCATCACCACATCCTGTGGCAAGGAGTTCCACAGACCGATCACACGCTGAGTAAAGAAATATTTTCTTTTGTCTGTTCTAACTCTCCCAACACTCAATTTTAGTGGATGTCCCCTGGTTCTGGTGTTATGTGAGAGTGTAAAGAGCATCTCCCTATCCACTCTGTCCATCCCCTGCATAATTTTGTATGTCTCAATCATGTCCCCCCTCAGGCGTCTCTTTTCTAGGCTGAACAGGCCCAAACGCCGTAGCCTTTCCTCATAAGGAAGGCTCATTTCAAAGTTGCTTTGTCAGGATGTATTTCAGAATCTGTGAGCAAAGATGACTGCTCTGAATCAGTGTGTTAAGACTATTGAGCAGCAACGCGATACATTAGCTTTACTTGATTGAGCTGCAGAAAGCCAGTCCTGAATTACTAGTACATAGACTTTATGGTTTTCATTTAATGTATTTCTGCTTTTTTCTTTATGGTTGATAGTCTTATGCATGTAAATTACAAACTGTCTGTGATGCTTTTAGGTATGATCGACAGTGTCTTATCTCCAGATGCTATTGATAGTGCTTTGACGAGGCTTGTGCTGGTGAATGCAGTATACTTCAAGGGGTTATGGAAATCACGTTTTCAACCAGAAAATACAAAAAAGCGTGCATTTACTGGCGCTGATGGAAAGACTTACCAAGTACCTATGCTGGCTCAGTTGTCAGTGTTCCGATGTGGTAAGCTCACACATTGTTAACATGTAAATGTACAGGAAGTATTTTTTTAAGAACTGTTTTGTGAACTGAGATAAAATGTTTACTTGTAAATTCATTGTCTGACAGGCCTGAGTGCAAGCATGTCAAACATAAGGCTTGTGGGCTGGATGCAACCCCTGGAAACAATTTCTTTGGCCCCCATTATATTTGGGCTCTCTGATACCTTGAAATTATAACAAGATTTGCACATTTTCTCTTCTATCGTTTGCAGCTAATGAGTTTCTATGTGAGAACAAGGTACATATTTCTGGCCATCATCTGCTTAATGATGTCACTTCTGGCCCTCAGCAGGTGCCATGAATGCTATATGGCCCACTATATGAAATGGGTTTGACATCCCTGTTTTAGTGAATGAAATAATTAGGGGAACAAATGACTTTAAAAAAATGGAAACTACCCTCAATGACTGAGTAATGTGAAATCTTCCAAAAATTGACTTCCACTTCAGTCTTACATGTAATCACATAGTCCTGCACATGTCGCAGACCAGAATTCTAATAGCTTGAGTTCAGTTCCGGGTCCTGCCAGTAAAGATCTGTAAACAGGATGGTGCTCCATGCAGAGTGAGATTTACATTTTCCAATACTTTAACTATATGTTTGCGTTGTAATGCTTGCAGAGTGTGCTTGAGCAAGTTGAGGGGATTTTATTTGATAGATCTTATTTGTTGATATTAAGCACTGACTGTAAGTACCATAAAGCATGCATAACAGATAAAGAGAAACCTGCCTAGAAATAGTTAAGAATAGTTGATGCCTAACCCTCAGAAGATGCAGCCTGCTTCTTAGTAAGCTGAATTTATAGTTGGCCCTTAGAACAGACATAGGGAAAGGGGAGAAAGTTTCAACTGTAACAGCTGGAGAGGCTGGCTGGTACTGCATGTGGAAGTTACTCGCAGAGATCTTCCTCAGCCTAGCTGTTGATCTTCATAGCATGGTCTACAGTACTCTGCAGCTTAAGTTGCAGGCCCTTAGGCTGTCTGCTGCTTGCAACTTTTTTTTTAGAAGGCAGATTTTAAAATGAATTGGAGAGGCTCCACATGCGTACCTTATTAACAAAACACAAATCTGTCAGATAAGTAGCTTTGACTTCAGAAATCATTTCCTGGAGTAGACAAAAATATACACTATACATCTACCTACTCATCTGTAGTTTGATTTGGGCATTTTGTTCTGCTTTGGATTTTTAAATAATAGTTGCCATCTAAGAAAAATAATTCTCATTTGGCTATCTAGTCAGAGCTGGGGCTCCGAGTTGGGTAATTCGGAGGAAGCTGTTTTTTAAAAGCATACTGCCTTTGCTATGGTGGTGTCTTTTGCAACAAAAAGATCAAGCCTGTTGGAACAGAGTAAGCGTAAAGGAAAAATCCGGACCAAATTTTCCCTGTTTGTTCTTTGGTATTGACTTGGGCGTATTAGCAACTCTATTGTAGGCCACTTTTGTAGAAGGCAATGGACTTAGACAGCTGGTTGTTGTTTATCTTTCCAGTGAGGTCAGAGAGGCTTACTCCCATGTAAGTGTGTGCAAGATGTGACAAAGTGTTCAGTGCAAATTCTGTGAGGTCCTTATATTAAACTGTTTCCCAAAGTTATTGCATTTAATTGGAAAAAAAGACCTATTTGGCGGAGAGCAGTTTGGATAGAGAAATCTACCTGCAGTTTCCCTGATCCTCAAAGCACTTCGTTAATAAAAGCTGCTCCTCGCACAGAGCCCAACTTCAAATCAAGCTACTGTGCAATCTGGCCATTTGTGCAGTCCCAGCACTCTTATATCTGATGTTTGTGGGCTGTTGTACTGCTGCTTGTGTGATGTTTATAATTCATGTGCAGTTCAAAGACATGAAAACAAAATTCTGTTTTTATCTGGCCCAGCTATTATAGAAAACCAGTCTCTAAACTACTGCCTTCCAGGAGTGTATTCTGGATCCAACTAAAGTGTGTAATTGCAGCATTATCCTGGCAGCACTTGAGAATGGAAGCATTCACTGGAAATAGCCAATAAAGGCATTTTGTACACAACAATAGCATTAGCAAAGTAAATTAACCTGCCACGCAAAGCGTCCTGTGTAAGGAGCTTAACTGACTATTTAAATGTATTTAAGTAACTCAAAGGTAAATGTGAATTTCTCTGATGTTCATGTTGAAATTAATTCCTCCCCATTACGTTCACAGCATCCAGTCTTCTCACAGTATTAATGCTAATTTTAGCCAGACAAGGTTTGCAACACGTTCTTTCTACAACTCTCTTCCTATCTGCTGTTAATTTGTGATGAAAGGAGACTCCTCTGTTGTGTCTCTGTTGTATTCCCTGAATCTTCACTTTACTGGAAACACGTCTGTGTCGTCTTCACCAAAGTCTTCAGACATCACTGGATTTGTTTCTTTTATAATGGACAAACTTTCCTTTTGCTCCATAAACCAGTTTTTTAATCACTTGCCTACTTGCATTCAAAAAGTATTTTTTACTCTCTACCACATTCTCTACCATTCTCTGCCACAAAGGGTAAACATGGAAGCGATGTAGCCCAGGAGTGACCATCTGCTTCCTGCTTTGATTAAGAAATAAATATAGCTTCCTCTTTAAGGGTCCATGGGAAGAATAATCATTTGATGCTAGCTTCACTGCTGCTTCTCAAGTTTTCCATTGACTACCTGAAGTTTCTTTTACCAGGTTAGGATCAAAGAGATCCTAGCATTGGAAGTTTTCTGTGGGAACTATTACTCCTATTGTGTGCTGTCCCTTTGCTGGATGTCTTTGTTTCATAGCAAACTCTCCCCTACTGGTATTTAGAAACAAACTACACAAAGGTGGCTGGTATGATCCGGACAGGCCTGGGGAAAATTCTTGTTTTCTCAGTAAGAGTTTCTATTGTGATTTTCGAGGACAGGGAAAGCCCCTTGTGCCTTTCTCTGTGTGTCTTTGCTTCCTTTCAGCTCACTTGTGGTCAATGCTGATAAGATTAAGTGGTTGCTATCTACAGCATGACTTCCTGGGCAGAGATTTTTTTCTGACTTCAATGCTGGGGATCTTTTAATTAAAGAGGAGGTTGACTGAATTCTTGGGTCCTGTGCAAGCCATCAAGCTATGCTTCATCCATGGCAGGTTAGGACAGTAACACTGTCACCATGGAAATGCCCCGAAACTACCGCCTGTGACTAATGATTCTCCACTTCAGTGCATAGAAGTACTTTTGTTGGACAGCTCTCCTTTTGCTTAAACCTTGGTATTAGTGTTGCATGTCCTAGAAGTGTGTGTACTTTGATAAGTGCAATAGTAATGAAATAATTGTGTAATAATAGCCAGTTCTGAGTGTTTGGCCTCCTTTTTTTGTCATCAGCTGCTTGCCAAACAATATTTTGCATTGGAACCAACCAATGCACATACCAATGCAATGAACAATACTTCATGCCAACACTTCATCAAAGGCATACTGGTTTTACACGCTTCTCCCTGAAGGCACAAGAGTTGTGCATGTGCCCTGGCAGAAAATTCCTGCTATTAGAAGCTATTCTCTGGGCAGAAGACTAGAAGTTCAAGTGACTTGACTATCTACTGCCCTTCTTCCACACACAATGTATCCAGAGCTGAAAGATAAGGGAGAGAGCCAGCCTTCTTGGCATCAGATGTACATGGCTTTGTGTGTATCCCCTGAGCCCAGGAACATGACTAAGGTCGTGAAAGAGGCAAGGGAGGAAAGCAAGCAGGTTTAGAACTTTCAAGATCCCGTGTTTGTCTCCATATTGTCCTTTTACCTACAAGCTGGGGCATTAACATGGAGGGGAGCAATGAGGACAGAGTGCCTATGGGGTAGGGTAGTGGCAGTGTGGGGAAGAAAATTAAAACAAGGACATCGTGGAAGCGTAAAAAAAGCATGTGGTTCCCCACTTGTCTTGCTAGATCTTCCCGTGTTATCTCATAAGTGTTGCTGGGAAGACATGAACTATGATGTGGGGAAGCAAGCTGAAACACTGGGCTGCAGGAAGGCTCTGGTCTCCCTGACATCAACATGACTTGTGCTTAAGTTCTTTATATAACCAAGATTCCTTACAGTCACTGCCTTGCTGTGCAACAGAGACTGAAGGCTTTTTGAGCTGTATTTTTCTCTCTTTGTTTAGGCACAACAAGCACTCCTAATGATCTGTGGTACAATATCATTGAATTGCCGTACCATGGTGAAAGTATCAGCATGTTGATTGTTCTACCCACAGAAAGTACAACCCCTTTGTCAGCTATT
Source organism: Tiliqua scincoides (assembly GCF_035046505.1). Classification (NCBI taxonomy): domain Eukaryota; kingdom Metazoa; phylum Chordata; class Lepidosauria; order Squamata; family Scincidae; genus Tiliqua; species Tiliqua scincoides. Next base: position 206,617,653 of record NC_089823.1, on the reverse strand, counting down.
ATTCCTCACATTAGCACGAAAACTATACAGAGCTGGATGACAACCATGGTACAAAAGAGAGTGCAGGTTATTTTACCAAAGTAAGTAACTGTGTTCCTCGGTTTCTTGTGCCAAAACTCTCCTATTGAAAAGCGTCTGCAATTAGAGTATTTTTAGCCCAATTGAGGCTTTTTCTATTTTACGCTCACCAGGTTTACAACAGAAGCAGAAACGGATTTAAAGGAACCTCTGAAAGAGCTTGGCATTCGAGATATGTTTGATCAGTCAAAAGCAAACTTTGCAAAGATAACACGTGAGTAATCTTCAGAGTCTGTTCATGCCGCCTTGCATTGGGGTTTTGTGTCATATAATTGGTTACCTTAAATTGAGCCACTTATCACAGAAACTTGTCTTTGGAACTTACTGATGGAACACAAAGTTACCCTATGATCTGTGGCAGATACTTGATTCATGTTTGTGGTTTTTGACCCAGGTGCAGTGCTATTTTGTCTTGTTATAACAAGTAAAGGATTTGATTGTCTTTTTTTCTTATTCCGTTTTAATCCACAATACATCTTTTCCTTTTACGTGATGAAAACAAACCTCCCTTTTGCTTTAACCCATAGCGAGATTGTTTTCCCATCTCTTCCCCTTGCTCAGCCTTGCATGCTGCCCAGGGTGTGATTGTATGGGGATATGTGAATGAGAGAGAGAGAGAGAAAAGTGAAGCAGGAAGGTCTGTTAAGATGCTCTCCATCCATCTCCCTCTTCAGAAAACTCAGTGGGAGGATAAGTGTGTCTGTCAGTTGGCAAACAGATCCCCAGTTTGGGTGAAGAAGTGGAATTCTTATCCTGCGTTTCTTGTGGCAATCTGTCCCATGTGTGCGGTCTGTGACTGTTACACAGTGAAAGTGGTTTTGATGGTATCAGGGTGGAGAGGATCACCAGGCTTCCCAGAGAGAAAAGTGGAGATCACTGCAAGTATTGAAAAAAATTTGGTTGTACCAGTATTGGCTGGTGAAATAAACTTTTGCCTACAGCAATTTAAATGAGGCTTTATCTAAGAACATAGGAAGAGCCCTGCTGGATCAGGCCATAAGCCCATCTAGTTCAGCTTCCTGTATCTCACAGTGGCCCACCAGATGCCTCAGGGAGCACACAAGACGACAAGAGACCTGCATCCTGGTGCCCTTTCTTGCATCTGGCATTGTATCTATTGTTTGATAAAGCAATGCCTCTAGTTCTGCAGCAGTTAATAGAAACTGGATAGAAAACCCATTGCCCCTATGCGGTTCCTGTCCTCTGTATCAAAAGTATGGCTGTTGCTACTGTAGTGCTTCTGAAATCAGGAGAGATGTATCTTGTTAAAGTGGTACTTCTCATTTTCCTTTCTGCTGCACTGGCTGCATTCCTCCGTTCTTGCACAAGCAGTGGTAATTTGGTCTATTGTACCCCAGCCTTGTTTCTGTTGCCGGCTGAAAATCTGCAGCATTATCACTTAAATTGTCTAGTAATCTTATGCATTTTAACATTTGAGTTATTACCCTCATCAGCACTTTCATTGTCAGCACCTGGGATACAGTCAGGTCCAGCCCATCCATGAGGAACCTGCCTTCACTTCTCCTCCTCTTCTGGTTTGGAAGAGGGGCATGGTGAGGAAGTGTGGAGAAGAATCAACTGGTAGGTTAGAGCATCAGAGATGCTCCTCTTCTCCTCCTCCACTCTGTTCCTCTTTTCCAATCCAGAGTGGGAGGAGCAAAACCTGGTGCAGGAGCAGGTAATGGGGAGGGAACTTTAGGCATGCCATCTCAGGTGCCTGGTGGTCTTGAGCTGGCCTTGGGTGGAGCTTGATAGCAATAATAACCAATATCATTGTACAAGAATTCAGTAAGATTTGATGTATAAGAAAATTGCTTTTCTAAAGAATGGAACACGAGTATACATATCAACTTGTATGTGTTTAACAGGAACAGAAAGTCTTCACGTATCTCAGATTCTACAGAAAGCAAAGATTGAAGTTAGTGAAGATGGAACCAAAGCTTCTGCAGCCACAAGTAAGCAGCTCATTTTTTGTTCCAACCAAAACTAAGTAGTAGATCCCATTTCTACTTTTATTCTACACTCTAGCAGCTCTACAGATCTTGAAGCACATCTGCAATGGCTTTGCAAAGCCAGATGCAGAGTTAATCTGATAGACTTGAGGGGTGGAGAAACCAGCCTTGTGTCTTGACAAAGGGTAATGGAAGTCTTTTGCCACAAGGCAAACATGAGTTGAACCAGTGGCACTTGTGTCATTTCTCGGATAGCTATTTGACTGTAGTTGACTTTCCCAACAACTTTCCCAACAAAGTGTTGACTTTCCCAACACTACAGACATTTGTTCAGAACAAAGTATAGTTTAAGGACAATGTGTTTAGGCTGGCTAGTGAGGGATGTACTTGTTCTATTACATCTAAAAAATGAAAACTTCAAGAGAGTAAATGTAGCAAATGCCACATTCGCATTTCTGTACAAACCAGTGGTGTATGGGGGGGTAAGGGGTGCAAATGCCCAGATGCCATGCTCTTAGGCACTTGGGGGGGGGGGTGGCGGCACTGGGACCTGCTTTCCCTCCACCGGTTTTTCTGTGTGGCTGGGAACTGCGCCTACATTGGCTGCAGATGGCTACATTGGCTACAGATGGATAAAAGATAAGAGTGCAGAAGAGGATAAGAAAACTTTCCTTTCAGGTTATGGGTTTGAATCGGTTTCGACAATAGCAACAGAAGGGCGGACACTTTCTTTTTAACACTGTGATATTTTCTTCTTCAATGAAAGGTCTTTCACAAGCTTTTCACAAGTGTCTTTCTCAGCCACTGTCAGCGCCGTTCTGTGCTAATCTGAGGGCCACCCCTTTCTCCTCCCTCCCATTTCTTTAAAGAGTAGGAGAGGGTGGCGGCCTTCAAATAGGTAGGGAACTTCGGCAGCCACTCTAGGCGCAGTTCCTGAATGTGTCTGAGGACTGCTCTCCTCCACTTTAAAGAAAGGGGAGGCCGGCCCATAGAATGGCTGAGGAGCCAACCAGAAGCAGCTCACATCTCCTCTGATTTTGGAGGAGCCACGCCCTGCTTCAAGGTCTGAAGGCTCCAAGGGAGCTTTCTTGTGCCATTGGAAGTAGCACCCAGGAGGCAGCTGCACTTGCCCTTTGGGTGCCTTCCAGTGATTTAAAAAGGCTTCAATTGAACCTTTGGGCTGCCTCCTCCCTCCCCCCCTTTTTCAAAAGGGAGAAAGGAGGAGGCAGCATGGAAGCAACTGCGGTGACGGTGACTTCACCGCAATTACTTCCACGTTGGGTGGCCCCTGGAGGGAAAACCCCCAGGACCGCCAGTGGTACAGACATCCTCCGTATAGCCATGGAGTGACGAATCATTCTGTCTTTTGTTCCAGCTGCAATTTTAATAGCCAGGTCATCGCCTCCTTGGTTTGTAGTTGACAGACCATTTGTATTCTTCATAGTACACAGTCCTACAGGTAAGCAGTTCTACGTTGCTCAGTTTCCTGGTGATACTGGTGGAATGCAAGCACAACTCTCCAGGAGATGGTAGCCTGGTGCCAAGACAGTGAAAACAAACATTTTCCAGATCTGCTTTCTTATCTTAACATAAAATGAGGTCCTGAAACTTCTGCATTGTGCACAGGAGGTTTTGGCTCCTGGAGGCAAGCGCAATCTGCAGCTGTGCAGGATTTCAGCGCCCAAAGGGTGGTTGCCAAGGACTAACAATTCCTCTGTTCCACCAGCATAGTTATTAACTCATCTACATCTACGGTGTATGTGGGAGGTGGAAGTGCCAGGGCTGTGAAAGAGCAGACTTCTGGCATCCGTCCCCAGCCATAGGCAGCTTAAGCAATCAAAGGCACATTATGCGATTCTGAAGAGGAGCGCTGGCCAGTTGTCAAAACACACATCCCCTCTCTTTGCTCCACTGCTCAGCTCTGTTTTTGGCTCATTGATATTCTAGGCTCAGCAGAGGCTAGTTGTGCCGTGAAACCCCCCCTTCCCCTTCATTCTTAGGGGGAATGAGGCACTAGGACATGCATTGACAAAGCAATGCTTCAGTCTAGTTTTATTCTTTCCCCCAACGCCCCCCCCTGTCCTAATCATAGACACCATCTGCTTGAAAAGACTATTTTAAGCCCATTTATGTGGAAGTGTCAGTCTAATTGCAATGGAACTCAAGGAAGTGGTGCTTCAGGGTGGCAGCCTTAGGTACATAAATGCTGTTTATTAAAGCTGTACCTGGGGTGGGGAGTTAGATCTTTCAGATGAGCGAAACCAAGCCGAACATATCGCACCTTGTGTGTGTCTATATAGTGTCATATGCTGACTTTGCAGCAGCCCTTCATGTTTAGTAAAAGGTACCCTTGGCATTGGCTGAAGAACACTGATATTTAATGCTGGATGGCTTCTCAACACATGCAACCTCTTATTTTTTAGCAGTGGGTTGGGAATGAAATACTCTGGGTTTCAGGTCCATTTTGGAAGTTTTTCCTAAAATACAGTTTAGTAGCTCATTTGTGCTATCTTTTAATCTTTGCTGTAGACATCTAGAAAAATAATATGAGCAAATGAAAGATTTATTTGTTAGATATTTATGCCCTGCCCTTGTATCATAAAATAGTTGGCTTACAATAAAATTCTCTAAAAATAGCATATGAAACAGTGACACAGCAATAAAAACGGAGTATAGTGTCAAAAGCAGGTAAACTATAGCGTCTATAGGTTAAAAGTTAGTTGACCTAAAACATTTTCACCAACTTGGAAGATCTGCAAAGATGGAGCCACTCATGCCTTTCTACAAGGTGAGATGGATAGTGTGAACATAACAGCAAAGGCTGCTCTTTCTCTGGTTTCTGATATCTTACATTAGTGGGACACACTGCCTTGTAGATCTTACTTGGCTGGGAGGTTTATAAGGGAGAAGGCGATCCTACATGTATCCTTCTCCAAATCAAGTCCAAGTATCCTAGTTCACCATCAGTATCCTGATGGCGATAGTTTTAGCCACCATCATGGGGAATCTTTTGATTTTAGCCTTAGTAACAGAATTGTATAAAGGACATGAATCAGATTGTTTAAATCAGAATCTAGCCAAAAAGTGTATCAGTTGCAGAAAAGGACCCACTCAAACAATGACTATTTAACAAATATCTCTCAAAATACTGAAAAGTATTGCCTTCAATTATCCATTTAATTTAAATTGATCCATAAATTAAAGTTTGCGGCCTTATGAAAGCTTCCTCACTTTATGATTTTACTAACCACCAAGCTTCACAAGATATGTTTGTGAATTAATACAATTATCTGCAATTTTTTTCTTCCACAGGTGCAGTTCTGTTTATGGGACAGATCAACAAACCTTGAACATGGGAGGAGAATGTTTCCCTTCTGCAGCCAATTTGAAGATTGATGCCCTTGTTAGTTCTGTTAAATATTTTTGTACAACTATTGGTTGACTATAAACTAGCTCAAATGTGGATGGTCAACTAGGTTTGAAAAGGAGCCTGAAATAGCTGGGATTTTGTGTGTGTGTGTGTGTGTGTGTGTATGTGTGTGTGAAAATTAAAACACCTTTTCAAAAAGTAAAGATTTTTAAACTACTGATTAGTTGTCCCTGTGCTAACAACTTTTGAAATTCTGTTTGGTCTTAAGTATTTTGTATCGTGATTTGAGAAATCTTTAACCAGAGTTAGGACAGAAAGGACAGCTTCTGTATACATTTTTTTGTTCAGTTTGTACATGCCCTTTCTAATACTACTGTTGTCCATTGAGTGGTTTGATGGGGCATCCTTGTTTAGAAATAAATTTTTTAAGTGTTATTCATTTTTATTCTAGATTGTGCATGTTTTGCTGAGACTTAAACAACTAATGTCCCAGTTAATGCCTTTGTATTGGTGTAATGTAAACTTGTCATTGCTAGTATACACTTTCTATGGATTTAAATTTTATATTTTTTTGTACAAAGGGGAAAAAAATAAAAGCATTATGAACAGCTGAAAACAATGTAGTGCCTGAGTGATAGAAGGAATATATTAGTTGTGCTTTTAGTTGTTGCATATAAATATTGATCTGCTATAAGGAAGATAGCACAGGGCTTGTATTCTGCTGTCTGACAGAACCTTGTTGATCTCTCAGATGTGCTAATCAGCTTTTCCAAGAATGACCTGTACTCTGCAGTAAACATTTTGAAATAACTTGGATGGTACCAATATGTAGACAATGCAAAATATAACTGCTGAAAGCATTATGTCTGCTGTCCCCTGTCCCTTGTGTTATCCATTAAAAGAACAAAACTCAGTGCATTTTTTTTTACATACTGAAGGATGGTGTCTTAGACTGATGTGACACCTAAAGGAGAAATGTGGCTACTGCACCATTCTAAAATATTGTTAAGCAAACAGCAAGAAACATATATGGGTAGTCTGTCAGAGCCAGCTCAAGGTTCAAGCAGACCCTCAGGAAAGTAGGAGGAGGCTTACTGTGGGGGAATGGGCAGTGGTGCTCACCTCACACACTTCCTGATGGCCCTACACCACTGACCTCTTTGCTTTTGTTGGGGCAGTGGCCAAGAGCTGTGAATTGGTATGTCCCCAGTTTGAATCTTGCCTCTTTCATGAATTCACTAAGTAGCCTAAGGCAAGTCACTCTTTTCTCAGCTCCCCAGCTGCAATACTTGCCTTATAGGGTTGTTGAAAGACAACTATCAAGGTAATACATGCGAAACACTCTGCATAATCTGAAAACACTGCAGAAATGTTAAGTGTCATTACTTAAATCAGCAATGCAATGCGTCTGCCCTATTGCTGCAAGACTATGATGTATCAATTGGTGCAGAGGTTTAGGACAATGGCCACCCTTAACTGTGTTGCTGAACGGATCTTACTGCTTCTCAAACAGATTAGGTGGAAGCTTGATATAGTCTGTGGCTTGTGACCACCACATTAATTGCATCACTGACATGCTGAACATTCTGTTATTGGAAATGGGTTTTGGGACCTATGCAAGCTATTAAAAGTTACATAACTTGTAATGCTCTCTTCTGTTAGATGCACAAACTCACATTGGCAAAACATTTTGAATACAGTAATGGGCATGTCCTGGATGAATGGTATTTTCTTAAATGGTTACAGCACCCTCTTGTGGACAGAACACTAATATCCACTACTAGAATATTTAATTCTAGGAGGAAATCTGGAAAAAAAAACCTCTAGCCACAGTGTTTTGTCTTGTTCATTACAAATGATTGTACTGTTCACATTACAGTAAAGCAATTGCAGGAACGAGTTGGAGAAGACTTGGCTAACAAGAGCAACAAGAGTTTGCTTTTTAAAACCTAACTGTCCTGTTATAGGGATTGGAGCTCAAAATAAAAATCCAAATTAACATACTGCTGGCCCTTGTTGCTCCCCTTTGAGCTGGGAGGAGTGCTCTTCACTTGCAGCCATGGAGCCCTGCATCAACCAGTGTGGCCATGACAGGTGACTTTGTGAGTGCCACTTTGAAAGTGTCCGCATGACACCAGCGGCACATATATGGTTACAAGTCATAACCATATGACTTTACGGGTTACAAGTCATAGTAGGTATGTGCAAGCTCTTGGTTTTAGAGGCAGGCTGCCTGTGATTGCCAGATGCCAGACATTATATATCTGGACTTTCAGAAGGCGTTTGACACGGTCCCTCACCAAAGGCTACTGAAAAAACTCCAAGTCACGGAATTAGAGGACAGCTCCTCTCGTGGATTGAGAACTGGTTGGAGGCCAGGAACCAGAGAGTGGGTGTCAATGGGCAATTTTCACAATGGAGAGAGGTGAAAAGCGGTGTGCCCCAAGGATCTGTCCTGGGACCGGTGCTTTTCAACCTCTTCATAAATGACCTGGAGACAGGGTTGAGCAGTGAAGTGGCTAAGTTTGCAGACGACACCAAACTTTTCCAAGTGGTGAAGACCAGAAGTGATTGTGAGGAGCTCCAGAAGGATCTCTCCAGACTGGCAGAATGGGCAGCAAAATGGCAGATGCGCTTCAATGTCAGTAAGTGTAAAGTCATACACATTGGGGCAAAAAATCAAAACTTTAGATATAGGCTGATGGGTTCTGAGCTGTCTGTGACAGATGAGGAGAGAGATCTTGGGGTGGTGGTGGACAGGTCGATGAAAGTGTCGACCCAATGTGCGGCGGCAGTGAAGAAGGCCCATTCTATGCTTGGGATCATTAGGAAGGGTATTGAGAACAAAACGGCTAATATTATAATGCCGTTGTACAAATCTATGGTAAGGCCACACCTGGAGTATTGTGTCCAGTTCTGGTCGCCGCATCTCAAAAAAGACATAGTGGAAATGGGAAAGGTGCAAAAGAGAGTGACTAAGATGATTACGGGGCTGGGGCACCTTCCTTATGAGGAAAGGCTATGGCGTTTGGGCCTCCTCAGCCTAGAAAAGAGACGCCTGAGGGGGGACATGATTGAGACATACAAAATTATGCAGGGGATGGACAGAGTGGATAGGGAGATGTTCTTTACACTCTCACATAATACCAGAACCAGGGGACATCCACTAAAATTGAGTGTTGGGCGGGTTAGGACAGACAATTTCTTTACTCAGCGTGTGGTTGGTCTGTGGAACTCCTTGCCACAGGATGTGGTGCTGGCGTCTAGCCTAGATGCCTTTAAAAGGGGATTGGACAAGTTTTTGGAGGAAAAATCCATTATGGGGTACAAGCCATGATGTGTATGTGCAACCTCCTGATTTTAGAAATGGGTTATGTCAGAATGCCAGATGCAAGGGAGGGCACCAGGATGAGGTCTCTTGTTATCTGGTGTGCTCCCTGGGGCATTTGGTGGGCCACTGTGAGATACAGGAAGCTGGACTAGATGGGCCTATGGCCTGATCCAGTGGGGCTGTTCTTATGCAAGGGAGGGCACCAGGTCGCAGGTTGTGCCTGTTGTCTTGTGTGCTCCCTGGGGCACTTGGTGGGCAGCTGTGAGATACAGGAAGCTGGACTAGATGGGCCATGGCCTGATCCAGATGGGCTCTTCTTATGTTCTTATGGTGGGTTGGCCATCCTGGTGTAGCCAATACTAAGCCAGTTGGATCAGTGGCCTAACTGAGAGGCTGTTTCCTATGTCCACACAACCTTCTACATGTCTACTCAAAAGTAAGTCTATGAATTCAGAGGGATGGACTCTACAGCAGTGTTTCTTAAGGTTTGCTCTTCACTGCACCACTTCACAGGGTCCACCTATTTGAAGCACCACGAGAAGTAGCTGGTGATGGCAGGATTACCAGTGACTGCTGGGTTGGGAGGCCAGATGCAGTGCAACGAACACCAGTAAGAGGCGCAGGGTGGACTGGAAGGCTTGCTCGAGCTGGGAAAAGCTTGCTTTGGAGCCTCCCTAAGGCGTTGTGTCACATTCCTGGTCTTGCTGCTGGGTGGCAGTGTCCAGGGGTCCTTTGGGGACCACCAGGCACCACCTCAAGTACCGCTGGTGGTACCTGCACCACTGGTTGAGAAACACACCCTGCCACATGCATGTACACACGCCCGTGCAGGCACTCGCACACACACCTACAGGCACGTACACGTGCCTAAGTTCCGTCCTGGCCCCGCCGCAGCAGCGAAGCCTCCAGCCAGCCCTGCAGGGAGAGCACTTCGCGATGCTCCTCTAGTCTGAGGTTTACGGCAGACCCTGGCTAGGAAATGTTGCTGCGCTGCTGCTACGGTGATTACGGCGCCGCACTCCATGCGCGCAACCGTTGGACGCCGCCACCGGGTGCGGTCCCCAGTGGGCGGAGCATAAACCGGAAGTTTCCTGTCGCGCGGTCGAGGCGCTCCGGGCCGTGCCGAGCTCTCTTCCGGGGGCGGGGCTACTCGCGATATTACGGAAGATGGCGCTCAGCTGAGGCGTTTAGGAGGCGCGGCTACAGCCGAGATTACGGTCGCGCCGCTCTCCTCCTTCCCCCCCTCTCTCCCGCGGGTCTGGCGCCCGGAGCCGCGTCCGAGATGGCGGCCGAGATCCACTCGCGCCCGCAGAGCAGCCGGCCCGTCCTGCTGAGCAAGATCGAGGGGCACCAGGACGCCGTCAGCGCCGCGCTCCTCATCCCCAAGGAGGACGGCGTCATCACCGCCGGCGAGGACAGGTGGCTGCCGCCTCTGGGGGGAAGGACCCCCGCGGAGGGGCCGCTCTGGGCGCCGCTCTCTTCTCCCAGCCGCCCGGCCCGCTCCCCTCCCCTCAGCAGCGCCCAGCCAGGGCTGGGGGCGTGTCCCAGGGAGCCCTGGCACGGGGCAGTGACGTCACATGACGTCATGGTGTCCCTTCTGGGCTCTCCCCAGAGGGGCGGGAGGCGGAGACGCCTCCACAGGAGGGGAACTGGGGGGGCACAAAGCAGCAGCGGCTGAACCAGGACTGGGGGGCGTGTCCCCAGAGGCGTCGCTGGAAGCCCTGGTGCCAGGGCAGTGACATCACCATGATGCCATCATGATGTCGCAACTGGGCTTGCTCAGAGGTGGTGGGACATCACGGTGTCACGTAACATCACAGTGTCGCGTGACATCATGATGTCACTTCCATCATGATGTCACTGTCCTGGAGGAGGCAGGACACTGCAGTGTCACATGACTTCATGACATCAACATCCACAGTGTGTTCATGACTTCATGACTTCAACAGACTTCATGACTTCAACATCCACAGTGTTGCATGGCATGATGTCACATCACAGTGTCACGGGCTATCATGGGGGCACCTGCCCTAGCGCTATGCCCGTTTGCCACAATGCAGTCTCTTCTGGGCTCGCCCCAGAGGAGGTAGCACTGGCGGTTTTACACTCTACCCTCTTGAAGGGGGTGCCTCCACAGGAGAAGGAAGGTTATGTGGTACGGAGCCCACTTTGGCCTGGATGAGAGGCGCTCTCCTCCCCTTCCGTTGGCAGAGTTGTACCTGGTGTGGGTATAGAGAGGGAAAATTGGGACGAGTTCACAGCTTCGGGTGGGGGAAAAGCACCTATTTGTTTCACATGCAGAAGGTCACGGGTTCAACCCTGGCACCTCCAGGTAACACTGCCTAAACCCCCTGGCAGAAAGCTAGGAGAGCTGCTGCTGATATTGGTAGTGAGGGACCAGACTCTGTGTAGTATAAGGCAGTCCCCGTGTTTCAAAGGTGAACAGCAAACAAAAAGGCTGTGAAATGCAAGATTGCTTGTGTTTATGACTTACTGCGCACCTCTTCCCTTGTGTAAGTTGCTTGGGAGGGAGGGAGGGAGGGAGGTGGAATCCTGTTTGGACACTAGGCAGTAAGGGCAAGCACTCTGTATATGCATAAAGGCACTGTTTCATGTCTTACTATTTTACATAGGTCTGGTCATGAAATTAGGTCCTGGAGTGAAACCCTGGTGAGGCGGGGCTCATGTTTTCCTCAAGGGAGTTGTTTCTGTCCTTTGCCCTGCCCATACCAAGAACTCCCACGGGCTAGAGGTACAGCAAAATGAAAACATTATGTCCTCCTTGCCAGTATTTCTTGGAGGAAAAGTGAGAAACTGGGTAGGATGGAACACCAACACACTCTTTTCTCAACTAGTTTGATTTGACTGGTTGTCTGACAGGGCAGTGGGGGAGAAAGGCAAGAGAGTAACAAATTCTCTTCTCCTTTTTGTGGAACAGATGCAAAGCTTCAGCTTATGTGGGTTGGATAGCCCCACCCTGCACTAGAAATGGGACTACTTGCATAACCCTCTCTGATGATGGATGTGCTTACCTCTCTTTATACTGTATATATGAGGTATCAAAATGAAAGAAAAGCTTTCTCTTCTCCCCCCCCCATGCCCCCATATTTTGCATCCTCCCTGTGGCTACACCAGTAGGTATCCCATGTCCCCTGGAAACACACACGTGTGTGTGTGTGTGTGTGTGTGTGTGTGTGTGTGTGTGTGTGTGTGTGTGATGACTTCTACAAGCAACTTAATTTTGGCTTCACTTCGGTGTGGGTGCACATGTAGCTTACTAAGCTGTGGAACAATGCAGACAGTGTCACCTGTTGCCCAGGGTCTACTTGAAGGACAAATTGTTCCTTGGTCCTACCCTTCAAGTGGATTGCTGCAAGTCTTTCTTGGGGCCAGGTCAACTTGACTCTGCTGCTTTGACTTGAGTTGTTGCAGGCTAGGCCTGCAGAGAGTGAGTGGTGAAGCCATGGAAGCTCCTGTGTAGGAAAAGACTTTCTTCTCTGTTGTTCATCCCTTGCAAAGTTCTAAGCTTCCGATGCCCCATAGAAGTGCCCTTTGGCACTGACTTGATAAGGATACAATTGACTGTGAAGGAAGATCCTTATGTGGCCAGTTGACCCATTCATTCCCTGCACAAAAAGCTTTGCCCCTTTGCAGCCTATGAATTTACCCTTTAAAGTGTTCTTTGATTACTTTGTATGCAGCACCAATAATATGTGTGGCCTGTTCCAGCTTTGAAGTGCAGAATGTCTGTTTTTTAGATAGGCTGCTATAGTTTTGGAAACTGAAATAATTTACAGACAGACTCATGAGTCATCTGCTCATGTGGACTGCTAGCCAAAACATAACATGCTTGCAAGTGGAGCACTGTGGCTCCATGGAAGGGGCCTTCTGCATGTAGGGCAGATGCCCAGGTTCTTTCTCCAGGTAGGGTAGTGAAAAAGTCACCAGTCTGAAACTCTGGAGAGCTGCTGTTGGTCAGAATTGACCAAACTGAACTAGATGGATCAGTGGTCTGACTTTTTGTAGGCCAGCTTTCCATGTTCTTAACATCTTGCTACAGATGTGGTGGAACAGAATTCATTGGGGGCATACATGTGGGATGCAGCTGTAGAGGAATTATTTCGCAAGGCTGTGCCTAAATCAGATTATCATCTGTTTCATCTCACCAAGGGGTTAATTGTCCAAGAGAGCCTTTGGGGATTACAGCATCTGTTGTATTGGATTAGTTGACAGGAAGAGAAGAATGCTAGTTTCCTTGAAGTGGCTGAAGTGTTGTCTTGAAGCAGAGTTCAAGATGTTAAAATGGTGCACTTGATTTTGGTTTCAGGGCAACATAGAGATGACTTGAGAAGGGATATTGTGTTTGCTACATCCCTCAAGTTAGGTGTGCTAAGGCAGACCTCTTGCCATCTTTAGAGGAGTGAGACAATTACACACACAATTTCCCAAGTGCTTGCTTAGAACCTGGGTTAGGTGGACTCCAAGTGTGAGCCCAGTTCAGAATGTGTAAGTTCCATGTGTAGAATGACTTGGAACTTAAACTTATGATGAAGAAAGGTAGAGTTGTCTGTTGCACTCAGTTGAATTGTTTAAAATAGTCTGTGCTTTCCAAGCACTTAAATTGCTTGTCAAAATATTTTCCTACAAGACAATAGTCTTCACTATTTCTACCCCATCACTCTCTTTTATGATGCTTCTTCTTGCTCAACACATTTTCTCTTTGAACAAATACTACTAGAACTCTCTCTTTCAAAACCTGTAACCTTTGCTGTTCAGGAAAATGGCAATTAAGAGCTTGCCAACTTGCAATACTGCTGGTTCCAATATAAGAGCTCATTAATGTGTCCAGGTAGTGTACGTTTGAGCAACTTTTCCTCACCCATATCAAATGCTCCAGATGTTGCACCTTAAGTTCTTGAGATTTCTGTCTTCCTGCATTGTATGATACTGTACAATGAAAGCAGATCCCTGACTCAAGTGCAGGACACTTGCTGCAGTGGTATCTGGTTCTTGTTTCATCTTTTTATGAGAATTCATGAATACATCTGAGACCAGAAGTTGGTCCTTAAATAGGTTTAGTTCAAATAAAACGACTTGCTGTGTGTGTGTGTATTGTGAACTTGGCCTCTGTCCCATGTACTTCATCAAGACTGGGGTCTCTAAACTTTTCAGTTGAAGGGCCACATCAAATATCTGGTACAGTGTCAAGGACTGGGGAAAAAACAAAACAGAAAATTTAAATACATTAGAGATGGAGCTTAGATGAATGAATGAATGAGCTCAAGTGTCCAGGATTTCTCCAAGCACCGACACACCCCAAGAAATAGAGCACATGCTTAAATGGACCCCCATTTCCCCCACCCCACAAGTACAACTCTGGTTGTGTTTGGTCAACTGGGCCAGGGGCTCTCGGGATAAGAGGCTGGCCGCTGACTAGATAGAGACTCTCCGTGGGCTGCATCTGGGGTTTGGAGACCCCAACCTAGATCAAAATGAAGTAGCACATCCATTGAAACAATCTTGTGTAAAAACTAATTGCACAATATCCTTTACAAAGGATTATTCAGGCAGCTCTTCTACTGCTGTTTATACTCTTGCATGTAAAGAAAAACAATCCATTGAGTATCGTGTGAACTGTATTGCAGTGAACAGGAAAGTAACTGCAGGAGAACATAAAGAAAAGAGTTGGATAGAGTCAGTGAAAAACAGATAGTATAGATTGTTATAACATTCCTAATAGGAATGTATCTCGACATTGTGAAGTTGTCTAGTACCATAATTTTGTTCTGACTTTTGATAATTATACAGAAAAAAGAGGAGGAATTAGGCATAAACTAAGGCAAAAATTTTCAACCACTGGTCTGCAGGTGTGCTGGAGGAGTTTGGGGGAGGGCCTTTTATTAGTAAGGCCATTGGGGGATCTGAGCCCCTCACCAGCAGCATGATGTGCCTTATCAATTGTCAAAAACCGATGGTGTGCCTTGACAATTTTAGTGCTTGGTCAGTGTTGCAAGAAATGAAAAAGGTTGAAAAATAGCTGAAGTAAGGCATTGTTTTATCTCACTAAGAGAAACTTGCTTGACAGAGCTTGAAAGGTTTTATGTAATTGTTAATTTTTAAAGTTTTATCATGGGATGTAACTTCTCCACTTTTCTTCTATAATGTTTACAGGACAATTAGAGTATGGCTAAAGCGAGACAGTGGGCAGTATTGGCCCAGCATTTACCACACAATGTCATGTAAGTAAATATGACTGCTGCTTTGCTTTTGTTGAGTATCTCTCCCATGTGAAACTGGGACAAGATTTTTTTTTCCACACCTGTCAACCCTTTCTCGGTATGTGCATAGAAAAGGCATACTTGCAATCTTTCCATTTTGATGATGTGCATGACTTTTCTACACTTGTGAGTGAACCTGCCCACACCGATGTACCCAGTAAAGGGCAGCATGAAGCCACTTCCTCATGCCCATAATATCTAACTTGGGTCCTGTCTACACCAGCTGCCTCTCAAGCAATCAGATCCTATAAATAGCATCTGAAGCAATCTGCGTGTTGTTCTGTGTCCTGTCATTAGTTTGAAGAGATTCAAACTAATCACAGGAAAGTTGGCAATTAAATGTATACATGTTCCTTATTTTGCTGAGTGGTGGAGGGTAGGTGCTGGATTTCAAGATTGACTTGGAACGTTTTATATGGACTTGTGTTTTCACCACTGTTTCACTACATTCATATCAATGTAACGACTCTACTGGTCTCCATCAGTACTTATCAGTTAAAAGAAAAATGTTTTTACTTCTGTTAATTCTTTGAGTCTTTTGTGGTCCCTGCCATTACTCTTGTAGTTTCTTCTAAAAACCTCTTCATTTGGGCTTATATGAGTTGTGCAATTTGTGTCTGGGTCTGCAGTGAAATTGTTTAGGCAGTCGACATGTGACGTGTGAGACTGTCTTGTGACAAAACTGCATCTTTTGGGTTGTTTGGAACTCAGAGTATGAATTGGCAAAAATCATCCTGGCCTTCCCTTCCATGGAAGAATGTTAATTTTTGCACTCGAATGGGAACTTTACTGCTGGAGGAAGCTGACAAATATGGGTCTGCTGTCCATGCTCTCTTTCAGTTTCGTAAGTTGAAATGCTTTCTTCTGGAGTCCTCAGTTATTTAGCTTATCTAGTCTGCCTTGCACATTCATTTCTAACTTGACTAACACAATAGTGGCTCTTATTTAACCTCTTCTTAGTATCTCACCAAGTCCTTTCTTAATTCAAAAGGACAAGAAAGAGAGAAGGAAAAATGCTTGCTTATGGTTGGGTTAGATTTTTCTTGCCAAGCTGTTCTCCAAATATTTGGAAACTGAGCTTTCACTTAGCATTCACATAAATGCGATCTAGCAAAAGGTTTTTCTCTTAAGTGAGGTAGCCAGCTGACCAGCATGGTGGGAATAGCCTGACCTCTTATTTTACCTTAACAGAAGTTTTATATCTGCTGACAATCAACCAGTGAAACTTTTCACATCAGAGATCATAGTTTTCTTGTAAAAGCTCAAAAGTGGTGAATGTCACTTTGCTCTTTCAGGGCATCCTCAGACAGTCTGGTGCATGTACCCAAAAGAAAACTAATTGCCATTAATCATTTCCTTCCTAAGTGCAAAAAAAGTGCCTGGGGTACAATAGTACCAGTTGGATTTCCCTATGGAGTAATGTGTGTCCCAGCCAAGTTTCAAAAGTTTAGCCATGCTAAGTTCAATTTCTCTGCTATAGCTACTTTCTCTACCTTAGCCATACATTTCTATAAGAAAAATAGTCTGGATGGCTCCTGACTGTCCTCTAAAACACAAACAGTGGGATTGTTTGATCCATGGGGATCTACGTAAAAAGGGTAGAAGCTCTGGTTTTCTTTTTTTCTTTATTGTTTTATTCTGCACATTTCTGCTTGTCTATCTGAGTTTACTATTGACTTATTTCTGAATATACATAGATAGCACTGAGGGCCCAGTCCTATGCAACATTCCAGCACTGGGGCAGTTGCAATGCAGCCTTGAGGTAAGGGAACAAATGTTCTGAGACATTGAGGAGTCCTCTGTGACTGACCCCCCACTGCAGGATGCAGCACATGCCCCATTTGCCAACCAACCACTGTCACTGGAAAATTGGATGGGATTTGGCCCTGGATGTGCATATGGAGTACATATATATGCCACATGTGTTTCTGTGTGGGGTTGTGTTTACAGAATATGTAATGGAGTATAGTGTGTACTGTACAGATTTCTATCATGTACAATTAATTTTGGGATTCATTTGTAGGCTACAAAATCTATCTGGTGTTTACCTCTCTAAACAAGAAACAGATTTTTTCTATTTCTGAATGAGGGTTAAGTATTATCACTTGGTAATATGAAGATTATGTTGCTGTTGGAAGCACAGGAGTGGGAACCAGCAAAAAAGTTGATAACCCTACTCTCAGAATAATTGATGACAAGGTATTTTGGCCAAACTATATGCTACGTTAGGTATGTAGTTTATGGCAGGGTTAAAGTCAGTGATAGCAGAGACTGGTCTGAACTGGAACTGCAGTAATCCTTTGTGCTGTAGTTCTGATCCAGGTGAGGGGGACAAAGGTTTTGTTTTCCCCAGGAGAGAAGTTCCCATTAGCACCAGTGAGAGCTTCCTTCCAAGGGGAAATAGCAGCTATTTGAGTGGTGAGGGGAGTTCTCAATCCGGATTAGTTCCATAGCAGAGAGGGAAGGTTAAAACATCTCCCACCCCTACCAAAGTCCCATTCTAGGCATACGTATGACTGATATTTTGACTGTGCCTCCCCAGAGCACAGAAGGCCAAGTTACATGTATAGTTTGGCCACGTGTTTGTATACATGTATGTATTTATTTCAGGATGGTGTTTTTCAGAATCAGTTTCTCTTTTGCTATGGAGGTGTATTAATAAGTATCAGAGCAGTTTTAAATGGTGAAAGATTTCAGTTCAAACTCATTCTATGCAATACTAATATTCAAACTGTTTTCTCTTTGGGTAGCTCCTTGTTCAGCAATGGCTTATCATCATGACAGCAGACGAATATTTGTAGGCCAAGATAATGGAGCCATTATGGTGAGTGTGTCATGTTCTTTGAGTATACTTTTTGACTTCTGTGGAAAATTACTATGTCATTCTTGTAGGAGCACATCTGTTTTTCATTATTCCTCCTGAGCTTGTGTGTGTCACTTTCTCCAAAGATCTCAAGAGACATTTTGAGTGTAGTTGCTTGTGAAGATTCCCACAGTACTGAATGACAGTGCACCCTGTTGCACATCTACATGTCTCAATTAAAATTCACTCTCTGGTATCAGAGAGTAGTTAGTGTTGTCTTCAGGCTTAAAACGTGGCTTCCCAGTGGGCCAATTTTCAATCAACCTCATCAAATCTGTGTAAGGTAAGCTGGTGTGGAGTCCAGCCTACCCTGTAAAGAACAGTGTGATTTCTCTTAAACTGCTTATTCCTGCATAAAAACCAGGGAACAGAGTAGGCTGGAATCCTTCTCTCTGGCACCCAGGTTTTCTGTGTAAGCAGGATTGTTTTGTATGATGGAGCATTCAGCCATACAAGCCCCATCTTGCAGTCTGGAGTGGTACTACCAAACAGTTTTGGTTCCTTCTCTGCTATTTGTGAAAAGTAGGCTTGAATCTGAAAGAGGAGGAAGAATTGGCTTGGAAAATAGATAGTGGTATATGATCCGACTGCTAGTGGACTGCTGAAACGATATTTATTCTGGGCAAAATATGTATCTTCTGCCCTGTGAGAATATGGAATTTTTAATTTAAATAAAATAGCACTTCTATTGTCACTTCCAGGATAAGATGATTTTTTTCTGGTGTAAAAGCTGATTCTAGTAAGGAGATATTGCGAACTTTTGAAAATTACAGACTGTGAGTGTGGTCCTCTGAAGCACATGGTGGCATTTATAAGTTTTTTTGGTAAATTCTTTGAGAATTCAAAAATCACAGTAGTAAAGATCAGTGCATTTCCCGTTTTTCAGGACAAAGGACTAAAAAAGGTACAACTTGTTAAAAAGAATTGTACATACTTTTCAGTGTGTTTGAATTGGTTAGAATGTACTAATTTTTTTTATTCTTAAATGTAATTAACAGTTGCTTAGACAGTTAATTGTTAAATGGACCTGTGATGGTGGTAGTGAGAATGCAAACAATGAGGGGTTGGGGTGGGGAGGGGAGAGAAGAAAAAGAAAGTTTGGCTTCTTAAGGTCTTAGAATGAGTTTTGAACCTGACTGGATGCAAGTGACTCATTTTACCACAGTAGTCAGTCCAGGATGAGACTATTGCAGATCATGTACAATATGTCCATTACGTGCAGTTTGTCTTCTGTGTTGATGAAAATCTGATAAGCAGCTTTTGTTTGTTTGCGAAGTGGGCACTGGTGCAGGAAATGGCCCTTATCCCTCTGCACTAATGTGTGGTATACAATAAGGCTTCTCCTCTCAGTCAAACTTTTTGGGGTATGTTGACTTCTTCAGGATTTACTAACTGCTGCCTCTAATCATCATTTTTACTGTTGATAAGACAGCATCCAATCCCCTTCTAAATCCTGTGTCCTTCCCTTTGCTCTTTGTGTCCAATACGCCCGGCAGTAGAAAGCTGGCATATTGGGTAGAAGGGCTCCCATTTAATTTTCACTCAGTGCTAGCTTTCTATGCAAAGGGAATTTTGGGGAAGCTTTTCAGCATGCAATTCCTCACTATGTCCTTGCATTCTAAAGTGTATGATCCCAGGGGGTTGTATTTCATCCTTTTCTTAAATGTGCAGATGGACTTTGGGTATCCAGCTTCACCTACAAGCATCCTTTTGTCTGGGTATCCCCTGCATTTGTGTGCGTTGCTGACTGAGCAACTAGGTTACTTGGGGTGCTGCGGACTTTTCTTAAAATGAAAAATGCAGCTGTGTGCAATAACTGCAGAAACTTTCCTCTCATTGATATAATGGTCCCCTTGGGTGTACTGAACAGCAGTTCTTTTGCTGTCTGAGTGCATTTTTAAATTAAGCAGAATGGGTGGTAGTTCAAGGAGAACTTAATTTACTTCTGCGCTCCCCAGTACAAAGATGTAGTTTAAAAAGGCAGAACTTTTTCCATACGGCTTCTGTTTTAGCAATTTACATGTTCTTTTCCAGTTTGTTCAAAGCACCCTGAAAAAAAGTTAAATGCAAAATATTTGAATGTTGCTGTTGTGAAATTATTTATAGGAGACTTAACATGACCACCTGACAAAAGGATGACAATTGGGCCACTCTCGCCTTTCTCTTGTCACCAAGAGATCATCTCACTGGAGATTGCTGTGTTTCCAGTAATGAAACAGAATGACTCTCAAGGGCCTTTGTGGTGTCCATTTTGTATTTCGTTGCTCTTGGCTATTGAAGGAATTTTTCTGCTACTCTCTAGAGCTTGTTTGATTCTGAGAGAAGGTTGTGCTTCTCTTTAATAGCTGTCTTGTTGCTTGGTTGCAGGAGTTTCATATTTCAGAAGATTTTAATAAGATGAACTTTGTCAAGACTTATCCAGGTAATTACACAGTGAAGTGTGCTTTACTTCTCAGGTGAGAGATCTTAAATAAATTTAAGGTGCTGAAGTAGTCTTAACCCATTTTTGCCCGACCCACAGATGTACACATTTGGTCCCTGTTGCGTATATGCAATGTTGGGCATAAATGGCTCAACCTACATCAAATGTGTATTCTTCATGTTAAGAAACTTAAGTGATAAGCTGACTGAGTACACAAACTGAAATTGAAAATTCCAAAATAATAGGAATATTAAATTTGGAAAATGGATATTAAATGGGTAACCATTGGCACTAAGCATGGTCCTGGAATCAAAGTGTAAACTTGCAGCCACCCAATAGAATCCTGATATTTTTAAAACCCAAAGACTGCGTTCACCTAGTTTTAAACTTGTTCTCTCTTCTATAAGTGTGTATGTATAAGCCTCATCAATCTGGGTATCTGGTGCTTTCCTCTCTACTTTTGTCTTGTCCTTTCTCTGTCATTCTTTATGGGTGGTGGGATAGGAATTGCTTGGTGCAGGCTTTTCATCAACAGATGTCATTTCCCAGTCCATGTTGCATCTGTGGTCTTTGGCAAGCAGGAAGAGCTATAATGGAAGGGGACTGGATGTGCTATTGCACATATTGGATATTGCATTATTTCTCATCTTTCATCTGATCTCACAGCAGCTAACAAAAGTACAGTTATGTTATTCAATAAAATTCAAATAAACTCTGATGGAGACCAAGCAAATTAATAGTAATATCATAGCAAGCAGCAGCTATTCTTTACCTAGAGCCCAAATGCCTAGTGAAACAGATGGGTTTTCAGTAACCCCTTAAAGATTTGGGGGGGGGGCTCCCATGCAGAGAGTTCCACATCTTGGAGGGCTACAGGGAAGACCCTGTCCCATGTGCATGCCAACCTGACATCATTTATTGATGGCATGAAGAGAAAAGTCTCTCTGGAAGATATTAATCAATAGCATTCTCACGTGGCAGAAGAAGTGTAAAAGTAAAGCACTTTAAAGGTAAGAACCAGAATCTTGAATTCGGTCTGGAAGCCAGTGCAACTTCTGAATGATAGGAGTTATAGGCTCCCTGCATCATCAGTCTGGGACAGTGTTCATCAGCAGTTGCCACTTATGAATATTGTTCAAGGTCAACCTCAGGTTAGAGCACATTACAATAATCTAACTAGGTGTCTCCCCCTTCTTCCCCCCCCCCCCGTCAACCATTCTGAGATTAATCACCTGCCACAAAATACTAATATCTTTTCTTTGCACAGTGGACTCACTGCACCCATCTATGTCAATGATCAGACTCTTGCCACGTTTGAACTCGTATTCCTCTCATTTTAGACACATTGTGCTTATCTAAAAACAGGGCCATCCCTTTCAGTGGCCATGGGAGACAAAGGAAATGGGAAGCTTGTCTGTACAGGAATGGGTGGAAAATATATATGTGGGTCTAGAGTAGGGCATATGGGGGAGGGTGGCACAAAGTGGTAGCTACAGAACTGTCTCCTCTGCTCATAAGCAGTCCATTTTTTGTACAAGGCCAAGCTCATTCAAGCAAAGACATCTCATGACTCTTTGGCATTCTGCTTCTGCTGGGAATGTTGTTTTTAAAAGAGACCTTGTGTTTTGAAGTGGCAACAGAAAATCTTTTATGCTAAAGCAGATGGAAGCATTCCTTTGGCATGGAACGTTGTCTTCAGACTAATTTCAGAGCAGTCATCCCATTCCCCCCCCCCACTCTTAGTCTGATTGCACTGTTTCACCACTATAGATTGTGTACTTTGTTCTTACTGAGCTTCTGTCAGTGGGCAAAGAATTGTTGTTGGAATATGTCTAACTGCAAGATGCCATTAAATGGATAGGCTTCTGGCAAGTGCAACATTACAAATGTACCTTGGTGTTAGTACAATCGCCGTGAAGGTTTTCTGAGGGTTGCAGTTTATTTTCTCAGAATGCTGACCATCTTTGGAGTTCTTCTCAATACTTCGGAACAGAAATTGCGTTCACTTCTTCAGTGAATGATCTTTGTCCTGTTTCCATCCAAATGCATGTGCCTCTGGAGGTGCACAGGGCAAAATAGCATGATAGTGAGTTATTTTTCTTGCTACCTTTTTGCTGATACCACGAACTGTTAATGTGGATGCAGTCTATAGAATTGCATCTGCCAGCATTTATTTTCTCCTTGAAAATGACATGGAAAGCCGCAAAAACCTCTGGGGGTACAGATATATCACATTTCCTGACCTTGTTGTAAGACTGAGACAATGCTTATATTTGTGGAGGTAGTGAGTCATTCATACAGCAACAAAGAGTATGTTGCTACTGATCACAGCTTACTTCTAACAAAGTGTGGACCTCCTTTATTTCAGTTCGAGTAAATATTCAAGTGGAAGTGTTGCGCTTCTTATCTTTCTCTACAGCTCATCAGAACCGAGTGTCCGCGGTCATCTTCTGTTTGGAAGCAGAGTGGGTTATTAGCACTGGTCATGATAAATGTGTCAGCTGGATGTGTACCAGAAGTGGAAATATGTTGGGAAGACACTATTTCACCTCCTGGGCCTCTTGCCTACAGTATCCTTCAAAGCAATTGTATCATGAGGGATGTGGGCTGTTTTTTCTTAGGTTTGCTGAAGCTGTGGACTGTCTAGTATTTGGAAGCGTTTTGAGTTCCAGCACCTGTTTGACTTAATGTAACCAAGTTTTTGAAGCCCACCACAGTGCATGCATCCTAAAATACATAGGTTGTATTGCCAAACACAATCTGGGCTTGATGATTCAAGAAATCCTGAACTGTGTGCTGCATAGATCTTGGCCTGTTTCTGTACTAGGTACTATCTTCATCCAGTGTTAGAATGACCTATAGCAGGACTTTTCAAATGACACCCCAGCCTGTGGGCCCTGGCCTCTGCCCCTTTAAGGTGTGGGGGCAGCCTGGAGGCAGGGAGGAGGCAGCGGCGCGATCCCCAGGATTGTGCCGCTCAAGGGGCTGCAGGGGCTTGGGTGCACTTACCCCAGCCTCCTGCAGCCTCCCAGGGGTGCGGGGAGCCCGGTGCAATCTTCAGCAGGGCTCTCCGCAGCAGTGAATGTGAAAGCGGAGCCCCCTGCCCCCGTTGCTTCCCCCCGCCCCTGCAAGCACTTATAGTGGCCCAAACTCTCCATGAGAGTTTGAAAACCACTGACTGATAGGATAGAAGGCAACTTCCTATATGTACAATCAAGACTAATTTGACAGTGACACCCACAGATCACTGGATGAAACAGCAGGACTTTTCAGAGGTGTCAGAAAGTGACAGGGAGTCCTCTGTTGCTTTGTGTCCATTTTATTTTATTAGCTTGGTGTGATAAGAGGAGCAACTTCTGTTCCTCCCCCCATACCACACCCCTTTGTTAAATATACCAAACATTGCTTTTTTCACTGCCTGAGTTGTTTATGGCACCTGTAGCACAGATTGACCTCCCCTGTTGTAAACCTCAGTATCAGTCTGTACAGAGGTTAGGGTGTGTGTTTTACACTGTTTCTTTAAAAAGAGATGAGAACAGAGAAATGGGTGCCATGAACCTTTAGCTATATGTAGTCTTACCTCATAACACAACTTTCAGGACAAAATAAGTTATGATTCTTTGCACACTTAGCTGACAACATTAAGACTTATTCTTGGGTCCTCATACACAGAACTATGCTGTAGGCTGCTTTTGTTTCAACCAACCAACATTTTATCCTTAATTTCTAAGGCAGGGGTCTCCAAAATCCAGCCCGGGGGCCAGATGTGGCTAGTGGTGAGCCTCTATCTGGCCCGCAACCAGCCTCTTCTCCCCTGAAAGCCCCTGGCCCACTTTGCCGAACATGACTGGAATTTGCATCTGGAGGGTGTTCTAAGGGCCAGAGAGGTTGAATGAATGAGCCCATTCGTTCATTTAGTCACACATCTAAGTTCCGTCTCTAATTTATTTATATAAATTTTATATTTAAATTTTTTCCGGCCCTCAAAACCATGCCAGACATTTGATGCGGCCCTCTGGCCAAAAAGTTTGGAGACCCCTGTTCTAAGGCATTAAAAGTTTTTAAGTTGGTATGCAGAGTAAGGTAGAAAGTATAACTTCTCATTTAACTTTTCTGCTTTTGACCAAACGTATAGTTTTGTTTAATGGTATTATCAATGAACAGAGGGCTGTGCTTGGACAGATGAGTCCTTGATAGTTGCTCCTTAACTTGGTTGTGTTCAGATATGACTTTGAAACCCAGCATGCATTTGTCGGTGACTATTCTGGACAGATCACTCTGTTGAAGCTTGAACAGAACACATGCTCAGTCATCACAACTCTCAAAGGTCATGAAGGTAAAGTTTATTCCATTGTCTTGCCAGTTAAACAAGACCCCAAATAATCCTCCTGCTTATTTATGTTAATTTTAAGCTCCTTTTTCCTAAAGCATCCGAAGGTGGTGTACAGTGTGAAAGAAAAAAAGTAAATAAAATTAACAGTTAAAAATGGCAAGCATGCACGGTCACTGAGGAGACGACCAGCCCAAGAAAACCTCAAATGTCTGGTGGAATAAGTATGTCTTCAAAAGCTGCTGGAACAGCAGGAGGAATAGAGTATTATGAACCTGCTGGGGAAGAGTTCCAGGCCCTGGGTGCGGCCACTCAGCAGTCCCTGTCCTATGCTCTTAACAACTGAACCTCTGCAGGTGTTGATGCGAAGTGTAGAATATATCTAGAATGGGGGGTAGATTCATACGGGGGCAGGCAGTCCCATCCCTATAGGGCCCATATGCTGAAAGCCAGTGTAGACAGAACAAGTTGGCAGCAGCGTGTTCCATGCTAAAAGCCCTCAATGTGCACCAGTTGAGTTTTTTCAAAGGCTTTTCAGGGACACTCCCATGCAGGGTGCTTTGCTCAGGTGATGGTGGTTAACTCTGCTAACTGCCATCCAGTATTCAATAAACAAGTACTCTGCCATTTCCTTGAAATGCAACACCACAACTTAGTGTCCCTTCAGCTATGCCTGCTGCCTAGTTTTGTGTCTGCTATGTGTTCGGCATGCAAGATCAAGTTTCCTCTGTTTCCCCAACCTAAAAAAACTGCAACTGGGAGGATGTTGTTGTTTGTTGTAGAGAGTGGCTGGCACTGTAGTTTGTCAGTAATGACATGCTTTTCTTTCATTCTTTAGGGAAGGTCCCATAGCTCATGTGTAGAGTACATTCTTGATTTGGGATATTTCTGCCACACTCTTCAAGTATAAAACTTTTCAGAGTAGTGAATGAGCATGAACTCACTACTGTGATCAATGCAATAGCAACAGTAATGTAAAAAAAAACAACACAATAAAGCTCATGCTTTTTGTAAATGTTGAGTTCAGTTTCCAGTTGCAGGATCTTGGGTAATTGATTCATGAAAGCTATATGGAGCCTCCTTATTCTGAAGCAGTATTCTCCTTATTCCAAACCTCTTAGTACCAGCTCTTGGGGAACGAAACAAAGAGATGCCTTTGTGTCCTTCTTGTGGACTTCTCAGAGACATTTGATTGGTCACTGTGGCAAGCAGGATGCTGGACTGGGGTGGTGTTATGGCCTCTGCCTGAGATGTTGGTATCAGAGTAAGTGATGTTGGGCTACAACATGGCCTTAAATAGAACTATATAAGCAGCTTCATATGTTTGTAAGGAAAAACAAATCCTATTTAGGAAGTCTGATTTGAGGTTTTTCACATGCTGGCAGTCAAGGCATTTGCAGAAATGTCTGGTCATTGGGGGAAAATTCAAATAGTGGTCAGGTACATAAGGTGTATGTGTCTGCTAGGTTTGTAAACAAACTGAAGAGAATCTCTCCTTGGCTTCAAAACTTGGTGTATTACAGTCATTTTGCCACTAGATGGCCACCGTTCAAATGCTGAACCTCTGTCCACACCCATGGAAAACAGTGTACTCGTTTGCTATGTCTGCCACAAAGCATTGTGTATCTCATCTGTTGCATTCTATTCATCCAGATTATAGCAACTTGTATAAATTAAAGGTAAGGACATCAGCTAAGGTCTCTAGGGATGACTTGATGTATCAAAAAGGAGGACTTGGAAGCTGTATCTCTGAGGCCCTCAGGCTCATTGCTCCCAGGTCCTTTTTTGTTTGCAAACTCAACACTCATCTCATCAGACCTTCACTACCATATGCTGTCTCACTAATTCACCCGTGTGTCCCCCTCTCATGGGCATGCCAAGTTCCCACCTTTCTCCTAAGCTTGGAACCAGGAAGAGAGCAGTTCATGGCACTGAAGGCAAGACCCCCACCCCTTCTCTGGGGTGGAGTGGAGGAGAGGCAGAGTTGTGGCTACATGAATTTTGACTGGCTATGAAGACCAGCTGATACTTGTGAATTCCTCCTGTCCCTAACGTTGCTCACACTTCCTTTTGCTATCCCTTATGTGTGGCATTCCCTTTCTGTTTTATGTATTTGTCTGCTTCCTGTGACCTTTTAAAAAATTGAAAACTCATCTTTTTAATCTTGAGTTGTCATTTTTGCTCTTTCTGCTTCTCTCTTCTTTTTGCTTGTCATTCTTGTATTGTATCTTCACTGTTTCTTGTTAGTCTGGGCCAGCAGTTAGCAAAATATTCCCTTCCCCTTTCAGTCCCCTTTTGTCTCTTGCTTAAAGTTTATTTTTATCAGTGCTTAGTACTTTTGAGGCACTTTATATTTTAATGATGGTGATCTTGACTAAATCTTCTACTTTGGCCAACTGAAGGTTCTCCACATGTGTATTGTATTGTATTGGCAACCTTCAGTCTCGAAAGACTATGGTATCGCGCTCTGAAAGGTGGTTCTGGCACAGCGTCTAGTGTGGCTGAAAAGGCCAATCCGGGAGTGACAATCCCTTCCACACCGGGAGCAAGTGCAGTCTGTCCCTGGTCTGTCTCCCTGGCTATGGGCCTTCCTTCTTTGCCTCTTAGCCTCAGACTGTTGGCAAAGTGTCTCTTCAAACTGGGAAAGGCCATGCTGCACAGCCTGCCTCCAAGCAGGCCGCTCAGAGGCCAGGGTTTCCCACTTGTTGAGGTCCATCCCTAAGGCCTTCAGATCCCTCTTGCAGATGTCCTTGTATCGCAGCTGTGGTCTACCTGTAGGGCGCTTTCCTTGCACGAGTTCTCCATAGAGGAGATCCTTTGGGATCCGGCCATCATCCATTCTCACGGCATGACCAAGCCAACGCAGGCGTCTCTGTTTCAGCAGTGAATACATGCTAGGGATTCCAGCACGTTCCAGGACTGTGTTGTTTGGAACTTTGTCCTGCCAGGTGATGCCGAGGATGCGTTGGAGGCAGCGCATGTGGAAAGCGCTCAGTTTCCTCTCCTGTTGTGAACGAAGAGTCCATGACTCGCTGCAGTACAGAAGTGTACTCAGGATGCAAGCTCTGTAGACCTGGATCTTGGTATGTTCCGTCAGCTTCTTGTTGGACCAGACTCTCTTTTGGACCAGACTCTGGTCTTGTTGGACCAGACTCTCTTCTCCACATATTTATACACAAACACCCCACTTCTTCCTGCACCTACCCATGTTGACCAAATGAGGCCGTTCAGATACTTTACCATAAATGGAGTATCATTTTTCGTTTTGGAGGTGCCTGCCTAATTCAGTAGATGCTGTACCATAAGAATTCAGAGAGTTCAAGCAAGTGGTCCATGATTCATAGGGTAAGGGGGGTATTTTTCATCTTCATATAAGGCAGCCATTTAGACTGTCTTTTATGAATGAAAACTCACATCAGTCTCCTATCTCAGGAAAGCATTCTTGACCTTTTACAAGTCGACCTGCCCTTCTTGTCTCCCTTGTAATCATGACAGTCTGTGAAGGCTTCATGAAAGCTCTATCTCATTCTATTGCTGACAGGTCCTGTGCTCATAGGTCTGTTCCTTAGTTTAGCACCCAGGTTCTTTTCCCAGGACAAGGAAGACTTATTGTAGCAGAACATGACATTGCAATTTTCAGGTTTTTGTAGCATTTTTATGTCAGAGGTGCCTGTGTAATTCTAGGTGGTTGTTTTTTTTTCTTCAAAATGAGAACCTGTATTTGCCAGGTGGGATTTTGGTTGGTTCCTAGCTGGGAAAACGGGTTCCCAGAGGATACTTTCTTTGTTCCTTTCCATTTCCAGATAAGGCAACAATTAAGACTATGTTCTGAGCGTGCTTTCCTGCCTCAGAGTTCAGGGTAACTTGCTTCTATAGAGGCACTGCTCAGGCCAGGCCCTCTTAGCTGCAGCAGTTGAACCGCATCTTGTATCTTTTGCCCATTCTCTGAATGAGAAGAATGTTTGTATGCTTATCTTCCCCTGATTTGGGAGGCTGCTAACAATGATGCAAGACCCTGCCAAAGCAATTGATGAGTTGCACCGCTTTACACTTTGATATGAGATGTGAGGGCCAGCACTGATTAACTGATGGAGCTGTGTACCTCTGGGAAAAAAAAAAAAGCCAGTTTCTATGCATGCTTTATAGTAGTCTATATAAATATTGACCAATATGAATTGAATAGAAACCTAGTCAATATTGGGGGACTGCAGTACAAAAGGGTGATAAAGTAAACTTGGATTACCCAGCTGGCTCAGATAAGCTGCCTCGATAAAAGGTCCTCATCAAGTGTAAACTTCAAAGGCTGTTGTTAGGAACAAGCTAAACACTGATTTGAAAGCCTGGTATGGTCACTAGTCACAACCATGGGTGAAACTGCCCAGAAATGAAATCTGTTTAAATTAAGACTTCTATGTTGATTAATGTGTTTTTATAGAATGTACCTTGTTTGTGGTTTTCTCACAAGATTGCCTAAAGAATGCAGTGTAATAGTAGCTGCATGTCTTGAGGAAAGCCCCATTCTGCCTAGTGCAGATTCTTCTTCCATGCTGCTCTTGTGAAAGTGGTGCGAGAAGGATTCATCTTGAGACTTCACTCTTGCCATATTTGGGACTGCAGTTGGAAGAGACTTCGGTGTTTGTGGGGGGGGGGAGCAAATTGTCTTGTGCTTCAGGTTGTTTTCACTGTCATTCTAAGCAGATGAAGGAAAATTTTTCAAGCCACCACAGACTTTTAGAAACAAACACTATGTCTTCAAAATCAGAAATTTGCAAGAACTTGATTGTTCATTTTTTAAAGAGAAACAGCTTTCAGTATTGTATACAACTTAGCAGGAGTTTATTGTATGACTTCCTTTTGATCATGAAGTTTGGCTTCCTTCATTGATATTTTCCCATGAAAAAGATTGTTTTTAATAGTATTCAAAATAATAAGATTTCTTGAAGTGCAGTGTAAAACTTAACAGCCTATAACTTTTTTGTTAATCGAGGAGCTGTTAGTGCTTCACTTAGATATGTGTATATTATCTTCTAACCTAGGAAGTATTGCTTCTCTATGGTGGGATCCTGTTCAGCGGTTACTTTTCTCTGGAGCGTCTGATCACAGCATAATCATGTGGGATATTGGTGGAAGGAAAGGCCGAACACTGCTTCTTCAAGGCCATCAGTATGTGGTGTTGTATTTTTATGGTACATGTTATTGGGTTGCTTGTTGAAACTCCACACGCACACACAAAATACCAAGTATGCTGCCTGGGACTATGTATGGGAAGACAGAATTTTACCTATTCATATTGTCAACTTTTTTGTTAAAAAGCTGTATATAAATATTGTACTTTTTGACTACAACTCAGTTATGGATAAGTGATAAAATCAACAAAAATGAGGTGGGTAAAAATGCTGTGGCTCACCCTAATCTAATCTGACTTTGCCTTCAAGAATAACTGTATTCTCTTCTATTGGTTTTTTTGCATTATTTGGGTCTTCTGCACTTGTGATAACAGACCTCTGTATAGTTGCAGTTCAGTAATTGGATAGGTTCCAACATCAATTCATTTATATCCTTCCCCCCACCCCACATGTTCCTTGGCACTCTTCCCCTCCCCCCTTAGGTTTTCCAGATCATAATACTTCACAGACAGGTAAAAATTACAAGTTAATAGAATGTGCCTTCTATGCAAATCCTAGAGGGTTTTTCATAAAATACTGGTCAATTTGTGCAGTTGCATACTCCATTCCTTGAAAATAATGTACTGTAAATATAAATGAGTGGATATTATTAATACACACAGCCTGCAAAGCAAATTAAATGTCAGTGAGAGCACTTTATATTGTTTAGCCAAAGGACCAGGCTTATCTCTTTAGGGAGCCTATTTCACAGTTTGGATGCCACTACCAAAAAGGAAGCTCACAGATTCCAATTGGATGATTGCACTAAAATAACAATAATAATCCTGATTGGCCATTTTTTGACCTTACAAATTGCTCTTGCAGGGCAGGGAAATATTTAATCCTTGTATTGTTTAAGAAAAAGTAATACTGACTTTGAGAACACTATCCATCTTTCTTTACAGTGACAAAGTGCAGGCTCTCTGTTATATCCAGCTTGCAAGGCAACTGATATCTTGTTCAGCTGATGGAGGGATCACAGTTTGGAATATGGATATTAGCAGAGAAGAGGTAAGAGCTGTCACTAGATCAGCGATTTCACCGTTCTCAATAAGGCTGTAGAGCTGGGATTAATATCTCATAAGATTACATGGCTAAAAATTCTACATTCTAGTTGTTCATGGAGATCCAGTTGTAATATTTGCAGTTGACCAGGCAACAAGGGGATGTTGGAGTGGTACTTGTAGCAACTGAAGTTGGGTGAGTGCCCTCCAGTGTGTTACCCCTGGAACAGGTACTTAATAAATAAGGTTAACTCCAAGAACCTATCCCCAATTTTCAGAATTATGGAACTGGCTAAATGGTAGACAAAAATTGTTTCTGCAAAAGTTCCTGTTGAGTAAGACACTTGTCACAAGCTAGAGTTGCATATGAATGTGTACTTGGAAATTTGAATTTTTTTGCCCAGACATGGGTATTGCTGCTTTGGAGACCTGCATCTCTGCATCAAGTGCTATATGCAGAATACAGTTTATGGACATTATTGAGATACAGGCATCGTGTCTGTGTTTTCCCAGAGGCATTTGGTGGGCCACTGTGAGATGCAGGAAGCTGGACTCGATGGCCTTTCTTATGTACTTATGACATGTCTTTATTTGGAGGTGTCCTAACCTCAATCACTCCATCCAAGGAATATTTTTCAGATATCTTGTTGCTTGGGGTTTGTTTCTTTAACTGCATTGTAATATTTTCAGGTTTTCAGCAGGCATGAAGGCTAAAAAAAGGATATTAATTAGGACTTGCAGGTTGCCAGGGAATATTGCATGACCTACCTGTCTTCTAATTAGGTGAACGTGAATCTAAGCATGACTTGTATCCTAAAATCCTTTTAGGTAGGTTAAGCTCCAAATCCTAATTCTAGTCCTTTCGTGAATTTCGAAGTAGCCCTAGCCTGCAGTGACAACAGAAGCAAATATATACAGAAGATGGGTCTAGGGAGGCAACTGTTCAATTAATTTCTTTAAATGGCATCTGGAGTATTCTGAAATGAGAGCAGGACATGTTTAACATTGGATTATGAATGGAAAAACAGAAGGCATAATTATCTGGCTGTAGAAGGTTTCAGCTTTTCCAATTACTTGTATTACTTGTACTTATCCAAGTGACGATAGCTGGAGAGCTTCAGCCCTGCAGCAAACAAATCATTCAGACATTGCTAAGAGAGGCTTCCTCATTAACAAGGTGGTGATGAAAAATGCCACAGCTGTGGGCAGAATGTAGGAGGCACAGAGAGCTCTGGGAAACGGCCACAGATTTAGCAAATCAGCCTGTCTGCAGCTTGGTGCTAAATGAACCTAATTTTGTCTTTTTGTTTGCAGGCCCCTCAGTGGCTGGAGAGTGATTCCTGTCAGAAGTGTGAGCAGCCTTTCTTCTGGAATATAAAGCAGATGTGGGACACAAAGACGCTGGGGCTGAGACAGGTGAGCTTGAGCTTATACTACAGGGGAGCTTGTGCTAGAGCACATCATGGTGCCAGTAGGGGTCTCTGTGAAATGCTTAACTAGATCTGATTTGATTTGTACCAGCAGAACCCTATTCTGCACCCTCCCCCACTCCATTGTGTGGGTGATATGCCAACCTTATTGCAGGAAACATTGTGGTACAGTGTTGCTGCTAAGCTGTGTGGCCGTGCAGCTTGAAGAAGAGCTTGGCAGCTCAGAAGTCTGGTGATGATGCTTGATGGCATTGCCAAATGACTGGAAGTGGTGTCACAGTGCCTTGCAGCAAGAGAAGGGGTCCGTGCAGTGGCATGGACCACTTACAGAGAACATGGGGTACAAGGCCTTGGAGATCTCAGCTGGCTACTTGTCTGATTTTTTTTCTCTCAGCACAGTTCAAAGTGTTGGTTCTTCAACTGAGGCTGTTCTCCACATGCTTCCTCCTTCTAGAGGTTAGGCAGGTAGCACCTGGAGAAAGGCCCTTCTCCACCTGGAGAAGGTGCCCAGTTGTGCAGTTTCTTCCCTGAACGTGTTCACCTGGACTGTCTGTTTTTTAGATGCTATGCCAACTCTGTGTAGTGGTCCTTGTAATAAAAATTGATGGCTAGCAACTGCAACCACCTTTTTGTACTTTGTTTTCTTGTGTTTATTACTGTCTTAGTCTGCTTTTTCAAGGTTTTCTTGTTGATAGTTTGTATTGATATGTAAACCTCCTTGCCACTCAGCAAGTGGGATAAGGATGGCTCATCCCAACAACTTCCAAGCTTGTTTGTCACCCCATGTTTGCAAATGGGAGTGAGATGAGTGCTCCAGCAATGGCATAGAACAAGTTGGATTGCTCTATCTGCAAGTAATCGATTTTAAAGAGCTTGCAATAAAGGTTTCTGTAACAGCAGGGCATTTCAGCAGGAATAGATGGCCTTGCTGCTTCTTAAATTCCAGTACTTCAGAAGCATGCCAGAGAATTAGATGGGGCAAAGCTTTATGTTGATCATCACTTACAATGTCCTGGGCACCAGTAGGAACCTATAATATTGTGCGCCAACATTACATGTAATGATTGCAAGAAGAATAACTGGTACAGTAAGAAGCTGCCTTTTAAGAGTCAGGCCATTGAACTGTCTAGCCCAGTACAGTAGTGCCTCTCATAATGCAAGGGACCTGTTCTGCAAAGTCAAGTGCTGTGTAAAACATAGCTCTAGAAGTTCAACTATATCTGGGGGCAAAAACTAGAAGTGATTGGGCCTGTGCTTCTCAGAATGCACAGCTTGCTTTGGCTAAAATACAGGTTGAGCCTCATTATTCACTCATTATTGGGTGGGTTCCAAGCACTCATGTGGATGGCAAAAAAATAGCAGATCAATTTAAAAAACAAAGTTTCCTTGCTCTGGTGATTTAAAAATGGCCTTGCTGACTTTTGTGATGTAAGATAAGAGTCATTAAGAATATAATCCATCAATCAGTCATCCTCCAAGCACTTAGAAAGCTTCACTCAGCCCCTCCCTTCACCAATGTAAAGTGTTTGTCTTTCTTTCACTTGCTCAGGGGGAAGGGAGGAGCCCCTGGAGAGAGAAGGATTGATGGATTGTCAGCCAGTTGCCCCCCCCCCCTTATTAAGGAGACTATTGTTAAAGGACTGTTCAGTTTTTTAAACTGATTTTAAAGGGATGCATTTTTCCCCTTTTCCAGGGATCAGCACATTCCTTCTCATTTGCAGTGGCCATTCCAGTTGAGTCAAATCCGTGTGTAAAAAATCCATGTATAAATAGGCTGGACCTGTAGTTGTCAGAGGATCTGGCAAGACATCGGCACTAAAGAAAGCAACTTTATTACTTATTGCCAGTGTTGATTGGCACTGGCTTTCCAGGGTTTCAGAGAGGGGTCTATTCCAACCCTGTCTGGAGGTCCCAGGGATTGACCTTAGGACCTTCTGCATGCAAAATATGTGTTCTACTGTTAAGCAATTGCCACTCCCTTCTTCCATTTTCTCGGCTACCAAATATTTGCTATCTGAGTACTCAGAGTTCATGATAGCCCAGAAAACAAATAACACTTAGCTTCTGAAAGAGTAAAAGCAAATGTGTAACAGCTGTGCAGTTATTGAGCCAAAAATTGCATCTGGAAAGGCCCTCATGGGAAGCAAGTTGGGTTCATGGTTTGAAGACAGGTTGCAGGCTTGCCACTTAGTGTGAATCAAGACATCTGTATAACTCTTCGCCTTTATGGATTAATTCATAAATTTAGATCTAACTTTGAGTCAAGTGAGTATTCTAAGCTAGCTTTTCCCAGTGTCATTATGCATAGGTCTAAATTTGTGTGTTTGCAAAATACTTTGGAAGATACAAACCACAAACAATGATTTATTGGAGTGCCAGCCTCTGCCATTGTACACGAGGCATAGCTGAATGATTTTTCCTTGTGTTACATTATTTCTAGGGTGATTTCTGCCTCTATTCAGTACTAGAAAGAAGTTATTAATTTGTTTACATTTCATTCTTGCTTGTAGCTTTCAGGAGCAAGCTAACCACATGAGCTATTGGGCAATTATACCGTTGAATTCAGACATATCCAGAGTTTAATTGAAGAAACTTGCAACCACATGGACCTGCCTACACAAACCACTGTTGGTCCCCAGATGACCACAGTAAGCTTCTGTAGGCATTCCATGCAAACCAGATAGGGATGCTGGTGATGGCATCCCACACTATTCTCGCAGTCTTTTTTTGTTGACTAATTGAAAATACTTTGAGACTTAGATGGCTTGCTCTTGTTTGGATTGGCTTGGAAATTCTCCATCCTTTTGATGATTGTCCATGATTTTCAATTCCTTCATCCAGCATCACTGCAGGAAATGTGGCCAGGCAGTGTGTGGCAAGTGCAGCACGAAACGCTCCAGTTATCCCATAATGGGCTTTGAATTTCAAGTCCGGGTCTGTGACTCTTGTTTCGATTCAATCAAAGATGAAGAGTGAGTATCTGTAGAAATAACTCATTAGCATTTGTTTGCATCAACGCTGCTTTGCTTTGGAAAGATTTGGCTTGTTGACTCTTAATGTACATAATCAATGCTGGAGGATAATTTTTCCTGACTAGAAAGAATATCTTTCAGTAAAAGAGCCAGGTAAAAGTTACAGGTCTCTTATCCCAGGTGAATCAAACAACCTCCCTACCATATTCTTGTTCTGATACGCCATTTTTCAAACCAAATTTTTTTGTTCGAAATACAATTTTTTTTGTATTGATTCTCCCCCCTTTCCCTGCAAGTTTATAACAAGAATTATAGCTCATGCCATTGCAGGGGTAGAAATCTCCTGTATGAACTGACAGGTCAACCCAGTATCCTTGACCCTAATCCAGTGGTTTTCAAACTCTCAAGGAGAGTTTGAACCGCAGCAAGTATTGTTGGGGGGGAGGCAGTGATGCGATCCCCAGGATCGTGACACTAACGTGATGCAGGGACTGGGATGCAGCAGCTGCCCTGGGGTGCGGAGAGCCCTGCGCAAGCGTCTGCAGGGTTCCCCCAGCCTGCAGAAAGTGAAAGTTGAGCGATCGTGCTCCACCTCCACAAAATCGGAAGTGGAGCACAATCATCCACTTTCACTTTTAGAAGCCTGGGGAGCCCTATAGATTCGCGCAGAGCTCCCTGCACTCCCAGGACGCTGCTGCAGGGACTGGTGAGTGCATTCCATTCCCTGCAGCACCGTGACATGATCCTGGGGATTGCGTCGCTGCTTCCTTCCTGCCTCCTCGCTGCCCCATCCCTTAAAGGGGGCAGAGGCCAGGGCCTTCAAGCTGGGGCATCACGACACCCCAGTTTGAAAACCAATGCCCTAGTCTATAACTAAGACTGTGGAGAGACATCTTTCAATTGGTTGTCTTTTTTTTTTTTAAGAGTAGAGACACATTAAATTCATTTATGAATTTTCTTCTCATGTGCAAAGTCTTCCATAGATCAGCAGTGGCCTAGAGGTCTACAAGCATATTTTAGAATTGATTAGAACCTTAATGAGTGGCTGGTTCCTTCAGCCTCATTTAGATAATGATGCTGTTCTTGGGCTTGACATATTGGCTTTTCAGAAATATTATTTCCCTGAAGTATTTTCTGTATTGAAGTAATTTCCTGAGCCTGGCTTGAGCAGTGTCTGGGAAGCAGCACTTATTTAAACTCTCCTTATTCTTTCAATAGTCACACTTCTTTGGCAACTTTTCACGAAGGAAAGCACAATATTTCCCATATGTCCATGGACATCTCGAGGGGTCTTATGGTGACGTGTGGAAGTGATCGTGTAGTGAAGGTAAGAATGTTCTGCTGTCATGCCTTGGCCTAAATATTCTAAAGACTGGTGATGCAGATAGTTTCAGAAACTCAAGCTGTTCATGCTGAAGTCATTCAGAGAGGCTAAGGAAAAAGAAAATAGCAGAATTAAATGTTTAACATTATGGACAGACTTGATAAATCAGTGCTATATATATTCAGTAAATGCAGTGCCTTGAACCCCTACAACTACTGTGCCATCCTGTATCTGGCAAGTCCCACAAAGCTGCTGGCCATGCAATACCTACCTTAGGTTGGTGCAGAATTGCACCAGTTACCTTTGACATATTCCCATATGATCCTACATAGTGGAGAAGGCAGCATCCTGTGTGTAACTATACTGGAATGAGCAGTTTGATGATGCACTACTAGAGCAGTAGTACCCTAAGGGGTCACTATACCAACAGAGGACCTAAGGCTATTTCTTGCATATATTAATGGCCCTTGATACCTTGTGATTTTAACCCTATGCCGTTTTGTGCATACCACCTTAGATGGTAGAAGTTTGGCACCCATCATGTACTCTTAAAGTGGGAATTAAGTTAAAAGTTAAGAATTGTGTAGTATTTGTGAATTAAGAACATTAAAAATGTTCTGTATTGAATTGGGCCAAATATATCTGTGTAGATGAGCAATAATTTTTGATGATAGAGATCCGGTTTACACCCACACTCATTCCTGCATTTGACAATCAGGCATAAATACACAATTTCCTGTTTTTATTGTTTGACCTATCCACTAATTTTCAGTAATTTTCATAAGAATTTGCCTGGTATAATCAGCCAAATTATTTAGTTTCTTAACAAGTGGCCTGAATTCACCTTTTAAAACAAATCTTCAGGTCTTTATTACTTCCATCCCATAATTTGCTACAAAACACCTGAAGCAAAATATTCCAGTACTGGAAGAAAGGAAGTACAGTGACTGAAGTGCATAAGTGCAATCTGAACCACTTAATTTTTTTAACCTGTTTGGCATGCAGATTTATGGCCCTGGAGGTATGAAGAGAATCTCTTCTGCTCTGGTGCCCTTCAGTTTCTCATTTCAACTAATCTCCCTGGATTTAAAATGAGATTTCTATTCCATCCTTGCTACTTGCCAATATAGAATATTGTATCCATTGCGTAACAAGCCTGTAATAAGAAACTTGCTAGTAAAGATCAATAGCACAACATTATAGGGTTACAGCCAACTAATTTATGCAAATACAAAAACTTATATTTGTCTACTGGCTTCTGCTTTTTCTGTTTTGTGGTACCAGACTGTTTGTTAGCCATCTAGGTGTCAATATTTGGTTAAGTTACATATAAATGTGTAGATCACAAAGAGTCTTGTATTTCTTTTGAATCTTTATTTTTCAGATATGGGACATGACACCAGTAGTGGGTTGCAGCCTGGCAACTGGCTTTACCTCCCGTTGATCTGGGCCCAGCGGGATATTGTATCTTATTCGCCAAGTGGATAAACTCCCTTCTTTGACTTTGGCCACAAAAATGCCTGCTGTGTGAATGCCATGTTCCCAAGATGGACAGCCTCTTCTTGTGGAGCAGGATTCTTGTGTAGGCCATCCCAGGAACAATGGAACACACAGAACTATAAGTTCACAGCCTGTGGAACAAACACAGATGAGGCTTTAAGTGCAACAAGACGTCCAGCCTACAAGGACCTCTCATCTTGATTTACTTGTAGTGTTCAATGTGCTTTTCTCTGCTGCAATATTGTACAAGTGGTTAAGGGTCAAAATGAGTGTAGTGGCAAAAAAAAAGTGTGCGGATAGTAGTAACTTATTCTCAGTCCTCATAAATGGTCCCTGTAGACTAGTTTTGTCTTACGAACAGTCAGTGTGAAGACTGCCTCACAAACATTGAATGCAACTGTGATGGATGGAAGAGAGCCCTTTTATGTGTCTGTTTTGTATTTTGTTCTTTGTACTCAGCAACATTGCAATAAGGGTGATGATAATGGTAGAGTTGGGAGTATCTTCTACACTTTCATTTGTTGATCCTTTGGAAGCTGCCAGTTCTAATTTTTGGGAAATCTGTGGAAAATGAACTCCCCAGTCAGTGTCCTTGAGTAGATTTTTGTACCTGGCAAAATACCAAGATGCAGCAGTTCCTTTCTGTAACAAAACTTATATACTTTTATACAGATATCCTTAAAGTAGAGGCTAAGAAAACCCACATGAAGGAACAGTGAACCTCTGTGCTTTGAACGAATGAACTCATTTTTCTGTTTTTACCCCTAGAAACTTGTAGTTTTGGACTTTTCCCTTCCCAAGGCATAGTAATGAAGTAGGAGGTGTGATGGTGCTGAACATGGCTTTAAAAACATTTTCAGCAATAACTTTGTACCAGGGCTTTAGATATGTTGGCTCCTGCAATTAAAATGCATAGTCGCAAAACGTTGCAAGATTAAAGGTCCTCATTAGTTTTGTAAATGAAACACATCTATCATGCTGCACCACTGAATAGCAAGCAGAAATTCTTTTTTGTAACCTGTGTACCTCATCAAGTCAGTGCTCTGCTGCTCTTGAGGTGTTGCACCGTTGGCGCTGCTGGCAGTTTTAATGTGTGGAGAAACATAGGTAGGCTAACCAACATTCAATGAAATGAAATCATTGTTAGTTACATGAAAATGATGTAAAGTCCATGGCAAAGATCAAGCTCCATCCAATTATATAATTATCCCTTGTCCTATTGTATATTTTGCTGTTTCTCACTAGGGTCCTTGCTAAAAAATAATGTAGTAAAGCATGGAGAAAAATTCCTCATGGGAAATTGTAACACAAACAGTACTGTGATTTATATACTGTCTTATGCATAAATCCCTAAAGAATTCAATTTACACATGATGCAGAGTGAGGATTTATAATTCCCTACTGTCCCACTTCAGGCTGCAGGGATGGGGTCATACTTTTGAATGCTTCCCCATGTTAAGAAAAAAAAGACTTACTGCAGGCACTAAATGAGCACATTACAGTACAGATTTACGCACATACCTTTTGCTGATTTTTATTAGATGCGGGATGTCTTTTGCATGCCTTTTTACTTTCAAAGTGTGACTTGCACCTGCAGTCTGAAGGGAAACAGTCCAAATTTGGACCATGTCGGTTTATCAAACTCTGCACAAGGTATAATTTGGGTATTAATCTTTGTTTTTGGAAGAAGGGGATTTACAATTTCCTATTAAGAAGGGGAGTGTAATTACATGAACTGTTAAAGTTGAAATAATGTTTGTACTAGAGGTAGTCATAAAAGATGGGGACAAATCAATGATGTGTGCCCCAAGTTTTTTATGAGATCTTGGCCATAATTGAAGTTTCAGAAAAACCACAGTTGTATCTAAGCCTTCAGTTATCAGGCAAGGGGGTTGAGGGAGAGGAATGAATATACCCTTGAAGGATCAACAATTCTGGCAACTTAATTTAGCTGTTTATTTCGCACATTCTTTATGACTTGATGAGTCAGAAGGCCTAGGAAGAAGGCACTGTCTAACTGGTAGACTTGTACTACTCAATGCCTTATGGGACTGCTATGAGGAATGAAACATCTGGTTTTGTCTGTGTGGCTCAAACTAGAATGAATCACTTCACCTCAGTGCCCAGAGAAAATTTAACAGTATCTGGAAATGTGCGTCCATGTTACAAAAACACTACCTGACGTGAAGGCATTTGAATTGTGTTTTGTGTTTAAATGTCCATTATCTTGAATACTTCTCCTTTTTATAGCCTTGGAAACTTTGGCTGACTTACTCTTAGGAAGCAAAGCACCCACAGTAGGCTATTAGTGGCATCTGTACATCTGCATAGAAAATACTCTTACCTGGCAGTCTGCCCTCTTAATTAGCAGTATAAACTACAGCATAACAGCTTTCACCTCTTGGCAGTTGCGCCTGTAATCTTGTATTGATATTTTGCCACCAGATGCTGAACGTGCTTCACAACAGAGTGGAGGGGGGAAAGAGAAGGATCATGCTCTGCATTGTAACAGCAGTGGTCCAGTAACTTTAAATGTGCAGGTACTTGGATCTGATTTGCCACATTACGTCATCTCTTTTTAAAAATCTTTTTTTGTGGGGGAGCAAGAAATACTGATGTATTTTTTGTCCGATAGTAGCTGTGTTAGTGTGAAGTACTGTATCTTTCCTTAGCTGAGACTGTTTTACTGTCTATTGTTCCCTTCTGCTCCTGTCTTTTGAAAGAAAACTTTTGATTTATTGTACAATAAAAATTATTTCCTGATAGTACTTTTTTTTTCCCCCTTCCATCCTCTCCTGGTAATCTGTCTTTTCTGGGAAATAACCGTTCCCTGTGTAATATACTATATGCCTTAATTCAAAGAATGGATGCATAAAAGGAAATGTGGCCTCTAAAAAGGCTGCAGTAGAATGAAAAATCTTGCTGAGAAGGCCCATAAGTAGGGGTGGAACTAGGCTTTGATATATGGAAGATGTGGTGGTACCATTCATTTGCCATGGTTCTTTGCAAAGAATGAGATGATGGGGGGGGGAATGAGGGTTTTAAGAACATATGTAAAGGAAGGAACTGAGAGCATCACACATGATGGGAGGGCAACAAAAGAGAGAAGCTGTGACAGAAAGTGGAGGAGTGCAATGGGGGTGTGAGAAGCAGAGAGGGGCAAATCAATGGTTAGAGCATACCTGTAGTTCTATGTTCAGTTCCTGGCATATCTGTTAAGGCTAAACATTAAGTTCATTTCTGTAGCTCACTTAGGGCCCAATCCTATCCAACATTCCAGCACTGGTGCAGCTGCAATGCAGCCCCTAGATAAGGGAACAAATGTTCCCATACCTTGAGGAGGCCTCTGTGACTGCCTCCCCACCAAAGGATGCAGTGTATACCCCATTGGCATGGCTGCACCAGCACTGGAAAATTGGGTAGGATTGGGCCCACAGAAGGGTGGATGGCTCCACAGAGTAACTTAACCCTAGTTAACCCTTCTGTGGGCCCAATCCTATCCAATTTTCCAGTGCTGGTGCACTTTGTAGTTTATGTAACCTATTGATGCTGTCCTTTTCAGAAGCTATGAAACTGGAGAGAAACATCTGGAACGTAACTAGTTGGATTGGGGTGACATTTTTCCCAACAGGCTGTTGGTCTTTAGTTGTATCATAGTAAGTCAGACTTCATCAGGTGTGATTTTCTTGTTGAATTTTGGCCTGCTAATTGCTCCAGTTGCTGTCTGAAGAATGTTGCTAGTTACTGGTGTTTTTCAATTGTAGTTGCATTGAACCAGAATTAATGCCAGGATATGCTGAGCTCTGAGCACAAACTGCACGTCCCCCTGATTCCCTGCACCCCAACTTGTCTCTTCCATAGGGCCTAAATCCCAGCTTGTCTGGAGTGACAGCAGCATCATTTAGAGGTGGTTCCCTGCTCCCCCCCCTTGGCCTCTTATCTAGTGGTGGTCTTGCCGTTGGGAGTACTGCTGGACCCAGCTACATTGGCTGCTGGGGGAGGAAGGAAAAATAAGTGGGTACTTAGATCTCCCTCTTCCCTAGCAGCTAATCTGGTTGGACCCAGCTACACAAGAGCATGCCAGGCCATTGATCAATGATATGGCAAGACCCCTGGAAGGTTGTAGGCCCCTGGCACATGGCACTTTCCAAAGCTGGCTCTGCTTTCAACACTTTGTCATGCAGACTGTTTACAAAATCGGTTTCCTTGCATAAAGGGTATTTAGCTGATTACGTACAACAGGCATAACAAAATCTAGAACAGGCCATGTGCAAACGGTGCTTTCTGTTATTTACAGGCATAGAATGGGCAGCATGGCAAGGATATGTAATTTGGTGGTAGTGTACATGCATTGCCTCAATCGGGTATCAAACATAAGGCCTGGGTGCTGGATGCGGCCTGTGGAAGCTTTTTATCCAGCCCTCAGTCTCCCAGATGCTGAGCAGTGCCAAGGTATTACTGCTGAAAGGGCAGCCCACATGAAGATGTGGCTCTTCCATATCTTGAAATATGATTATGATTTGCATATTTTCTGTCATTTGCAGCAAATGAGTTCCTAAGTAAGAAAGTGCTTATTTTTGGTTATGACCTATTTAATGATATCACTTCCTGCCTAATGACATCACCTCCGGCCCTCAGCAGCCATCATGAATATTCGACCAGCTGTAAGAAATGAGTTTGACACCTCTGGCCTAGATGGTCCTAGGTCCAATCTCTGGCATCTCAAGGTAGAGCAGAGGGACTTCTGTTTGAAACCCTGGAAAGCTGCTGAAAGTCAATTTAGAGACAATACTGAGCTAGATAGACATAAGAACATACAAAAGCCTAGCTGGATCAGGTCAAAAGCCCATCTAGTCCAGTATTACCGTGGCCCACCAGCTGCCTCAGGGAATGCACAAGGTAACAAAAGACCTGTGTCCTTGTGCCCTCGCATCAGACCAATGGTGTGACTACATATACAATGGCTTCCTATGTTTACCTGTACAGGTGCTTTGATAAGATGTATAGAGTTTCATTAGCCACAGTAACAAGCATACAAGTGTAAGTCCATGGTTTATCACAGATTCAAAAATGTGGATTACCACATCAAAAACATAATGTGTGAAAGTTGCTTTGAGCTGATTTTCTCACATCACTGCCATTAAAAT
Organism: Tiliqua scincoides; assembly: GCF_035046505.1. NCBI lineage: Eukaryota > Metazoa > Chordata > Lepidosauria > Squamata > Scincidae > Tiliqua > Tiliqua scincoides. The sequence goes on along the minus strand of NC_089823.1, from coordinate 206,574,487 downwards.
CAAGAATTATGTTTGAAAGGGCCCTTAGAGAAATAGTTGGTGTTTAATTGTGTCAATATCTATCTTGGTAGGTTTTTTGTAATAAATACTGGGGCTCATCTGGCAAGGATGTGTTCAAATGAAATGTTACCCCCAAAAAGTGACAACTGTTGTGTCACAAAGTAATGTGAGCCTAAGCCACCAGCCTCAAGGCTTAGTCCCAAGCAGTCCAGCAAATTATTTTCACAACAAATCACCTTGTCACTCCAGCTAATCCACTATTATCAGGTAAAATATGCCAGGAGGGGATATTAATTACTAATAGCAGCACATGTTGGGTTGGAACAAGATGAAATTCTGATTATTATGACTAGTACTTCGAAGTGAGTGAATGCTGTGCTAGCACAGCAAGCTAAGCCAAAGGCCTGATATCCAAATGATGTTTTTGATATGCAGGATGTCATACTCCCTTCATACTTTTACTTGAGTACCAGATGTGTGATTGGAAGACTCTTGCTGGGCAGCTTTCATTTTAATTGAATTGATGTCAGAGCCTTGTGCAAACCCTACATTCACAGCATAAGGTGCTTGGTTTGTTATGCTGATAGGGTCTGGCTGTAGGAGGGGGGAAGGAAAAGGTAAGGGGAGCCACTGCATTCCTTCCATACACAGTGAAGTTTGTAAGGCTGCTTCAAAAGCAAATAACCATTAGGAGGAAATAACCATTAGGAAATAACCATTAGGCTGCTATCCTTACCAGGGAGAAGGTACTGTTGAACTGAGTGGGTCTTGCTTCAGAGGAGGAAACGCAGGGTTGTGCTGTAGGGATGAAAATGTGTAACATGGTGGTGCTTTTAAACAGGAGAGTTGACCCTAAAATATGCCAACAAATTCTGCAAAAAAAAAAAAGAAGCTTCTAGAAATTTGACATACAGGTTCAACCATGGAATAGTCAGCTGATGAGGTTTTAAGTACCTGTACCCTGCTACAGTAGAAATACTGTATCATCCAATTGCCTTGGCCGTTCGTTCTTCCACCACCAAGGGATGATTTATGTTGTGTATGGTCCTGAAAAGGCAGGCTACTGTTTTCTTTGCAGAAACCAGTCCTTCTGCATTATTTCATGTGTTCCCTGGTTCAGGCTTCCAGCTATTTATTGCTCTGGTATCAATATTATGTGACCCTGTTGTCTGGTCCTCAAATACATAGTATTTTCCTGGTAACTGGGGCAGGAGGGATTCATTGCTAGGCTTGCTGAAGGACTCCTATTAGGTTCTCAATTTATGGGATTGCACGTGTTGCTTTTTGCAGTGGTATGTTGAATGTGGTGGTCAAATACATTTGTGCCTATGAGAACTACATTGTGTGAACCCACCCTGCAAGAACTGAGAATGCTGGAAGTTTTTTTTTTTTTACTCTTCACAGACTTCCCTAAACCATGTGCTGTTGTGCCCTCTAATATCCCCAATGGCACATGTCTCATTACACATCCATAATAGAAGGGGAATTTGGGCATGTATAGTGTGTCCTATAGAAACAAACAAAAACCTGCTGAATTTTCCTTTTGTGCATAAGGGTTAAAAACACAGGAGCAAGTTCTGTCCTCCTCTCTCTGGTGGTTCAATACACGCTATTGGATGATGCCGGCAAGCAATGAAGCAGTTAACTGCTAAAAGAGAAAACAAAATGGGTATGTACATGCTGGGGAGAAGACACCAAACTAATCAGCAGTGAGGAAGGCTAATTCAGTGTCATTGTGCTGCTATAGAAATGAGGTGAAAGTCCCTGTAGAATTCCTGCAGATACCTTGAAGGCACCAATTAAAAATGACTGAATTCTATCTGAAAGGAAGAGGGGATGCCAGTTGCATGGAGAAGTAATATTCCAGAGCTAATTTTAAGGAACAAAGGGGGTTGCTAATTTTAAGGAACAAAGGGATGGTGGAAATTGCAGGTGCATCAAGCTAATGAGCCTTTTGCAGGAAATTGAAGTCAAAGCTAACTAATTTGGCCTCAGCCCAGCAACAGTGCAGTCAACAATGGCTGCGCAGTAAACATACAAGAGAATCTAAAAGGGAAATATTCTGACTGGTTTTATTGACCTTGGAACAGATTGTAAAGACAGGGTATCTGTGTCTTAGGAGCAAAGAAAATGTCTAGAAAGAGTCTGATCCACAGATAAGAGTATAATGCAAGTAAAAATCAAGTTTAAGTAGCAGAAAGGTCCCATTTTAGGTGCAAGGCCATCAGTGATCAGCTCCAATTTTGGTTTCTTGCAACAAAGGACAGTAAGTACAGCCTAGAAATGCATATAGTCCTATCTGAATGTCTGTGCTGCAGCCAACTTGCTGAAGCTAAGCAGGTCTGAGTCTGGTCAGTGCATGGACGGGAAAATACCTAGGAATGCCAGAGGCTCATTGGAGGCTGGGGGCTCCCGGAGAGCCAGATAGGGAGCCCCCGAGGGCCACAAGTGGCCCCCAGGCTGGGGTTTGGGCAAACCTGATCCAGAGGTTGAGCTGAAGGCTGCTCGAAGAATGCAAGTAGGAGCGGTCCTGGTTGAATTCTGAATGGGAGACTAAGGCTGACAAAGCTGTCATGGGAGGACAGAACCAGGAGGAGTTGCTGTTGTGACCTCACTGAGAGGGTGCAGACTTATGGAGTGTGGAAATTCAGCTTCCAAGAAAGGATGACTGGCCAACCTGAAGCTGCCAACCTGCTGATTGGTTGACCTGAAGCTGCTCCTACTGGAAGCTCAGAAGGCATACCCAGGTGCCAGGTATGTTGACCATGCTGTGAAGGATTCAATCTGGGTTCCATCTGGAAGGGAAGCGCTCTATGAGTCCCTTTTTGGGAGAAGGGCGGGATAAAAATAAAGTTTTATTATTATTTTTATTATGAGTGCAGAAAAAAATTATTCTAAAAACTCATTTGTAAAAATGAGTTTAGTATACCCTGCCTATGTGAACTGCCCTGAGTCTGTGAGAAATGTGGTATACAAATGCTGTAATTAATAAAAGGCTGTAATTAAAGCTTTTCTATATCTTTCATAGTTGTGGGAAGGGGTTTTAGTAAGCACAGCTTGTCACATAGGCACTGAAAAGCTTCAAATCTGATGGTTCGTCTCCTGAATAAATTAACCAGCGTCCTGTTCTCCTTTGAACCTCATAAGAACAGCCCCACTGGATCAGGCCATAGGCCCATCTAGTCCAGCTTCCTATGTCTCACAGCGGCCCACCAAAACCTCCTCACCCTGCTGAAGTGTAGCAGATGCAGGGAAAATCCCAGCTTAATGTCAGTTCATATGATCAAACCAACGAGGATTACACACAGTAAATCATAGTTTTGTGTGAAGTCTGAATGAAGCTCACTCTTTGTATAACACAAGTGTCCCTCATACCGACTTGCTGGGGGCCGCGACAAGCCAGAGGGTAAGAATACATCCTCAGTGGGATGAGGGGGAGCCTCATGGCACACAACAAAATTGTAAACATAACAAAATTGTAGACATAAAAAAAGTTTTGTACTGTATTGAATCAATACTGTGAAAGCTGATAAGCAATAATTAAAAAATTAAAGATGATTGCTCTTAATAATGTAATTAAAGGAGGATGTAGGATGAAACAGCACTGACACCACCACTGCAAAGATGGAAGCAAAATACAGAATGTTTGAACACTGTTTGCAATCCATATTTATGGTATGCTATTGCAATGTGTAAGTAGTCGCACAGGCATGTTTCTGTTAAACATGTTTTTTTTTTCTTTTCAGCCACATCAAAGAGTTTCCTGTCCCAGTGCTGAGCATGCGGGGTGGATTTCTGATTAACAGTGATGTTTCGAATGATGTCATAATGTTGAGTAACTAGGAAGAAACATCTGGCTAAGTCACAAGCAACAGAAATTTGACTGCTTCAGCAGGTGCAATAATTGGTGAAAGGAATGAATAAGACTGGTAAAAGAGAAGAAAATCCACAAAGCAGCTCAACTGGAATTTCTGGATTTCTGGTCATTCAACAAGCAAAATTGGTCCGAAACCACATCCTCCCCCTTAGCTGGTTTCTCAACCAGGTGGTAAGTGCAAATGAAATACTTTGCATAGATAAGAGGGGCACTGTTAATGGAGGGGGGCTGTGCTGCTGAAACAGATTGAGCCACAGATAACAAGCAATCATGTGCATACCTCAATAAATAGACTCCTTTTTGGAGGTGCGGCCCCCCCATTGTGTCTGTGTTTGATGGCAGCGAGTTCACTGTTCTCCTTACTTAGGATCTGACAACTTTACTATCATGTACTGAATTTTGAAAACCTACAATGTTGGGAGTGAAAGGCAGTGAAGTGTTAAAAAGATGCTAAGTCGATGTGCCGTTTCCCAAAATCAGTAACTTTTAAAAATTGCACTCCCCCAATTGTTTTATTTCCAAAGTCTGAACTTTACAGCAGTTGTTAGTTGTTAACACTTGGTTGTTAAAAGATCAAAGTGGTTCCCAGTGCTGACTATGTGGGGTAAGTCCTATCCAGTATTGTGTTTTGAACTAGTGTCAAGTGTGGTCATAATGTTGGGAAAACCAGGAAGGAAGGTGTGGTTTATAATCCTTTTGTTTTGACTTGACAAACTCAGCACTGAAATGTGCAAATGGCTTTCACCCACTGGCTAGAATGCCTGGACTAGATTTCTTGCAAGTGTCATGCTGTAGAACTCCTTGCCAAGAGAAATTTGCACAGCCTCTTTTCTGATGGCTTTTCAGATATGGATAATACCTTTGTCAGGGACCCCCAACCCAACCAGGCCCTGACTTACTGCACAGGGGAGCTGGAACAGTGGGGGCGCGGGCTCAGGCAGAGACCCAGGGAGCACTTGTCAAGCCCCCAGCTGTAGGACTTGTGGGAGGGAAACAGTGAGGAGCAAAAGAGAAGGCTGGCCATAGAGCCAGGCGGGGCCAGGGGATCTCCCTTTAAGCCTCACCAGGCAGGAAGAGGAAGGGGGGGGGGGAAAGAAGGCCTCATAAGGAGAGAGCAGGCCACTGATGGGGTGGCTAGCTGTAGGGAGGCAGGAGGCCTGGGTTCTGCCTGACCTTGCCCAGGACCCCGTGAAGTAAACCCCCTCCCCCTGAGGCCTCTCCCCAGGGGCTCTCCACCCCAGGATCCACCCTGCTGATCCTGACCCTCCACAACCTTTTCTCTTTCAGCTGGTCTTGCAAATCGACCACTTTCTTTTGCTCTACCTTGTATCCTATGTTTAGGCACTTTTTAAATACAGTGTATAAGGGGCATCTCAAGAAGATGTACACACACTTTATTGTGTCAAATTTAGTATACTTTACACACTGCATATGGTGTACACAGAAGAGTGACCCAGTTCATCAATCAATCAATCAATCAATCAATCAATCAATCAGACCAAGTGATTGAAAAGTACTCCATTGGCATCTATATACCACTGACACAGTCGATGAAGGGATCTGCAAACATCCACCAACATGGGTGCTGGGATTCATACATACTTCATTATAGAAAACTTGCCACACTTGAACATATATGAAAGGTATTGAGAATAAGACAGCTAATATTGTAATGTCATTGTACAAATCAATGGTTAGGCCACACCTGGAGTGGTTGCCACATCTCAAAAAGGATATAGTGGAGATGGAAAAGGTGCAAAAGACAGCAACAAAAATGATTACTGGGCTGGGGCACCTTCCCTATGAGGAAAAGCTTCAGCATTCAGGCCTTTTCAGTCTAGAAAAGAGGTGCATGAGGGGGTACATGATTGAGACATACAAAATCATGCAGGGGATGGACAGAGTGGATAAAGAGATGTTTTCTTCCCCTCTTGCATAACACCAGAACCAGGGGACATCCACAAAAGCTGAGTGTTGGGAGAGTTAGGACAGACAGAAGAAAATATTTCTTTACCCAGCGTGTAATTAGTTTGTGGAACTCTTTGCCACAAGAAGTAGTATTGTATCTTGCCTGGATGCCTTTAAGAGGGGATTGGACAAATTTCTGGAGAAGTTCATTATGGGTTACAAGTCATAGTAGGTATGTGCAAGCTCTTGGTTTTAGAGGCAAGCTGCCTCTGATTGCCAGATGCAGGGGAGGGCACAGGGACGCAGGTTGTGCCTGTTGTCTTCTGTGCTCCCTGGGGCATTTGGTGGGCTACTGTGATATACAAGAAGCTGGACTAGATGGGCCTTTGGCCTGATCCAGCGGGGTTCTTATGTTCTTATGTATAAGGGAATTGAAGAGATGTGTGGAAACACATCTCATTAAAATACTCATTAAAACGTGTGTATAGTATATTTTTTTGAGGCACTCCATTGTATATTGTCTTACTTCAGTCTTGCACTTTTGCTCTCCCCCTTTTTGAAATGTGTATGGGAGAAAAGTGCTGCCTAACTTTAAATTTCAAATAAAACATTTTGATGCAACTTTTGATCAGCAAAATACAGTCCCGTGGGGAATTTCTACAGCTTCATGCTTTTGAATTACCAACATACAGAAGCAGTCCTCTGAAGATAAAATGAGTCCATCTATAAACATGTGAGGTAATGGTGTGGGGTGTAGGGTGGCACAACTGGCTGCAGTTCCTTGATGAGTGTTCACTCAGTTGAAAATGCAGGTTTGCCTCTATGTCATGCATGTTCAGAAGTTGTCCCTGCTGATTTCAATAAGAACATAAGAACAGCCCCACTGGATCAGGCCATAGGCCCATCTAGCCCAGCTTCCTGTATCTCACAAATGCCCCAGGGAGCACACCAGATAACAAGAGACCTCATCCTGGTGCCCTCCCTTGCATCTGGCAGTCTGACATAGCCCATTTCTAAAATCAGGAGGTTGCAGATGCACATCATGGCTTGTAACCCATAATGAATTTTTCCTCCAGAAACTTGTCCAATCCCCTTTTAAATGCATCCAGGCCAGATGCCATCATGACATCCTGTGGCAAGGAGTTCCACAAACCAACCACACGCTGAGTAAAGAAATATTTTCTTTACTTTCTTTACTTTTTACTTACTTTACTTTCTTTACTTTATTATCAATGAGCCTTACCTCCTAGTAAGCGTGCATAGGCTTGCAACCACTGCATATTATTTAATTTTTTGTCCCACCCTTCCTCCAAGGAGTGCGTAGCTCTTTCCAACTTTTATCCTAACCTCTTTCCTTGTGAGGTAGGTTAGGCTAAGAGGTTGGCCTGGACATGGCTGAAGGAGGCCTTGAACCTGGATCTCCCCAATTCTAGTCCCACAACCACTCCACCCTCCCGCCCCGTTCCCCAATTCAGATATGATTTGCTGACTCCCTTCCTTATTCCTCTTTCCCTTCTGCTGTCTTCCCTCCCTTTGCCCACCTGAATTTGGATTGTAAGCTCCTTGGGGCAGAGCCCACACTTGAGATTGCACTCTTCTGCACAGCCCGGCATCTGTTGATGGAGCACGGACCACCCCATCTCCCCCCTTGAGGGCTGTGCAGGCTCTCTGCTTGGAGAGCGACGGTCCCTGGCTCCTGGGGAGTGGGACGGGGCTGGCTGCCGCGGCGCCTCCTGCACTCTGGGGTGTGGAGAGCGACCCCCGGAGGTGCCCCCGGGGTTGCTGCCCGAGTGCCACGGGGAGGGAGGAGTCACCCACTTTCAGTTTCAGGCATGATGGGAAAGCAAGCAGGAGGCTGGGCTGGGAGTTCACCTGTGGCGGCGGCGGCAGCGGGAGGGGGGCAGCCACGCGAGGCCGGGGTGCGAGCCTCCCCGGGGTGCTGGGCGCGGGGCGGTGGCAGCAGCCATGGTAAGTGACGCGGGGCGGTGGAGCTACCTGCCGGGGCCAGGTGGGGCCACGCGGGGCACCTGCGCGCTCAGCGGAGGCTTCTCGGGGCAGCAGCCCGCGGGGTTCGGCCACCTGCCTCTGGGCTCTCTGCGGGCACGACGGGGTTAAACGACCTCCACCCTGGCTCCCCCCCCCGCTTCCCAGGCGCTTCCTCCTCCCACCTGGCAGTGGGGAGAAGGAAGGGATCGAGGCCCCGCTTGCAGGGGCGCGCGGATCTGAGCGGTGCCTTCCTCTACCTGTTGCTCATTCAGTGCCAAGGGAGGGAGGGAAGGGGCATCGCTCCAGCCTCTGCTTGAAATATCACCCCGGGATGCCAGCCAGGGGGAGTGGATGGCAATCTGAACACACACACCCCCTCCCTTAAAGGAAATGTGCACTGAATTGCTAGAAGAAAACTCCATTTCAACTTTTTTCTCTTTGCCCCAATGAATTAAAACCTTGCAGAGCTTCGAAGGAGAGGCTGCCAGCTTCCCTCCTCCAGGCTTTGGCAACAGGAGCTTTTTCCTTATCACTGCCACAAGATGGAATGGAATAGACTGGGACCCACTTGGAGTGGAATGGGACCCACTAGGTGGGTCGCAAGCCAATTTCAGGCGGGTCCCCATTCATTTCAATATTTCATTTTTAATATTTAGTCTTGTTGCTACCCTGGTATGTGCATTTGGGGACACATTACAGATCTGTATTTTTAACTGGCTACTCTGCATATGCTTTTAACAAAGGTAGTCAATGGGGCTTGCTCCTGGGTACACGTGGGCAGGATTGCAGCCTCGGATTTTTAAAATTCTTCTTGTTGATGATGTCCCTTCCAATCATGACATCAGTTCCAGTAGGTCCTGGCAGATTTTCATTCTAAAAAGGGGATCCTGGTGCTAAAAGTTTGAGAACTGCTGCCTTATAGCTGTGTTTCTCAAACTGCGAGTTGGAACCCATTGGGTGGGTCATGAGTCCATTTCAGGTGGGCCCCCGTTCATTTCAGTATTTTATTTTTAATCTGTTAGACTTGATGCTACCCTGGTATACAACTGCATTTGGGGAAATGTAACAGATCTGAACTTTCAACAGGCTACTCTATGTATATGCTTTGAACAATGACAGTCAATGGGACTTACTCTTAGGTAAGTGTGGGGAGGATTGCAGCCTAGGATTGTTAAAAATTTTCCTGCTTGATGATGTCACTTCCAGTCATGAAATAACTTCCAGTGTGTCCTGACAGATTCTCATTATAAAAAGTGGATCCTGGTGCTAAAAGTTTGAGAACCACTGCCTTATAACATAGAAAGCTGTTCCTGTTGAATTTTTGCCAGATTGTCAAGGCAGCTTTTCAGGCACACATTTGGGGGGGGGGTAGCAACCCCAGATAAGGAACCCCCCCCTTTCAACCAGGATTTGGTGGGTTCTTCATTTGTCTTTTTATCTGTTTTGGTAGGAGGAAACAGGATTTTTTGGGTGGGGTGGGAATTTGCTGTAATACTTCCTAGCACGGGGGTGTGAATGGAGTTGGTATCTTCACTTTCACACCTGGGATGTATAGATTAGGCAGGAGTCCAGATTCTGGTCACTTGTTTCTTGTCTCACTTGTTAGAGATATCTGCACCTGTCTTATTTTCATGCACCTTCTTGTGGTGCTCCCTGCTCCCTCCCCAGTCTCTGTTTCTTTGCAAATGTTAACATGACTGTATAGTTTGGGGACAGGAAAAGGAGAAATGCATTTGTTGTATTTCTCACTGTGGGAATGTTAAAGGACTGGCAAATAAAAGAGCAGGTGTGTTGGGCATCAGACCATGTGGCCAAGAGCTGAAGATGCCTGGCTAGGTGTCTAAGCTCAGATCAGGCTCTTCTTGGTGGTGTAAGTCTTGATCAAGCTGCTGTAGAGCAACCACATGCCTGAGCTGTGCCTGGTGTGTTGTGTACTGATGGCAGGGAATGGCACTGGGTGGATTTTGAACTTTGTTTTGCATGTTTGCTACTGTGAAAGTTTGCAGGCACTCCACCCTCCCCTTTTTCTCTCTCTATGGCTGTTGCTTTGCATATCCAAATAGGCCATAAAGTTACTGATACTAGCGAATAGCCTTAATCGATTGCAGGTGTGTGGATTCCCCATATTTGCTTTTCCAAATTGACATGGTAATGGTTGGTAATGCTTGCAATGGGTTTTGATGTGTGTGCTTTATTTAAACATATTGTTCGTTTGTCATTATGGAGACACCCTCTTTTTCTTGGCAGCTGCATCAGTGCTGATGGATTGTCTCCATCCTCATGGGGTCCAACTCCCATCCATCCATTCATTATCTTGTGGACACTCAGGTTCCTTGACTGTGCACATCCCTATAGGAGGACATTTAGCTAAGAGGTGCAAGCTGGAATGTTGCCTTTCACGCAAGACTAATAGGAATATGCCCATCATATTGCAATCAAGCAACCCAAGGCTGACTCTTCCCTTTTTTCTTTCACCTGCCTTCACTTCACCCCTTTTCCTTCACCTGCTGTTTCCATGATACTCGGCCTGGCTCTGTGCCTTGCTTTTGAAATGCAAGGTGACAGGCTAACCTTGTTGGCTTGTGTCTACAAGGCTTGTGATGATAGCCACAAGTGTTGGGAGGACTTGGTGAGAGAGATTCTCCTGCTCCCACCCAATGCCCAGGGCTGGAGTCATCTCTGTGGCAGTTTATGACTGTCCCAATCCTGCTGCTAAATTGAGGTTTGCTCATTGATGGTGGTGGTGGGGGGCTGAGATTCTCTTTCTGTCTGCCTTCCATAGAGAATCATCCTGGTCAAATTTAAGTTCTTTCAGTCCCTGAATGCATTGGAAGTTCACTGTGACCAAGAGACTGAAACACCTTTAAATGTGATAGGTCTGATGCAGGGAAGGACTTATGAAAAATATGGAACTGCTACAGGAAGCTGCAGCCCTGTGCAGTGGCATAGCTAAGGGGGTGCAGGGGGTAGCAGTTGCACCGGGCATCAAGCTTTAGGGGGGCAACAAGCTGAGTTTGACACTAGTGACCAAAATTGTGAAAATCTTGGTATGTATGAATAATACCATCATGTTATATATCATTGGAAAGGTAATTTAATGCGGAATGCAATGAAACAAACTGCACTGGAATATCTGTTTTCTATCAAAGGTTATGGCCAATTAACCAGAAAATTAAAACACAATTGCCTTGTGGAATAAAAAGTGGATTTGCTTAACTCCAAACTGACCTATGAGACTGTCTGTTCTGAGTGTCAATGAGATGTTACAGCATGGAACTAATAGCTTTTTATTAATTTACTTAATTAAATTTGATTTTGTCATGCGGGGGAGGGCTACAAAATGTTCTTTGACCCCAGGTTGTAGATAGATGCCTTAGCTATGCCACTGACTGGAGGGAGGCAGCAGAGCAAGTGGGTGGTGAGCTGCTGGGGGGAGGAGGTGGGTTCCACCCAATTTTCACTTTTTAAAAAACCTGGGTGTGATGTCACTTCTGGTTGTGACATCACTTCTGGGGCAACATTTTGAGCTTGGCACCGGGCTACACGATCATCAGCTATGCCACTGGCCCTGTGCCACATTTTCCCATTCTATAATGTGTTGCAAAACTCTGTCCTGCAGTCATTGCACAGTGCATTTCTCAGCTTTCTTCAGCACCAGCATACATCTGGAGCCCAGAAAGATCCCCTTTTGCCAAACTGTACTTTTTAGTATATATCACAGAAGGTGAGGAGAAAGTGTGTCACAGGGTTGCTGCCAAAACTAGCACTTTAAGGGCACAATCCTAAGGTGCCCTTGGGCTGGCGTAAGTTTCATAAAGCATGTTTGTGCCTCCTTGGGAGTCAGCTGGGCTGGCGCAGGGATGTGTACCAGCCGTGGAGGCTGATGCCACCCGCACCAACTTATTAGGGAGCCTTGCATCAGCTGACGCAAGGCTCTGGGGGGGCAGGGAGGAGGCAGGAAAGAGGCAGGAAAGAGGCATTCTGGGGTAGGAAGAGGGTGGGTGGAGAGTGGTCCTGGGGGGCAGGGAGCGGAAGGCGGGGCTGGGACCTGGCAGGGATGCTGGATCCTAGCCCCTGTTCCTGAGCAGTGCTGAGCAACTGCAAGCCACTCTGCTCTCCTTGGACTTATGCCACCTCCAGAGGTGGCGTAAATCCAGTGGGGCTGCAGTGGCTTACCTGGGGGTAAGAGGAAAGAGTTCCGCTTTCCCCTTGCTTCCCGCTGAGCCATTTTAGGGCCCTATATTGCGCTGGATATAGTGCAGGCCTCCTGGCGTGCCTGTTCCAGTGCAAGATAGGATTGCGCTGCATGTGTTCGTTAAGGACTAGCTTCCACTGCACAAGTCTGCTGGTCCCCTGAGATCATCTGGGGAGGCCCTCTTGTGTGTTCTGCTACTATCTGAGGCCCTGTTCCTGGTGACGTGAGAGGGCCTTCTCTGTAGTGGCACCCCCTGCCATCTGAGGTGTAGACGGTGCATTTCCCTTTCAACACATTGACAAAGGCTGAAAACCTATATTATGTCAACAAAGGTTTATTTTGATCATGTTTAGTTATCTCAGCACATTGCTCTTCTAATGGGTCTAATAGGAATATGCCCAACATATTACTTCTTGCTCTGGTCCACTTCCTCTATGCTCTGCTTTTCTCCAGAAGTAACACTAAACCTGCGGTTTTCAAACTCTCAGGAAGTTTGAAACCTGCACTAAGTCTTGGCAGAGGCGGGGGGGAGGCGGCAGGGGGAAGGCAGCGACATGATCCCCAGGATCGCATCGCTCAGGGGGTTGCAGGGACTGGGGTGCACCCTGCAGTCCCTGCAGCAGCTGTCCCTGGGTGCGGGGAGCTGTGCGCGAACGCCTGCAGCGCCCCCCAGGTCAGGGAAAGTGAGAGTGGAGAGATCGCGCTCTGCCTCCGCAAAACTGGAAGTGGAGCGCAATCTCTTCCCCTCTCTCTTTTCCTGACCTGGGGAGCCCTGCAGGTGTTCGCGTACAGCTCCCCGCATCCAGGGACAGCTGCTGCAGGGACTGCAGGGCGCACCCCAGTCCCTGCAGCCCCATCAAAATGGGAAGTGGAGCGATGGTGCTCCGCTTCCGGTTTAGCGGAGGTGAGGTGCGATTGCCCCACTCTCACTTTCCATGACCTGGGGAGCCCTGCCGAAGGTTGTGCAGGGCCCAGCACCCCCCCCCCCGAAGAGGCTGCAGGAGGCTTGGGCAAGTGTACCCAAGCCCTTGCAGCCCCAATGAGCAGTGCAATCCTGGGGATCGTGCCACTGCCTCCTCCCTGCCTCCTGGCTGCCCCCGCCCCTTAAGGGAAAAGAGTCCAGGACTCTCAGATTGGGGCGTCACAACGCCCCAGTTTGAATACCACTGCACTAAACCATGCCTTAGTACAAGAATGTGCTGCCATGAACCTCAGGCTCATATGCTTTCTCTGCCCTTCTTTCTTCGTGTGCAGTTTGAAGCTTCTGTTTGTGGATTGCAAAACACTGCAGCTCCCTATTTTTCCCAAGTATGAAACCATAGTTTGTCTGAATATAAAAAGTAGTTACTAAACCAGGATATCAAATTGGAGCGAGGGGAGGAGTAAGCACATGATCCTGGTACATTCTTGTAACACAAAACCATCTCCTAGTATTACATCTGATCTTGATCACTGTCTTCTGAATCTTGCAGGCTTTTGTTTCACCCTTTTAGCTCTGGCTACTAGAGATAAGCAGTAAAGTGCCTTTAAATTAGAGCTATCTTAAGAATTAGCCAGCCAATTATTGTTACATAAAACTCTTTTTCATTTTTAGTTGGACTTGTGATGACTCAGATTGAAAAGTTATACATGAAAGTTCATAGATGTGTCAAATTTTGCAAAACTATTTCAAAAGGCATCTTTCAGATCTTTCAGTCTTCAGTCAGTTCTTGGTCTTTTCAGTGAGAAAAATTTGGTGGCCAGGGCTAAACTGGATGTGGGTCAGGGGTTTACTCCTCTTTTGTTTTGAAGAATATTTAATTAAGGGCACAGTCCTAACCAACTTTCCAGCACCAACCTAACAACATCACTTACCTTGAGGAGACCTCTGTGACTGCCTCCTAACAGCAGGATGCAGCACATCTCCCATTGGCACAGCTATGTTAGAACTGGAAAGTTGGTTAGGATTTGGGTCCAAGTCTTATGGTGCAATCCTAAACATGTTTATTCAGAAGTAAGTACCACTGTATTCAGTGGAACTTATGCGCAGGTAAGTGTTTTAGGTTTGCAGCCTTGGTTCATAAATTGCTGAGCCTCATCCTGAACTGAACTTTCAACATGAAATTTGAACCTGCATTTTTTGCTCACTTGCTCCATTGAGCTCAATGGGATTTATGCCCAAGAAAAAATACATAAGGTCAGACAGTTGGTCAATAATAGTTTTCATAGTTTGGGGATACAGTGTATATTTTCCCCCTAACTTTAAGAACAAAAGAATTGACCTGTTGGATCAGGACAAAGCTGTATCTAATTCAGCATTCTGACTTCAACAACAGTCAGCTAGAGTGCACTGTTAAGGTGACAAGGAACCTGTGAAGGTGAAAAACCCATTGTTTGTCCCCCACATCTGGTAATGGTACGTTGCTAAATATCAGTTAGATATTATCAGGAGAAAAATATCTTGCCAGCCTGTCTTGTGATTCACAGCTAAATATTATCCAAGCTAAATATTATCCAATCTAAGAGTTATTTGCTCTTTTATCTACCCCAGCCCTTCTGATTATTAAAATGAATTTAAATCAAATGGAGGAGAAGTTTCTTAGCTTCAAGGAATATGAAATCTCCATAGGTAACAGAGCATGTAAATGTCATAATTGGAAAAGAGAAGAATAACAACAGCATAGCAGACAAAGCAACAGGGGATGTTGCTTTGGCATGGTCTGAGATACAATAGTAGTAATTTATATGTATATAATCTAATCCTCAGTTATCTGAAACAGCTAATTATTTGAATTCACAGTATCCGTATGAACCTTGAGTAACAAGAACTTGAGTACAGGTGAGAACTCCTCTGTGTACTGAAACTTGTAATTGTTCGCCCATTTTTGCTTTTCAGAGTGCCTGTCAACGGCATACACACCCTCCTGTCCTGAGCTTTTGTGAAAGGTTTTTCCACCTGCTAGGTTGGTTCTATGCTTTCCTAATAGGATTTGCCATTTTTAGTACTGTATCACTGAACCTTTCTGTCCCCCTTTGCTCCCCAACTCACTCACTCACTCACTCACTCACTCACTCACTCACTCACTCACTCACTCACTCACTCACTCACTCACTCACTCACTCACTCACTCACTCACTCACTCACTCACTCACTCACTCACTCACTCACTCACTCACTCACTCACTCACTCACTCACTCACTCACAGAGTTGGTGGATGGAAGCAGAAATTTCTCTGGGAGAGCAGCATGCCAAAGCAGCAATAGCCCCTAAAGCCAAGTTCTCTTATTCTCTCACAAAGGAGATGTCTGATCTGAGCAGTGAAGGTGACAATATTGTCTCAGTGCCATGATGTCCCCCTTAGATTTTGTATACATGCTTCCATGTAGCTCACACTACTATGTCTGATTCTGTATTATTTCCCCTGAATACTGTACGACTGTATAACAGGAGGCGGGGTGGAGGACTCTTCCACTGGATTCTATTCTATGTGTTGGACTAAAAAGCCTGACACGAGGTTCTTTCATATGTGCCGGCAAAATAGTTGACACAGACCTAAGAAGCCCCATTATGGGGTCTGTGCCCTTACTCGGGGAAGCCCAAGGAGACCTCCAGTAGCTTCCGCATGCCCGCAGGATACAGCAGTTGCCTTTTGGTGTCACTATTCCTCCGGGCACCAAGAAGCTTAGGATTGGGCTGTTAGCTCAGTGGTGAAGCACATGCTCTGCATGTAAAAGATCCTAGGTGCAGTTCCTGGTATCCAGGTAGGAATGGAAAAGACTGCTGTCAGGAAAGCTGGCAACATTGGCAGCACCAGGCTAGATAGACCCATGGCATAATAACACAATTTCATATGTTCATGGACCCAACTTTCTCTTTTTTTCACTCACGAAGTTCTTTTGCCTGTGCCTTTTCACTCTGCCATGGTGGGAGAGAGGAGATGAAAAGCCTGATTAGCTCCTCAAACATCCCAATTTCACCTGCTCCTCTCATGTGGCCTACCTGGAGCATCCAGCCTAGGGTTGATCTCTCCTCCTACCCTACACAGCAGTTGGCTAATTAAATTTGTGAAATTCAGTTTTTATTTAATGGCTTAAAAAATCCTTGTGCCTCTTTATTTTTGCAGCCCTTGTGGTTTTGCTCTAAGTGGATACTGCATGTATCCCATGGCAACTTGTGCTTCTCTGTGCTCTTGTCCTTCCCACAGCCTCGTATATGGCATACTGCAATCAGCTCGGTCTGTTTCTGCCTTAGATTCATAAGGCAAAGGCCTGCAGTAGAAGAATGTTCAATGAGATGGAGGTCTAAAACTTGCAAGATGGTTTCTTGATTAATCTGCTTGTATCCCTCTTTTTAGAATTATGCTATTGTGATACATGACTCCAGGAGCAGAAAAAAACACCAGGAAGGTATATTGATTGCCCCAGACTGAGATATATTATACACTAGATGACGTGTCACCAACACGTTTGGAAGATCCTGAAATGAGTCACTTCCCTAAATCAATAAGACACCATTGTTTTGCGTGGGCAGGGAGTTCAGTTTCCAGCCAGGGCATCCTTCAGGGATAAGATCACCGAGGCTTCACCTTTGGGTTGTTGCTATTGCTGTTTTGGACCTAGTAAATGGACTACTAGGATACATTGAAGAGGCATCAACTACAGAAAAATTTGTATGAGCTGTCTGAAGTTTTTTTCCAGAATAATAAAGCGAAGGTCATAAATGTGGTGATTCTCAAAATGGAGATTCTCAAAGTGGTTCTCAAATAGTGCGCCATGGTGTCCCAGGGTGCTGTGGCAAACTCACAGAGGTGCTTTGGGATGTCCCTGCTAGCCTCTTTCTTATTTTCCTGGGCACCACCATCTCGGCCATTTCAAGATCTTGCATGATTTCTGTGCATTCTCAGTGAAGCTTGCAGCCATCTCGTCCTCTCATGGTGTGGAACCTCCGCAACGGGGCACCATGACCAGGGTAAATTTGGGAACTGCTGCCCTGTGAGCTCACTGGTTGAAGAGACTTGTTATGGCAGATGACTGCATAGTGATTCTGCACCTTGGCACTGTTACTCAAGGAATTGCTTTAACTTAGCCAGTTCATGACTTGTATATGTTGGGCATTTTGAACTTCTGTTGTGTTCTGGTGGCATTTTTTTATGATTGCAGTGTTGACCTTGAGCAAGCTGGACTCGCCCAAATGAGTGTGCTTGAGGTCATCCTGGTCTGCAGTGTTTTGTTTTTTAATTTTATATGGTGTTGTCGGACTACTTTTGACATGAACCTGATAAAAAAAGTCATTGCAGGATCTGTAATCTCTGTTTTTAAAAAAAACCAAGCATACAGAAACAAGGCAAAGAGCTTCTTATGTGGCTCAATCCAGAAGCAACCAAATATATCCAAATTCACACATTGCTAAACTATCATACTATTGGTTTAGAGTCTCAGAAAAATAATTGGATTTGGTTGAAGGTCCCCAATACTTAATTTACAAATCAAACATAGATACACGTATTTTGTACTTAATGGGCTCCCCAATCCTGAGTTGCCCATTGGGCTGGGACTGCCGTGGTGCCGAAATGGCTGCCTTGGCATCCTGCACTCAACAGGGCAGCTGTTGGTGGCTTCATGGGGGAAAGGGATGTTTGTCCCTTTCCCCTGGGTAAGTCAAATAGCCCCGCAATGGGGCTACTCAATTCTGCAGCAACCCTTGGGCTGCCATAGACTCAAGAGCCTCCATGTCGGACCTGCGACCCGACATGGAGGCTCTGGATGTGGAGGAGCAGAACGCCACTGGTCCCTCCTCCCCACCCTCCCCCGCCTCCCTCTGTCCCAGTACACCTCCACCCTGCCTCCCCCCACACCCCCACCTACTTCTCCGCTGGCCAGTGGTTTGGGCAACTGTGGAACAGCGGAGCAGCGGCGGTCCACCAGTGCTAGTCCAGTGCCAGCCACTGAGGGCTGCAGACGTGCTTTGCAGCACATTTGTGACTGTGCGTGCTGGTGGTAAGCCGGCACGCACTGTTTAGGATTGGGCCCTAAGCAAGGTTTATTTTACAATTTGAGTTTACTTTTTTGTTTCATATTTTATCTACTCTATCTTTAGTGTGTATTTGAACTGCCTATTGTTACAACATCAAACGGCATATCTCGCTATTCATTCCATCATATTTCCTTGTCTGTATTATAGGAAACCTTCATATAATTCTAAGCGGTGGTATAAAGAGAAAATGAGTTATTACCAGATTTGGTGTCCCCACTTTTGTTGGTGCAGATTTTTCATTTCCTTAACTCCATGTGGGGGAATCATATTACTGAATAATAAGAGTAAGACAAGGATGTTAAGAGGAACAGAGACACTGCGCAATGGCGTCATGGGTTAGTCAACCTGAGGACTGGCTGAGGTCCCAGGGCCAGTGGCAAAAGAGGTGGTGGTTGTCAAAAAGTGTTTTGCATGTTGCCAAGGTAGGCTCCCCCCAGTCCCTCTTTGGGATCACCTCAGCAGCTGTAACAACTTGGTGTTCGGCTTGAGCCATGCCAACAATTGGCATCATTCTTTACTTCTAATGTAGTACCCTTGCTATTGTGTCTAATGATGCAATGGTAGGGGATTGCATTAGAGATTAAAAATATGGTGGCCATCAGATCCACTACCAGCTGGGGGTCTACAAAAGCATTTCAGCAAAGTACCCTACATACCCAGCCCCTGCTCTGCTATGGTCACGGAGACTTTTGCCAGAGAGGGCTCCTCTCAAGATCACTTCTCAACATGTTTTTGAAGACATTTGAGGACAGATTTTTTTGGTCAAAACCCAACCTATAGTGTTTGTACTTTGCAACCCCAGGTCATGTGAATTAAGGCCAAAGCTTGCTAAGGACCTATCAATCCCTTGGTTCAAATCATATTGCACTTTAAACCAGGATTACAAAATGACTTCAAACCATGATGGCCAGCCCTGCAAGTGGGGCACTTAAGAAAAGTACTACTTCAATCCTGCATAGCATGCTGTCCTTAGAGGAGAATATTTTGGGAATTGATGGATCGGGGGATCTTTGGCTTGCCTGGTAAGAGGCCACATCCATTTGCACGCCCTAGGTACTGAGCACTCTTTGGCAAGGACCAAACGTGCTTGGCGACAAAGACTTTTCACACAGAAGTGCCATGAAAATAAATGTCCATATGGTCTCCCTCCCCCCAAAGAATGCTGAGATTAAAACCAATGGGAGTAGTGAAATATGTTAAGAAATGTTGACCTTCAGCATTTTGTATGGTACCTGTTGTTTTTTCCCCTCTTATCATATCTAACACTCAGTGGTGTCACTAGGGTTCGCGTACTCAGTGCAGGAGACCAGCGCATAACCCCATGTAGTGGACGGGGCAACACTCCAGGTGGTGGGCGTGGTGATCTACCATTGCTCCGCCCCCACTGGTTTTTTGGCTGTACCTTTTGATAGAATAAAGATATTTCAACGCAGTTTGTTTCATTGCATTCTGCATGAAATTACACATTGATTGATATATAAGACCCTAAGAACAGCCCTGCTGCATCAGGCCAAAGGTCCATCTAGTCCAACTTCCTGTATCTCACAGTGGCCCACCAAATGCCCCAGGGATCACACATGGTATTATTTTTACAAACTGTAATTTTAGTGATTTTGGTCACTAGTGGTGTCACCTCCCTCCAGGGTGTCAACTTACTAACACCTTATTGGAGCAGTTCTCAAACTTTTAGCACTGGGGCCCACTTTTAAGAATGACAGGACCCATCATAAAGCAAATTAAAATAAATAATTATAAATAATTAAATTGAAGTAAAACAAATAATTAACTAAGGGGAAGCTAGCCCTGTTCCAGCAAGTGAATTTTCTCTGTTGCCTGACTGCAGTAACACCCCCCCCCCCCAAAAAAAAAAGAATCAGTAAGATTTTCATTCCTACCCAGTTCCCAGTTCAATTTAAGTTCTTATATTTCAAGCATCAGGACCCACCTGGCTTTACAAGTCTGAGAGCCCAATCCTATGCCTGTCTACTCAGAAGTAAGTCCCATTATAGTCAGTGGGGCTTACTCCCAGGAAAGTGTGGCTAGGATTGTAGCCTAAAACACAAAAAAATTCACCTTACCCTGTCAAGCATCTGTTTCATTCTTTTTATGGGGAGGGCTGCCTTCTGCAGCATTTGTTGAGCACCAGTTGCATCAAAGCTGGACCATTCTGGTGGCCTTACATTTCCCTTGCCTGACCTGCCCAGGAGCCAAGGCACGTTTGCTTACTTGCAAGTAAACGCGACCATGTGGCTTAGTTTCGCTTTCCATAGGGCTCAATGCATTCGCCAGCTTGGAGGGAGGGACCTCATTCTCGGGTGTTTTTTGGGGGGGCTGCATTCATTGAATCAGGAACATTCTGGTGTCGTTGTATTCATCTCAGCCTGCCCTTTCCAAAGGACTTACAGCCCAATTCTAGCCACACTTTCCTGGGAGTAAGCCCTTTTGACTCTAATGGGTCTTACTTCTGAGTAGACATGCTTAGGACTGAGCTGTAAGGCATGTTCGCCTACTCGCGAGTAAATGCGCAATATGGCTCTATTTCACTTTCCATTGGGCTCCATGCATTTTTTGTTTTCTGGGTTTTTACCAATAACTTTTGATAGAAAGGAGATATTTTACACTGGTTTTCTACATTGCATTCTGCTGGAAATTCCACATCCAACGGTATATAACATAATGGAGTTACTCCTAACCACTGCAATTTTAGCGCGTCACCCCCCTAGTGTGCATCACACCCCTCTTGCACGAAATCCGGTGCGGCCCACACCCCCCTAGTGACACCACTGCTAACTATTACCTGCTGCTTTTTGGCTTTTCCCCCTGATTGGCCATGGGGTGAAGCTTTTTTTGCCTACCCCTAACTGTCCCCTTGGGGTTCTTGTTGGTCTTTCAGCCAGGTTGGCCGTGTCTGGCAGGGTATTGCGGGAACTGGAGGAGAAGTAGGGAACCGGTGTCTACCTTCAGGCAAACAACAGGCTGGGTTAAGGCCAGTGCTGAGCCCCAAGGCTTACCCGGATCAGGGGCAGCCTGGCTTGACCCTGGAATGGAATTGGGATGCTCACCTTCGTAGTTCCCTGGCTCAGGGTGGGCAGAACAATTCAGCTGGCTGGACCCTGCTTCCAGGGGTTGGTGATGAAGAACCTGGGGGAGCCTTGGGCGAGCTCAGGTTCTGAGTCAAGGTGGTTCTCCCAAAAGAGGGCTCATATAGGAACTGTCTCTTCCTAGTTAGGTGCCCGCACTAAAGGGGGGTGGAGTATAGGCAGGACCTGTTGCATTGCACCAATCGCTGCCCTTGTAATGGAATAAATCATGGCCCTGTTTCAACCATGTCTTTTGTGTCACGCATGTTTGTGGGGGGATACCTGGGCAAGTGGCTGGCTCCATAAAATAGGAGAGACCATGTTGTATAGTGTTTAGAGTGCTGGACTAGGATCAGGATGATCCAGCTTCCTACTTCCAATCAGCTAGAAACCTTGTTGGGTGATCTTGAACCTAACCTATCAGCCAGGTGTGTTGCAAGGGTAGCAGTGGTCAAGGAGAATCACATACTCTACCCTGAGCTTCTTGGAGGAAAGGCAGGATAAAAGGATACTAAATCATATGGGGCAGCATAAGGATTCTGTATATACATGTTCTTGCTTATTGGATTGAGTCTGGCTTGGGAAAGGGTCAGTTCTGATTATGTGCACAAAAAACCGCTATCTTCCATTTTTTAAAAAGAGAAGAGGAAAAAGACTGTACATTGACTGAGAACATCTGTAAGAATCAATCTGTATTCCAACTCTGTCTAATTCTTGCATTAATTACTTTATCACATGTAAATTAACTTAATATTATCCTTTAAAGATTTTACATTTCTAGGACAAACTGTATATCCATCATTGTATGAAATATATTTCTTGGTGTCTGCAGCACTGAGGTGAAGATTGTACTATGAATTGTTTTTCAGTGATGCGACTTGCAGAATATGTGGGAGGAAGGATGCTTGGAACCTGTATGTCCTTCTTTGACTGTAAACAAGCTTGGTGGGAAGTGACATTTTATGCCAGGAGAGGAGTTTTGTATTTTCAATAACATGCAACAAATGTATCATGACTAGAGGCAGTCTAAAATGGTAGTTGTGAAATAAGACTGCCATAGCACGAAATTGGCCTTGCACAATGACAAAACACAGTATCCTGCTCAGTCATGGAATAACACTACCATGTACCTATTAAAGTGGCTGCGGAGCATCTGTGGGTCGTCTGCAGTGCTTCTGACTGTGTTTGTAAGCTCCGAACTCCCTCTAAGCTCTTTTGCTTTCACTGGCTGTAGAGTCTTCTGAGCATGCCTAGGAAAGTGCATGGAGCCCCATGGAAAGTGGAACTGAGCCACAATGCGCATTTGCTCTTGGTTAAGCAATTGTGCCTTTATCCATTGGAAAAGGCAGGCCAAGAGGAATGCAATGCCACCAGAGTGGTCCGAATCTGATGAACACAGATTCGGGAAGGAAGTCCCGCCCTCCAAGCTGATAAATATATTGAACCCTGTGGAAAGCGAAACGGAGCTACACATTTGTGTTTACTCATGAGTAAGCAAGTGTTTAATGGTTCCTCGCTACGTTGGTGTGTTTTTTTTCCTGCGCTTTGAACATATCAGTTTGTTTCCATAGCAATTCAGTGATATGTTCGATTCAGTTGGTTCAAGTTGCTATTAATTTGGCAATGTCTTAATTTGTTTGTTTGGCAGCGTTGGGTTCATTGACATTGTTCATACAAGTAGCATGCAAATTTTAAATGGCTCCTGTAAGTTTAATTCAAGTAGTTCTATGTAGTTCTGCTCTTCAGTGGGGTGTGTGAATGTGTATGTTATGTGCTTTATGCCTGTTTTATTCCTGTGACAGTCACAGGCATAATAACATATATATCACCTATATGACAGTAATTAAAGACTCGATAAAAATGCTTTAAAATTGATTAAAATATTAATTTGGAATAAAAACATATAACACCGCTTTCAGCCCTTTTGTTTTAGGATAACACCGCCATCCATGAAAAAATAAAACCGTTTTAGACTGCCTGTAATAAATGAGTGACTGGATATAATCCAAAATTCTCTATTGCAGGGGTGCCCAAGCCCTGGCCCTGGGGCCACTTGCGGCCCTTGAGGCCTCTCAATGCCGCCCTCAGGGAACCCCCAGTCTCCAATGAGCCTCTGGCCCTCGGGAGATTTGTTGGAGCCCGCACTGGCCCGACGTAACTGCTCTCAGAGTGGGGGCGACTGTTTGACCTCTCGCATGAGCTGTGGGATGAGGGCTCCCTCCACTGCTTGCTTTTTCACGTCTGCGATGCAGTAGCAGCAGCAAAGAAAAGGCCAGCCTTGCTTTGTGCAAGGCCTTTTATAGGTCTTGAGCTATTACAAGACCTTCATTTATTCATATAAGTTCATCTTTAATATATTCACTTATGTAAACATATGTAAATTTATTCAAATTTTAAACGTAAATTAATTATTTTCTTCCCCGGCCCCCGACATAGTGTCAGAGAGCTGATGTGGCCCTCCTGCCAAAAACTTTGGACACCCCTGCTCTATTGGGACTGTTATCCAATATTCTTGTGCTGCTGCTTTATTCAAAGTGAAAATGGCATTAACCACAAATCATGGTCCTTAATAACAGGCAAATCTTAACTGAAATGCAATTGCATGGAAATGGGCTGGCCCAAGACCTCTTGACATCTGCATGTGAAATGCTGTCCTCTTCTCCAGATGATATACCAACCTCTCCTCCTCCCACTCCCTGGATTGGAAAAGGAAGAAGGGGGTGGAACAGAAGAGGTAGTGTGGAGGTGAGGGGTGTTGGGCCAGGCACTCTAACCCAGCAGTCTTCAAACCTTGGCACTGTTGTGTTACCAAAAATCCTGCCCAGTTGTACGCGGTGCTTAGCATTCCGCCAAGCTGCTCCTTATCTTGCAAGCAAATCTCATCAGGAAGTCTCTCCAGCTGGCCCTTTCTGCCCTGAAATTGGGGCCTAGAGCCTGCTGGGGCAAGAGGCAGCAGGAGCTGCCCAGTTCGAACCCAGTGTGACTTCTTGATGAGATCACCTTAGGAGCTGATTTCCTCAGAGAAGATCAGAGAAGGAGCAGTTGCACAGAACAGTAAACACTGTGCACAATGGGGAAGGATTCATCCAGATGCTGGATCCAGGCTGGGGTTTGGTGCCTGCTCCTCTAACCCAGCACTCACCTCACCTCCACACTTCCTCTTCTGCTTCATCATACATCCTTTTTCCTCAGTCCAGAGAGTGGGATGAGAGCAGGAGCAGGAGGACCGATATGGAATGCCCCTTCCAATCTGCTGCCTGAGATGACTGCCTCAGTTGGCCTCATAAGTGGGCTGGCCCTGCAAGGGAAGACAGTTGCCTGTGACTTACCAAATTGTTTTCTTTCTTCCAGATACACTTTATACTGCTCTTCAGCCGACAAGGAAAATTAAGACTTCAGAAGTGGTTTATTACACTGCCTGAGAAAGAGAGGAAAAAGATCACTCGAGAAATTGTGCAGATTATTCTGGCTCGCAATCAAAAAACGAGCAGCTTTGTCGACTGGAAGGACCTCAAGCTTGTTTACAAAAGGTGTGAGTAGTTTTACAAGTCAGCCTTTTCACACAGTGAGGTTTGAGAAGAGCTGCACAATGTGAGGGAAGCTTGTACACTTTGAAAGCTTTCTTAACACCTTGTTGGTGTGAGAGAGCTGGATTATAAATCAGAGTAACTTTTCTGTCTTGACTGGAAGAACAAAGTTGGTTTCATTCATGCTTGTACTCTTAGCACTGAACCACTGCAACCATCTGCTATATCAATCTCTTGAAGGAAGTCAATATCTACTTAGTTTTGTGCCTTTCAAGGCAACCTGTGACAGGAAACATGGCATGCTCTCACTCTTCATTATATTGGCATGGCAGATAGCAAACATATTTCAGTATTAAGATCTTAATCCAAAATTTTAGTCTATGCCTCAGCATATCTACTCAGAAGTAAGGCTCTGTGTGATCAATGAGGCTTTCTCTCAGGTAAGGGTGCATAGAATTGCAACTTTCATTGGAATTGGTGATTGTAACAAATAATGAATGGCTAGAGAGTAAAGCATACTGTACTTAGATATAGTTATTTTAATGGATTTTTGCCTAGTTTTTCTATCCAAGATCTTCAAAGCAACTGAGAAGCCAGTTCTGCACGTTTGCTAGACCAGTGCAGGCCTCCTGCACCAAGTGTCATGAATGTGCTGTAAACTGCGTTCGTGATGACTCGTGAGTCAGCTAGGCTGGCGCAAGGATGTGTACTGGTGTGCCAGCACCAGATCCAATGGTGGCAACGGTAAGCTTGTGCCGGCCCAGGCAGGCCAGCACGGGGTGAGAAAGGGTAGTGGGAGGCAGAATGGGAGTGGGAAAGGGGCATTTGGGCAGGGGGAGGGCAGTGTGGGAGGAGGATCAGATCCAGGGTGGGGGTGGGACTGGCTGCAGCGGCACAGGCTGTATCCTAACCTCCATATCTGGCCCAAGCACATACTGCTTGGTTTTGCGCCAGTGATTTGCCCCATGGGGGGGGGGGGCTAGAAGGCAACTTGGGGTAAGGGAATATTTTCCCCCTTAATCTGTGTAGTACTCCAGCCACCTTCTGACTCTGTCTGTCTGTTCCAATGCAGTTAGGATTGGGCAGGTAGAAAAAGTACACTACAACAGAACAAATCTGTGAAATACACCTTCTTTTTCTTAGGCTACAGTCCTATACACCTTGTCCTGTAAGCCCTATTGAACACAATGAGACTTCTGAGTAGACATGCATAGAACTGTGCAGTAGGTTACATTTCTGAGCCTTCCCCCAAGGTGCTCAGGATGGCTTACAAGGACATTCCCAACCTTTTTAGCCTCACAACAGCCTTGTGAGGCAGGTTACATTGAGAGAATAGTGATTAGCCCATGAGCTTCATCCATGAGGGGGGAATGACTCTGCTGCTCGTACTTGGATAGTCCTGCCATACACAAAATAAGCCACGTTGTAAATTGAGTTGCATCAAGTGCGCATCAGTAGATCAACATCTCTAAAAAATGTCCACCAGCAGTAAAACATTTTTTGGAATAAAGTTGCTTTTAAATGAATGAAATCCAAGTTTCTGTGAAGATTTTAACAGTCCAACCCTGAGCATCTTTATTCATAAGTGAGTCCCATTGTATTCATTGGAGATTACTGTTTGGTAATCGCGCCTAGGATTGCAACATCCATCTGGTTGAGTTACATGGGACTTTAGAGGGTTGATCTTTCTCTGGACTGTGACCAGGGGATTCCACTTGGTCTTTTACTAAACTGAATATATTCCAATTTGAAGAGGAAGTGCAGAAATATTTAGCATTCTGAAGCCATCTATATGAATAATGTGTGACCAGAAAAAAATATAGAGAAGGTACCGAAGAAGTATTTCAAGTATAGAGGATAATTTTTGCAAACACATGGAAGTAGTATAATAAAGTTATTTTCTGTGGGCACATGTTAATTTTCTCTCTCTGCCAGTATGAAGCATAACCAAAAATTAGTCAATAGAAGGCCAGAAAAACATGAATACTAGTTTCTGTGGGTGAATGTAGTTCTTTCACAGAGGATGGGTTCAAATGTAATTATACTACATTGTTAAACCACACTTTAGTGTAACTAGCATAACGCTGGCTGCTCCCCTTTGATCCTCCCCCTTCCATGAAGGGAGGGAATTTGTGTGCAAACTTGACAAATCATACTTTGTTCTAACTACCGTATTTTTCGCTCCATAAGACACACTTTTTCCCCCCAAAAAAGTGGGGGGAAAAGTGTGTGCGTCTTATGGAGTGAATACTGCAAAAAAACAAACAAAACAAAACAAAAACAAACAAACAAAAAACTCTGCCCCCGGCCCCGCCCCCTGCCTGCTCCGCTCTGCTCACCTTCCCAGGAAAGTGTGGGTGGGGTGGCAGTCTTGCTGAGCAAGCCCTCCTGTCTACTCAGAAGTAAGTCTCAGAGTCACTGGGGCTCGCTCCCAGGGAAGCGTGGGTGGGGTGGCAGTCTTGCTGAGCAAGCCCTCCTGTCTACTCAGAAGTAAGTCTCAGAGTCACTGGGGCTCACTCCCAGGAAAGCGTGGGTGGGGTGGCAGTCTTGCTGAGCAAGCCCCTAGAGCAGGGGTGCTCATTATGTCGATTGAGAGCTACCAGTCAATCTTCAGGCGAAATGAGTCAATCGCAGGCTTCTCTCCTGTCCAAGCATCCCTAGGAGTGAGCCCCTGGCAGGCTTGTGAGCCCAGGGAGGGAGCCTAGGGAGTGAGTCCAGGGAGCCCAGGGAGTGAACACCTGACGGATCTGTGTGCAAGGGGTTTTGAACTGGTCTTGCTGTGATGTCTATACAGAGATCTTCCCTCCCCCACACCTTTCCCCTGCTTTTGCACTGGTATGTATGGAGATCTGCCCCCCCCCCCGTATTGGAATCCAGGAAGATCTGGTAAGGAGGTAGATGTGGTGTCAGCAGTGGCCCCTTTAAGGGTAAGGCCTGGGCATCCAGCAGAGTGTGCTGCACAGCTACAGCCACTGGAAAGCAATAGGGCCCTCAGGGATATAAGGAATACCAGAGGCAGAAAGGGTTTGTGAGTTTTGAAGGAGTGCAGGTTGGAGGTAGGAGAGGAGACTGACTGGGTTTATTGAATTTGGAATCTGACTGTGGATTGTGACTGGACTTGGATACCCTGATGGATTTGACTGACCTACCTGGAACCTGACCTTGGACTGTAATTTGGCTTATTGGCTCTGGACTCTGATTTGGTAACTCTGATTGATGGGACTGGTTTACTTGGCATCTGTGGACTGGAACTAGACTCACTTTTGCTTGCTGCACTGGTGAGTTGCACAAGGGGGACTGATCAGCCTTAAGCAGGCACGAGGCCCAGTGGTTTGGAATTTGGCAGAACATCATTGTAGCAGAAAGATAATGTGATCCCCTGTTTGTGTGCACCTGCTTTTGTGAGCTTCATAAATTCTGACTCTAGCGATGATGAGTTCTTGGGGTTTCCAGAAAACTAGAGTACTCAAACCTTTAAGTCTCTCCATTTGTTAATGACAGTGATAATGGTTCTTAATGCCACTGTTGACTGCTGTTCACTTTACATGGTTCAAATGTTATTCTGTTATAGTTTATTAAATATTTTATTACACTATTTGGTTCAGAATATTTTTTTCCTTGTTTTCCTCCTCTAAAAACTAGGTGCGTCTTATGGTCAGGTGCGTCTTATGGTCAGGTATAAAGCGAAAAATACGGTACATTTTGTAAGCAAACCAGGGTTGTACACCTATTTTAAGCCAGGGTCAATAGCAGAAAATGTCCTGACCTCGTATGTCAAGTAGGGTGGGGGTGTGTGTGTGTGCAACCCTGCATTATAATTTAGTGATACTGTTGAATTTTACTTACAGCCCTCCAGGTTCTGAAAAGCTGTTGTCTGCATCATTGTTAAAGCTAGCATCTGTATGACAGTACAGTGCAAAAGAAGCAATTTCAGGCTAGCAAGGAACACAGAACTGGGAAGAAGACTTTGCAGTGATGAAGCTTTTATTTCTGACTTCATAATAATAATGACCGTTATCTCTGATTATTACACTCAATTCTTGCTACTTCTGCCTATTCATGATGATGGCAATCTTCTTGTTGCAGCAGTGTGCAAGTTGGGAGCACTTAGATGGAAGTACTAATTAAACAAGGGCTCTTCTCCATGCTTTTAACTCATCATGTGTAAACCCACTGAATAAAAATTTGTTCTTGGGGGATAATGGATTGCATAATCAAGCCCTAAGTATTGGTTAACCACCTCAATATTATTCTGATATCTTTCATTTTAGGTATGCTAGTTTATATTTTTGCTGTGCAATAGAGAATCAAGATAATGAACTCTTGACCCTAGAGATCGTCCATCGTTATGTAGAGCTATTGGACAGATATTTTGGCAATGTAAGTGTTCCCCCCCCCCCAATTAAGTAGAGCAATTTCTACTTTCCTGACCAGGTATCTCTTGTTCCTCCTGTCCACAGAATGTTGGGCTATACTCTAAGGAATTTTTCTTTGGGATAGCAAGTTTGTGGTTTCATATTTTCCTGAAGAATATTCTATTTTAACTGAGAAAACTCTGCCAAAATATTGGTCTCACTGGTGTTCCTATCATCACTGTACGCCTTCAGTATGTCAAAGAATGTGTTGTGGAACCTACATTGTTAATAGGTACTTTCTTGTAATCTTCAGCCTCAAAGTAACTTTCTCTAATATTGGCTGCTTGGCATGTTAAGAATGAACTAGACATGGGATTGGGAGAGCCAAAATGGGGCCTCTTGCTTTCCTACTCCCCACAGAGGTGAAAGCAGCTGCAGGAGGAGGGCTAAATCAGATCAGGGCTCCCGGTCCCAACATTCCAGTCCACCCCCCTCCAACCATGGAGCTGCTTTATCCTATGTGACAGGTACCTGGCTGCAGTTTGATCATGAGGTGTCGTATTCATCTGTAGCAAGGTGCCTTCATTGTAGTTTCTATTGCCACCTGGAGAACATATATGAACATTATGGTATAGTGATTGTCCTCATTTCTTCAAATAAAGTAGAGCCTTTACAAAAAAAAAAAAAAAAAGGCAAATTATACATTATGCTAGAGCTCCATGATTGGAACTTTGTACATTTTAAACATTGCTCCAGTTCTTCTCTAGTTCCAACATGGTGCATTATCCGTCTCTTTTTGTTTCTACTTTGTCAAAAAGTGAAAGCATACTTAAGAAATAACTATTAAGTTCTACACATGCATATTGGCTTATCTCTGAAGGAAGCACTATAATGTCACTTCACTTTAAAATGGTCTTCATGCTACACTCTTTATGATGTGCACAAATTTTATATTTGCATTCACTATCTGCCACAAGGGTGCACACACAGAACAGCCTTTGGACAGTCTTTCCCATGCTCTGTGTTATAAGCTTGTGCCTGAATGTGTTTTTTCTTGTATTAAAACCTTACCAGGTGTGTGAGCTAGATATTATCTTCAACTTTGAGAAGGCCTATTTTATTCTTGATGAGTTTCTAATGGGAGGAGAAATACAAGAAACATCCAAAAAATCTGCTGTGAAAGCCATAGAGGATGCTGATATGTTACAAGAGGTAAGATGAGGAGAGGAAACAAGAAAAGGAGATCCTCTCATTTCTACTCTTTGTATCTTGTTCAACTCAAAGTTTTATGGTTTTGGCCATAGGCCAGCACAAAATGAAACATGCACAATCCCAGGAATGCAGGACAGAAAATAAGTAATGCAAAAAGTTGTATACAGTCATACACAAAATACGTTTGTTAGTCTTGAAGGCGCCACAAAGTAAAAATAGATAATTTAAAAGAAATGTCTTTAAAACAATCTACAACATGCATATTGATATGAAAGCCTTTTGAGTTCTCTGATGCCAATGCAAATAAATTTTTCTCTGTAACATGCACGGGTGGGTTTGCAAATAAAATTTCTTTTCTACTGACAAAGCCAAAAAATGAAACAAAGTGGGAAAAGAAGAGGGGGACAAAGCAGAAGAGGAAAGGCAGGGGAGAGGAGAGACTTGCTAGGCTCCTCTCTCCTTTCCTCTTGTCCACACTTCCTCTTTCACTTTGTCCTCCTCTTTTTTGATCTAGTGAGAAAGAGGGGTTGGCACATCACCAGGAGAGGGGCAGCAACGTTGGGCATGTTGCCTCAAGTACCAGTAGGTCTTTTGTCAGTCTTGTTGATATCCTTATTATCTTTCAGTGCAGTCCTACACATGTTTACTCAAAAGTCCCATCAAAATCACTGAGACTTGTTGCCAAGTGAAGTTGCATAGGATTGCTCTGCCTTAGGTCTTAGCCGCTTTGGCTATTATATGTTATAACTGCGCTGGTTGTCGGGCAAAAAGGCAATTGTTACAGCGTGATTTCCTTTTGTATTAAGCTTCAAAATTCTAAGCACTTGGCTCAAATTATTAAGCAGAAGTGCTATTTACCTTGGAAGGTAAATGAGTTGCTCACACCGTTTTTTAAATGCTTGATGGAGCGTTTGGTTCAGTCTTTTGAATGTAGGAAGGGGGGGGGAAGGCCTAGCTACTTTTTCAATTTGTTTTGTGCAAAAAGTGGGAACATAAAGGACCAGCCTGATAACTTTAAAGCCCACTAAGTTGTTCTGGCACCTTCAATTTCGGTCAAGTAATAAACCTTGCAGTAACTCATTTGAGAGAATAAGCCTTTTATTCAGAAATCTGTTTTCCCCCTTCCCTTAAGCTATAAAGTCCCTTGAACATAAACTGAAAATACCATGAACAAATAAACACTAAAAATAGGTTTTGCTCTGGGCAGTCTTGTTCTGCTCATGAAGATTGGTAAAGCTGGTTAGGGACAAACAGTGCAGTTAAGCCAGTGGTATGTAGTGCTTCACTTATGGGGCCATGTAGTTAATGATACAGCATGAAGACCTCGCCCTAACCAGTTTCAGGCTGATGTAGTGATTACAATTGCCAGCTTGTTTATGACCAGAGCAAATGGGCAGTTCGATTTAGTCCAGAAAGTATTGTGTCTGCGCCTAAGGGCCAGTTTAAACAATACAGTTCTTGTCCACAGAAATGCATGGTTGTCCCAGGTGTGAGCTCACATGGATAAAAGTCATGGGTGATCTAAATGGGCAATTCTGGAACTGGCCACCAGTGATTTTTTTCCTGGACAAAGCCATGATCACAGGATGCCTGCTCAGGCATTACATAGTCTATGCGTAATTTGTTATAATTGAGTTAACAACTTTTTGTTTGTTTTTGTTGTTGTTGCAGACAATGGAAGAATACATGAGCAAGCCTGCCTTTTAACTAGAACCTACAGAAGCAGAAGAAGATGCTGCATACTTTGTATATATATCTGACAGTATATTTTGGAAACATAAAAAACCTCCATGAAGTTCCTAAAGGGATATGTCCATATACAGTCAAAATGAAGGTCAACTGAAGTAGCTCATATAAAGTAGCATGTAACATGAAGTATACGCATGAAGTAGCGTATGTATATTAAACTTTCTATAAATTTTTTAAAGCTTAATCTAACCGTTCTGGCTGTCTAGATTGAATGTCTTATTTTTAGGACAATTCTTAGTTACCAACTTTTGTAATTCTTAAAAATTGATACTAGAATACTTGAAGAAGATATTTATATGACTTTGGGTCAGGTTCTGACCTATTCAGTATAATTTTGTATTAAAGCCATTTATTTTGGAATGTGATCATTTTTCTGGATTAATAATAATGATTTTGCAAAAACTTCAGGTGTTGATGGATTCTGATTTTCAAATAATTCTGACGGCAGTCTTCTACTCCAAGCAGTCTGAGTTAATGGATTTGTAAATGCGGGTGTTCATATCAAGAGTGTCAACACATTACAGGCCTGTCATACATCAATTTTGCAGAAGTAACTTTAAACTAGGAGCATGCATTCAGTTGGGGGTGAATGGAGAAATGAGATAAACCTAACCCCTTTTGTTCAATTTGGCATCCTTACCAAGCTGACACAAAGAAATCCCAAATGAGCAATGAGTCATTTATCTGCTCAGGTCTTCTTTATTCCATTGTTTTTTCCCCCAGCCCAGTGGTTCCCAAATTGTGAGCTGTGGCTCCCTGGGGAGCTGAGTAAACCAGCCAGGGGAGCAATGGAATCTTTGTGAAAAACCTGCCACCTTATACAATGTATAGGTTTGTATCCCTAATGGTGAGGCATGACCAATGGCCTAGTAGGTCAAGGGAGCAACCAATCAATAAAGTTTGGGAACCATTGCCCTAACCTTCTACAGCAGCTAGAAATTGGGGGGGGGGGGAGAACAGTGAGTTGAGAAATTGACAAACTCTCTAGTCTTCCATGTGGATGCATTCTAGTCAAGAGTATCCCAAGAATCTGTCAAAACTCCTTGGAGAAATGTTACATTACAGAGACAGGGTTTTGGGGTGGGAGGGGCATGTCTTGGCTTTAACTGGAGAATTTAATTTGAGGTCCTTTCCATACTGATCCACCATCTTATCCCACTTATTCCTTCTTGTTCCATCAGATTATTCAACTAGTGGCTTTCATAGTGCAGGAGGGGTTAGAGTTTCCCTTAGGAGGGCCAGTATTAATTCTTTAGAAATAGTCTTTCCAAACAAGTTACCCCAGTCCAGGTCGGGCATCCCATATCCACGGTGCTAAGGACCAGAAGTGCTTAGGATATCGGACTTTTCCATATTTTGGAATACTTGCATGATCAGTGCAGCTATTCTTTCCCTGAGATCAGCCACTTTTTACAGAGATCAGTGCAACCATCTGTACAGTAAGGTGGACCAGAACAGTACTGTAGAGATCAGTGCAGCCGCTTTTTCCCTCCTCCTGCCAGTAAAGGTGGGGATGAGGGCAGGTAATTAGCAAAATAAATGTGACTGCAGATCAGGTGGTGGGCAGGCTGCACTGGTTGAAGGCAGAAAGTAATCGAGACCAGTGCTATTGCCAATCAGCCGATCAGCACAGCAGCGGTCGTACTAGAACAGGTCTCACTCTCCCAGTGAGGCCTCTTCCAGAAGTCCCCAGGGCAGGCATCCTGGTGCGGTAAGTCCTTTCCCTTGTTTTTTGCCTTAAAACATCATGTTGGCACTCAAAAATATTGCATTCTTCAGAATACTTCAGATTTCAAAATTCCAGATATGGGATGCCCAACCTGCATTCCAGTCCTTGCACTCTCTGCATAATACTTTTTCTTATTAATTAATTAATTAATTAATTAATTAATTAATTAATTAATGCCGATAGTGTTAATTAATTAAAGCCGTTATGGGGCTTTTCTTTTCCTTCTCAGGCATGTCAGTATGAGTTTGAAACCTATTTGTTTTAGTAGTTTTTTTCTCAACACATCATTCCAGTATTCAAGTCCTTGCTTTCTTTGCATTTTATCATTTATTTGGGGACACCTTCTGTTGCCTGACCCACAGCCCAATCCTATCCACACTTTCCTGGGAGTAAGCCCCATTGACTCTAATGAGACTTCTGAGTAGACATGCATAGGATTGGGCTGCCAATCTCCTGACCCACTTTCAATTTCTTAAAAAAAAAAAGTTAGACACCCATTTTTAAAGGAAATTTACATCATCAAATTTACTAAAGTTTACATCATCATGCATGACAAGTAAATATTTAGTTCTGTTATACACATTGCCACCTTCACATGAGCCATAACTTTTTTTGCCTCTGCTACCTAAATTCTGGTAAGAGAGTAAGTGCTTTTAGCATAATACTGCTCTTTTTGAAAAATACAGTAACTTTCCTTCTCTCTATGTTTGCCATATTGATGTCAATGTGATATTTCTATGTGGGGGGGGGAGGGAGAGAGATGGATGAATGTACGTTATAGTAGCTTATAAATAGCTATAGATTAACATTTGGTGTGTTAAACTGTGTAGGTGCTTGTGCATGACTTGGAAAAGCAGTCCATGTTAAAGAAAACAAAGGAAGCTGGAAGTCAACAAGACTGGATGAGTGATTAAGCAAATGTAGGACTGCAGTAGATATTTTTGGTGACAACACACTGATATGCCCTTAGGGTTCTGAAAAAAAGAAGAAGCTCAAGTGTGGCTGGAACACAGTTGAACTGTGGATCGCAGAAATTGGAAGTGATGAAGTCACCAGTCCTGGTCTCTAAAAACAGTTACTCTGTCATAGCACAACTCCTCAAAGGCTCATCCCTCCTGATCTACTGTGAGTCTCCCACGTTAGACAGGTCTCTTAATGACCTTAGACTTTGTCCTTCTAATATATCCAGCATGAGCAAACATGTGTAGGGGTTGGCCCATGTGCATTCAGTTGAATAGCTGCATGATGAGGATATGTAAGCACACAAAGGGCACTCTCCCTGCAATGGGCAATCCTGCTATTCTAGGCTTCTAGATCATGTGGAGGGTTCTCTCCACACTGTGGGCTAAGAGCACTTGTGCACTTGTCTCCCCCATGCTACGCATTTCAAATACTATTAATACTATTTAAACTGTGCAGTGAAGGGCAGATGCGCTTCAATGTCAGTAAGTGTAAAGTCATGCACATTGGGGCAAAAAATCAAAACTTTAGATATAGGCTGATGGGTTCTGAGCTGTCTGTGACAGATCAGGAGAGAGATCTTGGGGTGGTGGTGGACAGGTCGATGAAAGTGTCGACCCAATGTGCGGCGGCAGTGAAGAAGGCCAATTCTATGCTTGGGATCATTAGGAAGGGTATTGAGAACAAAACGGTTAGTATTATAATGCCGTTGTACAAATCTATGGTAAGGCCACACCTGGAGTATTGTGTCCAGTTCTGGTCGCCGCATCTCAAAAAAGACATAGTGGAAATGGAAAAGGTGCAAAAGAGAGCGACTAAGATGATTACGGGGCTGGGGCACCTTCCTTATGAGGAAAGGCTACGGCGTTTGGGCCTCTTCAGCCTAGAAAAGAGACGCTTGAGGGGGGACATGATTGAGACATACAAAATTATGCAGGGGATGGACAGAGTGGATAGGGAGATGCTCTTTACACTCTCACATAATACCAGAACCAGGGGACATCCACTAAAATTGAGTGTTGGGCGGGTTAGGACAGACAAAAGAAAATATTTCTTTACTCAGCGCGTGGTCGGTCTGTGGAACTCCTTGCCACAGGATGTGGTGCTGGCGTCTAGCCTAGACGCCTTTAAAAGGGGATTGGACGAGTTTCTGGAGGAAAAATCCATTATGGGGTACAAGCCATGACGTGTATGCACAACCTCCTGATTTTAGGAATGGGTTAAGTCAGAATGCCAGATGTAGGGGAGAGCACCAGGATGAGGTCTCTTGTTATCTGGTGTGCTCCCTGGGGCATTTGGTGGGCCGCTGTGAGATACAGGAAGCTGGACTAGATGGGCCTATGGCCTGATCCAGTGGGGCTGTTCTTATGTTCTTATGTTCCTCCAAACCACTCTCCCTGCAATTATGCAGTGGAACAATTGCATACCCACTGGGGAAGAGACTTACAGCCCGGTCCTAGCCACACTTTCCTGGGAGTAAGCCCCATTGATTCTAAAGGGACTTACTTCTGAGTAGACATGCATAGGATTGGGCTCTTACTAATAATATTAACAGTATTTATGTACTGCTTTTCAGCGAAAAGTTCATAAAGTGGTTTACAAAGAAAATCAAATAACTAATGACTCTCTGACCCAAAAGGACTCACAATCTAAAAAAATGTGCTAACATACTAGCACATGCTCCTACTTCATACAATTTTAAAGGATTGTGGATATATGGTCTGTCTGCACCAGCTTTATGTTCCTGCTTCTCGTATACACACATCCACACACTCTGGATATGTTGTGAGAACAGGACTGTAGGTGAGCACCTCCAAACCATGAGTTTAGGAGACTTCAGTTCTCATTTGTCTTCCTGTACTCTCTTATGGATGAATGTGCTCAGTACCAAATGAGAATCAAATGAACAGATTCTTGGTGTGCAGCCAATAGTCCTGATTGTTTATCACTTAATACCAAAGGGAGATTTGGAAGCAGTGGCGTAGCTAAGGGAGTGCAGGGGGTAGCAGTTGCACCGGGCATCAGGCTTTAGGGGGGCAACAAGCTGAGCTTCACACTAGTGATCAAAATTGTGAAAATCTTGGTATGTATGAATAATACCATCATGTTACATATCACGGGAAAGGTAATTTTATGCTGAATGCAATGAAATAATCGGCACTGGAATATCAGTTTTCTGTCAAAAGTTATGGCCAATTAACCAGAAAATGAAAACACAACTGACTTGTGAAACAAAAAGTGGATTTGCTTAACTCCAAACTGACCTATGAGACTGTTTGTTCTGAGTGCCAATGAGATGCTGTTATGATTCAGCATGGAACAAATAACTTTTTATTTATTTACTTAATGAAATTTGATTTTGTCATGCGGGGGAGGCTACAAAATCTTCTTTGACAGATAGTTGCAGATAGATGCCTTAGCTATGCCACTAACTGGGGGGAGGCAGCAGAGCAAATGGGTGGTGAGCTGCTGTGGGGAGGAGGTGGGTTCCTCCCAATTTCCACTTTTTAAAAAGCCCAGGCGTGACGTCACTTCTGGTTATGACATCACTTCCGGGGCCACATTTTGAGCTTGCCACTGGGTTACAGGATCATTAGCTACACCACTGTTTGGAAGCATCCTATACTTCAGTCTTGCTCTGGTGCATTTGCCTTCTTTAGCTTGCCCTATCTCTAGGCATGGCCTCCTAGTCTACAGTAGACTTGACAGAAGTTTAGAAAGGCCAAAGTATTCTCTTCAATCATTGTTCTAGCATTAGCAGCTGAAACAAACGGAAATGGATCCTTCAAGGTAAGACCAAGTGTGCAACATCTTGTATGTGATATACAGGCACCAAAGAGTCCCAAGGGCAGTACTTCAAGAGCAAAGAAAATTGCCTCTGTAACTGACTACATACTAGAGAGAGTTGGTTGTTGTGATGGAGAGAGAATTTTCATATGTTTCTCTCCCATACTGTTCAAGGAGCAGCAATATAGTACGAAAGGTTCCAGATAGCTCAGCTAGAGTTCGTTTATTTTATAGGGGGAAATTCTGGTCTATGTGAATTCTGAAATGTTATTCTGCAAGTGAAATGCTATTTTGAGAGAAGTAGCTGACTTAGGGCCAATCCTATTGAGTTTTCCAGTGCTAGTGCAGCTGTGCCAATGGGGCATACACTGCATCCAGTGGTGGGAAGGCAGTCACAGAGACCTCCTCAGGGTAAGGGAACATTTGTTCTCTTACCTCACAGCTGCATTGCAGCTGCACTGGTGCTGGAAATTTGGATAGGATTGGGCCCTCAGAACCCAATCCTACTGACAGGCTCTGCCAGCACTGCACCAGCCCTGGATGTTACAAAAGTGCTTTTGGCACCCAGCGAGTAAGCGGCGCTGGTAGGAAGGCCTGCATCATCTCTCAGGCACTGCATCCCACCTGTTGCTGGGACAGGTAAAGAGGTAGGTAGGAGCAGGTAGGTCTTGCACCGAGCAGTGGATGGGTGGAATTCTGGAGGTAGGGAGGAGGGGTATCTGGGTGGGTGGATTGGTGGTAGATTGGGCCCTAGAGGGGGCAGGGGCAGCAGCAGTGGAGAAGGCCTCCGCCACAGCCTAACCCCCATCCTCGGTCTGCCAGTGTTACACAGGGCTACTTGGTTCTGTGCCAGCTAAATAGCTGGTGCTGATCTGAGTAGACCCATTGAGCAGGCTGGGGCGCTACACAGGGTAAGGGACTAAATGTTCCCTTACCCCAAAGAGACCTTTCACCTGCTTGAATCCAACGCTGGATACAGCATGGGCCTACTGTGCCAGCATTGGATAGGATTGGGCTGCCCATCTGTTGTAGCAGCACCTTGAAGACTAACAAACATCAGTGAATGTGTTTGTCTGTAAGGTGCCACAAGACTATTCTTTTTTTCCTGTGAAAGGTTGTTTGAGCAAGGCTTTGGTGTTGTGTGGGGATGTGGCAGGTTGGCCACACCATCAGCTGACCTCACCATCTCCATCCATCTTGGAGTGTGCATGCATTGACTACAGAACTGTTGACAGTGAGAGGCTTGGTTGCCTTTGCAAATGTTTGTCATATAAGTGGATCTTTTTTATATTGCTGGAGATTGTAGCCTTATCTCAGTGATCCCAATGCCTACATGGAAGGCACCTTGTTAGCTGGTAAGTGTACAAAGGGATATTAGCATTTCATGCTATCAGCTCAACACGACAAGAATCCACTACAGCAAGTGATGGTTTCAGAATGTGAACATCTGCAGTTTATCTTCCAGATTATCTTCCAGATTATCTTCTGGTGCAATGGACACAGGATAAACACAGCCCTGATCATTCTGCCCTGGCTCTGTCATCCCATCCATAGACTGCTATGGTAAAAGTGGGCTAGGTTTGTCTCAGAGGATTCTCCTGTCATTAACACGTTTCAGTTTTAAAAAGGGTTTTGATGTTGAATGTCATGGATATTTCAGAGAGCTACAAATATAAGTAGGCTTCATAACAAATTGTTAAAAATTGAATGGGATATAGTTGTGTTTGCAACCATATACGTACAGGTATAACCTAATTATCCATGGCTTTTTTACCTGTGATTTTATCTCAATGTGATGAGAAGGGCCCTTTAAATCAAAGGAAAAAAGACATTTAACAATAGCCTCATTAATGGGGGAGAGGGCAAGCCTCATTAATGGGGGAGAGGGCAGCTGGCTGAAATCCATCAATCATTCCTCTGCAATCATTCCTCCCTTCCCCTTGCGTGAAAGAATGCAAGTCATTATCACCTCCTCCATTCTTTCCCTGTGGGGAAGGGAGGGGTCACTGCTTCAGAGTGAAGCCTTTCTAAGTGCCTGGAGAGAGACTGATTGCCTCTGTGTGCATTACAAAAGGTCAACAAGGCTATTTTAAAATTGCTGAGCAAAAGGACATTGTTTTTAAAATGAATTTGCTTTAATTTGATTTTTGCCATCCAAGGGAGTTCTGGGGGAACCGTCTCGAATAACGAGATTCAACCTGTACATAACGTATGCATGTGTATGCATTTTGTTAGAAGAATGAGGGGGGAAACTCCTGGAGAGATGATATTCTGGGTGAGGTTTAAAATCAAATACCCATGACTAAAAATCCAGCAACCGCTAATGTAACATAACTGTTAAGAATGCAGATATTCTTTGTGCATGGGTCTTCATTCATTCATTCATTGGTTTGCATCTTTCCTGTACATTGCAGACCAAAGTGACTGAATATATCTGAACCATTCTCTGTTTCTCTCTGTGCTCTCTTTGCTTGATCAAAATTCTCCCTGACTTCATCGTTAAGTGAACTCTCATCTGAGGGTTCTGTTTTGTTCAAACAGATTTCATTAGTGCCCTCCACGTTGACTCTTCCGCAAAAAGCTCTTCATACCTAACATCTCTTGGAAAAGTTATGCGTTGCATTGTTTCAAAACATAATTTCCTCTCAGAGGGTTTGCAAAGGTGAATAGCTGCCTTCTGAGACATCAGCAATGGAGAGTGTGAGCAAATCTCACTGTAGCCAGCAGCATGCATGCTATTGGGCAAGGTCGAAGTAAAAATACCATCCAATCCATCCATCCATTCATGTCTTCTGTAATTTGGAACAAACAACGTAGCTGTTTTCAAAAGGCCAGAAGATCTCCTAGATAATACCAATGAAAGAATCGAGTTCAGAGTCCACATAAAGGGTGGCATTTTTTGAACAGCAGAACGACTCAATTCTACTTCATTCCTTTTGCCTGCTGTCATGGAAACCTGTGGGCATGGAGAATGACTAATGAGGTACAGGCTAAGAGAAAAATGTGCCTGTTGCAGAACAGACCTTAGAGGAAACTGGCAATGTATATATAATGACATAGGAAGTATAGTTGTTAGCTGG
The DNA here is from genome assembly GCF_035046505.1 of Tiliqua scincoides. NCBI lineage: Eukaryota > Metazoa > Chordata > Lepidosauria > Squamata > Scincidae > Tiliqua > Tiliqua scincoides. The sequence goes on along the minus strand of NC_089823.1, from coordinate 206,534,028 downwards.
TTCATTTATTAAACCATGCAAAATGCCCCAGGAGAATATGTTGTCTTCTCCAGAACATTCCAAGTTTTGAGTCCAAAGTATTGGTATTTTGTACTAAAATTCCCTCTCCTCCCATTTTGCATGCAGATGGCCCAAATTCCATAACGGGGCACAATATAAATATGGATGTTTTATTCTCTATTAACATATTTTTTAAAAAAAATAGATTTTTCTGTTTTAAAGAGAAGGAGCAGAGAAATGTGGCCAAGGCTTATGGGAGAAAAGTTAATGAGAGAATAGGGAAGGGTGGATTAAAAGCTGATAGGGAACTAAAGTCATAGTTACCAGGCAAAAAAGAAATGGAGTTTACCAAATCTTAGACTAGGAACAACTATAGAAAATCTCCAAGGAACATTTAATAGTTATCCTTCAGACAAGTACTAATCAAACCCAGTCCATTTTAAGGACATAGTAGTTTTTTTTTTAAACCAAGGGTAATATGAGTTTATGGGTAATTCACTCAAAATTAATAGACAAACTGTGTTGCATTAAATTAAAATCTTAATTAAAATACGTGTTGTACCAATATACGTATAATAATTCAGCGAGATTGATTTGCATGTAAACCTGGCTGAAGGTTTCTGCTAGTGAATTTTTCCTTTCCAAGGGGATACAGAATGGCATGCTTGCAGGTTTACATCTGGTTGTGAAGTTCCATTGAGATGCACATCTGAATGGGTAGATCCAATCAGATCCCATCTACATTGCAGAGTTTGGCTGGAGTCATGCATTTACATCTTTTTGAACAGAGCTGCGAATATGGGTTTCCACCAGCTGCCTTCAGCTACTATTCACATTAGGTATGACACTTGTATTGAGCTATTTCTGGATCAAGGCCTACATGGGAATTTACAAAACCCAAAACATTTATGATTTTAAAAAAACAATGGCCGCCTATAACTTTATGAAAGTTTATATGCAGTGACAGTCAGTTGAAAAGTTTTATTTGCATTGATAGTATTGTACTAGTACTTATTTTAGTGATGCTGTTGAACATTATCTGAACACAACTTGGAAAAAGAAACTGACAGATTTGCAATGCTTATCTCCAGTATGAGTCAAGCACTACAATTCAAAATCTGAGCTGGAGTTCCAGGTCCTAGATACCACTGCTGAGATTTGTAGATCCCAATTGCCTACCAATTTCACTTCAGATGGAGGTGGGAAAGTGGAATAAATCTGTTAGTTTATAATGTGCGCCAAGGCTTTCTGGGATAAGCCTCATACATTCAAACAATAAAGTGACAGTCAGTGGCATAGCTAGCCACGTTGGAGACCAGGGTAAAGTTAAAAATGATGCCCTCCCATGTCACTTCCAGAAGTGACCTCACTTCCAGGTATGACATCATATCTCCAGTGATTTTTTTTATTGAAAAATAAAAAACCCACCTCCTAACCCCACCCCCAGTCCCCCTCCTCACCCCCCAAGAGGTTTTTGTAGCAATTGGAGTGTCTGGCCACTCGCTCCCCTTGTTCTACCACCTTCCCCTACCCCCAGCTCCCTCCTGCTTGCCCCACCATCCCCAAGTCGTCGTCCCCAAGCTCCCAGAACAAGTGGCCAGAGACTGCAATGCCTGCTGCCCCCTTGCAAAGAGTGCCATTTTTTCCTGCTCTTTTTGCAAGAGGCATGAAGTGCAGGCAACCAGACTGTTGCCCCAGCACAGTTCAATTGCTACCCCTGCATCTCTTCTAGCTATGCCATCAGTGACAGCAGCAGTTACACAGAAAAAGCATTGGGTCACTCCTAAAGCTGGTTAGATAAATTCACATGTTGGTTTTCTTGCTTCACGCCAAATAGTTAAGGTCATTTTAATTTCAGCTCTGCCGAGCTGGCACATATAAAGAATGAGCTGGTCAAACCTTGAGATCTAGAGGTGGTCCAAAGAATGTTGCTTCAGATACCAAGTGAAAGATCACTTTTTAAAATGTTGTCCCTCATTAAAAGTCTCCTGGAAATAGAAATAGAAAACTAGCACAGCAGGAAGAAAGCAGACATACGTAGAAACATTCTCCCTAATGTGCTAGGATTTTTTTTTAACTTGCAGGTAGTTTCTCCATGGAGTCAATAAATAATTGTTGAAGAAAAAAAATGTGGTGCGTTACTTTCTGGGCGACCCTCGTAGAAACATTCTCCCTAATGTGCTAGGATTTTTTTTAAACTTGCAGGTAGTTTCTCCATGGAATTTTTTTTTCAATAATCCTTGAACGTTTATTCAAAAATAGTTTCCCTAGCCTGCTCTGATATGGTACAGTCCAGCTTTATCACATCGGGATTCTACCTTCTCAGTCTGTGCACATGTACTCTATGCCTCAAAAGGGGGATGGAATTTGTGGAGCTTAATTGGATGATAAGCCATGTTAGATAAGGATTTAGAGTTCTCTCCAATGCTGTCTCCAAATCTGGCTAACAAATTGTGATTATTTTTTAACTAGTACCTGCCCGACAGAGGAGATAGTATGCTTACTCTTATATCATCACCTGCCTGATATTTTAAGTAATCACCAATAGCACTACTTTGGGGTGGTGGGTAAGAAAGTTCACTGCTGTTTAAATGGAAGAACCAACAATGAACTCAAAAAACAATACTTTCTGTTGACCAACATCTTTACATCTTAACCTGAAGATGTTGTATTGCAAAAGCCAAAGAGTTGAAATACTAACTGAGAAGCTAACTAAAATACAAACTTGGCCTGATCCAGCAGAGCTTTTCTTATGAATGTTCTATTATTTCTTCCAAGCTAGCTTTTCAGTTAGTTTTTCAGGAAGTTGAATTAGCTGGGCCTTTGGCCGGATCCAACAGGGCTTGCTTTTTTTTTTTTTTTTTTAATGTTCTATTTCTTCCAAAGGCTCTTCTAATTCAGCTTCCTGTTTCCCACAGCAGCCCCCCAGCTGCCTCATGTTGCCTTTCCCCAGACCTTTGACCACTGCGTGACCTAAGGAAAGCCTGAGGTTCTTTGTTCTGAAATGGCAGCCTGAATAATCTTTGGTTAGCAAACAGCATCCTCCACTAGAATAATCTTTGATCATCACAGACAATAGACCTGGTGTGTTTGACAGAAACTTCCAGCATTATATAGGTCTTTCAAGCTAGCAAGACTGGAAACGTCTGGCTTTGGGGGTGCCAGGTCAAGGATTCATAGGCTTTTTAAAGAATGGAATATAAATAGATGGAAAAGAAATATACATTCAGATACATCTACAGAAACCAAAAAGATTGTGGATTTCAATAGAGAACAATTTGATTTCAATAGAGAACAATAGAGAACAGTTATTTGATTTTTCTCTGTAAACCACTTTGTAAACTTTTAGTTGAAAAGCGGTATATAAATACTGTTAATAATAATAACATGATTCTGATCACAGTTTAAGCTCCAGCAAAGCCTCTGTCACACATTTAAGCATTTTTCCTTTCAAGCTCTTTCTTGTTATGATGCTTGGATGGACCATCCAAGTAAGTTATGCACATGATCATATAACTCCTCAGGGTTCCCCTACCTGAAATTTTTGGGGAGAGTGACAGCCCAATCCTGAGCCGCCTGGGGCGCCCAGGCTCGGCGGCACTGAGAAGGGCTGCCGCCGGATCCTGCACTTCCCACACTACCATGGGAGGCCTCCCCCGGGAAAGGTAAGCAGCCCCGCAATGGTATGGAAAAGGCGCTCGTGTAGGGTGCGCAGCCCTACACAAGTACCATGGATCTTGTGGAGCAGAGCTCTGCGGATCCTCCTCCCTCATGCCTCCCGCCTGTTCCCTGGCACGCCTCCCTCAGCCCTCTCTCCACCGCCCACTGGCCTCCCCCCTCCTCGGAACGCCTCCACACCGCCCCCGCCTCCATTCCACAGCTCTGCGGTCTGGGAGACCACCAAGCCGCAGAAGTTGGGTGACCTGGCGGTGAGCCCTTCAAACGTGCCTTATGGCATGTTTGTGACTGTGGTAGGCGGCATGGCTGTGTGCCGCCGACCACAGGATTAGGCTCTGAGAAACCAGTGCAAGAGAAAAGGATTGTATATTTTCACCTGAAAAAGGTTTGAATTGCCTAGGATTAGATACCCAGGTCAACAACAATCAAAAGTAAAAGCAGGTATGTTATGTTTGGCTTGTTGGCATGATCAAAATTGACAGCTTACACCCCTGCATGTCGACTCAGAAGCAAGTCTCATTTTGTTCAATGGTCCTTAATCAAGGGAGGGCACCAGGATGTAGGTCTCTTGTTATCTGGTGTGCTCCCTGGGGCATTTGGTGGGCTGCTGTGAGATACAGGAAGCTGGACTAGATGGGCCTATGGCCTGATCCAGTGGGGCTGTTCTTATGTTCTCCCTGGTAAGTGCATAGAAGATTGTACTTGGAGTGTGGGAATCTTTTGATTCATTGGGCATAAAACCTTCCAAAGGGGTATGTCTGTAATCTGATTTAATCTTGCTCTGTTCAGAAGAAAATGGTTCCATCAACTGAAAGAGACAGAGTAAAAAAAAAAGTTACTTCCTTTGAATGTGAGGAGGCTGGGGGATGACATCAATGAGTCAGCTCTGCATTCCTCCCACACCTGCATTCAGTAAATGATTCTTGAAGGTGTGGACAGAGCTCACGCAAAGAGCCAACTGCAGCCAAAATCAATGGCACCAATAATGACAGTGAAGTAGAAAGTTTAGTGTTGAGGCTTCTCAGAACCAAGTCCTGTCTCTCAAAACAACCCTTTGTATCTGACTTCCATCTGTTGAGGAATTCCTCTTTTGCACAGCAAAATGAAACTATCCACAAAAGATCAGAGCTAGAAGGAAAAAAAGATGGGTCAAGTATTTATATGTTTTAGTGAATGGAGATTCTGCCTCATGAAAAGGTAGGTCTTTGCACCATGTGATTAAATTTATTTGTGGCTTTGAAGAACCCTGAAAAAGGCTTCATGTCATTTGAAACCTTGTGTCCATTGTTTTGAAAGGTCACTTAAGTCTGAAGTATGCTCTCATATGTAACTAGTAGCCTAAAGTACAAAGTGGGTTGATGTGTATTTTTTGTCAGACTCCAATTCATCAACTATAACCCATAAAATCCTAATCAGAGGCTGTAGGAAGCAGCAAGTATCCTGAGTTAAAGCTTTTTTTGTTGAAGCAGCTTTGACTTCTTGCCCCTGATCTGAGCCAACCTTGCATCACAGCTGGAAAACCAGCCAATTAGTTCCCATGGGGGGGGGGGGAGAACTGGTCCCCTTGAAGGAACCACCTCTCACTGCAGCAGCTGAAATGTCTAGGGTCATGTTTTCTGCTCTTTTTCATCTAGACTACATTTTCTCCTAATGAGGAAATGTATAATTTATTGGGATCAGGAAGATATTTTTCAGTTTGATTCTATCTGTCTTGCTTGCTGGAACATCTTCTGCCTAGAGCACATTGCAGCTTTCCTCCATCCTGCCACTTGGACCCATTTCTCATGCTGAAAGTGATGAACTGAATATTAAAATCTTCCCCTAAGTCTCCTGGGTGTGTTGTCTTAAGTGGGCACACCAGACCAGACCAGCCTCATATGTCTGGGCTTCATTGTTGAGACAGAATTTGTTCTACAAAACGACTTTGAGCCAGTGAACCCTTGTTAATACCTGTCTTGACATAATAGGACCATTGGGATTTGTCTTGCATTACATAACTCAGCATGGAGCAGTGATAAGAATCAATGTTAAAGAGAGAGATCGAAAATGTATTTCTTGTGAACTTTTTTTTTTTTAATGCTGTTGGCTGGATAGCAATTGGTTATTTTTATGTGGATGTTGGAATAGTATGACAACTACATTTAGAAGTTAAATGTTGGCAGAGATTGTGACAAAATAAATCAAAGGAACACTGCTAAATAACAAAAACTATTGGTCACAATGGCTTCATGGGACCTCATGTTCAGAGTGTCAATGTATCCTAGTTGCTGGAGAAAAATAGTGATGGACAACTACTTCCTTAAAGTCCCCTTTGACGTCCTTGTGAAATCAGCTGGTTGACCACAATAGAAAACTGAATGCAAACTTACATAGACGTTTGGTCTGATTCAGCAGGGTTCTTGTTATGCTCTTTTATTCATAAAGAAGAACAGAGATCCCTAGGATGTCATTCAAACTAAGCCAAGTTATAACCATAGAGCACTGAAGAGGCATTGCTGTTGGCTTTTATTCAAAGGATGTGCTTCAGCCCCAGGAAAGCTCCCCATAGACAAAGCCTATTGAACAATTCTGATATATGCTGAAAGATCTTAACCTTGACTAAAAAAGTTCACCTGCTATGCTAAAAACATATCTGAACTGTCAGGAACATTGGAGTATATGAGTTGGATTAGCATTGGATATGTTCGAATGTAACATCCAACCTCAATAGTCTGCATTTAGTCCCAGGCTTGCCCAGTATCCATCTGCACTGCCAAGCTACACTGGTTGGTTGGCAACCTTCAGTCTCGAAAGAATAGTATAAGCCTACAGCACCCGGTATTCCCAGGCGGTCTCCCATCCAAGTACTAACCAGGCCTGACCCTGCTTAGCTTCTGAGATCAGACAAGATTGGGCATGTGCAGGGTAACACATATGTAAACAACCATAGTTGCCAACAGTCTATTCATTAACAGGCAATGTTAGGATGAGAGTTCCAAAGAACACAGTCCTGGAATGAGCTGGAATCCCTAGCATGTATGCACTGCTGAAACAGAGACGCCTGCGTTGGCTCAGTCATGTTGTGAGAATGGATGATGGCCGGATCCCAAAGGATCTCCTCTATGGAGAACTCGTGCAAGGAAAGTGCCCTACAGGTAGACCACAGCTGCGATACAAGGACATCTGCAAGAGGGATCTGAAGGCCTTAGGAGTGGACCTCAACAGGTGGGAAACCCTGGCCTCTGAGCGGCCCGCTTGGAGGCAGGCTGTGCAGCATGGCCTTTCCCAGTTTGAAGAGACACTTGGCCAACAGACTGAGGCAAAGAGGCAAAGAAGGAAAGTCCAGAGTCAGGGAGATAGACCAGGGACAGACTGCACTTGCTCCCGGTGTGGAAGGGATTGTCACTCCCGAATCGGCCTTTTTAGCCACACTAGATGCTGTTCCAGAACCACCATTCAGAGCGCGATACCATAGTCTTTTGAGACTGAAGGTTGCCAACAACTAGGATGAGAGTCTACTGGGTTTGTTGCATTCCTGCTGAGCGCACCTTGTGTTTGTGCACTACTGATTCACATTGTTAAAGCTGAAATGTGACCATAACATGGACTATGCTATGGTCTTCTAGTGAAAGCATACAATTAAAGACATCCAAGAGTATTGTACCAGCTCCTAAACACGTGTGCAGTGAGGGGTTCAAGCACAGCTACCACTAGGGCCTCCCCATCCATGAGGCCAACTGAAGTGGTTGCTTTAGGCAGGAGACTGGTGTGTGTGTGGGGGGGAGGGGGTTTCCCATCTCTGTCCAACTACTCACCTTCACAGCTCCTCCTCCTCCTCCTACTCCCAGATTAGAAGAGGACGAGGGGTACAGAGAGGAAGAGGAAAAGTGGAAGGGAGGAGAGTGCTGAGTTAGAACATTGGGAAGAGGAAGGAGTAGAGGCTGACACATCATCAGGCAAAGGGGCAAAACTTGGCATGCTGCCTCAGGTGTCAGGAGGTCTTGGGTGGGTCCAAGCTACCATGCACATTCTTGTCTGCAAAGCTGTTACCATTTGTTATGAGTATTGAATACAGTGGTTTTCCCTCCATTACTCACTTTCCTGATTCATGACATGAAGGACTTGGTTTTTAATGAGGAGCGGGTGGTGAACGCTTCTCTGCATTCGGGTTCCACAGAATAACCTACTCCACAGCTATTTCATAATGTCAAGGGGCAATTTTCAGTATAGGGGGAAGCTAACTGCCCTCCTGTGGACTATGTTTCTGATAAACACCCTTCCTCCTACAGCCGCTTTTGGTGGAAAAAAGCAAAGACATTCTTCCTTTAAGTCTTTCTTTTAATAATGGGCGCAGAGCAAGATATAGTTTAGCCTTAACTGATGAGACAGTGAAGAGGTTTCTGACAGAACTCCTGAATGCAAAGTACATGTTATCAGAAGCTGGACCTGCCACGAATAACATCTGAAGTTATTGCCTAACTCTGAAACGTTTCCCCCTGTGTAATGCATAGGTCAACTTCCTAGTAATGTCAGTACGTGAGGTTACAGCCAATGCAGGGGCAACATGACCCAGAATGCTGCCTGATGACATCTCAGGTCTGCCTCTTCTGCACTACAAAAAACCACCTGGAACCCTTACCATGCTCCTCGTGTGTGGGAGTTCCAGGTTTCATGGGAGTGCATGAGTTGCACAGCAAGGAGCAAGTGGGAAGCAGAACATTGCAGCTTGTATTGGTGGCAACTTGGAAGGAAGTGGCAGCAGTAGACTCGGGATGAAAGGCATCCGGAATTTACTGTCTCCCTCAGACCTCTCACACTCTGCTGCTGATGTAACTTGCAGCAAGTGGGTGCATGGATGGGTCGCCAGTCAGCCATTGATACATGGAGGCGGAGGCGAGAATATGCTTAGAACTGGTTCTGAGTCATCCAAAGCAGTCATGCAGTGACATGAGGTGAGCGACATCAGAGCAGGTGAAGAGGAATGTGGGTTCACCTTTTATAGCCGTCTCATATTGGTAAGAAAAGTTTTCTCAGGAAACTTTGCCTCCATCCTTTTGCCCAAACTATGAAAAGCATGCGCTATTGGTGCTGAAGATCAAGCTTGCTACTCTATTACTAAGAGGTGACACAGCTCCACAGCAAGAGCCAATGAATTGCTTGAAGCAGAAGTTAAGTTATTAATGGGACACTTCTGTGGCTTTCTTCCCTTCAACTCCGCCACAGGCTGTCTCTGTCATTAGCTACATGGCCAAATTTTAATTAGTTTTTGTCCTGGATTTGGCTGTTTACAACTTGGCAACCCGATTAGCAGAGCGGTAATAGGAGCTGCGTGTCTATTATATCGGCTCCACAACACTTAGAGACATGCTTAATTTCTGCGAGTCTTTTCCTTTTCATCAGCAGCGACTTGGCTTGTTCCTATGAAGAGAGAGGGGAGTTAGTAAATCTTGTTTCCAGCACAATAGTTTGTGGGTGAGCCTGGCACCAAGCAATGCTGCTTTTATAGCTATCTCCCCTCTCGCTCTTCCAGTGCTATGCTGTGTTATATCTCTGGGAGAAGTAAAGGAGAAAGTTTTCTGCTCATGAAGTATTGCCTGAGGGAACAGAAGCCCGGGTTTTATTACTTTGCAGAGAATGGGAATGGGGCTTGAAGGCAGCATATATACTTTTGATTTCTTTTCACTACTGGGTTGGGGTAAAATATCATAAATGTCAGGCAAAAAGTGTTTCTGCATATATATATTTTGCACACACATACAATATTTTATTCCTCCTTGGCTTTCCTTTCTCTTTACTTGTTCCTGCTTCTCCCTCCCCATCCGCTTTTCTTTTCTGTCCATCTTCATTTTCTCAGGAATAGCATTAAAGCACAAGGCTCTCAAATCCTGGCAGTGTTTTCCTAGTTCTGCGTCCTTGTGCAATTGTCCAGCTGAATTTAAAGATGGGGTTGCTGTTGATTTGGGCTAATATAGGCCAGCGTTTCTCAACCAGTGGCACAGGTGCAGGGTATTGAAGTGGTGTCTGGTCGTACTCTCAGGACAACTGCAGCCTGGCAAGTGAGACCAGGAACGTGATGCAACAAACAGCGGTAGAAGGCTCAGATTGGTGGGCAGAGCTCCAAAGCATGATTTTTCAACGATCAAAAAAGCCCTCCTGTTCACCCTGAGCCTCTTATTGATGTTTGCCACATTACATCTGGCCTCCCAACCCAGAAATAAATCGTGATGCCATCACCAGTTACTGCCTGCCTGCGGTACTTTGAATAGGTGGAGTAATAGTCCTTGAACTCAATTTCTAGGGAGTCTAGCAAATGTCTACAGGCATACTATATGTAAGGTCTCTAGCACCCTTGGAAGCATAGGATCCTTTACTTTATTGTTATTATTAATAATCAATAAAATTTATTTCTTTCTATATCTCTTTTTTGTATAGTAAAGCTATGTAGGTCATGATAACTTTTTTTTTTTTTTTAAGTGGGTCCTGGAGCTAAAAAGTTTGGGAGGCACTGATCTAAGTTGTGAACTGGAGCTTAAAAATATTGCAGAGGAAATTATTACACAAATAGTCTGCGGGACCCAATGTCACACCTAGTCATTTTCTGTCTTTGGCTCCTTTGCATTTCCATAGCCCATATAAAACCTTAATTTGTCCCTCAATCCCAAAGAAACCATCAATGGTTTAATGGCTTGTGTTCCTTCCACTTTCACTGCTATACAAAAGGCTGGATACAGTGCAGTTCCCAAGTACTTACTAACACTGGGCTACACTGCAGGATTGTCATAACCTATTCCTTGCCTCACAACTGAACACTAGATTTGGGCTGGTGTGTGTGTGTGGTGTGTGTGGTAATAGCTAGATTTACTTTTGTCGCAACTTAAGGTTTGTTTTATATGTTTATTGTCTTTTCTCCCCGGAGTGCAGTTGGTGAACAGTTCCATGTGTAGGGCAAAGGCAGCAGAAATCCATAAGACAATGTTAAAATCTCAGAATAAGGGTTACAGGGTCCTTTTCATTGTTGTGCATAGAAATAATCATACTCTGTACTGGCAAAAAAGTAGCAATAGGCAACCTAGGGTTAGTCTTGATCTGAAGTTGCATTACAACATTTAATATAATGGAAACTTAGAGGTTTTTCACCCAGACTGTGCATTCTCTTCTAATCTTTCCTTTCAAGAGTTTTGCCTTATAGATTTCTCCTTCCTGACACCTGGATTCTTTTAAGTGCTAATGAAGGCAGAACTAGGCCTCAGAGGTATCTCCAATGGAGCTCAACTTTTAATGGTCATTCCTCTCAGGGACATGCTTGGGTATAGCATAAAACATATAGCTTGGATACTTTCTGGGTATTCTAACACCAACAGTGCAGATCGGAGAAAATAGTGTAAGGGCACACTCCTAACCCAGTTTACTCAGAAGTAAGTCCTATTTTGTTCAATATGGGACTTACTCTCAGGAAAGTGTGGTTAGGATTGCAGCCTAAGTCTCACTGAACCCAATGTGCCTTGTCCCTTGTAAGTGTTCTTAGGAGTACAGTGGGCCCTCAGTATCTATTCCAGGCCTCCTGCGGATATCAAAATCTGTGGATAATTATATCTGTGGGGGAAGGGGATGCAGTGCCAAAATAACTTCTCCAGGGGCTGTGCCTGGCCCTCTGAAAGTCACACAGTCTTCTGGTCCTCCTCAAAAGTCTCTAGGTTACAGTTCCTGTCTGGGAGGTGTTCTGAGGCCTTCCAGCTGCAGGCTCAGCATCAGCAGATACTCAAATCCACAGATGCTGAGCCCATGGATAAGAACATAAGAACAGCCCCACTGGATCAGGCCATAGGCCCATCTAGTCCAGCTTCCTGTACCTCACAGCGGTCCACCAAATGCCCCAGGGAGCACACCAGATAACAAGACACCTGCATCCTGGTGCCCTCCCAGATAAGAAGTGGGTTCCCTAGTGGATAAGAAGAACACACTATATAACCCTTGATTTGATATTTTCAAAATACAGGAGCACAGTCATTTTTTTTTTGCTAAGTAGCCCTGTGTGCGCATTGAAACCGTCTGGCACTGTTCAGAAGCTAAGCTAAGTCTGCAAAAAAAACCTTTTAAACCCCAACTTTAGACCCTACAAGCTGTATTGATTCTATAGGACTTCTGGAGCACCTCTAATGGGCTGCTTGTCTCCTGCCCACATCTGTTTTGCTGGCCGCCTCGCTTGATGAAGGGTTCTTTTAAGACTTGAAAGCTCACTGTTTGGTGCTCTGTGACTCTTTGGTGGGCACTAATTAAAGAATTACCCTAATCTAGAATGTAAATTTTTCTTCTATCAGCCACACAGCCACTTATAAATTAGAAAAATCATCATCATTTGAAACACGCAATTTTGAAAAGTTTTGATTAGCCTAAAGTAAATAAGGGCGCAATCCTAACCCACTTTTCAGCACCGACATAAGGGTAACACAGCTCCTAGGTAAGGAAACAAACATTCCCTTACATTGAGAAGGCCTCCATGAATGCCCCCCAACTACAGGATGCAGTGCACGTCCCATTGGCACAGCTATGCCAGTGCTGGAAAGTGGGTTAGGATTGCGCCCTAAATCTGTTGACTTTCTATCAAAACTTCCTAGCCTTAGTTAGAATTCCAGATCATTGACTGAAGCTATAAGATCAATAATGTATTTGTTTATTTTTTGATGTATGCCCTGCCTTTTAATCAAAACCATCCCCAGGGCGTTTTGCAATAAGAACAACCCAGGAGCTCTTTGGCCCTCTGGCTGAGGTCGATGTACTTTCACTCAATTCTCCATTCCCCAGGCAGCAGGGCAAGGGGAGCAGAGTTCTTTTCAGACAGGGAGGATGAAGTGGGAACCCTGCAGCTGCTTCATTCTCAGCTGATAGTGGATCAGACTAACCTTCCCCTTGCCATGGTAGGGAGTACAACCTCTCAAGGATACGGGCAGCCCAATCCTGAGCTGCCCGGAGCCTAGGGCTGCAGTGGCGCAGAAATGGCTGCTGCTACAGCCAATGGACGCCAGGCAGCCAGGTGCTTAGAGTTCTGTTTTACTGCAGCTGAACATGGTTTATCTCTGTTTTATTACTATGTATTATTATGACTACTAAGCATATTTCTGCAGTTATGTGCTTCCAGGTTGCTGCTTCAAATGAGCAGAAGTGCGGTGCATGTTTCAGCAGCTCATGGAGGATCCGCCACTTATGGTAAGTTGGTGGCAGGGGCGTGTTGTGGGCAGGGAGGGGAAGGGCAGGGGGAATGTGGAGGTATGGAGGAAGAGGGCAGGGCAGGGAAGGAAAGGGTGGATCTCAGAGGCACTAGCATGTGCCAGAATCCAATCCTTTCTATCTGAACCTGCCCCACCCCTTCTCTGGCATAGCTCTGAGGAGACCCATGGGCCACCAGGAGGTCTATGCGCAGGTAGTGAAGGATTCAGTCCTTGCTGGTCTACTTCCCTCACCACAGCTGATGAGGACATTTGCCAGACCAGCATGTACTGGGCAATTTACACAACAGTCTTCTTTCAAAAGTGTGTTTGAGAAAAGTGATGTCTGTCATTTCCATGGTCTTCCATCATTTTATGCCTTCAAAAGGCATTTGGAGGGCCAGGCATAAAAAACATCACTTCCGGTTTTCGGCCGAAAACCAGAATTAGCGCTTTTTGGTCTGTAATCGTCATTCTGAGCCTGGCAGAGGCCACAGGTGGACATGTGCAGCCTCTGCTGGGTTCAGAAGACCCTCCGGAGGTGAGAGGAGCTCAACTCCCTTTGCCACTGGAGGGGGTGCATGCAGGGGGGGCCTGTGGACCTGATCCACAGATAAGTGAAACCACGGATATGGGATCTGTGGATATGGGGCCACAGCGGCGGACCTCCCATTCACTGAACAGGAAAATGCCCTGGGCGTGCAACTCACGCACCTCTAGGACCAAGTGGGAAGCCTTAAGGAAGCTCCAGACGCAGTTGGAAATTGTTCTTCCGGTTTGTTGAAGATCGCGGGGAAGGTTCAGATGGCTTCTCCAATCAGTCCTGGAGACACGCAAGGGTCTGTTTCACTCCAGGTGGGGGGGGGGGGTGGCAGCTTCATGCAGGGGACAGCTTTATGAACCTTTGCCCTGGAGTGCCTTGAGGAGAGGTCTGCCACTGCGGGGCCTCCTATATTACATGAGAAAAAGCAAATAATATACCAGAAAATATCACATATTTCACAGAGGAAAAATTCACTAACAGCTAACACATTATTCATAAAGGAGATTTCCCTGTGTGTGCGCGCACCCCGAGAATACAGGAAAGAAACTCTAGCCCACTTATCAGCTCACTTTCAAACTTCCTCCTCCACTCTATTCCTCTTCTCCATTTTGACTCCAGGGAGTAAGGGAGGAGGAGCAGTGGAGGTGGGTGGGGATGACCGACCAATCTGTGGCCTGTGGCAACTGTAGCAGGCTTCACAGACAATAGATCAATTGCTTTACATGCTGCATTTGGACACCATGAATCTGTAGACCAGCAAGCACCACAAAGGACTTTAAATATTACACATGTAAAAGCTTTGGGTCAGTTTTAAACATTAAGCAGGATTCACAGAACATGACGCTATTGTTGTCCACTCCAGTGTCAGATTGAGCTTGAGTCCTGCAGGAGAAGAACATGGTATAAGGGACGCAAATTAAACGAATGCCCCTTATGTTCTGCCTTCAGACCAAAAGAATGACATTTTGGGCGTGAGTCACCCATGCATCTGGTGGCTATCACTTCCTGTTAACATCTGAAAGCACTGCTGATTATGTTTAAACTATTCTGGTGGTGCAATTTCCCATCACCAATCCATTTATCTCACCAGCGGAGAAGTCAGCACCTGGCTAAGGGTCTGTGCTTATTTTACAGGAAGTCAAGGTTCTTAGGTTGTGATGCTTTGTTTGAAACCCTTTTACTTTTCAGAAGCTTGACGTCATATACTGATGAGTCATTGCTCTTAACTGGGTAGCAAGCAGAAGCTGCCAGCTTTGTTTGCAGCATCTGTTCTCTTAGTCATTCACAAAAAGCTGGGAGAAGGCTCAAAGGAAATGCTTGTGTGAAGAAGTAATTACATTTTCTATTTTCATTATCACAACTCACTTGATTTAGGACCAAAGCTGCATATGGAGAATGTACTGTCTCTGCACCATTATAACAACTTCAAGGTGGACACAAAAGGCCGATCAACAGAAAACAGGTTACATAATTCAGATGTTTATAAAAGCTTGCCTCATCAAGAATCTTCAGTCCATACATTTAATACAAAGCAGTTTTCAGGCCTAAGGAAAATCAGGCCAGATTCGTCCAGGTCAATAATGTAAATAGGAATACAGTGGTGCCTCGTAAGACAAAATTAATTCATTCTGCAAGTCGTTTCGTATTGCGAAAATTTCGTCTTGCGAAGCGCGGTTTCCCATAGGAATGCATTGAAATTTAATTAATGCGTTCCTATGGGCAAAAAAAGTCAGAACAAAGTCAAATTTGGTTTACAAAGTGTTTATTAAGTGCTCTTTAAAGGCATACATACTGTACAGAGGATTTCAAAAATTTCAAGCACAAAACTTCAACTTTTTAATTTTAAAAATTCATCTTGCGAAGCACAGCATAGAAAAATTCGTCTTGCGAGTCACCAGAAAAAATCGCAAAAACACTTTCATCTTGCGAGTTTTTCAGTGTGCGAGGCATTCGTCTTGTGAGGCACCACTGTATTGTCATGGGTCTCTCTGGAATAAAGACTACAGTCTTGTTCTCTGGTCATATATTACTGCTTATTTTGAGGGTGTTATATGCATAGGTAATTGTTCAAGTTTACTTCTAAGTCTGCATAAAACAGATATACTTTCTTAGAGACATTGAGAGAACAGACTAGAAGGACCTCTGGCTATCTCTAGAATAAAAGAGGAAAACAGATTCTACCAAATTCCAAGATAAGGCAATGAAGAGAGCAGCAGAATGGCTAGGTTTCAGGAAGGACCTCATTTGATGTTAAAGAAGGAGTGTGATGCAGCTTCCTCCATGTACTATTACTTTTCAAATGAACCCCTTTCTTCCAGCTGCTGCTTCCTCCTTAAGAGTGGACTGCGCCTGTCCCTCCTCCCCAGGACCATTTTAACCAACAGCTCTGAAGCAGCAGAGGAAAGAAGATTTTTTTTTTAAAAATGGTTATTGTGAGCCCTTTGGGAACAAGACTGCTAAAATGTAGGGGGGAAAAATGAATACTGTAAGCTGTCATGTGCACCTCCCAATGGGGAGGGGAATGGCACGATATAAATATTTTGAATATACAGGTCCAGCCTATTTATACACGGATTTTTTATACATGGATTTGACTCAACATGAATGGCCCCTGCAAATGAGAAAGAATGTGCTGATCCCTGGAGAAGCGGAAAAATGCAGCCCTTTAAAATCAGTTTTAAAAACTGAACAGTCCTTTAACAACAGTCTCCTTAATGAGAGAGAGAGAGAGAGAGAGAGAGAGAGAGAGAGAGAGAGAGAGGGCAGCAGGATAACAATCCATCAATCCTTCTCTCTCCTGCGGACCCCTCCCTTCCCCTAGCATGTGAAAGAAAGGTGATCATTTTGCATTGGTGAAGGGAGGGGCTGAGTGAAGTGCTGATGGATTGTCTTCTAATGACTCTTATCTTACATCACAAAGGTCAGCAAGGCTGTTTTTCAATCACTGGAGCAAAGAAACTTTGTTTTTTAAATTGATTTGCTATAGTGCATGGGTTTTTTTTAATCCACCTGAGTGCTTGTGTTGCAAGGTCAAAAGCAAACTCAGTAGGCAAGAGTGGTGATGGTCTGCAAGCTTTATTTCATTGCCAGCAACGAGCTTCTCAGGGACTCCTGTCCAAAGCGAAGAGAGCAATGAGAGCCATGTCAGAACTCTCAGAGCTCTCAGAGAGAGCAATTTTCTAGTGTGAGCTTCTCACTTATATTTGATTCTGGCTCCTTTGTTTGAGGAGTCTTACACTTCTCATTGGCTGGTGTGTGACATCAGAGATGGGGGCTTTCTCAGGGTTGGCCACAGATAACTTTACAAGCATTTGATTGGTTGATTTCAAGTTACAAGTTCCAAAAAAGGCAAATACATACATTGAGACATATAGAATTTAAAGATTTCAACAAACACTAGATAGCACTGTTTACTCAATTACTGGCCTTTGGTATGTCTTTGTTTTTATCTTTTGCTACTCTTTACTGGTTTGACCTTGGTAGAGCCACCAGTGCTATCTCTTTAATATTCCTTTTTGTCTGGTCTCATTAATCATTGTGGGCTTTCTGCCAACCTCTGTTTAAATGAAGCCCTTTGGTCTTCTTTCTATTCCATGTGTGATTCTCTATATGTGACTTGTTACTGTGATGTACAGTGGTATAAACATATATTTAATACAAGACAAACTAACCTTATTGTAAAAAGGATTTTAAGAACTCTTTCTAACTAAATTCAGCTTTTTCTGTCAGCTTTCAGCTCAGACAGAGGCTCTCATGATGTTTTGACTTAATTAGGGGACTTTCCCTGGAATGTTATTTCTGTTATCTTCTGTCTAGCTGGTGTTTGCAGGTGTCTGAATCTCTGTTATTAGAAAATTCCATTTCTGTCTGCCAAACAAGATAAACTGTCCTTGCCAAGGCCTTTCTATCTAATGTTGCTAGTTTTCCTCATTAAAATGTTTCTAACCTGTGTATAACCTTTGGTTTTCTCACTTCTTGGTGCCAAGAGAGATAACTTTTCCCAGTTAATTATTGCAGTGCACTCTGCTTCCTGGCTACTCCTTATTTGTTATCTAAATCTGTCTTTCTTTGAGTTATAACTCCCTAGTTCCAATTAAAAGTATCTTTTGCCTAAGATAAGAGTCTTATCTGTGAGGAGTAACTTTATACCACATTCCAGTGTCTCCCCGTTAGACTCTATTAATTAACTTTTGCCAGACATCTGCCTTTCAGGGTTACATTTTCACACTTGTGGCTTTAAGCCTTTTTAAATAGCTTTTTCACCTTTCTGTGTATTTTATGCTTTGATCAAACTATTCTAACAGCTAAAATTCACTTTAAACTACCATATATTGCTACTAACATTAATTTACACTCTTAAGCAATAACTTAAAATATTGAAGAATGCATGCAAACATTGGCACTTCTATGATGCTTTGGTATGTTGCTTTGGTAGTATGCATATACAAGGCTGTAAATTTGATTTAAAATAGAATAACAGGTTTAAATCTGGAAAAAGCCTTTTTCTTGCCATGGGTTTTCTTGGCTCTCTGTTTTCAAGCAGGGCTGAAGGTGGAATTTCCCTCCCTCATGCTGCCTATTCAGAGACAGTGCCTTCAAAGTTATCTGATGCTTTGGCTGTTTGCCAAGAGACATTCCTTGAGACTAATTAACAGCCAGCTTGCTATTTGCAGTTTGCAGACAGAGACCAGAAAAATGCTTTTTGGTACTGAACATATAAGTATGCTGAGCATATGAATATAACATTTTCCCTATTTCTTAAACATATAAACTAATAATTTGTTTTAAACTAATTTAGCTATAAACACCCATAACATAGCATTGACATTTGGTTCATTAAGCTTGTAAACATTTACATAAATGATTAGTTTTAGCATAAATGACTTGCTTTCATGGCCTTGACTCATTTGGAGCCCATGAATAATTAGTTTGTATACCTGCACTAAATAATAATAAATTCTTAATAAGATTTAGCATTTGGTTTTAGCTATTTAACAAAATGTTTAGCAATTTCAGTAATTGCAAAAGGTCAAAGCAAGTATTGTGGCAAGCTGAACAATCTGTTAAGGTAAAAAATACTTTGCTTACAATTCACAAATGCGTTCCTCTTTGTTGGCTGTGTAGGACCTAGACTTGAAACAGGGAATCCTACATCAGTGAGGAGGAAAGGGATGCAAGGAAGCCCTGGTGCTTTCAAGGCAATGAGGATTTGCAAACCTCCTCAGAGATTGCTGAGTCATGGCTTCATGGGATCAAGGAGGAAGGCATGATGAGAAAAAAAAGAAGGGGAGGTAGAAGGACAGGGAAATGGGTTGATAACTTTTCTAGCTGCTGGGCATGGCACAGTGTCTTGATGAAGTGGTGTGTGTTGATGTACCAGTGGGTAAAATCTCAGACACACCTAAGAATTAGGTGGAAGAATAAATGCACACTTTGGGGAACTGTGGCCAGACTTGGTATGGTGTTTTGTTTTTTTTTTGCTATAGACTGACATAGAACCTTTTATAGGATGAGCTCTTCACAGACTAACTTTTTAATAGGAGATGGTTCTTGATGGGTTTATATAGCCCATCCTCAGTGGAGATGGCTGCTTCCTGTAGCGCCACAGCTTGAGAAATGTGTGATGAGACACTTCTTAATTGCTCTTGGGACCTGTGTTTTGCTTTGCATAGGGTTTTGACAGTATGGACAAAGAGGTTTGTGAGGGGAAAGCAGGGGAAGAAGGTCTGAATAGGGTGGCATGGGAAGGTGCAGCTGCTTTGGATATTTTACTGGAGGGTTCTTGGCCTGATGCTCCCTTGGCATCAGTCTGATCAGGGACAATACAAATCTGGCCTGGGTAATCTACTCACGTTTCATGTGCACCCCAAACCACATGCATGATGGGCAACTGCATCTGTAAGGATTATGCAAAGACACTAGATTGTAAAGGCAATAAGACTAAAGAAAGACATCCAAGAGCTCTTTCTGGCTTTGCAAATCTGCTTTATAAGTTATTTCCTCCAGCAGTATGCGACAATTACTGTGAGTTTACATGTTCTAATTTTCTAGTGGGTCACTTGGATTGGCCTGGCGGCCTTAAACGTTTTAAACTGAATCTACTCTGAATTCTAAAGGCTTTCTTTCTGTGCTCTAAGAAGCAAATTGTAGAATGAAATGGCATTTTAACATAGACAACCAAACCAGATGGTGTTATTTGGAACTCAAAAGGAGTTTAAAAAAACACAAAAAACAGCTAGGAGGATGATTACAGGTCTGGTCGTGACCAAAATGTGTAGTGAGACATGATTCCTACTGGAAAGAGATTAAAAATAATCTGCTGTTCTGTTCAAATGTAGAATTTGCAAGGTGTGCGCCATGCTCCATGAAATGCATTCATTTTGAAAGAAAATGTATTTCATTGGCAAGTAAAAAAAGATACTGCCTTAACTGCCTATTCAGTGGAACACATGCTGTGGTCTCAATGGAGGTATGTGTCTCAAAGCTTTCTCCAGCAAAATATATACAGCTGTGGAACAGGCATAATTGAGGCATATTTGCTAGAGTAATGCCTTTCTTCTTTACACTTTCAGGAGGTCTTAATAATTCTGCTGTGGGTATGATCTAGCTCACTGGTTCTCCACCTGTGGTCCATGGACCCAGTGGCGTCACTAGGTTTCACGTCACCCAGTGCGGGGTGCCAGCGTGTCACACCCCCCATGCAGTGGGCGGGGCAACACCCCAGGTGGTGGGCATGGTGATGTACTATAACTCCGCCCCCACTGGTTTTTTGGCTGTACCTTTTGATAGGACAAATATAGAACACATTCTGCATGAAATTACGCGTTGATTGATATATAACATGATTTTAGTGATTTTGGTCACTAGTGGTGTCACACACCTGCCCCAGAGTGTCAACTTACTAACACCTTATTGCAGCAGTCCTCAAACTTTTAGCACTGGGACCCACTTTTTAGAATGACAGTCTGTCCAAGACCCACCAGAAGTGATGTCATGGTGGAAGTGACATCATCAGGCAAATTAAAATAAATAAATATAAATAACTAAAGTAAAACAAATAATTAAATAAGCAGAAGCCAGCCCTGTTCCACCAAGTGAATTTCCTCTGTAGCCTGCCTGCAATAACACCCCCCCCCAGTGCAGAAGAGGATTGCTGACTCCTGCTTTAAACTATTAAACTTTAATTCAAAGACCGTAGGCAACAGTGGGGGATCTAGACATTTTTTGAAGAGCTCTGCCTGAAGCACAGTTCTCAACTGGCACATAGGTATATTACTCTATAGAAGGGCACCATTTCCCCATATCCTCCATTTCTCCAAGGTTACTTGAATAGCTTTGGGTCCTGTTTAGGGAGCAAAGACCTGTACTTTCTTATTCTATGTATTGTACTGTTGTCTCTCTAAGCCGCTCATTGGAACTCTACTAGCAAAGAGGGGACCTGATGAAGATATAGTACATGTCTTCAGTGTTGCTGCTCCAGTGTTCCCCAATTGCTACTGCTACAGCAACGGGGGGGGGGGGGGTAAGAAGATTCCTTTCCAGCTCCTTGTCTGGGCATTTCTGCCATGCAGAAGACACAGAAACTGTTTCAAAGCTATAAATAAGGTTTCACTACAGTGCAAGTAATTAACATTTTTGCATGTATAGATTGGGCAATGGAATGCTTATTGCCTCTCTGCTGAACAGATGGTCAACACAGTCACTTCTGGCAGTGCCAATCTAAGGTACAGGGAGAAGGGGGGCCTGGATTCAGTCCTGCTGACTCAAAGAGGTGATCTATGCTGTCAAAGGTGACTACCCTAACCATCTGACAGTGGCTGCAACTATAGGAACCAATGAAGAATGAAAATCACTTGTGCAGCCTCACCCAGCACGTATATTCACACATGATCCATACTTAATTGCTGTGGCTGGATTGGGGTGAATGTAATTAATAGAGAGTATCTTATTTTGTCAAAGAAATAAACTTTAGTATGTTAGCTTTGTGTTCTGAGGGAAGCAGAACCACAGCTTACAAGTTGGTTCAGGGAGCAGGTGTAGATTGCTGAATCAGCAGAATCAGCAGGCACCTGGGACTGACACACCCTGGGTGTGACCAAGCCAGCACTGATTGGCTAAGCTAACTACATAAGGTTAGTCTGCTGGAGCTTCCAGTGCAGCAGTAGGGGAGTTGTTGGAGATAACTGAGGAACTGCTGCCAGTGACTGAGGAGGCTGGATACTGTATGTATATGTTATTACTGACTTATAGACTGAACCTTTGACTGTGTATTGTTGGAAACTGATTTGGATTTGTTATACTTGGACTGACTACTGACTAATCTACTTGTGATATCCCTTGCTCAATACATCTGCTGAAAGTACTCTGCTGTATTTGCTGTTTTTCTTGCAACCTGCTCACATTGGGACAAAACAGGGATCCTACACCAATCATCCCACAAAACATAACCTTAACATAGTAGAGGGCCAAGTTAGAAAAGGTGGTAAAATTGCCTGATTGGTCAGCTTGTCTGTTCACATGTTTGGAAAAACATCTTTGGTGGGAGGTGGGAATTCATACTGGATCATGGTGTTAGGCGAGAGGTGGAGCACTTTGCTCTGGGGTATGCCTGTGTGTATGCCTGCAAGTGCATGCTTTCATTCACAAAACAGAGCAAAGGTTAAGACTGCTTCCCTTAACTTTGCAGTTCAAATCTGAATTGCTTGCACTCAAGGCTGCATTTTGCAAAAAAACTGAAGAAATGGGACATCTCATCAGGGATCTCCATTGACTTGTCCACTTTAGCTTTTTGAATCTCATTACCATTGGAATCTTGCTTTCAAATGAATTAATCATTCAAAGTGATTTATAATGACTCAACATTTCAGAGGAACAGCTAACCTCTATGGCAATTCTGCAGGATCATGACTTTCAGTGGGTTGTGTTCCCCATCCCTCCATTATTGCCAGACTGAAATGATTGCTGGATTTGTGGCTTGGGTTATGCTCATTTCTGTGAACTTTCTTTGCTCTAAATGTTATGTTTTAGCCTTGTAAACATCAGAACAAAGCATGTCCTCCTCTGTTACTGCAAGCTGTAGGCATCCAGAACGATGATGAAAAAGCAAAAAACAAAGATAATGAAAAGGCAACAAGATTTGTCACTAAATTGATTTTCAAATTTCCCAACTAATCTGGAACATAGAAATTCTGTTACCCTGCACATGCCTGATCTCGTCTGATCTCGGAAGCTAAGCAGGTTCAGGCCTGGTTAGTACTTGAATGGGAGACCGCATG
Source organism: Tiliqua scincoides (assembly GCF_035046505.1). Classification (NCBI taxonomy): domain Eukaryota; kingdom Metazoa; phylum Chordata; class Lepidosauria; order Squamata; family Scincidae; genus Tiliqua; species Tiliqua scincoides. The sequence goes on along the minus strand of NC_089823.1, from coordinate 206,511,349 downwards.
GGAATACCGGGTGCTGTAGGCTTATACCATAGTCTTTCGAGACTGAAGGTTGCCGACCAGAAATTCTTCCTTAGGGAAAGTTGTTCAACACTTATATAGTTGTAGAAAAATAACAAAGTAATTCAAACATGGCTGATTCAAGCTGCTACCTCCAAGTTGGGCTCTTGCTATTACATTTCCACTGTTGCTATAATTTACATTGAGTACCGAGACATGTGGGAGGAAATAGTTTGTCTTCTTTTTTCTCACTGTAAGCCCGAAAGGTCTTGGAAACATAGACTTAAGGGACAGCTAGCACCAGCTCTATTTAAACAGACAGACAGACAAAATCTTTCTTTTATTGGCTATTCCTACTGGCCGCTTGGGCTGGGAAGCTTCCCAGAGCTTGATCATAACGATTCACAGCCCATGTGGCTTCTGTGTATCACTGGCTTTGTCTACCTGTCCCTGAAGTCTTCAAAAACATTTGTGGGAGTGAATAGATGGCCCAATCCTAACAGGTCCTTACGCTGCCAGAACTACTGTTTTGGCAGTGCAAGTTCCGTTATAGCTGTCTCAAGATGTGACGTACAGTTTTGTTCATCAGGCTGCTGCTGAAACGGCCAGTGATCATGGCAGTGCACTCTAGCGGCTGACTCATTCCCCCTGAAACTGCTGCCAGAGTGGGGGGGGGGGTAGGAGGTAGGCAGTGGGTAGGCAGAACAGAGTGGGGAGGGAGGGGAGGAGATTGGGCTGAGAAGAGGGTGGATAGAAGCCAGGAAGGGAGCGGCACCACCGATATCCTATCGGTCTTCCTGGCCTTGATCTTTCTTCTCAGGTCCATTCAGACTTGTGCCAGCTAAATAGCTGGCAGAGGTCCAAGGAGACCCATGTAGTCAGTGGAAGCTTACTCCAGGCAAGATAACAAATATTCCCTGGGGAACAAATATAGACATCTGGGCCTGCCCCCCCCCCCCAGAATGCACTGCACACTCCAGCAGCTTGGCTGTTTTGGCGAGTGGGGTGGGGGGTTGATAGGACTGGGCTATTCTCTATTTGAGTTGACATTGGTCTTAAAAACTTGCTTACACAGTAAAGTATCTAAATATAGCATAGTCAATTGAATCTAATGTAACCAATGATATGGGGTAATTGAGGATTCTTGGAGAAAAATGAGTTTGTTTTTTTTCTTCCCCAGAGTCCCCTCAAGATACTTATAATTGATGACACATTTGTGAATCAGACTTAGGGAGGCTTGCCCACTGCTATTCAAATGTGAATGCTGACAATCCTGATGAATGTTATAAATGCCCGAAAATAGATCCAGTCTCTCTATTCATTTACTCACTCTTTGGACTTACATCAATGCAGACATATTGAGATGACTATAAATATACTCCAGTGTTTCTGAGGTTTTGGATAGGTGCCTAATTGACCTGAGCCTTTTCAGCATTCAGATGTAATGTTGAGACTCACATGCTCTTTGCATTTAAGGTCATTTCATTCTTTAAAATGTGATTTTAAAACAAAACAAAACATGTTTAACTATCTTAAAATCACCATGCCAATGTAATGGAAGTCTATTTGGTGGCAGGGAGTGCGCAAGAATGAACTATCATGAGGTAGGCTGACGTGCTTTTGTGACAAGCTAGTTTCTGCTCATAATGTCTCCCCCCCTTTCAGTTCTGAGGAAATTCCTTTCTAGCCATTCTTCCTGTTCTGAATATCAGCACTGTCACTATCTGAAACAGGTTAAATTTGAGTGCTGTTACCTTTCAAAAAATAGAAAAAAAATAACTGCAACTATAGGCTTTTAGTCAGTTCCAAGCCTTTTAAATAAAACCAAAAGCAAAAAACTTTCCAACTATCATATTCAGGAGTTATTTCATTAGTTCTCTTTAGAAAATGTGATCAAAGAGAGAATTCACTTACTTGGGCTTTCAAACAAAGTGGCTAAATGTATTTTGAAGCACTCAAACCTAAATGACTCATTTCCTTTTGCGAGTCATGGTGTCAGAGATCATTTCTGGATTTCACCACTTCAAGGAAATGAACTCGTCCTTTCATTGCAGGAACATCCACATATTTTTCCTCTATTTTTAAAAATTGCATTGAGACAAATGAGCTGCCCTTATCCTTGACGACTTGAAGAAAGTGTGACTGAAGCAACTGCCGTCAGTCTTTCACCTGTAGGTACCATGGCTTGCAAGACATCTGTTACCAAGCTAGCCGGAAGTTATAGAAGGATGAAACTTGAGTGGGATAAAAGGAAGGCTAGGTGCTTGTTTCCAGCTGATAAAGATGACACGGTGCTGTGCTCCCACCTTTTATGACAGCATTCCTGCAACACATACAAACATCTGCTCTGAAACATTTAATACTCATTCCTTATGGTGATATTGCCATGCCAGCATTATGTCAGTAGTCCTCATCTGCCTTTCCTTGCACACTATCTCTAGTGGGCTGACATAAGCTTTCTACATGTCAAGAAGGGCTTTGCAAGTATGCATTTGTCGGCCAGGAAGGAAGCTAAGGTTGTGATAACATTTTGATAAAAGTCTAGACTGGGACAAGACATCACAGACGATTGAGAGGCAATTAATAATAATCATCTCAGTATTTATAGACCGCCTTTCTGGTCATCGGATTACTCCTCTGACTTTATTCAAGGCGGTTTACATAGGCAGGCATTTCTAAATCCCTTAAGGGGATTTTTACATAGAACACAGAGGTTCTCTCTTTCAAGAACCAACAACATTTCAGAATGGATCTTCCTGGTTTGGTCTCACTTCTGGCCTCCAGTTCTCCCAGGCAGGCTGACAAGCAGCTCCCTCTCTCACATGCAGGGCAGCCAAGACTCTTCTTGCTCACACCAAGAGCAGGTGGAATCACTCAGCTGGGCTTGTCAGCTGCTTCAAGTTCTCGCCATTCTCAGCCATTCAGGGAGCTGCCGGTGTCCTCGAACTGGCGACCTTCTGATGTTATCTTTGGGCTAAGGGAGGCTCTACCCTCTAGACCAGGGGTGTCCAAAGTTTTTGGCAGGAGGGCCACATTGTCTCTCTGACACTGTGTCGGGGGCCAGGGGAAAAAAAGAATTAATTTACATTTCAAATTTGAATAAATTTACATACGTTTACATAAATGAATATATTAAAGATGAACTTACATGAATGAATGAAGGTCTTGCAATAGCTCAAGGCCTATAAAAGGCCTTGCACAAAGCAAGGCTGGCCTTTCCTTTTCTGCCACTACTGCATCACAGATGTGAAACAGCAAGCAGTGGAGGGAGCCCTCATCCCACAGCTCACCGAGAGGTCAAACAGTTGCCCTCACACTGAGAGCAGTTGCATCCGGCCAGTGTGGGCTCCAACAAATCACCGGAGGACCAGGGGCTCATTGGAGACTGGGAGCAACCTGAGGGCCACATTGAGAGGCCTCGAGGGCCACAAGTGACCCCAGGGCCGGGGTTTGGGCACCCTTGCTCTAGACCAGACCTCCTGCCCTCTAGAATAATTCTAGAAGAGCTTGGAACAGAAAATGAAAATAGTTAACTGTAATGGTGGAATCTGGTCTGTCTTTTTGTTATTCCTTTCACATTTGTGAGTTCATATGTATACTGAAAACTAATTATTGCAGTTAATTTGTGATTCTGTGTGTGTGTGTGCACGCGTGAGAGAGAGAGAGAGAGAGATAAGACTGTTGCGAACAACTTAAAAATCAATGAACAAAAAACCGGGGGGCTACAAGAATGGCCACAAATGTTTTTAGATTATTTTTAATTGGTGGCATATTACAGTCTAGCTTCAAATTAGTAGCATATGCCTCTCCTCCTCCACAAAAACTCTCATCTTTTTTTTTTAGAGAAAACTTCATTAATTCGTGACCTTTCCATGAGTGTTCTTTTTCTGTTCGTCTGTGAAATTCATTAAACTTTGCAGTGATACAATGATAAGCAGCCTTGTTTTGAGCCTGCCAGCTGTGCTAATATTGAACACCACAAATGACATGGATTTATAGCCTTTCTCAGAGAACCAATAAATGTATTTGGGGATTATGCCCTTTATCGCCACTCCATATTGGTATGAATTCATTTTATTCTCTGCCTATGTCTGCTTCCTTTATCCCTCTGCCTAAGCTACAACTGCCTATAGGAATCTAAACCGAGGGGGAGAGAGCTTAGACTGCCATTTTACCCAAATGACTTGGTTTAGGCTTTTGGGTCCACTGAAGTACATTTCCAAATGTTCAGGTAGTATTCTGCCCAGTATTCTGCGGGTGGCAGCAGGGGGGAAGTGGATGGCAACAGCCCCCCCAGGTATGTCACCCAGGTATGTCACCCAGGTATGTCCCCCTCAGATACACCAGTGATACAGTATACATATTCTTAACCATCATCATTGTAATAGAAAAGAGAGAACAGAAAGAAAAACAAACTATGATAGTCAAAAGCTTGCCAAGAATTGTATTTATTTGCATGCCACTATTTCTTTAAGGTGCTCAGGGTGTTCTAAACAGGGATATCTCATTTTTATCCTTGCAAAAATCTTGTGAGTAGGTTAGACTGAGAGGGAGGGAGCTGGTTTCAGAGTGGCATATGAATCCATTGCAAATGTATAAGATTTTCCAATTAGGATCACTCAGTGTAACTTGAAACACTGCTGTACCTTTACAGGACAGGTGAAGGTCCAACTTCATTTCTATGAATGGGCTGATCATGGGAGGATAGATTCTGTCAGACTCACATAGCTGACGGAGGAAATGAGAGCCAGGAGTGGTAGGTAAAGTAGCAGTAATAACTTGCTTTCAATGGTGGACTTACCCCGCCCTACTCCCAGGGCAAAGGTCTGCAATGCTGCCCTCCATTAGGCTATCCCTCCCCACCTCCAAAGTGCAACAAAGCCTTGCTCAACTGTAAGACTGGCTGTGGAATCATTCTGAGGCTTCCCCATGGTCTTAAACTGTACTTCCAAAAAACTGGAAGTACAGTTTCTGACTATGTCGGGAGCCTCAGTGAGGCTTCCTGTGTGGTCCTAGCATCACGTGGACTCAGCACCTGGGGCATTTGCCCCTTTTGCCCAGTGCTAGGCCTGCTGCTGCTTGCTTTCTTTCCCTCTCACATTTATGATTCAAAATATCATAGGCAAGGACTACAGCCACAGAGTTTCCTGGCTTTTTTGGAAGTCTTCCCCCCCAAAGGAAGTGAGCTGCTCATAGATTGTGCTGGAAAAAGCCAGGATTTTAAGATAGCCACAATTGGGCAGTAGTGTTTTCTCTTCCACCCCTTTCCTTCCCAAAGGTAGTATTAAAGTTACGATTTCATGCTCTTTCCATTTAAAGTCACTTCCTTCTTTAAAATGTGATTTAAAAAACATTTAAATTGCCATGTCAGTGCTGGTGCAGTCCAATATGTGTACTTGGTAGACTGGGGAAGCTGTGACCAAGAGTGAATGGCTTATGACCTCTATTCTCTGGAAGGGGTCTGCGCTGGCGCAGGGATCCCTCCTTTTCCTGCATGTGACACAGTCATGACGCCTTCTCTAGACACTCAGTGATGACATTGCACATCATTACAGAATTTCCAGGTTGCCAAGTTTCATGTTGCATGTGGCTCAGTTTTGAGGCCATGCAGCACGGTGGAAACCATGCTTACGAGTCACGACAGATCTGCAATGTAATATGTTGTGAATATTGCAGATTTGATGTAGGGTTGAGGTTAGTTGAATTTCTAGCCAAAAATCTCACATACCAAACACCCTTCAGCTTGCAGCAAAGGTCATTCTGCTTAAATTACCAAACTAGAAAAAAATATTGCAAGGTAAATGAATGGCAGGCAGGCTTTTAATTCATGTGTGAGAGGAGTGAGGATCTCAAAGTGATGCAGGAAGTGCAAATACTGCTGTTACAAGCATGTCCATATTTTCATTAGTGACACAGTGAAGGATGGCTGCTGCATCATTAGATTATGAGCCCTTTGGGGTGAGGGAACCATTTGTTATTTTATTTTACTATGGAAACCGCTTTGTGAAACACTATCGTTGGAAAGTGTTGTACAGATATTCTTAATAATAATGATAATTAAAAACTAACCAACTTATTTCAGCATAGGCATTTCTGGATTACAGTTCTTCAGATGAGTGAAGTGAAATCCTCAGTGTGCCATGAAAGCTTATGTCAGCGGTTCCCAAACTTTTTCAGCTGCTGGCTCCCTTGACCTACTGGGCCATTGGCTGCAGCTGCCCATGGGGCTACAATCTTATACATTGTATAGGGCTGTGGGTTTTTTTTTGGTAAGGATTCCATGGCTCCCCTGGCTGGTTTTCACGGCTCCCCAGGGAGCCTCAGCTCACAGTTTGGGAACCACTGGCTTATGCTATAATAAACTGGTTAGTCTTTAAGGTGCTGCAGCAGACCAACATTGGAAGTCCTCTGAATGTTGCTAGAATTAAGCTGCATCCTATAAATAACTGGGAGTAAACTTCACTGAATACAGTAAAACTGATTTCTGAGTAGGTATGCATAGGATTGCACGAACAGACTTCTTTAGTTTTTGTGTAGTGTTTTGAGAGTCAGTTACATATTAGTATTGTATGTTGTCTTGAGGCTGTTTTGCAACAAAAATGGGGTAAAAGGGTTTAATGTATGCAGACATAATAATAATATAATAATATACAGTATTTATATACCGCCTTTCTTGGTCTTTATTCAAGACTTTATTCAAGGCGGTTTACACAGGCAGGCCTATTAAATCCACGCAGGGATTTTTACAAATTGAAAGAAGGTTCTCTCTTTCAAGAACCACCACATTCAAGATGTTACGCTCCGATCTGGTTTAACATTCTGGCCTCCATCCTCCCACGCTCCGAGCAGATGGAACAGCTCAGCTGCAGCTTGCCAGCTGCTTCAAGGTCACACGGTGCCGGTGGCCTCGAACTGGCGACCTTGTGGATGTTAATCTTCAGGCAAATGGAGGCTCTACCCTCTAGACCAGACCTCCTGCCAGACATACCTTTTAATAATAATAATAACAATAACAACAACAACAACAACTTGGTATTTATATACCGCCTTTCTGTCATCGGATTATTCCTCTGACTTTATTCAAGGCGGTTTACATAGGCAGGCATTTCTAAATCCCTCAAGGGGATTTTTACAAACGTAGAGGTTCTCTCTTTCAAGAACCAACAACATTTCAGAATGGATCTTCCTGGTTTGGTCTCACTTCTGGCCTCCAGTTCTCCCAGGCAGGCTGGCAAGCAGCTCCCTCTCTCACATGGAGGGTAGCCAAAACGCTTCTTGCTCACACCAAGAGGTCTCGCCATTCTCAGCCGTTCAGGGAGCTGCTGGTGTCCTCAAACTGGTGACCTTCTGATGTTATCTTTGGGTTAACAGAGGCTCTACCTTCTAGACCAGACCTCCTGCCCTTAGACCAGACCTCCTGCCCTCGTTTTGCATGTTACATTGTTTTACATGCAACAATGTGAAAAAGTCCAATGACCTATTCCTTGATGCAAAGCAGCATTGGGAAAGCATGAGCTGGAGAAGAAAAACAGCATCAGTGGTGTTTAATATTTCCCAGCTCACCACTCAAAGGACATAGTATGCAAAATAGACTGCCCTGATTTGAGGAACCGGAATATGGCAATCCTAACCTGACTCAAATGACTCAGCTCAGATTGCTGCTCCCTCAAAAATTTGATTTGCATGTAGCAGTGTCTACTCAAATCTTCATCATGATGCTGCCTGCACTCCATCTTAAGGCATCTATACACAGTGAGGTTCCCAACTGGGGTGGTAGACTGATCCATTTCCTACTGCAGGTGTGGACTTAAAGCCCAATGCTATGCCTGTCTACTCAGAAGTAAGTCCCATTACAGTCAATGGGACTTACTCCCAGGAAAGCGTGGATAGGATTGGGCTGTTACTTTAGAATGCTTTCCCATGCAAAAAAAAAAAAAAAAAGGTTTTGGACAGGAACTAGTCAAATATATGACTACCCTGCTGCAGTCTGAAATAGAACACCTTAGTTTACCATCCCACTCTGCATAATGTGTAGGACAAATCTTACAGACTTTGGGGCACCTGCATCATGCTCTCATTTAAGTTGCTCACCCTTGTTTCGCTGAACATCCAGTCTAAAGAAAAGTTCTGGAAAAGTAAGCTTAAAGAAGCTTCCTCACTCTATTGTGACATTTAGGTTGATCCAGAGAAGGATATTGTGCTACTGTGGCTGTTGTAGTTTTCCAAAGGGATCTACTGATTATTTCTGTAGACTTGAAAAACCAGCAAAATCATATTAGAAGCAGGAAATGGCTATATTAATTTGGGCTAAGCTGGAGGGGCTAATGAGCTATAAATCTCTTACTGGGTTATATGGGAGTTGCCAGATGTTCTTGGCCTCGTGGGGGAGGGGAGCAAATTGTAAGGTTTTGTGTGGTTATTTCATTTTGTATTCAGTTATTGAAAAACACACTTTATTTAAGACACCTGGACCACATTCATGGCATAGTTATACTCACTCAAGACCTAGTGAAATGGATGGGGCTTAAGCATGGGTAGTTCTCTGTATTGGGTGGTTGCCCTGGCATTTCAGAAATTTCTATTTCTGTAACTCAAGAACATAATGGGGGGGGGGGGAAGCCTTCATTTTTTCATGTTTCTTAGTCAGGCTAACATGAGCGTTCTTTTTGTTCATGTCCTAATTTTTAAGTTCATCTGCCAAGGCACAATATTCTAAATCTAAAAGAAACAAAAACTAGCACAAGATCTTAAAGGGAGGCACTTCTCATATCCTGTCCTTTGTTTTCAGACCTTTTACCTGGCAGACCTATGCTCTCTTCCACCCCGCAGCAAATAGCTGTTCTTCCTTGATGGGCTTTTTGAGCAGGCAAGCTTCACACAGTTGGCTGTTCCTATGAGCTACTCACTGAGTGGCTAGAATCCTAGACAACTAGCTCCCATCTGGCACCTTGAGTGATTGATGGAGGGAGTATGTCTCCGATGGCCTACCTGCTGGAATTAATTTGGGGGTTCTTTTTGTATGTGTGCTTGAGTTATGTAAGAACAGAACATGAGCCCTGCCGGATCAGACCAGAGAACTATATTGTCTCGCATTCTGTTTCCCATAGTGGCTGACCACAGGCCTCTAGGAAGGCAGGAGAAAGGCCAGGAAGGCAAAACAGCATTCTCACACTGTTGCTTCCCAGCAACGAGTATTTAGAGACATAGGTCCTAACCAACTTTCCAGCACTGGCATAGCTGTGCTAATGGAGTGCGTGCTGCATCTTGCAGTTGGGTGGCACTCACGGAGGCCTCCTCAAGGTAAGGGACTGTTTGTTCCCTTACCGTGGAGCTGCATTGCCCTTACCTTGGTGCTGGAAAGTTGGTTAGGATTGTGCCCATAAATACATAAGTTATGCTTAGGGTGTGTGTCTGTGTTTCTTCAAAGGCAAATGGTTAGGTAGACACACACCTCCCTGGACACCAATAACTTGCCAGCAATAAAGAGGTGGTGATGCTGAGGTGATAGATGAAGCCACACTTCACACAATTAATTTAAGGGCTCTGACCACTTTGAAGCTAAAATAATCTTAGGGGATGGGGATGAATTAATATGAGAGAAGAAATACTTCTTTTATCTTAATTAATTACTCGTCTGAGCAAGCTTTAAGCTATGAAGGGGGCAAAGGCTTTATACCTTATGGATCCTGGAAGAAGGATCAACATGAGGGTTTGGAGCTGCCTGCTTTGTGGCACTCACCCCTGGCTCC